>NC_068970.1:33845629-34514629 GCF_016808095.1 Vigna angularis
AATGTTTTTTTATGATTGAGAATAATAAATCAATCTTATTTTGAACTTGGTATCAGAGCTTGTCTGATCCGCCGGCCCCCTAAAAGTCTCTTCTTTAACATGTGTTTTTAATGGGCTCCAATTACCCTAGTCAAGTTCTGCCTTAGAATTCTGGCCTTTTTTCCAGTATTACCAAATACAGAGTTTGTTTGAGTATAATTAGAATGGGATTCGAACCCATTCCCTTTCGGACCAGTAGCTGAAACTGGTGCTTTAGATCTGTTGATGCCTAATCAATTTTGGCTCCTTTTGGCATTCTTATTGACTGCCTGTTGAATCAAAGAGACCGAAAGTCTCTTCCAAGAACCCATGAAAGGCCACTGCCTTCACTGTTTATTCCACTATGCACCGCTGCACTCTGCCATCGTCCTCCGTACGCCGCCGACCACCGTCCGCCGTCGGCCACTGTCGCACTTTCGTCGAGTGACCAGCGAATCTGGACCGCCTCTTTAAGCAACGGCCAACCACGCTGGTTCCGAGGGCTACCTCTCATTCACGCGTCACCACGAGCGCCAAATCTGTCCGATCGTCGCCGGCCACCGCCACAGTTTCGACTAGTGACTAGCGGATCTGGATCGTCTCTTCAAGCGTGACCTAACCGTGGTGGTCGACGTCTCTGTCTCGTCCGCATGCGCCGTCACGTGCCTTCTCTCTCTGGTAGTTCTCGGACGCGTGTTCATGACGCGCCGCCGTCCCTGTGTCGGAATCACATTGCGCCACTTCCGGTCATGTCGCCGGACCTCCATCTCTCTCTTCTGACCCTCCATAACAGCCATGGCTACCATCTTCATTGTCTTCACAACATCTTTGTCTTCTCTCCGCGACTTCTGCTTTGCGAGCTATTGTTCGCCTCACGTTTCATGATCAGGGAGACCTCTTTCGATGCCTAGTCCGCTTTCGACGCCACTGCGTCACTTCTTTCTTCTCCATTGCGAAGGGCTCTCTGCCTCCACCAATGGGTTTTGCCTCGTGCCGTGTTGTGTTGTTCTTGCCTTTTCTTCCTGTTAGATGTTAAGATGTGTGTTTCTGTTATTTGGGCTTAGTCTATTCTGTATTAAGGGCATTGGCCCATATCTTACAATATAAATAAACTACCCTATGTGTAGTCTAAACACATAAGGGATATTTTCTCCCAATCTTCTTTATTTCTCATATGGTATCTAGAGCACAAGAATAGTTCTAATCAACTCCACGGTCTCCGGCACCCATCACTGCTGCTGTTGTCGCGTCGCCGTCGCCACTGCCGCCGTCGCCGCCGCCGCCGTCGCCGGAGCTCCAGAATCGACCGGCGACCACACCATCGGAAGCGTATCGGCCGGGCGACCACCGTCGCACGAAGATCGCCGCGATCGGAGCTTTGACGCGCCGCTGCAAGAGTCGCCGCTGCCGCCGTGCGTGCCGGCGCGTCGCCGGAGCTTTCCGCCGCCGATCAGCACCGCCGTGATCGCCTCCTCGCCCTCTTTCTGGATCTGTGGTCGTTGCGTCAATCGGAGCACTTTGAATTTTTAGGGTTTCTCCCTCTCCATGGCGTCTTCCTCGTCTACAAACACCTCTATTGGTGGCTCATCTTTTGATCCCTCAATATATACTAATTATGTGAATGTACACTTGTCCATTGACAAGTTAGATGGCACAAATTATGCAACCTGGGCGTCCGACATCAAACTTTGGTTGAAGAGTCAGGGGTACTTAGATCATCTTACTCAAAATGTGACTACTGCTCTCATAGATGACACTTCCCGCTGGATGAAAATTGATGCTCAGTTATGCATTGTTATAAAGTCCACCATTCACTCCTCACTGAAACAAATGTTTCGATCCTATGAGACATGTTCAGAAGTATGGGCACAAGCGAAGTTGTTATACACAAATGACACTCAGCGTCTTTATGGTGTTTGTCAGGACCTATTAACTGTTATTGGTCCGCGCAATCCTGGTCCCATGGCAGAATATTTGGGTAAAATTCATGCCCTTCTTCATGACTTTAATGATATATTACCTCCTGCTTCCACTCCTGCTGAAGAATTGGAACAACGATCAAAGTTCTTCATGTTGTTGGCATTATACGGACTCTCTGATGATGTTTCTCATGTCCGTGATCAGATTTTGGGTTCTCCTGTCATACCCAACTTTACTTCTACTTGTTCTGCTCTTTTGCGTATACCGAGCAAACCCGTCACTGAGACATCTCCTCGTACTGATGATTCCTCTGTTATGGCTGCTCAACGTGATGATCGAAGTCGGTCTCGTAAGCCAAGTAAAGGACGTCCAAAATGTGACCATTGTGGCAAGTTAGGCCACAAGATTGATAGATGTTATGCTCTCCATGGACGTCCTCCTCGACCTGTAGCAGTGGCAAATTCTGATCCACCTTCCCGATCACCGTCTGCAGACCATCCTACTTCATCTAATATCGTAGACAAACCTGCAATCTTTAACGAATTTCTCGGATGGTATGAGGATCATCAGCACTCTGGTTCCACTACATCTGCATCTGTTGCACGTACAGGTACACCTTTTGTTGGTCTAACTCACTCCCTTGGACCTTGGGTCCTTGACTCAGGCGCCACTGATCATATCACTGGTAACAAGTCCTTGTTTTCTTCCTTGTCATGTCCGGCTAATTTACCCTTGGTAACAATGGCTGATGGGTCTAGAGTCTCATCTCATGGTATTGGTACTGTTAATATTTTTCCATCCATATCCATTGATCATGTACTTTATGTCCCTGGGTCTCCCTTCAACTTATTGTCCATTAGTCGTTTAACTCGTACTCTTAATTGTGTTATTTCCTTTACTAAAGATTCTGTTTGGTTGCAGGACCGGAGTTCGAAACACATGATTGGCACAGGATGTGAGTCTCATGGCCTTTATCATCTCCGCCCTTCTCCACATGTTGGCGTAGTCATGGAGTCGCCATCCCTTCTTCATGCTCAGTTCGGTCATCCTAGTCTTGCCAAACTACAACAACTTGTCCCGAGGTTGTCCACATTATCAAGTTTGTCGTGTGAGTCTTGTCAGTTAGGGAAGCATACTCGTAGTTCCTTTCCTCGTAGTGTCTCACAACGGGCGTCGTCCCCCTTTTGATTGGTTCATTCTGACATTTGGGGACCTAGTCGTGTTAAGTCCATTTTAGGTTTTCAGTATTTTGTTACCTTTATTGATGACTATTTCAGATGTACTTGGTTGTTTTTAATGAAGAATCGTTCTGAGTTGTTTTCTATTTTTCAATCTTTTTTCAATGAAATAAAAACACAGTTTGGGGTGTCTATTCGAAATTTACGTAGTGATAATGGCCGTGAATACCTTTCTCAACCGTTTAAACAGTTTATGGCTTCTCATGGCATTCTTCACCAAACCTCATGTGCTTATACCCCTCAACAAAATGGGGGTGGCTGAGCGTAAGAATAGACACCTTATTGAAACAACTCGTACACTTCTTATTCATGGTCAAGTACCCTCACGTTTTTGGGGTGATGCAGTTCTCACAGCATGTTATCTTATCAACCGCATGCCATCTTCCGTCCTAGATAACAAAATCCCTCATTCTATCTTATTTCCTCAAGACCCTCTGCATCCATTACCTCTTCGAGTTTTTGGGTCTACATGTTTTGTTCATGATTTTAGTCCTGGTCTTGATAAGTTATCTCCTAGGTCTCACAAATATGTCTTCTTAGGATTTCCACGGTCACAAAAGGGCTATAAGTGTTTTTCCCCTTCCCTTAATCGTCATTTTATCTCTGCTGATGTCACTTTTGATGAGTCTTCTTTTTACTTTTCACATCTATCTTCTAGTTCTGTACCTCTCCCTGTTACTGTTGATATTCCTCTTATCTGTGATCCTCCTGGTGATGCTCCACCCATTTTGTCTTCTCCTTCTTTAGACTCTCATTCACCACAGGATCATCCTTCACCTCCACCCCTTCAGGTTTATAGTCGCCGTAATTGTCTCCCTCATGACTCACTTCCGGTGCCGCCTCATGTGTCTCCTCCGGCTCCAGCAACTGAGTCTGACTTGCCTATTGCCCTCCGTAAAGGTATACGCTCTACCCGTAACCCTTCCCCCCATTATACTGTTCTTAATTACCAAAGATTATCTCCATCTTTTTATACTTGTCTCTCATCCATTTCTTCTGTGTCAATTCCCAAATCTGTGGGTGATGCCTTAACTCATCCTGGTTGGCGTCAAGCTATGATGGATGAATTAAGTGCTTTACAGGAAAGTGGAACTTGGGAGCTTGTCCAATTACCATCTGGAAAGTCTGTTGTTGGTTGCAGGTGGGTGTATGCTATCAAGGTTGGTCCTGATGGCACAATTGATCGTTTGAAAGCTCGACTGGTTGCCAAAGGCTACACACAGATTTTTGGTTTGGATTATGGTGATACTTTTTCTCCAGTGGCAAAAATGACCTCTGTTCGCCTTTTCATTGCCATGGCCGCTCTTCGACAATGGCCTCTTTACCAACTTGATGTCAAAAATGCTTTTCTCAATGGTGATTTGCAGGAAGAAATTTATATGGAGCAACCGCCTGGCTTTGTTGCTCAGGGGGAGTCATCTGGATTGGTATGTCGTCTTCGCAAATCCTTGTATGGCCTAAAACAGTCTCCTCGGGCCTGGTTTGGTAAATTCAGTTGCGTTGTTCAACAATTTGGTATGTCTCGCAGTGAAGCGGATCATTCAGTGTTCTATCGCCACTCGAGTGCTGGATGTATCTATTTAATAGTGTATGTCGATGATATTGTTCTCACAGGAAGCGACTATCTTGGCATCTCTCAGATGAAACAACACCTTTGTCATCATTTTCAAACCAAAGATCTTGGCAAACTCCGGTACTTTTTGGGTATTGAAGTAGCACAATCCAATGATGGTATTGTCATATCTCAGAGGAAGTATGCGTTAGACATCTTGGAGGAAACAGGGTTAATGAACTGTAAATCTGTTGAGACACCTATGGACCCTAACATCAAACTCCTACCAAATCAGGGGGAGCCTTTCTCAGATCCTGAACGATACAGAAGACTAGTTGGTAAATTAAACTATCTTACTGTTACACGTCCTGACATTTCCTTCGTAGTTAGTGTGGTGAGTCAATTTCTAAACTCCCCATGTGAAGACCATTGGGATGCAGTTGTTCGTATACTGAAGTATATTAAAAGATCACCTGGAAAAGGTTTGCTATATGGCCCTAACAACGATACAAAGATCGTTTGCTATTCAGATGCTGATTGGGCTGGTTCCCCTTCTGATAGGAGGTCTACTTCTGGATATTGTGTCTCTATTGGTAGCAACTTGATATCTTGGAAAAGTAAGAAGCAAAGTGTTGTGGCAAGGTCGAGTGCAGAAGCAGAATATAGAGCTATGGCATCAGCTACTTGCGAGCTTGTGTGGCTTAAACAATTGCTTAGTGAATTGAAATTTGGAGATGTCACTCACATGATACTTATATGTGATAATCAAGCTGCTCTCCATATTAGCTCTAATCCTGTCTTCCATGAGAGAACCAAACACATTGAAGTTGATTGTCATTTCATTCGAGAAAAAATCATATCCGGAGATATCAAGACTGAGTTTGTTAACTCAAGCAACCAGTTGGCAGACATATTCACTAAGTCCTTACGAGGACCTAGAATTGATTATCTTTGTAACAAGCTTGGAACATATGATTTATATGCTCCAACTTGAGGGGGAGTGTTAGATGTTAAGATGTGTGTTTCTGTTATTTGGGCTTAGTCTATTCTGTATTAAGGGCATTGGCCCATATCTTACAATATAAATAAACTACCCTATGTGTAGTCTAAACACATAAGGGATATTTTCTCCCAATCTTCTTTATTTCTCATACTTCCATTGTGCAACACTGATTGGTGCTTCTTGCCGACGTCTCCGCCGTTTGTGCCGCCGAATGTACCGGCACCTGTGGCCAAGCCTGTCTTCACCATCTGGTTACAATTATGTGATTCTCTCTTGCAAGTGTAATGTCCCCGTTGGCCTGTGGCATGAAGGGGAGTCTATTTCTGTGATGTTCCAGTCAACAATTCATCAGCCTTGTTGGCAGGTGCTTTAATGCTGTTGTCGCTGCATTTAGTTGTTGTAACCTCTACAGTTTGTCGCCGCTGCCTCAATATGCTGTCGCATTTTCTTTGGTCAAGATGTCTCGTGAAGGGCATCAGCCGTCATTTCCGTTGTTTGCCATGAGGGGAAGTAATTTTCGGCCCCTGCAGAGAACTTTCTTCTTGGGCTAGAGTTTAGCCCGTACTTCTTGTGATACAGTGTTTAGTATTGTTAGAATATTTACCCTATTTATCATGATTATATTATGTCTAGGGTTACCCTATTTATCATGATTATATTGTATTTAGGATTATCCTATTTATCATGATTATATTGTGTCTAGGTTACCCTATTTATCATGATTATATTATGTCTAGGTTACCCTATCATGATTATATTGTGTCTAAGGTTACCCTAATTATCATGTAGTCTTGTATCAATTTATTTTTAAAATAGAAGATTATGAGAGGGATCAATCAAGCCCTCAAGAATTATTTCTTTTCAATCTCAAGTTGGTATCAGAGCAGGTTGTCTGAGTCTCTTCCTACTCTGTCTTTGTTGCTGCTGGTGGCCAGCGCCGCCACCGGCGGCCTTAAAAATTTCATCTTTTCTGAAATACCTCGATGAGTAGTCTCACTCTCCTAATAATCTCAGATATTTCCAATGCCTTTTTTTTAGCTGTTTCCCACCGTCATCTGCCACCATCCGCTGCCTCAGTATGTAGTTCGACAACCAAGTGGATCTGGATCGCCTCCTTGATCGACAACCAATCCCGCTGGTGTCGAGGGCTAGTTCTCATCCAAGCGTCGCCACGTGCGCCACATCTGTCTGACGTCCCCCGTTGCCGTCACGTTTTCTCCAGCAAAGTTAGGGGTTTTGTCGCCTCAAGAAGCGTGACCCATCCTTGGTGGTTGCTGCCTCATTCTCCTCCACACGCACCGTCACGAACAATTTCTCTCCGATCAGCTTCCGGCGCGTGTTTGTCACAAGTCATCTTCCCAATGTTAGAATCATATCGCGCCACTACTGTTCGTCTTGCTGGACCAAAAGAAAAAGAAAATCTTTGTTTCAGCATTGTTCCTTAGCCTTTTTCATAATGTGTGTTTAGCTTTGCATATTGTAGCAACTATGATGTTCCTGATGGCTTGTGTCATTTATTTACAAGTCTCAAGGAGAGTCAGTGCTATTAGCTGGTTAACACCAAGGAATTTCAACACCAAAGTCATAAATTTGAGGTTCCTCATTGCATGAGGGGGAGTCTATTTCTGGCAAGATTCAGAATCTTAGTCAAACAATTTCACCAGTCCCTTGTCAGATCTGTTTTTTGGATCCTTTGATGAATAAAGGAGACCATTATGATCTTCCACCTTCATGATTTGTCATCGACGCATCGTCATTTCCGTCGTTTGTCGTGAGGGGGAGTATGTTTTCAGCCATTGCAATATGTTTCCAGCCACTGCATGCCCCATCAGTCAGTGATGGCAGTCCCTGCAGTTTTGTCGCTTCCAGCCATCACCTCGTTAGATAGTGATGACAATTTAGTCCCTGCAGGCTCCATCAGTCAGTGATGGCAATTTAGTCCTGCAGGTCCCATCAGTCAGTAATGGCAATTTAGTCCCTGCACTAAGGGGGAGTATGTTTCCAGCCACTACAGGCTCCATCAGTCAGTGATGGCAATTTAGTCCCTGCAGGCTCCATCAGTCAGTGATGGCAATTTAGTCCCTGCAGGCCCCATCAGTCAGTAATGACAATTTAGTCCCTGCAGTGAGGGGGAGTATGTTTCCAGCCACTAGTCAGAGGCCCCAACTAGTCAGAGATGACAGTCCCTGCTTTCAACCACTACAGGCCCCAATTAGTCAAAGATGGCACTCCCTGTAGTTTTGTCGCTTCCCGCCACTACAGGCCTCATCAGTTAGTGATGGCAGTCCCTGCATTTTTGTCGCTTTTAGCCATGCAGGCCCCATCCTTACTTGATGGCAATCCAGTCTCTGCAGTTTATCGTTGTCTACCACTCATCATTCACTTTTGATGGAAATCAACTTTGTCAAAGTCATCCTACTTGAAGGTTCATGGTGCTAGATGAAGTTTCCTGGTTGTCCAATATTATTCTCCATAAGCTTATGAGGAGTCTCTTTGGTTATGCTGGTTTGTGAGTCCAATTTGGTTTATAGACATTCTCTCTTGATGGTCTGAAGCATATGTACATCTTATTCGAAGCCAGAGTTACCACGTCTATTGCCTCAACATTTTAGACAAGTTGATTTTGTTGGACTGAGTTTATTTATTCCAAGCATGACACATACAATTTGTATGCTCCAGCTTGAGGGGGAGTGTTAGAATATTTACCCTATTTATCATGATTATATTATGTCAAGGTTACCCTATTTATCATGATTATATTGTGTTTAGGATTATCCTATTTATCATGATTATATTGTGTTTAGGATTATCCTATTTATCATGATTATATTGTGTCTAGGTTACCCAATCATGATTATATTGTGTCTAAGGTTACCCTAATTATCATGTACTCTTGTATCAATTTATTTTTATAAATAGAAGATTATGAGAGGGATTAATCAAGCCCTCAAGAATTATTTCTTTTCAATCTCAAGTAGTATCACCATTTAGGAGTAGTCCAGCATAGAACTTTGGACCTCCAACCTGTCTTTGGCTTTTTGATGCTATCATAAGTCCCAATCTTTGGTGTTTTTGGTTTCTGCCCATGCTTTATTATAACAACTCACTGAGAGTTGTTCTTTGAGACCGCCCGCTGAATTGACTCTTTCGAAGTTATGGGATTCAGATTTGTCCCTCGTACGGATCGGTTTTCACCCGTTCTTCCACCTTCACGTTCTGTGTTCAATCGTGAGGGGAAGAAAAGTTTCAGCCACTGTAGGGTAGTGTAGACCCTGCAGGTTTGTTGTTGTTTCAGCCGCTGTAGGGTGGTTAAGTCCCTACATGATTGTTGCTGTTAGCCGCTGCAAGGAAGTTCAGTTCGTGCAGGTTTGTTGCTGTTCAGGGCAGTTAAGTCCCTGATGGTTTGTTGCTGTTCAGGGCATTTAAGTCCCTGAAGGTTTGTTGCTGTTCAGGACAATTAAGTCCTTGAAGGTTCGTTGTTGTTAGGGCAGTTAAGTCTCTAAAGGTTTGTTGTTGTTAGGGCAGTTAAGTCCCTAAAGGTTCATTACTGTTAGACTTTGAAGGCCTCCCATATGTTACTCATGGAAATCAAGTTCTTGAAGCTTTGTTGTTGTTCGCCACTATTGTTGGCAATCTAGTCCCTGCAATTTGTTGCGATTCACCACTACAAGCCTTCATCCATTCTTGCAGTTTGTTGCTGCAAGTCATCATCCATTGTTAATGGAAATCTCTCTTGTCCATTGCTGTCCAAGTTGAAGTTTCATGGTACAAGTTCACGGTTGTCCATTGTTGTCCATTATTCTCCATATGATGCTGAGGAGTCTCTTGGGCTACATTTTTTTGTGTGTGCAATTTGGTTTATTGACATTATCTCTGATTGGGTTTGTCTATTCCAAGCTTGGTTCATACAATCTTGTATGATCCAACTTGAGGGGGAGTGTTGTAATTTGAGATAATATCTTTAGAATCTTCCTAATTAGAGGAAATAGATATATAATCTTTTATTTTATTTTACTTTCCTAGTTTCCCTATTTCCCTTTATTTTACTTTCCTAGTTTCCGTATTCCCCTTTTTAGGAGAATTAGATTATTACAAATAGAGTATTTGAATATATTTTTTATGATTGAGAATAATAAATCAGTCTTATTTTCAACTCTTAATTTTGTTCTTCATGCCAGATCCAATCATATGGAAATTGATCTTATCTTTGTTTTTGAAAATGTTCTTTCCAAGTGTCCGTGTTCAATATATTTCAGCCCACTGAGGTTCTTTCCAAACCTCTCTCCTATGCCTTTTCTGTTTATTCGGGCAAACTCAATGTGGTGGCCCTTCCTGTTAATCTTCACCCACCTTGGGTTTGTGGGGGGAATTATTGGTGTTGTAGTAAGTTTGATATAATTTTTGTTATCGGAGTTTTATCAACTATTTTTTAAAACTTTGTTTCTTTTCTTTCTCTATATAAAGAGAACCCTTGTTTTTCATTAGATAGAAATAATCAATACAAATTTGTCTTTTCTTCTCTCTCTCTCCTCCCCAAACTTTAATATCAGAAAATAATGTCATGCACTGATCTGAGGAGGACACCAACTTTGGTGGTGTGTGCTTGTTGAAGAAAGGAGGGCTGAAAGGGTTGAATAAAGGCTCACAGTGGTCGTGTGAATAGTGTTGCGAAGGGAAAAGGAAACCTATCTCTATGATACCATAAAGGATTTCTCTGCTGTTGTGAATTGTGTGTTTAATTACAAAAGTAAATCCATTAATTATAATCATTTAAAGTATAGTATAAGGAAACCTAATAATGACTAATCATGGGGAATATACCTAATTATTACCTATACATATTTTCCAACTTACTAAGATCAAACGTATCTTTCAATGTACTGTTTTGACATAATTGGTATTCAGTTGTATTAATGGTATTCATTGATTCTCTAGGCTTTATATTTATTCCCTCCATTATTCTTTAAAGAACTTTGTAATTTTTTACTTTTTCTTGTTGTATTCAATATTGAAGTGAATTGGAATCTTCAAACTTATCCCTTCAGATACGTGGGATTAAACATGTTGATGAAGGTTGTCACTGCGGATGTTCAGGCAGTGCAGAGGCATCGAGCAACAATTCTGGAATGTATAAAGGTATTTATTAATTGAGCATATTTTTCACCCTATTTCTTATTTAATGGTGAAATTTAGCTTTCTTTTGCAATATGATATGGTAGTGAATTGACTTTTTGGTTTAGGATTCTGATGTTTCAATTCGGAGAAGAGCCCTTGAACTTGTTTGTATTCTGGTGAATGAAACTAATGTGAAGGCCTTAACAAAGGAGCTAGTAGACTATCTGGAAGTCAGTGATCCAGATTTCAGGGTAGACCTTACTGAAAAAATTTGTTCAATAGTTTCAAAGTGAGTCATATAGGTTCACAATGGTATTCCTTCTTGAGTGAACTTGTATTATTTTTATCATTTGTATTCTTTGTGTGCTTTTTTGTGGGTTAGCAAGCTAGAATTGCCTGTGTATTATAATTGGGTGTTTTAATATTTATTTGTTGTCATGAAATTATTTTTTGCCACATTCATGACATATTATTTTAAGATGGTTTGTTTTGTGGAACAGGTTTTATCATTGTTAATTATTGATTATTATTAGAAACATCATAAACTTTTTTTCTGGGTAACACTAACTGTATTAAGCATCTCATCAGACCTTGCAGTTTTTGTGCAGTTTTATCCTTTTCCTTTCTTTTTTCTAAAAAAGAGCAATGTGCCAGATTTCACATAGGCATCATATATATTGGCCTTCCTCAGTTTAGAAGTTTTAACTAGAGTCATTTGCCCCACATCTGTAAAAGTATTTGGTTTATTAGTATGTACTTATTTGTTCTTCAGGTATTCCTCAGAGAAGATTTGGTACATTGATCAGATGCTCAAGGTTCTGTCTGAGGTATGAATATAAGAAACAAACTTTTGCGGTGAATTAACATCTCCTTGTGGAAAAAATTGATCTATTCTAGTTTATTATGGTATTAATTAGTATTTTTTTTTCTTTAGGATGGTTCAGTTTTTTTCTTATCGCTAATTAGCATGCTGCAATCAATGGGAAAATGATTGCTGTGACAGCTTGTTATGTATTTTTCCACATGGGTTTTTTAACATTTAATGTTTGCACAAGGACAATTATGGACTACTGATTTCATGTATTTGTACAACTACATAAATTTGATGTATTGTGTTGTGATTTCTATTTTGATACCTGTAGTGTTCATATTAAGTCATTTTATTCAGTTACACATCGAATGCAAATTGTGATCTTTATGCTATACTAGTAGGCTGGGAACTATGTGAAAGATGAAGTATGGCATGCCTTAATTGTTGTGATAAGTAATGCTTCTGAACTTCATGGATATACAGTAAGAGCATTATACAAGGCATTTCAGAGGTCAGCTGAACAGGTGCTCTTTTCTGCTTTCACAAACTCTGTTTATGCTTTTGATTTTCTTTTACTGCAATTGATTTAATTTCATTGTTTAATATCTTTCATCAGGAAACTCTTGTTCGCGTTGCAGTGTGGTGCATTGGAGAGTATGGTGAATTCTTAATCAACAATGATGGAATGCTTGATGTAGAAGATCCCATAAGGGTGAGTAAATGGTTTCTTCTTGAAATGTTGTACATAATATTTAACTTGAATGGTGAGAGGGAATAAAGGAATATTTTATTAATTACAGTCATGCTAATTACATTCGCAACTCCTCTATTTGTAACAAGCATGTTCTCTAAAAAAGAAAATAAAATCTGCTGGAATGAATGTGTAGATGCTTACTGAGGATATCTCAAGTTCCTCCTTATAGGCTTTCATACAAGAAATTGAAAAAAAAATCATGAAACAGAGACTTAACAAAGAGAACCTTTTTGACAAAAGAACAAAAGAGTTGAATCTACAGCCAAGTGAGACATCACACCACTTAGAATGTGCTCAGGAGGTTCTGATGACCCTATTTATCTTTGGAGGCTAGTGGGCTTCTGTTAGGTTACTTTGTTCAAGTAACCTGATCTACACTCTCTTCTCACCTCAACTCTCAAACAACAGTAATGAAAGTAAAATGTATATGTATTATTGATTCTGTAAAGTATAGAAAAATACAAGTATGCACCCCAAGGAAGCCAACTTTCCTCCAATGGAAAAGATGTCCAGTCTATAACCCAAAGAAATATCACATGATCCCCTCCTCAACCTATTCTGTTTTTATTTATACTCTCTCTCTACTAACTAACTAACCTCTTTTCCCGCCTTGAATTCCCTCCTCTTTTATTCCTCCTCTCGTATACCTATAACTTCCTAACAGCTTCACCAGAGCACGGCGCATGGTGTACATTTGTCAATATTTGTCAGGATACTGGGTGATAGGATAGAAGGCAGGGGAGCCGAACGGTAGGAGGCAAAGGGAAGCAAGCCGAACGGTGGAAGGCGGTGCAGAGCTGGAGCCGAACGGTTTTTCTTGCTGAGGATTTGCTTCATATACTTCGAATAGGTGGGAATTTGTTGTAGTGCTTCGGTCAAGGGTATGGTGATCTCCAGCTGGTTGAATATTTGCTTGAATCGAGCCAATTGTCTCTCCTTATCTCTATTTGAAGGGATTTTCGGATAAGGAAGATGTTTCATAATTTCCTTCTCTTTTTGCTTTTTCTCTTTTTCTTGACTTTTATTTTCTTCTCCTTTATTCACATACTCACTTTTATTTTTCTCTTTCTCTTCCTCACACTCATTTTTCTCTTTCTCATTTTCTTTTTTCTCCAAAACTTCCTCCTCCACAACTAGATTGTCTTCAATCCCTCTTCCCACAATTTTTCCACTCAGGGTAGTAATTGAATTGCAATGCTCCTTGGGATTAGTTTGGGTGTTGGCTGAAAAATGACCTGTCTGTTGATCTGATAGTTGTTTAGCCAACTGTCCAACCTGTGTTTCAAGATTTCTGATTGAAGCTTCTGTATTTTTCTGATTGGTCATAGAGGCTTGCATGAATTTTTCTAGAGTATCCTCTAATTTGGTTGTTCTTTCATACACAGAAGGATTTTGTTGTTGATGTTGATAAGGAGGTTGTCTATTTGAAGGACCAACATCTTGTTTCCATCCAAAATTTTGACTTTGATTGTTTCTCCACCCCTGTGAAAAGTTATTGTTGTTAGAGAAATTCCCTGATCTTCCTTGATTACTCACATATTGAACTTCTCCTTCTTGTGGGCTACTTTGATATGAACAATGACCACTGGGATGGTCACCTCCACAGAAGTTACATCTAATGGGTTGTTGACTAGGAGAAGATTGTATTGCTTTTAACTGCTCAGGTAAGTTACCCATCTGTTTGGTTAATGCTTCCATCTGCTGAGTCAGAATTTCGTTGAATTGTTTGTCTATTATGCTGAGCTTGATGGTTTGTAGATGCTAATGCCTCAATGATTCTTGTTGCTTGCTCTGCATCTACAGACATCATTGTTCCTCCAACTGCTGCATCTAATATCATTTTTGTATCTGGCCTCAGACCATTGCAGAAAATATTTAGTTGAGCAATATCTTCAAACCCATGATTTGGGCATCTCCTCAACAAAGAATTAAATCGTTCCCAAGCTTCACAGAATGGCTCATCTGGTCCTTGCCTAAAAGTAGAAATCTCAGCTTTTGCCTTAATGTAACGAGAAGGTGGAAATAATCTATTCAAGAATTTAACTTCTACATCACTCCACTTGTTCAGACTTTGGTTTGGATGTGATTTAAGCCATTCCTTTGCTCTACCTATCAAAGAAAAAGGAAACAAACGCATATATACATGGTCAAGATCTCCTTCTTCAAATCCCATAGTTCCTATCAATTCATAAAATGTAGAAAGATGAATGTGTGGATCTTCATTATCCATTCCAGTGAATTGATGAGAACTGATTAGGCTAAGGAAAGCTGGCTTCATCTCCAATGTTTTTGTGGTGGGCGGTATTACTATGCTAGAAAAATATCTTGGCCCTTGTTGCACAACATAGTCTCCCAATGTTCTTCTAGGTGGGGTTGTTCCTTCTTCCGCCATATTTTCTGTTTCCAAATGTGTGATGGAAGTATTGGAAGATTTTTCCTTTGTTTTTCCTTGCTTCTTCTTGTTTTTGCCTCTACTTCTTCGAGCGGTTTTTTCTATCTCTGGGTCAAATGCTAATTGATCTTTAGAAACCTGACCTCTTAAGAACATAAATCAAAACAGCTCAAGAAAGGATTAGTACAAAAGAGAAAACTAAATAAACTAAATAAAAAAAGAAATATATTCACAAAGCTGGATGAGATAACTTTAAAGATTCAAAAGAAAACCATTCCCCGGCAACGGCGCCAAAAATACTTGTTAAAGTTTTGGCAAGCATACCAATAGTCAACTGTAGTATAATGATTTTTTAAGTAAGAGTGTCGAACCCACGAGGAACAGTTTCGATTAAATAGATAAATTGTTATCTCAAACAGTATATATACAAGGATGTTCAATTTGATTCATGATGGATGTTGATAAATAAAACTACGTTGCGTGAAAGTAAAATAACAACAACAAATAACTTAATGAAGATTAATATGAGAAGTTGGGATTGAATTCATCTATCTCACTCATCTGCAATCTGGATGAATACAAACATATAGCAACTGAAATTACCAACATTGATGCAACACACTAAAGTCATTTATATCGATTCCTCGCATATAAAATTCATAAGAGCATTTCCTTGAATATTGATTCCTCACATATCCAACAAACTGTCCATCATTATATTCAAGTGTTATAAGCAATTGATAAACTGAAATCTATCCCTAGCATCACAGAATATCAAGTATTCTTGCTCAGATCAGAGTTTTAGAAATACTTTCCAGTTAAGTCTAAAATCGACATTCATGAAACTATTGTTCAGGTAGAATCAAGCATTAAGAGCAGAACAAAAATACCAATGTTGAATAAAAACAAAAATGCTATATATAAATATCACCAGATTACATCCGAGTTCGAATCGATTACATTCAATCCCAAGAGAAGAGATCAGCCACTCATGGTGGCGATTGACATTCTAAGAGATGAAGAAGAAGATCCTACAGCTGAAGTGGAAGAAAAACTCTTTGGGTAACTTCTTTCTCCGTCCCCCCCCCCCCCCCCCCCCCCCCCCCCCCCCCCCTCTTTTCTTTCAGCTTCGTAAGTATATAAACTGCCCGAATTCTCGCTTAAGCTAAATTATTCTCGCTTAAGCGAGAAGAAACTTCTTAGAGAAGATAATCATTCTCGCTTAAGCGAGAATGACTTTTAAGGTAATGGCTTCCTGGACAAATCTAGCTTAAGTGAAATCATTCTAGCTTGGGCGAAATGTTGCAGAATTTGCTCTTCTCTCTTAGTTTACCTGAAATGTATACAAACTAGGGATCAAATGATTTCCTTTTACTCAATAACTCAGAAACATGTGATTACATTTCATCTTTCTTAGATTGGGAAAAATTGATACAAATATACTCAATTCAAAACATAAGTGCTCAAATTCCATATGAAAATTAACTACTTTTTTTGCACTTATCAGTGACACAACAAAGCAGTTGCGTTTCCGGTGATCGTTCTTCGACTGCCGATCGGAATCGCGGCACGAAGCATTTGCCTTACTCTGAATTGATGAACAGGAAAGCTCAGGGGCTTAGTTTTAGATGGGGTGAAAAAGACCACCCCTTGCATCGTTGTACAGAGCGGCAACTAAGAATGGTGGCGTTAGCTGACGACGAAACAATAAACGAAGCGGGGGAGGTTATCGAGAGTGGGATGCGAGAAGAGGAAGATGACCGTACCTTGGAGTGTTGTTCTATGGAGCTGTTCGCAGAGGTTGAAGTGTTGTGGGATGGTCGGAACGCCCTTCACTCTGCGCGTAAAGTCGTCTCAATGGAGTAACCCTGGGAGTGCTGATTGATAGTGGGGCTAGTAACAATTTTATCTCTCCTCATGTAGTGGCTGCTTTGGAGTTGAAAGTGAACAAAAGAAAACTGATTGGGGTACGTCTAGGATATGGGCACAGGGTGTCTACTGCGGGGAAATGTGAGAAGTTGGATGTTCAACTAGGAGAATTCTCTACTACGGTGGAGCCATATGTGTTGGAGTTGGAAGACATAGACATGATTTTGGGAGTTTTTTGGTTGCGGAGATTTGGGAAGGTTACTTTTGATTGGGAAGAGATGACTCTAAGTTTCCTTTGGCAAGACAAATATCTAGAACTACCAGGTTAGAAATTAAAAAAATATGAAGCCATGTCTTCAACAGCATTACTTCAGCCCTTGCCTATTCCAGATAGAATTTGGGAAGACATTTCTTTAGACTTCATTACGGCTTTACCAAAACTGAAAGGGTTTCAAGCAATATTTGTAGTGGTGGATTGGTTGTCTAAATATGGCCAATTTATTTTGCTGAAACATCCTAAAACTGCAAGGAAAATTGCTGAATTGCTTGCTAAGGAAATTGAATTATTTCGGTTAGAGGAAGCAACTCTGAAAATGAGTTCTTCTTATCATCCTGAGACCGATGGTCAAATAGAAGTGGTAAGCCGATGTTTCGAAGCTTATTTACAATGTTTTGTATTAGTGCGCTTTACACAAGGAGAAAAGCGTGTGGAAGTTGTAGCCGCTAACTTGGTTGATAAAGATGAAGCCATTCGACAATTGAAATATCACTTGATTTGAGTTCAACCGTAAATGAAGACATTTATAGACAAAAAACATTGATTCATGTAGTTGGAGGTGGGAGAGTGGGTGTTTATCAAATTGCGACCACATAGACACCTAATCATGGCTCGACTTATTAATCAGAAGTGGGCAGCTCGGTATTATGGTTTTTTTTAGTAGTTGTAGAAATTGGAGAAGTGTCTTATAAGGTGCAGTTGTCGAAATCAGCCAAAGTACATTTAGTTTTTTCCCAACTAAGAAAGGCTATTAAAAACCATACAGTAGAACTAACTTTACCAAAAAAGTTGACTCTTGAGGAGGAAGATAACATCATCAAACAATGGTTGGTGGAGTGGAAGGGAATAACAGAGAAGGAGACAACTTGGGAAGATGAGGTGCTACTGCTGAGTCAATTTCCTTCTTTTAGCCTTGAGGACAAGGCTGTTGTTGCATAAGGGAGTAATGATAGGACTCCTAATAAGGTTCATAAGGTGGGAAGTGCACATGGCCTGTTACTCAGCAGGGAAAATTTATAGAAGATAGGCCCAAAATATAGAATGTTTATGTATAAAGAAAGAAAGTGGGGTTAGGAAAAGAAATAGTGAGAAGTTAGTTAGGATGGGGAATGACGTGTCAAAAATCCAGGGATGGGGAAATTTTGTTATAGGAGAGAGAAGTGAGAGTGTGGAGGGGGCACTGGAGTAGGAGGTTGTGAGTTGGTTAGGAGGAGAGTAATCCTCTAGAGGAGTCTAGTACTCTGGGGTTTCCTTGTCGTTGTAGAGCTTTCAGCTCAATCATCTTTTCTACTACATAATACTCTGAATAATACAACTTTTGATATTCAGTTATTGTTTGGTGTCTATCACCCCACTTCACCAGGAATGAGGCTCTGAATACCAATGATAGGTTTTCATACCTATAATGAGATGTTTTAGAAACTGCAGATCTTTATTCCAACAACATACCAACTTTCCTCCAATGTGGAGAAACCCAACACATACAATTTTTGGTTATTCGAGAAAACCAGACTCTCCACTCTTCCTATTCTTTTCAGAATGTACAAAAAAACAATGAAAAACTGCTAAAAACAACTGCCTACACATACTTTATAAAATTGTGAGACAATAAAACCTATCCATAGACAGTTATAACTGTCTGTCCCTTTTATTTCTCCTAATATAAATATTTCCCTTGAACCTATCAAACGCTCTGTCTGTAATGTATATTGTAGCACCTTGAAAATTCTAGAGAATTTATCTTTCATTACATTCTAATATTACTGTTCTTTTTTTCATTCTTCATTTGTTTCATGCAAGCAGGTGACTGAGTCAGATGTTGTACATGTTGTAGAGATTGCTTTAAAACGGCACTCATTGGATATTACCACAAAAGCAATGACTTTGGTTGCCCTATTGAAGCTATCTTCACGGTTTCCTTCCTTTTCGGAGTATGATTTTCCTCTGTTGATTTGGTTATACATATCTATTACATTATACCTTAAAATGGAAATTTTCTTTGAGTAAATTGCACTTTTTTCTCCTAAGTAAGACATGCGAGTATTATATTGTCGTTCCCTATGTTAAATACACACTTCCCTCCCCTAACATATTTGGTTATATGATATTATTTTAAACTTGTTAATGTTTCATTAATTTCCATTAAAAGAGTTTATTACTAAAATATCCTTTTTAACCCGACCATCTCCTAAGAGATGCAAGTTATTACACCTAATATATTACACTTCACTCTATTTTGAAACTTTTCCTTAGAAACAATTTTATGACCTAAATATCTTTTACAATCTCCTACCTTAAGATTTTTTATGGTACATTTTTCGTTTTTCTTATTTTAAGATATATAATTTTCTTCTTTAATAGACGAAACGTACATCACGGTTTTCAACAGTTTTCTTCTGTAAAATATATAATAGTTTCTATCAAAGAATATTCTTTTGATCAGAAAATCATTGGTTAGTACGTTTCGCACTTTTTTCACAAAAATGTATGCTACTAAATTATTTTTGTTTTTATAATATATTTCTGGTGCTAAATTCTTTCTCCAATGTACTAACAGCTAATTTAGTTAGACATTTTTGTCATTCCAAAGTGTTTACTTTGCTTGCAGCGCCTTAGGAAAGAGAAACAATGTTGATGTGTAGATAGGAAACAATGTTAGGACATCGTGCGAACAAACGATAACTTTTAAATTAATTTTTTATTATAATGTAGTTAAAAAATATTTTAAAATCTTGTAAGTAATATTATTTTTTGGTTATAAGGTAAATGAACTAAACTGCGTATTTCAATTATAAGAGATGTGAACAATGGCATAGATACTTGTTCTCTCAAGGGAGGGGAGTGTAATTTACTTTACTTTTTTCCTGCCTTTACTTTTGATGAATGCTATATTATATTTTAGTATAACCGAGCAGATCTAGCTCAAAATAGTAACACTTATGGCCTGATCAGATCCCATATGCCTGTGTTTTCATCTCTAACAAAACATGGTTCTTTTTCATCCATGTATCTTCACCCCTACACATCAAATACATATGTTCCTATAATAAGCTCAAATCTTGCTTGTATTTATACATTTGACGCGAAAGCGTTCCCATTCAATATGTAGGAGAATCAGGGAAATAGTGGTTCAGTACAAAGGGAACTTTGTGTTAGAATTGCAGCAAAGATCCATAGAATTCAATTTGATTATGGCAAAGCATCAAAATATTAGGTGAGGTTAAGCAATTTGTACGTATAATATATTATTTCAAAAGCTTAAATTGCTACTATACCCTTAAGTGGAAACCCATATAGGGAAAATATTTATCATCGTGCAGGTCTACACTTGTAGAGAGGATGCCAGTTCTGGATGAGGCTACTTTCATTGCTAGGAGGGCTGGATCTTTGCCAGATGCAGCTTCAACACCTACTAATGGAGTAGCCAAAGCTGTGGCTCCTATTGTAGATCTCCTTGATATAAATTCAGATGATGCTCCTATACCAAGCTCTTCAGGTGGTGATCTTCTTCATGACCTTCTTGGTGTCAATATTTCATTGGCAGCTCAGCAGTCTGGTTAGTGTTTGTGGTGTATCTTATAAATTATCATAATGCTTCTATAAATGAAGTGTTTGTACCTAATAATTGCCGTCATTGTTTATTATTCCATAAATAAAAGGTAAGTAGCTCTATTTTTTTATCAATACGGGTTTGACAATTTTCTTAGATAGAAAAAATCTTTTGGAGGAGCAGAAGAATGCAGAAAGATGACAAGACACCTAAAACCTAAGATATTTGTCACATAACAGGACATGCCAATCAGTTTGTAAGTAACATCCCTATAGCGACCATGAGCAGCTGATTAAAGGATATATAAAATACCTGTCCCAATCGTCATCTATAGGTGAAAAGGCTCCCTTGAAAACTCTGGCATTCCTTTCCTGTTAAAGAAGTCAAAGAACTGGAAAGACACACTGCCAAAAATCTTGGCTCTACGAAAGCCAAAAGAACTAATGTTATGTTAGATTTCATCTTAAAACCAATTGAACTTAAGCAAAGTTGTCCAAATATATAAATTGTACCCAATGTTAGAGATATTTCTCTTTTCTGTTTACTGTGAATTATAAACTTACTTTACTGTTTTTTCCTTCGTAACCGTTATAATTCTTCAATCTATATATAGGTTTTTGTAACAGAGTTGCAACTCTTTCTAGCATGCACATTTTCTTTTTAGTATCAAATTTCTCGTTAAATATCATATCAAGAGCACAGTGATCCATGCCTTTAGAAAATGTTATACCTCCTTTCTCTTTGCCGTTTGTAGCTACTCAGGTGATACTTTGCAAACCCATAATGCTGCTCCTGATGGTGGTTTTGTAGTTTTGTTCCACCACCAACTCCTGTTACAAAACGAGGTAGGCAGAGAACTATATTGTGGAATAATTTTCCTTGATTATTTGAGGAATAATGCATAGGTATTTAAGAAGGAATAAATATCCTAATTAAGGAAATAAATTTCCTGAAATAAAGATCCGAAATCTGGAGCAAATATGCTAAATAATTCCTAATTCCGATCACTTAATTTTAGGGATTTCAAAAAATACTATATTGTACAATAAATATATAATATTTCCACATATTCTGACCCCTCCTCCCTCAAGCTCAATCTGAGGAATAGATATTTGTCATTCCCACTTGCTTATGAAGAAGATTGAGCTATTTAGATCTTTCTTTAGCACATCGGCTACCTGCTCCCGGGAAGGAATGACTTGAGATTAAAACTGATAAAATATATTCTTGAGGGCTTAACAATTCCCTCTCATTATCTTCTATATATATTGAAAACACAAGAGTACATGGAACATCAAGAGTCTGCACTAGTTCTCTAGGTACAGAACTAGGTACGACTCATTAATGGTCTAGCAGACAAGCCTTAATGATGATATATAACAATAATTATTCTAACACTCCCCCTCAAGCTGGAGCATACAGATTGTATGTACCAAGCTTGGAACAAATAAACTCAATCCGAAGTCCCCTTAATAACTTAGTCAACACATCTGCGAGTTGGTCATTTGATCCAACAAACTCAGTACATATTTCTTTTGATAATAACTTTTTCCGAACAAAATGACAATCAATTTCTATATGTTTAGTTCTCTTGTGAAACACTGGATTTGATGCAATGTGAAGAGCAGCTTGGTTATCACAATACATCTTCATACTCTGGATGTCACAGAAGCTAAGCTCTTGAAGGAACTGCTTCACCCATATAAGTTCACATGTTAGTGATGCCATTGCCCTATATTTAGCTTCAGCTGTTGATCGAGCCACTACATTCTGTTTCTTACTTTTCCATGAGATAATGTTTCCTCCAAGGAAAACACAATATCCAGTAGTAGATCGTCTATCAATAGGAGAACCTGCCCAATCGGCATCACAATATCCTGATACATGAAGGCTTCCTTTTTCTTCATATAATAGCCCTTGCCCGGGAGCCTTTTTCACATACCTTAGAATGCAAATGATAGCATTCCAATGGCCAACATATGGAGTTTGCATGAACTGACTAACCACTCTAACTGCAAAAGATAGATCCGGCCTTGTAATAGTGAGATAGATTAGTTTTCCAACTAGCCTCCTATATCTCTCTGGGTCGGAGAATAACTCACCTTCTTTTGTTGTTAATTTTTGATTTGGGTCCATAGGACTGTCAACCGGTCTACAATCAATCATGCCTGTTTCTTGCAAAATATCCAGAGCATACTTCCTTTGGGAGATTACAACTCTATCTTTTGACTGAGCTACTTCAATGCCTAAGAAGTATTTGAGGCTTCCAAGATCCTTGGTTTGGAAATGTCTACACAAGTACTCCTTCAATTGAGATATTCCAGCAGTATCATTTCCTGTAACGACTATATCA
Source organism: Vigna angularis (assembly GCF_016808095.1). Lineage (NCBI taxonomy): Eukaryota > Viridiplantae > Streptophyta > Magnoliopsida > Fabales > Fabaceae > Vigna > Vigna angularis. The sequence continues at coordinate 33,868,482 of NC_068970.1, forward strand.
TCAACATATACTATTAAGTAAACACATTTCCCGAGAGACGAATGATAATAAAAGACTGAATGATCTGCTTCACTGCGTTTTAGTTCAAATTTTTGAACAATGGAGCTGAATTTTGCAAACCAAGCACGTGGTGATTGCTTGAGCCCATATAGAGATCGGTGCAATTTGCAAACCATACCAGACTCCCCCTAAGCACCAAACCCAGGAGGTTGCTCCATATAAACTTCTTCCTCAAGATCACCATGGAGAAAGACATTTTTGATATCCAATTGATGAAGTGGCCAATGACGAATTGCTGCCATTGCGAAGAAAAGACGAATGGTAGTCATCTTGGCCACGGGAGAAAAGGTGTCACAATAATCAAGGCCATAAACCTGAGTGTAACCCTTTTGCAACTAGTCGGGCTTTTAGCCTATCAATTTCACCATTAGGGCCGACTTTAATTGCATATACCCATCGACAACCAAGAGCCTTTTTGCCCGGGGGAAATGGCACAAGCTCCCAAGTATTACTGTGGTCAAGAGCCTGCATTTCAACAATCATGGCTTGTCGCCATCTAGGATGATCAAGTACTCCTTTCACATTTTTGGGTATAACCACAGACGACACTGAGGATAAAAGGGAATAGAAGGAGGGCGACAATCTGTGATAGCTAAGAAAGTTATAAATGGGATGAGTGTTTCGAGTGGAACGAGTACCTTTTCTGAGAGCAATGGGCCAACCAGAATCATCTTCACCAGGAGGCGTGGCAGGAGGCGGTGAGGAAGAAGAATCTGAAGGAGGAGATCCACCATTTTCTGGAAGAGGACTAGCCATCGGGGTACTGTGTCGGAAGATATCAATATGTGGAGAGGAAGGTTCGGGAGGACCTTGAGCATGGCTTGGATTGACTGAGAAATTGGAGATATTGGACTCAACCACTGGAAGAGGAAGGACCTGTTGGAGGATAGGAACATCTTGAACAGATGGAGAGAAGAAAGGTGTATGTTCAAAGAATGTAACATTGGCAGACATGTAGTACTTCTTGGTTTCAGGAGAGTAACACCGGTACCCTTTTTGAAGCAGAGAATAGCCCAAAAAGACACATTTGATCGCACGAGCGGAGAGCTTGTCTAGCCCCGGAGACATGTCGTGAACAAAACAAACACAACCAAAGACTCGAGGAGGGGTGTGAAAGAGAGGATCATTGGGAAAGAGAATGGAGAAAGGGACTTTGTTATTGAGAGAGGAGGAAGGCATCCTATTAATAAGAAAACATGCAGTTAAGATGGCATCCCCCAGTGATGAATAGGAATATGGGCACCAAGCAAAAGGGTACGAGCAGTTTCAACCAAGTGTCGATTTTTTCTTTCGGCTATACCATTTTGTTGGGGTGTATGAGGACAAGTGGACTGATGCAAAATACCATGGGAGCTAAGGATTGCAGAAAAAGTGGATGAGAAATACTCTTTAGCATTATCACTTCTTAAGATTTTAATTACTTGACCAAATTGGTTCTGGATTTCATTCAAAAAGGATGTGAAGATGGGTAACAATTCAGAGCGATCTTTCATTAGATAAACCCAAGTACATCTAGAATACTCATCAATAAATGTAACAAAATACCTAAAACCAAAAGAAGAGACGCGACTAGGTCCCCAGACATCAGAATGAATAATAGAAAAACTAGAATTACACATTGATTGAGACCTTTTAGGAAAGACAGATCTAACATGTTTTTCTAGTTGACAAGACTCACATTCTAAAGTCTGAAGACCACTAAGTTCAGGACACATCTTTTTTAACTTTGACAAGTGAGGATGGCCAAATCGGTCATGTAACACTTTAGGGGGAAGAGCTGCAACACAGGATACCTGTGGACGAGATCCAAAATGGTATAAACCTCCAGCTTCATATCCTTCTCCAATTTGTCTCCCTGAGCCACACTCCTGTATAACAAAAGATTTTGAATCAAAAGTTATTGAACAATGTAACATTTTGGTTAACTGACTTAAGGAAATTAAATTCAATGGAGAGTTAGGGACAAAAAGAACAGATTTCAGAGTTAGAGAGGGAGACAGGGAGACTTGACCGACTCCCTTTGAACAAGTTTTAAAGCCATTTGCAAGGGTAATGGAATGGGGTTTTTCTTGGAGGGAAAGGGTTGAGAACAATGAGGTATTACCAGAGATGTGATCAGAAGCACCCGATTCAATTACCCATGAATTTTGACCTTCCATGGATTGAGAAATGCAAGTTGTGGATGTACTTGGGGATTGAGATGATTGTGCCAAGCTGTTAGACTTTAATCGCAGATACTCTTGATACTCTTCCTAAGTGAACTTGGTGTTGGAAGTGGGAGTTTCAGCCTTAGAGATATTGGCTGTTTTTGAAGGAAAACCATGCAAGGAGTAGCATTTTTCTTGGATGTGACCCACCCTATTACAGTAAGTGCACTGTGGACGTCCCCGACCTCCACGTCCTCCTCCTCTAGTGCCACGTCCTCCTCTTTCTCGTGTAGCAACCATGACAGATGGTTCCATTGTTTCATGAGCTTCCTGAGATTGAGGCACTGGAACACGAAGAAGACGTGTGGTCAAGGCTTCCAAGGAAGGGACCTCATGACTTGTCAGAAGTTGATCTCTGATATGATTCAAATATGGATGTAAAGCACGGAGGATCATCACCATATAATACTTGTCAAGCTTCTTCTTGATGTCTTCCGAAGATTCCACTTCCAAGAACATTCTCAACTCTTCCACAGCTGCTTGGGCTTCAGTCATGAAGGAGACCATATCATGGTCTGTCATTTTGAGACATGAAACCTTGTTTGTTGTATCATAGAGACGTTGAATATCATTAGCATAAATGCTTTGAGCTTTCTTCCAAAAAGAGTGACATGTTTTGAAGGCTCTAAGAGATATCAAAAGTCGGGGTTCCATAGATTGCCACAATAGGGCACACAATTGGAAATCTGCTTGTTTCCATTGTTCAGCTTTTTCAGAAGGTACTTGGCTTCCATCCTTCTCAAGGTGGTCATAATGTCCTTGACCGAGGAACCACATTTCCACGGAAGCAGACCAAGACAGATAATTCTTTCCATTTAACTTTTCGGAAGTAATTGAGGGACTTCCAAAGAAAGAAAGAACACTTCCAGACGCCATTCTTGATAAAAATAGGAGAAGGAAAAGCGAGACAGTGAAGAACCAGAGAACCCTAGAGGGTTTCTTAGGGTTTTCTTCAAGGGGAGCTTCAAGGGAGGGTTTCTTAGGGTTTTCTTCAAGGGGAGCTTCAAGGGGGGTTTTCTTAAGGTTTTGAGGGTCAGAACAGAGAGAGGAGGCTTGGGCGACAACTATGGAGGTGTCACGGTGACTTTCCGACGGGCAGAGGGCGACGCGTGAACAGTATGCGCCTGTTCGCAGCGCACAAAGAAGCTGTGCGTGGCAGAGCATGGAGGAGAATCAGACTCCAGCACCGGTGGGGGTGGTTGTCGCGTGAAGAGACGAACCAGATCCAGTGGTCGCTGGACGGAACAGTGACGGCGGACGGCAGCGGACAGATGCAAGATGGCAGAGAACCAAGTTGAAGAGCTTCAAACTGCAGTTGACAGCTGCAGATAGTGACAAGACAACCGCAGACAACGGCAAAGGGCATCGGACAGATGCGAACAACAATGACAATGTTGGTGGACAACCTAGGACAGAAACCAGAGCAATGCTCTAATACCAACTTGAGATTAAAACTGATAAAATATATTCTTGAGGGCTTAACAGATCCCCCTCTCATTATCTTCTATATATATTGAAAACACAAGAGTACATGGAACATCAAGAGTCTGCACTAGACCTCTAGGTACAGAACTAGGTACGACTCATTAATGGTCTAGCAGACAAGCCTTAATGATGATATGTAACAGTAATTATTCTAACAGAATGTATGACATGCGTATTAGACCTTTTGTATTAGACCTTCTTCTATTTTTTCTTTGATAAAGTGTCTATTTATTTCAACGTGTTTTGTCCTGTCATGCTGGATGGGATTATGTGCAATGTCTATTGTAGACTTAATGTCACAGTCTAGCTTCATGGGACTCTCAAAATTAATCTTCAAGTCATTTAAGATAATTTTTATCCATAATAACTCACTCATTCCTTAATGCAGCTGATGATCTACCCACCACGTTCTGTTTTTTAGTCCTCCATGTCACTAGGTTTCCACCTAGGAAAGTACAATATTCAGTTGTTGGTCTTGTATCAACAAGGGAACCAACATAGTCTCTGTCAGTGTAGGCTTCAAGATTAAGTCTTTCATTCTTTTTTAATAGAACTCCCTTTCCGGGATTGCCCTTCAAGTAATGCAGAATCTTGTAAGCAGCTTGAAGATGAGATTCCTTCGGTTCATGAACTGGAATAAGCAATGTCTGGCATGGTGTGTGCTAGATATATTAGTTTTCCAACCAGTCTCTGGTACATCTTTTTTTCAATCGTTGGTTCCTCTTCATTCTTACGTAGCTTGTGATTAGCATCCATTGAAGTTGATGTGGGTCTGCACCTAATATTTCTTGTCTCTCTGCCAACATATCAGTTATATATTTTTGTGTTTTCGCTGCGAACATATTTAAAGTGTTTTCACTGTACAATAAAGATATAAATGTGTGCACAAAACATGTCTCATCAGTATGATGATAATATCATTATCACATATACTTTCTTGGTATAGAAGTTCAACTCAATCCAATGGGTTTGTCTTATGTTTCAAACTAAATATGTTCAGCACCGTCTTGCCAAGACTAACATACTTGAGGCTAAGTCTATTTCTCCTCCAATGATTTCAGGCTGTAAACTCTCTAAACAAGGTTTTGGTTATTATCTAATCCATCTTTTTGTAGATCTGTGGTGCTTATATTCAATATCTCAGTATCAGTTGACCAAAAATATGGTTATCTGTTGACAAAGTTTGTGTGTTTATGTCAACCCCTCTCTAACTTCATTGAACTAATGTAAAATGAATATTAAGATATTTAAAGGAAACACTTTTATTATGGTATCCAAATTATTCCTGCTCTTCCTAATCAACCTATAATGGTTAAAACATTTTGTGATGCAGACTGGCATGTTGATGTAGATGATCGTCAATCCACTTCTAGAGCATTATATCTTGGTCCTTCTTTAGTTTCATATTTTTTTAAGTAGATTTTAACCCTAACTCAATCTTACAAAATCAACTTGTAAGATGAGGTTTACACTCACTTATATATTGTAATTTGACCTCATCTCTAGACATGTGCGATCTCCAACAATTGTGATCTTACAAACAAATAGTTTTTGCTTGATCTAGTACAAAAGCAAAATGTTGAAGTCTTACCTTTGCCATCACTTAATTTCTTTGGATTCAAATGTTACTTAGTGAACTTGCTATCGCTGATTGTGCTCCAAATGTTTATTGTGACGATCTTAGTATTGTTAAACTTTCTCATAATCCCATTCTGCATGGCAAGACAAAGCACATGGAACTTGATATTTTCTTTGTTTGAGAAAGAGTGATTGCCAAGCAACTCATTTTTCAAAGTATTTTACTTTTCTCAGATCCAAGCTCGTGGTGGATCTCACCCACCTTGAGTTTGTGGAGGGGGTTAAAGATATTTCAGTTTTGTGTTTATGTTCAATTATAAAACTGACTTTTTTGTTTTTTCCTTCATAACAATTGTATTTTTTTAATCTGTAAATGGATTTCTGTTACAGAAAATTACAACTCTTTTTAGCGTGTACACAATCCTTTTAGTATTTATTTATTTTTATTCAATACCCAAGAATTGAGTTAGGTAATATGAGACTTCCCAAAGCTCCCTCCATGGATGCGCGCCAGAACAAGTGAACCTATCACAATAGGCAATTACCAAAGTGAGTTATAGACTGTAATCATAGTAGATTTCATCTTAAAGCTAATTGTCGTTAAGCAAAGTTGTCTAACAAATAAATAAGTTTCTCCCTAATAAATGAGATAGATGGATGATGAGAGATTTCCCAACAAGTTAGTCGTTGTTTAGTTTTAAAAATATCACAGAAACTTACTATTTTATGGGTTTAGTTTCGTTAGCCATAAGTAATTTGTAAAGTACAAATTGAAATGTGAAGCTTGCTTTTCCCGAGGAAAAACCAAGACATTCGTTTTTTTGTTTATGTTGGATTTTTATGTGGAATAGTGTAAAATCATTTTGTCTCCTTTATGGTGAATTGTTCAATTTAACATATTCATATTATCTCTGACATTTACTTTTGCATTTTTAGATGCTGCTCAACCCTCAGAAAATGGCACAGATGTTCTTTTGGATCTGTTGTCAATCGGATCGCCTTCTGCACCAAATGAATTACCTGCACAAGGCAACTCATCTACAATAGACATATTGTCCCCCAAACCAAGTAAGAAGGCACCACTTTCACCATTAGATGATCTGGCATCACTTTCACCTTCTAGAACAACTTTAAATGCTGGAGCTTCTCCTTTAGTGGAATCATTAGATGGTTTTGTCCCCAGCCCACCAACAGAAGGTAAACATTGTTTAGCAAGTAGGTGATTTATACCTTGTCCAAGTACTAATTCCTCGTTCTTCTCTTGTCTTGAATAGAAAGCAATGAACTGGTTTATCCATCTATAACTGCATTTGAGAGTAGCTCCTTGAGGTTGGTGTTCAATTTCTCAAAACAGCCAGGGAACTTACAAACTACAAACATTCGGGCTACCTTTACAAATTTGACCTCAAATGTATATACAGATTTTGTTTTTCAGGCTGCAGTTCCAAAGGTATGCTACTTAGTATGCTGTTCAGTGAGAGTTTCTACATGTACTGTTAAGATCATCATACTGAGGGTGTTTATATTTGTCCACTTCCTTTAATAGTTTAATGACCTTTATTATTATTGTATTAGCTTATGGCTCCATGCTTTTCTAGTTTCTATGGAAAACTATTTTCTCCTTCATTTATTTGACACAGCTGTAATAAGATTCCTCCATGTTTTCGGGTAATGGGCCATAAAAATGGGAGCTGTCGCAGTTTGTCCGCTGTCCGCAGTTTGTTCCGCTGTCTGCGTTGTCGCCGTTGTCCGCCGTCGCCATAGTGTGTTTTGGTTCTTGTTTCTCTATTTCGTTGGCTTGGGCCATACCTAGGGTTTCCTCCCTCCCGTTATTTGAAACCCTCAGTCCCATTTCTTCTCACAGGCCTCTTTTACTGGAATTAATTCCTCTTTATATGCTACTCACTATCATTACATCGGCAAAACTTAATTGGAAAAATTATTTATCATGGTTCTCTGCTATGGAATTGTGGTTTCTTGGTCAAGAACACCATAATCACCTTGAACAAGATATTTCTATGGTCCCGAATGAAGAAAAATCTCATTGGAAAAAATTAGACTTTCAATTATGTGCTGTTTTGTGGCAATCGGTTGAGCAAGAGGTTCTAGATATCTTGAGACCCTATAAGACATGCTCCTCCTTTTGGAAAAGGGTCCAAGATATTTTTGCTAATGATGTCTTGACTCAGTTTCCTGTTTCGCAACTTCATCACCAAAACTTTTGCATGATTGGTTGGGCCACCCAAGCTTATCCAAGTTGAAGATGATGGTTCCAAGTCTCAAACACATTCAAGTCTTAGATTGTTAGTCTTGCCAGTTAGGAAAACATGTTAGATCTTCCTATTTGGGGACCAAGTTACTTCTTTTGGTTTTAATTATTTTGTAACCTTCATTGATGAATTCTCTTGATGTACTTGGGTTTATTTAATGAAAGAGAGATCTGAACTTTTGGCAATACTTGTGTCCTTTTTTAATGAAATGAAGAACCAATTTGGGAAGACAATTAAAATCCTCATAAGTGATAATGCTAAGGAATATTTTTCTGCAGCATTTTCTTCATTCCTATCTTTCCAAGGAATTTTACATGAGTCATCATGTCCCCACACTCCACAACAAAATGGCATTTGTAGAGAGAAAGAATAGACATCTCATTGAAACTGCACGCTCTCTGATGTTGAATACCAATGTTCCTGTTCATCATTGGGGTGATGCAGTCCTCACTGCCTGTTTTGTGATCAATAGGATGCCTTCTTCCTCTCTTGAGAATAAAGTCCCTCACTCTGTCACTTTTCCAAATGACCCTCTATACCATGTCTTTCCTCGTATATTTGGATGTATTTGTTTTGTTCATAATGTTTCTCCAGGTCTTGATAAACTCTCTGCAAAATCTATTAAGTGTGTCTTTTTGGGATACTCTCGCCTTCAGAAAGGGTATAAATGTTATTCTCCCTCAACCAAGAGGTATTATATGTTTGCTAATGTCACATTCTTTGAGGATACACCTTTTTTCTTGTCCTCCATGGAGAACCATTCATCTGTTCAACAAATGTTTCCTCTACCATCATGCGATCCCTTGGTTACTCCTGCTTCTTTTCCTCAAACTCAAAATGCAAATGACATTGTTCCTCCACCTCTTCTCTCATATCAGTGTCGGACACAATCTCAAACTCAGAACACTGAAGATCCTTGAGACTCAGATCCTCCTCCATCAGATTCCCAAACCATGGATCCTTCATCCTCCTCACCCTCTCTTGACTTAGATAATAATTGGCCTATTGCCCTTTCGGAAAGGTATTCGTTCTACTCGTAATCCTTATCCTGTTTATAATTTTTTGAGTTATCATCGTTTGTCTCCTCCATTTTTCTCTTTTGTTTCCTCCTTATCTTCCATTAAGGTTCCTAATAATGTTCATGAGGCACTTGGTCATGTTTGATGGCGACAAGCCATGATTGATGAAATGCAGGCACTTGGGACCTTGTCCCTCTTCCTTCTGGTAAGAAGCCTGTTGGTTGTAGATGGGTTTATGCTATTAAGGTTGGTCCTATTGGTGCAATCGATCGTCTCAAAGCTCGTCTGGTAGCTAATGGGTATACTCAAGTCTATGGCCTCAACTATTGTGATACCTGTTCTCCTGTGGCCAAAACCAGTATTGTTCGTATTTTGCTTGCTATGGCTGTCATTCATCAATGGCCCCTTTACCAGTTGGACATTAAAAATGCTTTTCTTCATGGTGATCTAGAAGAAGAGATATACATGGAGCAACCTCCTGGGTTTGTTGCTTAGGGGGAGTTTGGGCTAGTTTGTAATAGAGCTAAATGTAGTGGTACTTTTTTAGACTATAGAGCTTTTATAATAGAGCTGTGGTATTTTTAGAGACTATAGAGCTTTTATAGTAGGTTCTCTGTCTGCTTATTTGGGAATTCAATATATTTTATATGTAGAGGTTATGGGTGCAATTTTGGCTTTGGAAATAGCTATTCTAAAGGTTAGGATAAATTATGGATTGGGTTTGATTCATAGTTGGTTATTTAAGTTGTTGGAGATTTCATATTGACTATATGAGAAATAAAGAAGATTGGGAGAAAATATCCCTTATGTGTTTAGACTACACATAGGGTAGTTTATTTATATTGTAAGATATGGGCCAATGCCCTTAATACAGAATAGACTAAGCCCAAATAACAGAAACACACATCTTAACATCTAACACTCCTCCTCAAGCTGGAGCATATAAATCATATGTTCCAAGCTTGTTACAAAGATAATCAATTCTAGGTCCTCGTAAGGACTTAGTGAATATGTCTGCCAACTGGTTGCTTGAGTTAACAAACTCAGTCTTGATATCTCCGGATATGATTTTTTCTCGAATGAAATGACAATCAACTTCAATGTGTTTGGTTCTCTCATGGAAGACAGGATTAGAGCTAATATGGAGAGCAGCTTGATTATCACATATAAGTATCATGTGAGTGACATCTCCAAATTTCAATTCACTAAGCAATTGTTTAAGCCACACAAGCTCGCAAGTAGCTGATGCCATAGCTCTATATTCTGCTTCTGCACTCAACCTTGCCACAACACTTTGCTTCTTACTTTTCCAAGATATCAAGTTGCTACCAATAGAGACACACTATCCAGAAGTAGACCTCCTATCAGAAGGGGAACCAGCCCAATCAGCATCTGAATAGCAAACCATCTTTGTATCGTTGTTAGGGCCATATAGCAAACCTTTTCCAGGTGATCTTTTAATATACTTCAGTATACGAACAACTGCATCCCAATGGTCTTCACATGGGGAGTTTAGAAATTGACTCACCACACTAACTACGAAGGAAATGTCAGGACGCGTAACAGTAAGATAGTTTAATTTACCAACTAGTCTTCTGTATCGTTCAGGATCTGAGAAAGGCTCCCCCTGATTTGGTAGGAGTTTGATGTTAGGGTCCATAGGTGTCTCAACAGATTTACAGTTCATTAACCCTGTTTCCTCCAAGATGTCTAACGCATACAATACCATCATTGGATTGTGCTACTTCAATACCCAAAAAGTACCGGAGTTTGCCAAGATCTTTGGTTTGAAAATGATGACAAAGGTGTTGTTTCATCTGAGAGATGCCAAGATAGTCGCTTCCTGTGAGAACAATATCATCGACATACACTATTAAATAGATACATCCAGCACTCGAGTGGCGATAGAACACTGAATGATCCGCTTCACTGCGAGACATACCAAATTGTTGAACAACGCAACTGAATTTACCAAACCAGGCCCGAGGAGACTATTTTAGGCCATACAAGGATTTGCGAAGACGACATACCAATCCAGATGACTGCCCCTGAGCAACAAAGCCAGGCGGTTGCTCCATATAAATTTCTTCCTGCAAATCACCATTGAGAAAAGTATTTTTGACATCAAGTTGGTAAATAGGCCATTGTCGAAGAGCGGCCATGGCAATGAAAAGGCGAACAGAGGTCATTTTTGCCACTGGAGAAAAAGTATCACCATAATCCAAACCAAAAATCTATGTGTAGCCTTTGGCAACCAGTCGAGCTTTCAAACGATCAATTGTGCCATCAGGACCAACCTTGATAGCATACACCCACCTGCAACCAACAACAGACTTTCCAGATGGTAATTGGACAAGCTCCCAAGTTCCACTTTCCTGTAAAGCACTTAATTCATCCATCATAGCTTGATGCCAACCGGGATGAGTTAAGGCATCACCCACAGATTTGGGAATTGACACAGAAGAAATGGATGAGAGACAAGTATAAAAAGATGGAGATAATCTGTGGTAATTAAGAACAGTATAATGGGGGGAAGGGTTACGGGTAGAGCGTATACCTTTACGGAGGGCAATAGGCAAGTCAGACTCAGTTGCTGGAGCCGGAGGACACACATGAGGCGGCACCGGAAGTGAGTCATGAGGGAGACAATTACGGCGACTATAAACCTGAAGGGGTGGAGGTGAAGGATGATCCTATGGTGAATGAGAGTCTAAAGAAGGAGAAGACAAAATGGGTGGAGCATCACCAGGAGGATCACAGATAAGAGGAATATCAACAGTAACAGGGAGAGGTACAGAACTAGAAGATAGATGTGAAAAGTAAAAAGAAGACTCATCAAAAGTGACATCAGCAGAGATAAAATGACGATTGAGGGAAGGGGAAAAACACTTATAGCCCTTTTGTGACTGTGGAAATCCTAAGAAGACACATTTGTGAGACCTAGGAGATAACTTATCAAGACCAGGACTAAAATCATGAACAAAACATGTAGACCCAAAAACTCGAAGAGGTAATGGATGCAGAGGGTCTTGAGGAAATAAGATAGAATGAGGGATTTTGTTATCTAGGACGGAAGATGACATGCGGTTGATAAGATAACATGCTGTGAGAACTGCATCACCCCAAAAACGTGAGGGTACTTGACCATGAATAAGAAGTGTACGAGTTGTTTCAATAAGGTGTCTATTCTTACGCTCAGCCACCCCCATTTTGTTGAGGGGTATAAGCACATGAGGTTTGGTGAAGAATGCCATGAGAAGCCATAAACTGTTTAAACGGTTGAGAAAGGTATTCACGGCCATTATCACTACGTAAATTTCGAATAGACACCCCAAACTGTGTTTTTATTTCATTGAAAAAAGATTGAAAAATAGAAAACAACTCAGAACGATTCTTCATTAAAAACAACCAAGTACATCTAAAATAGTCATCAATAAAGGTAACAAAATACTGAAAACCTAAAATGGACTTAACACGACTAGGTCCCCAAATGTCAGAATGAACCAATCAAAAGGGGGACGACGCCCGTTGTGAGACACTACGAGGAAAGGAACTACGAGTATGCTTCCCTAACTGACAAGACTCACACGACAAACTTGATAATGTGGACAACCTCGGGACAAGTTGTTGTAGTTTGGCAAGACTAGGATGACCGAACTGAGCATGAAGAAGGGATGGTGACTCCATGACTACGCCAACATGTGGAGAAGGGCGGAGATGATAAAGGCCATGAGACTCACATCCTGTGCCAATCATGTGTTTCGAACTCCGGTCCTGCAACCAAACAGAATCTTTAGTAAAGGAAATAATACAATTAAGAGTACGAGTTAAACGACTAATGGACAATAAGTTGAAGGGAGACCCAGGGACATAAAGTACATGATCAATGGATATGGATGGAAAAATATTAACAGTACCAATACCATGAGATGAGACTCTAGACCCATCAGCCATTGTTACCGAGGGTAAATTAGCCGGACATGACAAGGAAGAAAACAAGGACTTGTTACCAGTGATATGATCGGTGGCGCCTGAGTCAAGGACCCAAGGTCCAAGGGAGTGAGTTAGACCAACAAAAGGTGTACTTGTACGTGCAACCAAGGTTATCAAACTCGCGAGTTAACTTGTTAACTCGGACGAGTTTGCGTTCTTAGTTCTGGCTTCCGAGTTAACTCGGAAGCAAACTCGGTTTTCAAGCAGACTCGGTAAAATCGGTTCTAAACTCGATGGGAACGGTTAGAATCACGATTTTGCAGCGGTTTTGCGAGTTTGAAATAAGAAGTAGCGAAGAAAGAGGAAATAGTTATAGGTCTAGGGCACCGTCACGTTTCGCTGTCGTGGTTGCTCCTTGTTAGCTCTCCTTCGTGTTCGCCGTTCACATGGTTCTTGCTCGTCGTTCAACTGGTTCATGGTCACGCTTCGTTGCCTGGTTCGCGCTTGTCGTCGTGGTCGCACTCCGTTCGCCTGGTTCATGCTTGCCGTCGTGCTTTTCGTCGTGCTTGCCGTCGTGCTCACCGATGCTTCTCCATTTATCGCTGCTCTGCGTTGCGTGAGTGAAGTATTTCTATTTTAATGTTACAACTAGGGTTTTAATCCCTTGTACGATGCGTTTTAATCTTTTAGTATTTATGCTTCTTATTTTAGCATGTAGATATTTAATATTAAAATATTTAATATTAAAGTATCTATTCATTATTATTCTGATTATTGGGCCTCCTTTTGGTATACCAAACTTTTGGACCAATATTAACTTGAAGAACTTGTTTTTCTAACTGAAGTTTCAATTATATTCAATTAAAATTATGACAAAATAATAATAATATTAAAGAAAAATATTTAAATATATATAATATGATAAACTAATAATTATAATAATATTATAAAAGTATAAAAACATTATTTATAAATTATAATATTAAATTATTCTATTATTTATAGATATTTTAAAATATTTTTACACGAAGTAAACTCTTACGAGTTTACGATTCGAGTTTACGATCCGAGTTTCCGAAGCTCCCACGAGTTTACGTAATCTCTCGAGTTTGACAACCTTGCGTGCAACAGATGCAGATGTAGTGGAACCAGAGTGCTGATGATCCTCATACCATCTGAGAAATTCGTTAAAGATTGCAGGTTTGTCTACGATATTAGATGAAGTAGGATGGTCTGCAGACGGTGATCGGGGAGGTGGATCAGAATTTGCCATTGCTACAGGTCGAGGAGGACGTCCATGGAGAGCATAACATCTATCAATCTTGTGGCCTAACTTGCCACAATGGTCACATTTTGGACGTCCTTTACTTGGCTTGTGAGACCGACTTCGATCATCACGTTGAGCAGCCATAACAGAGGAATTATCAGTACGAGGAGATGTCTCAGTGACGGGTTTGCTCGGTATACGCAAAAGAGCAGAACAAGTAGAAGTAAAGTTGGGTATGACAAGAGAACCCAAAATCTGATCACGGACATGAGAAACATCATCAGAGAGTCCGTATAATGCCAACAACATGAAGAACTTTGATCGTTGTTCCAATTCTTCAGCAGGAGTGGAAGCAGGAGGTAATATATCATTAAAGTCATGAAGAAGGGCATGAATTTTACCCAAATATTCTGCCATGGGACCAGGATTGCGCGGACCAATAACAGTTAATAGGTCCTGACAAACACCATAAAGACGCTGAGTGTCATTTGTGTATAACAACTTCGCTTGTGCCCATACTTCTGAACATGTCTCATAGGATCGAAACATTTGTTTCAGTGAGGAGTGAATGGTGGACTTTATAACAATGCATAACTGAGCATCAATTTTCATCCAGCGGGAAGTGTCATCTATGAGAGAAGTAGTCACATTTTGAGTAAGATGATCTAAGTACCCCTGACTCTTCAACCAAAGTTTGATGTCGGACGCCCAAGTTGCATAATTTGTGCCATCTAACTTGTCAATGGACAAGTGTACATTCACATAATTAGTATATATTGAGGGATCAGAAGATGAGCCACCAATAGAGGTGTTTGTAGACGAGGAAGACGCCATGGAGAGGGAGAAACCCTAAAAATTCAAAGTGCTCCGATTGACGCAACGACCACAGATCCAGAAAGAGGGCGAGGAGGCGATCACGGCGGTGCTGATCGGCGGCGGAAAGCTCCGGCGACGCGCCGGCACGCGCGGCGGCAGCGGCGACTCTTGCGGCGGTGCGTGGAGGTGCGTGAGAGCTCCGATCGCGGCGATCTTCGTGCGACGGTGGTCGCCCGGCCGAGACGCTTCCGATGGTGTGGTCGCCGGTCGATTCTGGAGCTCCGGCGACGGCGGCGGCGGCGGTGACGACGGCGGCGGTGGCGACGCGACAACAGCAGCAGTGATGGGTGCCGGAGACCGTGGAGTTGACTGGAACTATTCCTGTGCTCTAGATACCATATGAGAAATAAAGAATATTGGGAGAAAATATCCCTTATGTGTTTAGACTACACATAGGGTAGTTTATTTATATTGTAAGATATGGGTCAATGCCCTTAATACAGAATAGACTAAGCCCAAATAACAGAAACACACATCTTAACATCTAACAGACTAAGATATGATTAAATAATAATAATAAGTGAGTACAAATCTCACTTTACAAGTTAATTTTATGAAGTTGAGTTAGGTTTAAATATCACCCAAATATATAGTCTCATGCTTGAGATGTTCCATTGACTAAAGATATAATCAAATTATAGTATATATGAGAGTGTAAACTTTATTTTATAAATCGGTCTTTATGAGGTTAAACTTTGCTTGAAGTCCACTTTCTAATAAAAGCTTTTTAGAAAAGTAAACTAACTCTTCGGCAACTTAGATACAGTTGGTTGAATTATATTGGGCAGAGTTTACATTTTAGCCTTTTTCTCATATCTTTAGGGGAGCTAGACACAAGTTTACCTATTATGGGTCTATATTTCAGGGTTATTTCTAGTGGAATAATATTCTCAGTTTTGCTCGTCTAGAGTTTTTTAGGAATAGATTAGAATTTTTCCTTGTTATTGGTTTTTTGTTAAATAGTGAGTTTTAGTTTGGTCGTCACATCACATGTATTTTTTTCTTTTCTGTTCTATTGTGATTTTGAGGTGTTTCAAATAGTTGGTGTTGTTTGTGGTGCAGATCTAGTTGGGATGACAAACAACACAATGATGTTTGAGCACACTACCATTCTGGTTTAAAAAAACCTGTAATAAGAACTTCACAACATAAAGAAACCAGAGCTTGGGGCTGTTTAATTGTTTCGGCTTTTGATTGACCGTGACTATGACTATGACTGTAACAAGAACTTCTAGCAATAAAATGCCACTGTGAATGATATCCTATTTATGTGTTTAGTTATTCCAAATTTTAAGTGTTAAATATTTACATTTTGAAAATCATGGTTATCGTATTTCTCATCTCCTTACTTTTTTTTTTTTTTGTATTTTCAGTTTCTTCAGTTGCACTTAAATCCAGCTAGCGGCAATATCCTCACTGCTAGTGGAAAGGAGTCCATCACGCAAAATATGAGACTTACTAATTCTCAACATGGAAAGGTAGACTTACTAATTCACAACATGTGCCTTATGATTTTATATACAAATGCTTCTTGGAGAAAATGTGACGACTAGCAATTATTTTATTTCAGAAGTCTCTTGTCATGCGCATAAAGGTATCGTACAAGATAAATGGCAAAGAGACACTGGAAGAAGGACAAATCAATAACTTTCCTCGTGAGTTATGAGGACATATGGTCAGAGGTCATTCTTGCTGTGCACAAAGCCTTCTATATTTTCCGCACTTTAGTCTTTTGAGGAATTTTCCTGATCTATTCTTTCATGCAATTAATCGGGATCACTTTTTGGGATCAAGTTGTGGTCTGTTTGGTGGCTTCACATCTTCCATTAGTACAGATTATTCCTGCATGAAAAAGTCAAAATCTTTTTTTTTCGTTTCGAGGCAAATATCTGCATCATATTGAATTCTTTAGGTGCTAACTATTTTCTTTGAAGGTGGTTCGATCAATGCGTCTCAGGCTATAAGTGTTGCATGTAGTTTAATATCTAATACGGATTTAATAGTCATATTTTTTTATCTATCTATTGTAATGTATGTAAAAGATCAGACAAGGGTTGTAATGTTGATATCTAGCATAGAAGTCAGAGTGTGAATTATGCTGTTGACATCTCAATTATTAATTTAGATTATTTTAATGCTCCATTTATATATGTAAGCCAGTTTTTCTACTCAAAGGATCATATTATTTCTAGTTAAAAGGGTGAAGGTATGATTTATTCTCATCTATTCCTACTTAATTTTTGTTCCTCTTCATTTTTTCTATCATATCAATTAAATTACACAACTTTTGTAACGTCCCAAATATAGTATACTATAATAGAGTCATAAAAAATCAATAAAACAAGAATGACAAACAAAAATATAAACATGATAATCATAATATAAACTTTATATATAAAACAAAAACCAAAAATTATATAATCTACACAAACTAAAAAATTAAGTAGTTATTGGTCCTTCCTCTAGGGCCTACTTCACTAGGGCCTACTTTACTAGGGCCTACTTCACTGATATTTCAACACCCTTTGTTTATATCCACCAAATAATTATAGTCAATAACAAAACAATTTATATATATTATATTAACAAATTTAAACATTAAATTTAAAAATATTTCATAATAAACCAATCATTCTAAGCATGTCATAACATAGACAAGATTCATCAGGATTCGGTATGAATATCAAATTATTAGTGGTTTGTGCACTTGTAATGGTAATACTGCTGGCTGAAACCAAGCTACCATACAAGGTTAATCTATTTCAGTTGTCTAGGGCTATGATCAAAACCTATAGACAAGAACTTTTCGCTACTCTCACCACATGATTCACCCTTCTCTAATTGAGAATAGATGATCATTAGAGGATCAGAATAGACTATCAATTTGAAGCTTCATACATTCATACAACAACACAAACACAACCATGTAACCTCTCCACGGGTCATGTAATTACGTCCATCAACCATTCACTTCATTCACAAACTTTTCTTTACAATATTCATATGGATCATTTCCATTCACATGTAAATTATATACAAATTCATTCATTTTACATTAAGATCACTAATTATAATTCAAAGAACCATAATCAACCAAACAAGTCATCAAAAGTTACATAATAACATAATTTTCTTTAAGGCATCTTAATACCCACAATTAGGTAAAGAAAACAGCTTGGAAACACTCACCAATAGTTTCGGAAGGGTCCAAAACCCTCCAAAATAACCTAAAGAACGTCGAAAACAGATATACAAAACCCTAACCCACTTCCCCTTAATAAAACAAATGTAGTGGCGCCTAATAGCGCTCGAACGCCTAAGGGTTGGCGCTCAATGCTGGCGCCTCTGGAAACTCCAACCCTTTGTAGACAACTTTGTACACTTCTTCCACTACTTTGAAAGGTTCCTAAGATCTTCTAACCATTATGAAACTTTATAAAATACATCTCTAACTCAAAATGACCATTCAAAACCCAATATCACTTACCTAAGCTATCTAAACTCAATTTCACCTTTTCTAACTTCCATATCAGTAAACCAACATCATGTACAAGTCATAATACACCAAATAACTCACTCCAACATTCTAGTTTACTCCTAAACTTACTGTTTTAAAATCTCAACATACAAAACCTGGCTTTCGACCAAAAACATCTTCAATATGCCCATAAATAGTTCTACACCATTTTTCTTCTTTTTGGCAGCCTAAACAAGTCATAATTCACAATATTAATTGATAAAGACACTCGTTTATTTTCAATACAAGTGGATGTATTAATTAATATATTGACAATATTAGTGAACTTTGTTTAAAATTTAAACCCATGCAGCTGCATGTTGAACTGGTGTGCTTAAATTACACACTTTTTTCATATTTCTATCAAGTAATTTTTAAAATATAAATCCATAAATAAAATCATTACTTCAAAAATATTCAGTATTATATTAAATATATACTGTATGCTTTAGTTTAAAATATAATGTTGATGTGTTATGATCGTACGAGAAATGTTGATAGTATATCTTCAACACACTCTTTAATATTTGTTAAAATTATTAAAAATAACATACTTTATTTACTATTTATCAAATTTGTTAAAAATCATATCTTAAAAATATTATAATCAACCAAACCCTTGCTTATCCTTCACCCACCTCAAACTTCCCAAATATTATCTCTTTCACACTGTAACTTTCTTTAACAAACAAACATATATATATATATATATATATATATATATATATATATATATATATATATATATATATATATATATATATATATATATATTTGGGGTCTCTGTCTTTCAAAGTTGTTATCTTCTCTTTATGAGTTTTAGATTTAGCAAATCCAACAACCGATCTTAAAATTAAGTCGTTTTCTTTCGTTTTATTAGTCATAATTTCTAATTCTATTTTGTCGAATCATGATTTTAGGTTGTTCAGTTGGTGATGAGCTAACAAATGTGGCACATTATATGTCAAAAAATTTGTGGTTGAAAACCTTCTAATTGTCTTGCATGGGCCCAACACCAAGGCCCATTAATTTGTTTCCTTTAGTTGGTCCAACATGTTGACAAAATTGCAAGATACCTGTTTATATTTTCTCCAAACATTAAGCATTTCTACATCAATTCCTAATCTGTTTCTTACAAGTCTTAAACGTGTTATTTTCTGAGACAGATAATTATTTTTACCAATCTGTATTCGTTCACAACTAAGATGGTTCTGTGTGGAAAAACTTGTTGGTTTTATATTTTTAATTTATTTAAGGGAACATTTTATGTTTCAAACTAGACTTTGTTTTCTCACCACATCTTATGCCCCAGAATACCATATTATTTTAATTTTTTTTAATAATAAAATCTATATTTTTTGTAATTTTTTAACTTAAAAGTTAATTTAATTATGTAATTAATTTTGTTTTCTCTTTTAAAACTCAAGATTTTCTACCAGGTTCAAATCTTAAATACAAGGTCCTAATTAAGTGATTGAGCATTATCATATCACCTAATTAGAATTTTAATTTCTCTGTTTCACATAATAGATATTTAATTTTGTATGATTAGATTTATAGCAAATATATATTTTTAATGTATAAATGTATTACGATTAAAATTTGATAAAATAACATATTTTAAAAATTTATAATTATATTTTTTAATTACATGAATAATTAAATTATTTTGTAATTTTAATTTAGAGAAAGGTGAAAAGATATCATGTTTAAAAGAGATATATGGCTAAGAAAAAGTGAAACATATTAATAAAATTAAAAGAATAATAAATGAGATGATTGTGAGAAATTAATTTGACTAGTCCGTAAATAGCGTGAAACACACATTAAAAATAAATAATAAGTATGAAATGTATATCAACGAGAAAAAAGAGAAAATCTTAAAAATATGAAACCAGTGATGTAAATCTCAGTGTATAATATAAAACTAAACTTATGAAATGAACTAGTTTAATACATATAGATGTAGCAAGCTCTTGATATAAAACTTAAACATCTTTTTGTGCTCACGACACTTTTTCATACATTTATGATTTATAACGTAGTTTTGAAACCTGTACTTGATACCAGATAGTATAATATCACACAGTCAAATCAAATCAAATTCATGGGCCATTTGATAGCATTATGCTTTATGTTTTCTTGGTACAAATATTTTACGACAGTTTTTCACTACTTTCAAGTTTCTCTTCAAGAACGTAGTTAAAAGGAAAATTACACTATAAGAACAAATAATTAGTATAAATTTCAACGACTAACAGAAAAATTAATAACAGCAAAACTAGTAACTTTGATTATGAAATACGCATTGATGTGAAATCATTAGCAAAATTGCAAAAGACAAATGTGGAATAATTGTATTTGGAGCATTAACAGGAAAAAATTGTAATCATGTCTGAACTGATGAGAAAATGTCTCCACCTCACTTTTCACCGATCTTGTCATCTTGGCAATCAAATGCTAAACCCACCAAAAAGGACAGCTTCTACAGAGACAGAGAGTGTGTTCTTGTTTCTTTTGCTTCTTTTTAATCCATATGTTTGATTAAAGTAAACCTCCACAGAAAACCAAAGCATCCAAAAAGCAAAACCCAATTTTGACTTCACTTTTTAATCTTCCTACTCGTGCCAAGAAATTGTTGCTAATAAAGACCACTTTTGTCATAATAGTATAATCATGGCCCACACTCAAATATTATGTTTGAAAGCATGTGCTGTCATTGTGGTTTTTGTAAACTAGTAATCACTTTCTCACTTAACAACTACTTATTATTTTCCTCATAACTTCTTCCATGTATAACTTATCAAGAGCTTTACAGGTAAAAAAAACATTGATGTTTCTGATAATCATTATGGAAAATTACAAGAGAAGGTAAAAACATATTACAGGAATGCAACTTTGTATAAAAGGAATGCTTTTCCTTACACACTCAAGAATGATTCTTATTTAAAGGGTAATTCTTGATTGAATGTTTATGGCATAATTTACAAGTATTTTACCAATAAAAATGAAAAATCAGAAGTATGAAAATTAAAAAAAAATGGAAAAGGAGATCAAAAGAGGACTCATTTGAAAATGTGTAAGAATCCCAAAATACTGAGTAGCTTCATGTACCTTGAGCTCTATTCATCCATGGCAAAGCTGCACTGACATAAGAACCACCCAAATGGTTTTGTGGTGAACTTGATACCTTGTCCTTCCTAGACCATTGCCAGATCTTGGAAACAGAAAAGCTTTCACCTTTCCTTGCAATGTTGATTTTTTTGCCCTCAACATCCCCTTCAGTGGAAGAATTCCCACAATGGTCCAATCTACCTTTGAATTGTCTCACACTGCCACCACTGACACCTCCACCATCACCTCTATTGGGGCACAAAGCCACTTGCAAATCTGAATCAGCAACAACATATTGGAAGGACCCCATTGAATAGCATCTTCTAACATCCAAGTTACTTGTACTGCTCTCCCCTCCTCCTCCTCTTTCTACCCCCTCTCCATTATTTGAGCTTCTAAACTTCCCAAGCCTCACAGAAAACACCCTTTTCCCACTCATTATGTGATTTTCTGCATGTTTGTTGAAGGAACCAGCCTCTGCAGCAACACTGCCTGAAACCCCATCTTCCTCCCTCAGACCCTCAAACTCATAAACTGGGTTTTCAAAGGCAAAGCCTGGCTCATAAAGACTCCCTCGGCAGAGAGGGCAGGTTGAATTTGAGAGCAGCCATGTGTCTATGCAATCAATGTGAAAAGCATGGTTGCAAAGGGGCAACAACCTCAGCATGTCCTGTTCTGAGAACTGGCAAAGGCACACTGCACAATCAAAAGGCTCCTTCAAACCTATTATGTCTTTGTACAGGAAAACTGGGAGAGCATCTATGAAGGCCTGATCTAGGCCTGAATCATGGAGATGGAAGAGCTGCTGTAACTGCCTCTGGTAAGGATCAGATTCCGACATGTCAGGGTACCTATTGGACTGGGAAATTGACGAAGAGGACATGTGCCTTATAAGGAATCTAACAAGCAAGTGAAGGAGACCAGAGATGAAAAACACAATAGCTAGAATGACAAAGATGAAAACAATTGCAGGGCTTATTCTAGTGCCAGATGAAGAAGATAGAGGAGGGGGTAGTTGTTTCTTGTACTCAGAACTGTAAGACAATGGTGCAGTAGAAGAACAAGAAGATGGGGAAATACTAGTGGGGTTGTTGATAGCATCACTACTATGGCAGATTTGAGAATGAATCCAACTCATTTTCTAAGGTATTTGTCTCTGACCCTCTAAAAACTCAATCCAGCCCACACATGGAGGAAAACAATCAACACACACATCATCCTTGCACTCCAAAAAGACAAAAAGAAAATAGTAAAAGAAATTGGAACCTCAGGGAAATGAAAGAGGAAAAGGACCAAATAAGAACATGCTTACTGAAATTTATGTTGCTCTTTGGAGACCGGAAGTGGTCAATTACAAGAGTGGAGAAACATGGTAAAGAAAATTTTAAGATTGCTGTTGACGCACCTCAAGTGTTGGAGCCATTCTTAGCTGTTATTTTCAGTCCCATGAATGGAGAACTTGTTTTTTTTTCCAAAACCCATTGGGTGAAGGTTGACGGATCTAGGATGCATGGAATAAAGATCTCTTTGAAATATTGGGTAACTTTCTTTAAGGCCCAATCAAAATTGGTGCATGAAGTCCATGTTGCAAAAAGTCTTTTAAGATAAGGGGCTTTCTTTATGCACCTCCAATATTTTTCCTGCACTCCCAAAAGTTTTCTAAATCCTAAATGACCTTGAACTTTTTGATCCGGCAATTTTTTTTTCTCTTTTCTTATATTTATCTCACCCAACCACTTTTTCTCACATTTTATTTTCCTAACCCTAGCACCGCATTCATAAGTCTCTCTAACTTCACTTTCCTTCATCCCTTGAATAACAAGTCTACACATTCATTTCCTTTTTCCCAAAAAAAAAATAGAAGATTTAATTACTGTTAGAAAGAAACTTTGTATATTTCTCTCCATAGATCATTCAGTAATATAAAAAAATTCGGATTCTAGATCCAATTCAAAATACTTATTATTCATAATTTTAGAACTCAATTTGTCAAATTCCATTTGATTCTTCTTGTATCCAAATTACAATAATGTATATTATACCGCAAATCATTCATCGAGGAGTACAAAGAGGTTCCTTTAATTATAAAAAATAAAGTTTTTGACGGGGATATGAATCAAAGATAATGCCATCAACAAAAACACAGTAGACATACATTTACTATATATTGTGGATAATAAGATAATGGAAATTTGTATACGTTAAAAAGTGGACTTTAAGTCGAACTCGACCCTATAAAAATGACTTATAAATGTGAGGTTTACACTCATATATATACTCTGAATTGAGGTTATCTTTAGGCGATATTAGGCTTCTAACACCCCGTTCACACTGAGATATAGTGTGGGACTAAACATTAATGGGTGGTTTGATAACAGGTAGAACAATAAACCTAGCAAACAATAAATTTTACTAGGATAGACTTAAACTCAGCTCTGGTACCATGTTAAGAAATGGATTTTAAGCCTAACTCAACAAGAGTGGTGGACCCATAGGTCCTTAGATCGGAACAAACTTTAATACTATATTGAATATAGTAAAACTAGGTATAGGATTAGTCTTCCTTGTGTCTAAAATATACATGTGGTAATATATTTATAATGAAGAATGATACAAGTATATATGGCAATCAAAGATAAATATGGTAATAGAAGATATTGTTAAAAACAATATCAACAATATCAAACAATAGCAAAATTTTATGTTTCCCTAATTAACATAAAACACAATATATCTAACAATATGTGATTTGTTGAACTGGATTTTGAAAGTGCAGAGAGGAAACAAATTTGGAGATTTACAATTACAAAATTAAGGATTTAGGGTTAAATATTAAATGTTGAAACTCGATTAAGGAGTGTACCATATTTTGAAATTATGTTAAAGGAGTAACAAATGTAGGTTGAATACAAGATTTAAAAATTCAATTAATCATTGCATGAAATTTTGAAATCCAGTTAAAGAGTTCACTGAATTTCAAAATCTTTTCAAGGAGTTCACCAAATTTCAAAATTCGGTGAAACTCTTACCTAAATTTCAAATTTTGATATTATATCAAAATCTGGTAATCCTTAAATTTGATTTTGAAATTCGATATACATAGAATTAAAAAAAAAAATATTTTTATTAATTTTCTTTTAATTTATTTTTAATGAATTTTATTTATTGTGTGTTGTTATTTGAGTTTATTTTTTTTAATATTTTAGAATTTTTTTAATTGTTATTTTAATTGTTTTATATTTTTCTTTTAATTTCTTTTTAACAGGTTATGATTTTGTTATTTTTTTTTTAATTTTATTTATTTTGTGAGTTCTTGTTTAGAGTCTAGAGTTTAAGGTTTAAGGTTTATATATATATATATATATATATATATATATTAATTGTTATTTTAATTTTGTTTTAGTTTATTTTTAATGGTTTATGGTTTTGTTATTTTTTTTATTGATTTTGGGTGTTGTTTGTTAGGATTTATGGTTTAGGATTTAGTTATTCTTTATCGTTTAATGTTTATATGTTGTTATTCTTTAGTTTTTTGTTATGTGCATTGATTTTAATTTTAGTTTGAATTTGTTTGTAATAGAAATGACAAGAACACAAATGCCTCTACATATTGGAGTGAGAATTTTGCCTAAGGTGAAGCTAGAAGGAGACCTACGACATTTACTCGTAGAAGTAGTTGTGATGGTGAACCTGAAGAAGCTGCAACATTTGTTTCTCATAATGTTATTGATAAGTAAAAAGAGGTTATCATGCAACATGACAATGTTGTTCATGAAGAAGGTGAAGTGGTTGGATATCTTTTGAGGTCCACACTACACTTCTTTATTGACAAGTTATGTTGATCATGTTGCATATGCTTTGTGGGAAGGCCGAGTTAGTAATTTTTTTTTTGTTTTGATGGTTGATGACTTGTTTAAATTTATATGTAAATTTTATGTGTAGGATCGAGGGGAGATAAAGTTGGTCTTCTATGAAAATAATTTAAGTAAATGTGGAACATGTCATCTTACTATCCAAAATTATGTGTTGAATTTTGGTTAATGTCTCTATGCAATATTTCATATGATTACTCTGAAAAGGGGTTGATATTGGTGTTTGTTAAGAGGTGACATAGAGAGACAAACACTTTCCATGTCCTTATTGGTGAGATGACCGTCACACTAAATGACGTGTTCGTGTTGTTACATCTGCCTACAGTGATATAGTTATGTCTGAATAAACCCCTAGACTTTAAAGAGGCTTTGGAAACTCTCATGGACTTATTGAGCGTTGACCGCGCGAGGGATACATCTAAGCTTATGTAATGTTGTGGTCCCCTACGTAAAACTGAGTTGGTTAAGAGACCTATATAACGACTGTTGTGAGAACAAAAAATGAGAGTATGTCACACGAACCTAATTTAGAATAATAATATTGCTATTATACTGATTAGATGTTATTTTAAATAATAATATTGTTTTGTTATGTTACATGACTCCTTGGTTGAGCAAAGCTCCCATTCACTCCAGAAGGTCATCATGATAGTTTTGCTACTGCCTGAGCACCTTGGACGAGTGTGTGCTGCTGGGTCTGACGTTAACATTCAACATTATTTTGGTGGCTCCTCTTGTCACTCTTCAAACGCACACAATATTGAGTATGAAGAAAGGCTAACGCAGAAGATCACCAAGAAGATCAGGGCAAAACTCTATGATGAAGTCACTTCAGAAGTGACAGAAAGAGTTATGTGCCAGTTCCAAAAACTATTTGATAGTTGTTCTTCCCATAACTAAAATTAAAAATCATTTTATGCTAACTTAAGAATTCAATAATTTTTCTTTATATAAACTAACATTGCCTTTGACAGGTATAAGTGGTAAAGGTAGCTGCTCAACTCCATCTAAGGAAGCCAGTTATATGTTTACGATGGTACCGGGATGATACTAGTGGCTTGTGGAACAATATTTGAGAAAACAACAGTTCTTCATGGTATGAAGCTATGAGATGATGAGGTCAAGGTCATGGAAGATGAAATTATGATATTAGATGTTTTAGTTCCTATGCCAACAGATGAGATATTTACTATAGCATGAGCATTTCAATCTTTTCTCGCCTAGCCTAGCCAGTTGGTTGGTTCTATTTCTAATCCCTCGGTATAAACTCCCATTATACACTTCTCAATTTTGAACTTTACATGTTATTAATGTTCAAACTTAAATACTTTTCTCGCCTAGCCATGAACATTTCAATCTTTTCTCGCCTAGCTTAGACAGTTGGTTGGTTCTATTTCTGATCCCTCGGTATAGACTCTCATTATACACTTCTCGATTTTGAACTTTACATGTTATTGATGTTCAAACTTAAATACTTTTCCATGTAACAATAGACACATGGAGAGGGAAGTCCTACTCCCAAGAAGATTCATTTATCTATGGACGATCATGTTGGTGCATTACACCAACTTGCTAACATCATTATAGATTTGTTGATGACGGTTCCATGGGATTCTACTTTATTTGGGAGAAACGCTAACATCCCATTGTACTTGTATAGGTAAGATGTCATAAAGCTTGTGCGAAAGAAGAGCTAAATATTACTCTCATTTAGTTATGGATGATGTAAGCATATGAACCATTCTTTATATAAAATTCATTTATCTAGTTACTTACATCAAATAATTTTTGTTTTGTTTTCAGGTATATGTTTAGTGTAAGTAACAATATGGTGGTCAATGATGTCTATAGGTTCATTGATCCCCGACTCACTCATGAAGGCAATAAATTTGATGACATCCAAGCATACATCTTCAACTGCTTGCACGAGAGCAAGAAATATATTTTGTCCCTTATATTGCTGCATGAGTGTAATTTGTTAATTTCAAAGTTTCATCTTTGATTTAAGGTATAACGATTAAGTTATTATCAATTTAGACAACATTAACAACTACTTGTGGTTTCCCTGCCGAACAACATTGTTGTGTGGTTTTTTCTCATTGCACAAGTCTTCTCCCAAACATCTCAAACATATATTAGATTGGTAAGAATCTCAATGTTATGAACTTTCTTTATTAACAATTTTTTTTATAGTTCAATTGCAGCACATATGATGTTGTTTGGAAAATCAACTGCTAAGGCTAAAAAGTTAGGATCATTGGCCCTTAATGTTTGGTATTTTGGTCCATACTTTCTTTTAATTGTTTTATTCCGACGATCTTCTTTAATTATTTAATTATGATGATATATTGTAGTGTAATAGACAAACCGACTCATATGAGTGCGGTTACTATGTAATGCATTAGATGACGACTATTATTCGTTCCTATATTGTAAGTGACTGTGAAACAATAGTATTTGCATTTAATCAATTTTCTCTCTCCATTTATTAGAAATCATATACACTAATTGAAATTATTATGTTTTGTATAGAGATTTAAGACTCCACTTCCAATTCCAGACAAAATATAATGTAACCCGAAAGGTAATAAAATATATTTTGTAGCTTGAAATGTAGCTCGAAAGGTAATAATATATATATTTTTAGTACAATAATATGTAATTGTTAGGATATCATAATTTGTACATTACTGTATCATTATTTTTAGATTGAGTTGATTTTGAGTTGTAATTCTGTTTTGGATTGAAAAATATATTCTAGCTTGTTTCTATGTTGTTCATATTGGTTTTTATATGCAAGTCTGTTTATATGATGCATGATATTACAAAGACAAAATGATCTTTTAAAAAAACGCAAACTTTAGATAACAGTTAAGACAAAAATCGAGACAGAAACGAGTCTACGATATCGATTTTGGCTCAAACCGAGGTCAAAGATCCTTAAATTAGATAAATAATTTAATTAAAATTGGACCTATGGCAACAATTGTCAAACCAATCGAAGCAAAAAACACTTTTGGCAGTTGTTCTAGACCCAATCGAGATAATAAACACTACTAGAACCACTACCAAGTCCTTCAAATTAATTAATTATTTAAAATTTGATAGGGTCTATGACCTTAGTTTGGCCTACAAATGTTGCCAAAATTCAAATTTATTTTTGTTTTTTTTTTCCGGTTTAGTGCTTCAGTTTCTTTTATTTGAAGCAAAAACTGGACCTTTTTTCTTCGATTCATAACTGAGGCCAAAATCCCCTCCCCCTCCCTTTTACCTCGTCTTAATATGCTTTGGTACAAAACCGCTGTCAATTTTTGAAAATAATTATTGTGGTATCCCTTAGTTGCACTAGTGCTTTCGACCTCAATTTCTTAATAACTAAAGCCAAAAAGATATATGTTTGCGATTCTAGTGCAACCATGACTTATAAGTTCGTGAAATTTTAAAAATTATTGATGTATCTTTATACGTTTCATTTGTTTTTTCAAAATCCAAGTATATAAGGTGAATTAAAAAGACAAATATGCACTATTTATATATATATATATATATATATATATATATATATAATATGTAGCCAAAAGGTAAATATATTTTGTAGGATTAGTAATTTTTTATTAAGTTAAATATTTTTTTAATCCTTAAATTTGGATTTAAAATTGAAATTTGTTATTGTAAAAAACTTTGATATAGTATTAAACTTTGAAAATGAATAGATATAGTCATTCTAATCCAATTGTATAAAACTTTTTTTTTGAAGTGATTGATGTTTCAAATTCAAATGTCAATTTTGAACACTTTGATACTTGAAAAAAAAGTTAATATAAAAAGAATATACACCTATTTTAAAAGTTTAGAGACCAAAATATTGAAAGTTTGAGACATGAAAAAATATATTTAAAATTTTATTTGTATATACGGTTAAAATGGTCGGTGATTGCAAAATACATATTTTTGTGTTAATTGTTTCAATTTATGATGTAGGTAGTGGGGCTACATGACCACAATCCCAAGTTGGCCATGATATTCTCAAATTCTAACAATTTTGACACAACACAATTCATACTGCGCATACATAACAACAACTTAAATTTAAAATTTGTTTGACATTTATTTTTGTTTCTTCATCTCATTTAAATTTCAATGACTTCAACATTCATTGTGCCTATAGAACAATGTTTTTGGTCATATTTCAAAGCACTATTCCTATAATATATAGCTAATAACAGTTTATATTGTAATTAGAAAACAACACAAACAAGAGGTGAAGAAATTAATGAAAATAAGTTGTTGTTTAATAATATACATATTGAGAAGCTCTGCTTCGGATACAAGAATCCACTTGCGAAGACCAAGAAGGGACACTTCCAAGGGATGATCCTGAAACTGATGATGTCACGCTTCTGGTATAGTTGTCCACCATGGAAGCATAACTTTTGGAATAGGAGTCGCTTGAAAGATTACTCCTAATATCATTATCCACCCGCGAGTCATAACTGGGGTAAGATATTAATGTCGAATTCTGCATCGCTGAATAGCTACTCCTAATACAATTATCCACTATAGAAGAAAAATTCTGGACGCTACCATTATTTGCGTAATTTTTCGTGTTACTTTGAACATTCCCAATTCGTGAATAATATTGGACTCCTTGTTGGCCAGAGCT
Source organism: Vigna angularis (assembly GCF_016808095.1). Taxonomy (NCBI): domain Eukaryota; kingdom Viridiplantae; phylum Streptophyta; class Magnoliopsida; order Fabales; family Fabaceae; genus Vigna; species Vigna angularis. Next base: position 33,898,343 of record NC_068970.1, read on the forward strand.
ACTACTGTTGGAGCTTAAAGAGAATGGGCCACACCAGAAATAATAGGCCCAATGGCCTTTAACCCAAAACGCACCCAATAAACCCAAAACGCAAAAACACTTTTATTAGAGGCTGGAAGCTGCCTCGAGATTAGATGGCCAGTGGGTGAAAGTGCAGAAAGCTTCGAGTGGAAGAAGAGGAAGGTTCTAGGGCTTCCATGGAGACCCTTCGTCGGAGCAAGGAGTTGCCTTCACCGGAGCCAAGAAAGAAGACCAAGAGAAGAAGAAGAAAGGCACGGCTAAGAGGTTAGTGAAAGAATTCCTAACTTGATTTAGGGAAAAGAAAATCAGATGTTATTGTTTGAATGAGTATGAAAATTACAACTGTTGTGTGAGGGAAAACTCTATTTATAAAGTTCTAGAAGGAAGGGAAGAAAAACAGAAAAACAGAAAAATAAACCTAACAAACCTAACAAGATTACTGTATTTAAAACAGTGATCCATTGAATCTATAATACTTAATAGCCTCCCCTCAAGCTGGATGGTGTATAGTTGCCAGTCCAAGCTTGGGAACGATAGATCCGAACCGAACTCGGTGAGGAAACTTGGTAAATATGTCTGCTAGTTGTTCATCTGAGCGAATGGGAAGAAGATGTAGAAGATTAGCTTGCACCTTTTCACGAACAACATGGCAATCAAGCTCTATATGCTTGGTTCTTTCGTGAAAGCTCTGATTATGAGCTATATGTCTGGCAGATTTGTTGTCACAGTATAGAGCTGGAATTCCAGCTTCCTTAATCTGTAAGTCCTCTAATAGGTAGTGGATCCATTGTAGCTCGCAAGTAGTGGCTGCTAGAGCACGATATTCAGCCTCAGTGGAGGACCTGGAGACAGTGCTCTGTTTTTTTGATTTCCAAGAGATGAGTGATGATCCAAGGAAGACGCAAAAACCTGTAGTGGACCTCCTAGTATTTGGACAAGTTGCCCAATCTGAATCACTGAAAGCCTTTAGCTGAATGGGAGAGTCAGCTGGAAAGAGTAGTCCTTCTGAGGGTTTAGACTTTATGTACCTAAGGACATGTTGAATAGCCCGATAATGGTAGTCAGTAGGAGATTGTATAAATTGACTTAGCAAATTAATAGAGAAACACAAATTAGGTCTAGTGTTAGTGAGATAAAGCAAGTTCCCTATCAATCTTCGGTAAGAGGTTGGATCTTTCAAATAGCTGTCGGTTCTGTATAGAGTACTCGTGTCACTCAAAAAAGGGGTTGAACAAGGCTTGCAACTCAGCATTCCCGTCTCCTCAAGTATGTCTAAGGCATATTTTCTTTGAGACAAATGAATTCCTTTCTTGGACCTTGCCACCTCCAACCCTAGGAAATATTTAAGTTCTCCTAGATCCTTTACTTGGAATCTGTTATGCAAAAGACTCTTTATGTGACTGATTTCTGTCATGGAATTCCCTGCTAATATGATATCATCAACATAAACAAGTAAGGCTGTGAAACCAGTAGGTGTCCCTTTGATAAAGAGAGAGTGATCACTTTTTGACTGTATATAGCTAACAGAGGTGAGGAAAGTGGACAATTTCTCAAACCACTGCCTACTAGCTTGCTTTAGGCCATATAATGACTTAGTGAGTCTGCAGACTTGGCCTTCTTTATGAACATTAAGACTAGGAGGTGGCTCCATGTAGACTTCCTCATTTAGGTCTCCATGAATGCATTATTCACATCTAGTTGATGTAAAAACCAGTTTTTAGAGGCTGCCAGCGCAATGAGTAATCTAACGGTAGTTAGCTTGGCAACAGGAGAGAATGTGTCCAAATAATCTATCCCTTCTTGCTGGGTGTAACCCTTAGCTACTAGGCGGGCCTTGTATCTTTCTATGGTGCCATCAGCCCTATATTTAATCTTGTATACCCATCGGCATCCAATTGCAGTCTTCCCTTGAGGAAGCTGTGTTAGAAACCACGTGTTGTTGTCCTGCAAGGCTTTAATTTCCTTGTGCATTGCCTCTGCCCATTCACTCACCCTTTTGGCCTCATTGTAAGAGTGAGGCTCACTGTTAGCAGTGATAGCCATGGTATATCTTGAATGTTTTTCTGTCAGAGAATCACAACATAATAGATCAGAAATGGGGTAAGGGGTTTTGAACTTATTTTTCACAGACAAGGATTGATTAACCTGGTGGATGTAGTCATCTAGATATCCTGGAGGCTTTCTGATCCTGTCAGATCTCTTGTATCCCTGATCCCCTTCATTGTTATTGACTTCATTATCAATGCTATTCTCTTCAACAATGTCATGTTGTATCTCCTCTTCTGCACATCTTTCATCATTATTGGGGGCAGAACTGCCTAGGGAATCATTGAAAAAAGTGATTCTGTCAGCTTCTTCATCATTCACTCCTGGGTTGTTCTGCTGCTGCTTCCAAGGAAAAATGTCTTCATAGAAAACAACATTCCTACTTATAAAAAGTTCTCTAGTGTTGATGTCAAGGACAATATAACCCTTGACTCCACTTTTGTATCCAAGGAAAATCCCTTTCCTTGCTCTGGGGTCAAGTTTGCTCCTACCAGCTTCAAGGGTGGAAGCAAAACAGAGACATCCAAAAGTTTTTAAGTCTAAATAAGTGGGGGGAACATTATAGATACGATCATGAGGGGTTTTGTTGTTAAGAATGGTAGTAGGCAATCTGTTTATGAGATAGACAGCATGGCTCACAGCATAGGACCAATAGGTATTAGGTATATTTGACTGAAACATAAGACTACGGGTTACATTTAGAATGTGTTGGTGCTTACGTTCAACAACAGAGTTCTGCTCAGGGGTCTCAACACAACTTGTTTGATGGCTAATACCATGCAAGTCATATAAGTTGACACAGTTGAACTCGGGTCCATTATCAGTTCTAACAGTCTTAATTATTTTACCAAACTGATTCTTAATTTTAATAATAAAATTTTGTAATAAGTCTCTAGTTTGGCCCTTGTTGTTCATCAAAGATATCCATGTATGTCGGCTATAATCATCAACAATAGTAAGAAAATATTTATGCCCATGAACAGAAGGAATAGAAAATGGACCCCATATATCACAGTGAATCATTTCAAAACATTCAGTAGATAAGGAATTGCTTATAGGAAAAGGCAATTTATGTTGTTTAGCATAGTGGCAAACATCACAAATAGTATTAGTATTCATTTGGACATAGGGAAAATGTTCACAAATCTGTTTGACAGCCTTGTGTCCAGGATGGCCTAGTCTATAGTGCCATAGATTTACATCAATATGTTTAAAGGAAAGGACAGATCTTGGAACAAGGCCCTGATCAGGATTCTGAAAAGTTTGTAGGTAGTAAAGACCCTTGTAAGAGTTAGCATACCCAATCATCTTCAATGTAGAGTTCTCCCTTATCTGACAAAACTCAGAAGAAAAAATTAGGCTACAATTCAAGTCTCTTATAAGACTTTGAACAGAGATTAAATTGAAAGAAAAATCAGGGATATAGAGCACATTAAAAATAACAAAATCTTTAGAAAATTGAACAGTTCCTGCATGTTTGGCAGTAATAATAGAATTATTAGGCAATTTAACAGTAATGGGTTTAATCTTATAGAAGGTGACAAAATTCCCTTTCTCATGGGTCACATGATCAGTGGCCCCAGTATCAATAATCCAAGAAGGAGTACCTGGTTTGTCCTCCTTGTCATTCCTCTGCATTTGATTGATCTTATGTGTAGGCTCATCAGCTTTCTCAATCATTTTTAGAAGTTTTTCAATTTGCTCTGGGGTGAGTTTGTTGAAAGCAGTGCTGGCGTCTCCCTGATGTATATTCTCTGGTCCAGAACTGCTTTGGCAGACATTAGTAGAGTTCCAGCCACTTTTTCTCTCTTGATTGCTATCATTCTTTTTGTACCAAGGTGGAAAACCATGCTTGGAGTAGCACTCATCCACAGTGTGATTCATCTTGTTGCAGTAAGAACACTGTTTTCCGTAATTAGGATTCTTTCCTCTCCCTCTTCCCAGACCATTTGACCCAGCACCACGACCTTGATTTTTCCAGGTCTGGTCTGCTTTCCAACTGCTGTTCCTGTTAGTAACATTGGCTATGACTCTACTGGTTTCAGTAGAGTGATTGTGGCTGGCAGTGCCAGATTCAGACCTTTCTTGTCTCTCTTGTTGCATAATGAGGGAGAAAACACGATTGATGTTTGACAAAGGTTCCATCAACAGAATCTGGGTCCTGACAGTATTAAAGGCATCATTTAACCCTTTTAAAAAACATATAACGTGCTCTACTTCTCTATATTTTAGAGAGGTTCTTGAGAGTTCACAGCTGCAAGGGATTTCGCAGGTGCAGTTGGGTATGGGCCGAAGAGATTCCAGTTCTTCCCAGAGGATTTTTAAGTCAGTGAAAAATTGATTAACAGTTCTTTCCCCTTGTTTGATTGAATGAATGTCTTGGAGAAGGTCAGAGATTTTAAAATAGTCACCTTTAGAGAATCTCTCCTTTAGCTCATCCCATAATTCTTTGGCTTCTTCAACATATATTACACTTTCTGCAATTTCTGGAGAAAGTGTTTTTATAATCCACGAGAGTACCATCATGTTGCATCTTTCCCATGCATCAAACGAAGCTTCATTTTTCTTGGGTTTCTTGATAGACCCATCAATGAATTTGATTTTGTTTTTGGATAGAAGTGCTCTTCTCATGCTTCTGCTCCAAGAAGAGTAATTACTCTCACCCAGGACTTGAGAGATGAGGGTTAATCCTGGATTCTCCCCTGGGTGTAAGTAGAAAGGACTGGCAGGCTGGTCTGTAGTATCCATGGTAAAAGGAAGCAAGAAACAATGCAAGAAACTAAGCAAGAATCATCAAAGAACGAAACCTGGGCAGCGGAAGTGAGGTGAGTATGATTTCTGCTCTTGATACCATAAAGAGAATGGGCCACACCAGAAATAATAGGCCCAATGGCCTTTAACCCAAAACGCACCCAATAAACCCAAAACGCAAAAACACTTTTATTAGAGGCTGGAAGCTGCCTCGAGATTAGATGGCCAGTGGGTGAAAGTGCAGAAAGCTTCGAGTGGAAGAAGAGGAAGGTTCTAGGGCTTCCATGGAGACCCTTCGTCGGAGCAAGGAGTTGCCTTCACTGGAGCCAAGAAAGAAGACCAAGAGAAGAAGAAGAAAGGCACGACTAGGAGGTTAGTGAAAGAATTCCTAACTTGATTTAGGGAAAAGAAAATCAGATGTTATTGTTTGAATGAGTATGAAAATTACAACTGTTGTGTGAGGGAAAACTCTATTTATAAAGTTCTAGAAGGAAGGGAAGAAAAACAGAAAAACAGAAAAATAAACCTAACAAACCTAACAAGATTACTGTATTTAAAACAGTGATCCATTGAATCTATAATACTTAATAGAGCTGCTTTTCTTGTGCCCTTTCTGAGAACGATAAGAAGGCTTCTTTCCCATTTCTAAGATTCAAATATGAACGAATAATGCTTCATGCAATCCCTCTCATGCTATTGCCGTTTAGCTCTAGTTTTATAGTATATATCCATCTCTCATTCATAAAACCTATTATTTTGCGTAAAGTAGATTGATCAATTCAAAGTCTCTCCAATTGCATGTATCATTATCATAGATTCGTAAGACTTTTTCCAAAACTGCGTAAAATGATTTACCCATAGGTTGATAATCCTATTTCATAAATTTTTGTTCAATTATTTAATTTATACTTTAATTAAATATCTTAGTTTAATATTTTATTATAATTGATTCTACAAATTTCATACCTTTATTATAAGATTAAATAAAAGCATTCAAAAAATAAAATATTTATAAGAATTTGATGTAATTTGGCCGTCTTGCTCTTTCGATAGCTTTGTTTAACCAACTGCAGTTATTATTTTACTCAAGAAAAACATTTCAAAGTCTAACTTTCGTTAATTGCGCACACAAATCACTATGTTTCGCTAAACAAAGTTTGTTGGTTTTGTTTACTTAAATATTCCTATAACTTTTTTTTTTCCGAAACTAGGCCAAATTAAATTACTTATGGAAAGGATCCAGAAACACGCAACCCTAATGTTTTTTTAAAAAAGAAACAAATTATACACACACAAAAAATACAAAATTTAACATTTGATACTGCCTCTATATTTTTAAAACCCAAAAAGTTATGTGTTATTTACTGTATATTAGTATATAGAGTATTTAGAAATTATATATAGGTCCCACAGAGGTTTTAAAAAACGAAAATTATGTTTTGCGATTCCAAATATGTTGAAACATCATTAGGTTTGGTTCTTAGCCTTATACAGAAGAGAGGTTACATTTTAATATTATATTATATAATATTATATCTTTCACATTTACTTTTATTTCTTTTCAGTTAATATTATAAAGGAGTTAATATATATTTTGAAAGTGGTCCATTTATTTTTAAGATAAAAAACCGTTTTTAAAAAACGTGCCCATGATTCTCCACCACAATCTCTTTTAACGTTATATACTCTGTGATGGTTTTTGGAGATATACAGACTCTTTCAGAAAATTTCATATTAGGTCACTGAGCCTACTCTTTCCTTCATATATACATGACCATTGTGTTTTAAGAGCAAGGGTTCAGAAACCAGAAATTAGGCAAGCGTACAACAATGGTTGGAGGTTGGTCTTTCTGCTTCCGCTTTTATTCTTATAAATCTGAATATGATTAAATGTGTTTGTTTGATATATTTAGATTTATTGAATCTTCAGTATGAATTGTATGAACATGTTTTTTACATTTGGTATCAGAGCATGTTTATCCTCTGCCTTGTTTGGTTCACTCCTTTGCGTATTGTGTTTTCAATTTTATTAATTGTTTTGAAACTGGAGAAAGAAGAAATTTTTGGTGAAATTTTCTGCAAAATTTTCCGTGAAAATTTTGATGCTGAAAGGTTGAAGATGATTGAAACGGCATTTGGCATTGCGTTTCATTTTGGGTATCTTTCATAAACCTATATTTCAATTTTTTATTTTTCTTCTTTACCTGTTGGATACGTACGTGCACTGGAGGTTTGGAAGTGAAAGTTACGCTCCTGCTTCTGGTTTTAATTCAGATTTTAATCCAGAATTGTCTTTTCACTCTGCACACTGATTGCTTTCCATACATATATTTTAATATATATTATTACGTTTTATTGGATGTCTTTTACGGTTACTGATATATGCACGTTTGATAGGCATTTAATTATGCGCGTTGAACATTTAGATTGAAAGTGAATTTCGCTGCTTTTCATGTTACTGTTACATGCTTAATATATTTGTATATATGTTAGGCACTTTTATAGGCATGTTATACACTTTATTAGGATTAAAGTGCGCGTGGAATATTTACTAATATTTTATATTAGTATAATAAATTTTGAATATTAATTATATTTATAATATAATTCTTATATTTAGATTAAATATAAGACCTAAAGATAATTTAATGTTTAGTGATAAATATAATTTTTAATAATTAGAGAGTAGCCACAACATCTTTAATTAGTTAAATTATATTATAAAGATCACTTTATTAATTAGGATAAAATATTAATTAGGATAAAATATTAATTATAATTCTTAATTTTCCCACAGGAATTAGGAATGAAATATAATTTAATAGTTTTATCATAAAGTTAAATGAGTCTAATTGAGTAAGACTTTAGCCCACAGGCAAGTTTTATGTTAATAGACTTATTAGTAAAGACATGTTTTACATTGGTAAAACATGATATTTATTTTAGTCTCAAATTATGATAATGAACATGAATATTTGAATGTGCAGTTTCTCAATCTGTGAATATTTCTGATATCAAGTGTGGTATTCCCGAATTGAGAGGAGATAATTATAAGATTTGGAAGGAGAGAGTTCTTCTTCATTTAGGCTAGATGGACATAGACTATGCTATTAGAAAACCTGAACCACCTGGTATTACTGAAACTAGCACTTCAGATGCCATTGAACTTTATGAAAAATGGGAGAGGTCAAATCGTCTCTCCGTAACGTTCATAAAAACCAATATTTCCGCTGGAATCCGGGGTTCGGTTGATCAGTATGAGAATGTCAAGGATTTACTGAAGACTATTGATGAGCAGTTTACGACATCTGATAAATCTCTTGCCAGCACTCTTATAATGCAGTTTTCATCCTTAAAGCTCACTGGAATTAGAGGAGTGCGTGATCATATCATGCGCATAAGGGACATTGTGGCTCAACTAAAAGCTTTGGAAGTTACCATGTCGGATTCTTTCCTAGTGCACTATATTTTGTGCACTTTGCCTCACCATTATGCTCCTTTTAAAATCTCTTACAACACACATAAGGACAAATGGTCTATTAATGAATTATTGACCATGTGTGTTCAAGAAGAAGAAAGGCTTTTGATTGAAGAAGGGGAGAAGGTGAACTTGACCACTTCGTTTAAGAACAAGAAGAACCAAGTTAATAAGAAGGGAAAGATTCCTGCTCAGCCAGTTATTAAGAAGGAGTCCAGATGTTTCTTCTGTAAAAAGAAGGGACACATGAAGAAGGAATGTCAAAAGTTTAAGGATTGGCTGGAAAAGAAAGGTAACTTGTTTGCTTTTGTCCGTTATGAATCTAATTTGACTAGTTTTAATCATAACACATGGTGGATTGATTCTGGTTCTACAATCCATGTTTCTAATACCTTGCAGGGTATGGAAAATCTAAGGAAACCGATGGGAAGTGAACAACACATCTATTCAGGAAGCAAGATGAGTTCACATGTTGAAGCCATTGGGACGTGCAACTTAGTTTTAAGCAGTGGTTTTGTTTTATGTTTAGAAAAGACCTTTTATGTTCCTAGTTTTAGCAAGAACTTGATTTCTATTTCACAACTTGCACCTTTGGGTTTTTCTTTTAATTTTACGGATTCTGGTTTTACTTTATTGAATAAATCCAAAGTTATTGGCTTTGGGGAATTATGCGATGGTCTTTACTTTATTAAATTGCAAAACAACGCTGCTTATAGTTTTATGCATGTTTCCGCTGGGTTAAAAAGATGTGTTATGAATGAGGATTCTTCTGTTTTATGGCACCGAAGATTGGGACATATCTCCATTGAGAGAATTAAGCGATTAGTAAGTGAAGGAGTACTTAGTACTTTGGATTTTACTGATTTTGAGACTTGCGTGGATTGTATTAAGGGTAAGCAAACTAACAAGTCCAAAAGAGGTGCTAAGAGGAGTTCAAGTTTACTAGAAATTATTCATACAGATATTTGTTGTCCGGATATGGATGCAAGTAGTCCGAAATACTTTATCACCTTTATAGATGATTACTCACGATACATGTATCTGTACTTACTTCGTTCTAAGGATGAAGCCTTAGATGCCTTTAAAGTTTTTAAGGTTGAAGTAGAATTGCAATGCGGAAAGAAAATTAAGATTGTGAGATCAGACAGAGGTGGAGAGTACTACGGTAGATACACGGAGAATGGACAAGCACCTGGTCTGTTTGCTAGATTTCTTCAAGAACATGGGATTGTTGCCCAATATACCATGCCTGGCTCTCCAGATCAGAATGGTGTAGCAGAAAGAAGAAATCGAACCTTAATGGATATGGTGAGAAGTATGAGGAGTAATTCAAAACTTCCTCAATTCTTGTGGACTGAAGCACTTAAGTCGGCTGTGTATATAGTAAATCGGGTCCCAACTAAGGCTGTTTTAAAAACACCTTTTGAGTTATTCAAAGGTTGGAAACCTAGTTTGCGACATGTACGCGTTTGGGGATGTCCGTCTGAAGTAAGAATTTATAATCCACAAGAGAAGAAACTAGACTCAAGGACTATTAGTGGGTATTTCATTGGATATGCTGAAAAGTCCAAAGGGTATAGATTCTATTGTCCAAATCATAACACTAGGATTGTGGAATCAAGAAATGCAAAGTTTCTTGAAAATGACTTGATTAGTGGGAGTGATTTAAATCAAAACGTTGATGTTGAAAAAGATCACTATGAAGCTCAAACCTCTCAATCAAATGAAAGATTGGTAGTCATTCACGCTCCTTCAGTTCAAAAGCGTATTGAACAACCAATAATTGATGTTCCACAAATTGCTGAAAATGATAATATAGATCAAGTTGTTAACGAGGAGCAACAAGTAAATGTTGAACAACAAGTTTCTCATCAAGATGTTGACACAACATTAAGAAGATCTACTAGAATCAGAAGACCAGCAGCTTCTAGTGATTATGAAGTGTATTTACAAGAATCGGATTACAACATTGGAGCCGAAAATGATCCTGAAACGTTTTCACAAGCCATGAGTTCTAAAGAATCAAAACTATGGTATGATGCCATGAAAGACGAGATGGATTCTATGGCATCCAACAAAGTCTGGGATCTCGTTCAGTTGCCTGATGGTGTAAAATCCATTGGATGTAGATGGGTCTTTAAAACCAAGAAAGACTCAAAAGGCAACATTGAGAGACATAAGGCAAGACTTGTTGCCAAAGGATTCACTCAGAGAGAAGGAATTGATTACACAGAGACATTTTCTCCTGTATCTAAGAAAGATTCCTTCCGAGTAATTATGGCATTAGTAGCTCATTTTGACTTTGAGTTACATCAAATGGATGTGAAAACAGCATTCCTTAATGGTGATCTAGAAGAAGAGGTTTACATGAAACAACCTGAAGGATTCTCTTCTAAAGACAGTGAGCACTTGGTATGTAAGCTTAATAAATCCATCTATGGATTAAAACAAGCCTCCCGCCAATGGTATCTAAAATTTCATGATGTTATCACGTCATTCGGTTTTGAAGAAAACATCATGGATCAATGTGTATACCAAAAGGTCAGTGGGAGTAAGATTTGTTTCCTTGTTTTATATGTGGATGACATTTTGCTTGCAACCAATGATAAGGGTTTGCTATATGAAGTGAAACAATTTCTCTCAAAGAACTTTGACATGAAGGATATGGGAGACGCATCTTATGTCATTGGCATTAAGATCCATAGGGAAAGATCTCGAGGCATTTTGGGTTTGTCTCAAGAGACCTATATCAACAAAGTTTTAGATAGGTTTAATATGAAGAATTGTTCACCAAGTGTAGCTCCCATTGTAAAGGGTGACAAACTTGATTTAAGTCAATGTCCGAAAAATGATCTTGAGCGGGAACAGATGAAAAATATTCCATATGCTTCAGCTGTCGGAAGTCTTATGTATGCTCAAGTTTGTACTAGACCTGACATTGCATTTGCAGTTGGAGTTTTAGGAAGATATCAGAGTAATCCAGGTGTTGACCACTGGAAAGCTGCAAAGAAAGTAATGAGATATCTTCAAGGAACAAAAGATTTCATGCTCATGTATAGACGAACTGCTAATTTAGAAGTGATTGGCTACTCCGATTCAGACTATGCTGGCTGCGTTGATTCACGAAAATCAACGTCTGGTTACATTTTTATGTTAGCTGATGGAGCAGTATCTTGGAGTAGCAAAAAGCAGACCTTGATTGCTACTTCTACTATGGAAGCTGAATTCGTTTCTTGTTTTGAGGCTTCTTCACATGGTGTATGGTTGAAGAGTTTTATGTCTGGGCTTAGAGTTGTGGACTCAATTGCTAGGCCACTGAAGTTGTACTGTGATAACTCTGCAGCTGTTTTCATGGCTAAGAATAATAAAAGTGGAAGTCGATGTAAGCACATCGACATTAAATATCTAGCCATAAGAGAACGTGTTAAAGAAAAGAAAGTGGTTATTGAGCACGTTAGCACTGAGTTGATGATTGCTGATCCTTTAACTAAAGGCATGCCACCAAAGAATTTTAAGGATCATGTAACGCGAATGGGATTTGGTTCCATGATGTGACAATCATTGTAAGTTCTTTCATTTTGATAAAACTCTTATTCAGTTTAATGTTTTCTCAATTATTTGTGCACATAATTAATTATTTTGAGAAAACTCATTTAGTTGTGACCTAGAATAGACATATGGTTTATTCATTAAAGTTAAGAGATTGTGATGTGAGACTAAATACATCGTAATACATGGGAGATAATACTCATTATTAGAGGAACTATCACCATGATTCATATATTTGGTCTCTTATTAGGTTTGATGGTTGAATAAAATGGACCAAGTGGGAGAATGTTAGCCTTATACAGAAGAGAGGTTACATTTTAATATTATATTATATAATATTATATCTTTCACATTTATTTTTATTCCTTTTCAGTTAATATTATAAAGCAGTTAATATATATTCTGAAAGTGGTCCATTTATTTTTAAGATAAAAAACCGTTTTTAAAAAACGTGCCCATGATTCTCCACCACAATCTTTTTTAACGTTATATACTATGTGATGGTTTTTGGAGATATACAGACTCTTTCAGAAAATTTCATATCAGGTCATTGAGCCTACTCTTTCCTTCATATATACATGACCATCGTGTTTTAAGAGTAAGGGTTCAGAAACCAGAAATTAGGCAAGCGTACAACAATGGCTGGAGGTTGGTCTTTCTGCTTCTGCTTTTATTCTTATAAATCTGAATATTATTAAATGTGCTTGTTTGATATATTTAGATTTATTGAATCTTCAGTATGAATTGTATGAACATGTTTTTTACATAGGTCAATTAATGCATTTTCATAGTATTGTTAGTTTTGAAATTTGAATATTTGTTATGATTCTGTTCTTAAAAATGTATCTAAAAAGAGAAAAAGAAATGAGAAGTATTTAAATTGTTTTTCCACCTCGATTCTAACCTCAACTATTAAACAATACAAAATTATTAGTACAACTATTAAACGTGATAAGAATACTATTTTCTCTACTTCATTCCTTAACATATACGTTCGTTCATCCATGGAATTTGATTCATGCGGTCCACCTAATTATTAACATTATAAATTACTAAGTTCAAAGATAACGTATACAATGACAAAAGCATGAATTAAAAAATAATAGCGTTTAAAGAAAAATATTAGAAGAAATGAAATTTGTCTTGGAGCATGGTAATTCTGCTCTAAAAAAATACCACTTTTTTAGGACGTTAGGGGAAAAACAATGGTAGAATTAAGTTTGGTTCGTCTCTGTCGATTTTGAGGGGGTATTTTCTAAATACAAGCATGAATATAAATATGACATGAGATAGAGAGACACCCAGAATGTTGAATATTACTATATGTTTAGTTTGCTTTGCTCTCTCGATAACTTTGTTTTAAGCATGACATTTAAAAGAATAATCTTCATGGTTTATATATATATATATATATATATATATATATATATATATATATATATATATATATATATATATATATATATATATATATATATATATATATATATATATATATATATGGCGTTGGCTAACGCGCGTACGCCTGTTTTTCAGTTGGTACATTTTAGCAATGTGTACCGGGTTTTAATAGACAAAAATATCCTTATATATCATGGATTCTAAGTTTTAAGGTTAAGGGTATTTTAATAATTTTAATTCTCAAAACTAAAAAAAAAAAAGAAACCCCCCAAACCCTTACTCACCTCTCTCATTCCTCTCAACCCTTTCTCTTTCATCTTTCTCACTCCAATCTTTTTTCTGTCATCCCTAGTGTAGCCCCAGTTGAAAAAATCAAAAACACTTGCCGTTAAACAATCTTACAAAAAAATGATTTTATAATGAGTTTTCATCTTATAATTTTTGTCTTATCTAATTTTATCCAATTTTCACAAGCATACAGGAATTGGTAATTGACTTGGAAAAAATCAGAAATACTCGTTGTTAAACAATTTCTTACAAATAATGATTTTATAATGAGTTTTTATTTTATAATTTTTGTCTTATCTAATTTTCACAAGCATAATGACATCAAAGGAATTGGTAATTGGCTTGAAAAAAATCAGAAACACTCGTTAAACAATTTCTTACAAAAAATGACTTTATAATGAGTTTTCCTTTTATAATTTTTGTCGTATATAATTTTATCTAATTTTCACAAGCATAATGACATCCGAAAGAATTGGTAATTGGCTTGGGGTTTTTTTTAGAGATGATGATTCAACATATGCAGATGATGAAATTAGAGAGGTTAGTGAAGATGGTGAAATTGAAGAGATCTTGAATGAACCTTTGTCTGAAGGTGAATATATCAATGACTCAACTCTTTACAAAGGCAAATTGTTTAAAGGCAAGTGTTTCTGATTTTTTCAATTAGGGCTACAGTAGGGATGACAGAGAAAAGGTTGGAGTGAGAGAGATGAAAGAGAAAGGATTGACAAGAATGAGAGAGGTGAGTAAGGGTTTGGGGGGTTTCTTTTTTTTTTTAAGTTTTGATAATGAAAATTATTAGAATACCCTTAACCTTAAAACTTAGAATCCATATATATAAGGGTATTTTTGTCTACTAAAATCCGGTACACATTGCTAAAATGTACCAACTGAAAAACAGGCGTACGCGCGTTAGCAAACCCCTATATATATATATATATATATAAATTATTGTGTAGCTTAATTTAGTCTCACATTGCTTATTACAGTGAGATGTTGTTCTCTATTTAGCTATATAAACAACCCTATGTAAAGATGAAAGATACACCAAAATATAAATATATTTTATAGTGTAATCGTGGACGTAAGCATTTATATGTTGATCCACATTAAATTTTGTCTTGTTCCTAACAATTGGTTTGACTTTTTTTTTTTGGAATGTTGCGTTTTCAATTTAGTTTCTTGGTTCCCATTTCGTTTTTGCACTTTCGTTCCAGTTGGCCATTACGTTTCTGAATCTGTTTGCATTGCATTTTTGTATTCTGCATTTTGTTCTAGATTTAATGTTGAATTCCCTTAAGTTTGTTTGGTTGGTCATTAGCGAAATTGCATCGTTTCCTCACTAGTACAAAATGTGCTTTTAAACTCGCACAATAGACCTCTGTTTACACCAAACCGCTGCCTATCCAAACGCGGTGGCAGTTCCGTAATTAAGGAGTACTTATAGGCCTCGGTTCAATGAGGACTGGTGCATAACAAGGCTACCACTTCGGTTGCAAAGGCAACCGGTGCCTAAAAATCACCTAACATGCCAAGATTTTCGTCTGAAACAGTCAGAAAAGGTGATACTGCCTCGGTTGCACGCAGAACCGAAGTAGAAAGGCCTAAAACACGTCTGACTCGCCTGCAACACGCTTGCAACACGTCAAGTCAATCAACTCTGGCCAAGAGAAACAACCTCGGGTAGCACTGCAACCGATGTCATTTAGTCCTTAGTTCTTTTGATAACCGAGGCATATAAGCTTGAGTTTTTGTATTCTGCGTCAACTATAAGCCTTAGTTTCTTGAATAAACGAGGTGGTAGTGCCCTATTGCTTCGGTTATTCTTGATAACCGAGGTAGTATAGCTTAATAAGTTCAGTTTCCCAGTCCTTTTCATTTGCGCTGCTTCCTTTTTCTTTTCTTCTTCGCTGCGCCTATGCTTCCTTCGTCCCTGCGGCATTGCTTCTCCTTGCGCCTTTGTCTTCCGCCTTTGCCGCCACCACCGTTATTCTCTCCAAGGACTGCCGCCACCGCAGTTGTTCTCTCCAAGGACTACCTCCACCACCGTCGCTGCCGCTCTGCCGTGAGACCTTCGTTCTGTTTGTGCTTCCTTCGTCCCTGCCATTCATTGCATTCGTAGCCTCTGCTGCCGTCGTCGCCCCATTGTCGTTGGTGCTGTCCATCACGGTAAGTTGTTCATTGCATTCGTCCCTGCAATCGTGCCTTATCCTTGTGTTTGATAAATGAGTTGATATATTGGTTGAATTATAAAATTACCTTATCTTGTTGTTGGTTTATACATCCTGTTGATTATAAAATTATTAGTTAAATTAGATGTTGAACTTGCTACAATGGAAGATAAAATATTGTTGTTGGTTTATACATTCTGTTGATTATATAATTATTAGTTAAATTACCTTATCTTGTTGTTGGTTTATACATCATGTTGATTATAAAAAATATTGGAGAGGAGACTATAAAAAATTATTAGTTTGAGAAATAGATTGACTGAAGTGATAAAAAATTATATTAATTTTGAAATATTAAAATTACAATCACATTTTTGGGAGTTAAAATTCTAACAACAAAATTTATTTAGCCAGTAATCAATTATTCGATCACTAATGTAAATAGCGACCCCTTTTAAGCATAACTTTAATCCATATTTTCTTTAAGTATAAAATATAAGCATCATGGCAAAAACTAAAATTACGTTTTTATGTTAAATTTAACTACTAAAAATAAGTAAAACTTTTGCAAAATCTATAAGTTTATGAAAAATCATATTTTGAGGCCATATAAAACAAAATACACAACATATCAATATAATATATACTAATACTTTATATTAATATGAATATATATTATATTGAGTTGTGGACTGGATGTATATATAAATTTTAGTTCCTCTGTTAATGTCACCTCATGTTAACAGGTTTTTTTTTTGTGGGTATTTATTTCGGTTGTTAAGAATCCAGTGGAATATTCTATGTTTGAATTTAAACAATTAACAATATAGGTAGGGTATAATAAAGTAAACTTTAACTAACAATTATAGTTAGAGAGTGATTATTTTCTCAAAAATAACAAAATTGTTGATCGACTTTCACGCTCCCAGGTTCTTATTTTTAAATTTTTCCTTTTAATATGACCATGTAATTAATTGTTTGTTTGAATATATTATTTGGTTGAATATATTGTTTAGTTGAATATATTGTTTGCTTGTATATATTGTAGGTTGCAGATATAATTATTTGTTTGCTTAAATATATATTATTGTTGTGAATTAGCCTTAGTTCCCGTTTGAGATTCAATACAAAAATTATTTACTATCTCCAGAGATTTTTGAAGAAATGTACCATTTAAAAATGAATAGAGATAATAATAATTTAGAAGTATTGAATCTTGAATTGTCCGGTTGGACAGTTTAAGAAGAGTAATGACTTTTTCATAGTTTATTATACATATCAATTTTAATATACATGTCTTAAATTTGATGAAATTTTGTAGTTGTGTTTTGTATTGATCTTCGGGTGCATACTTGATTGTGATTTATAATCACTTTCATTTCGTGTAACCTGAAGATCAGTGCGAAATGTTGGTAAAATTTCGTGAAATTTTAGATTTGTTGTTTAAAATTGATATGTTTAATAAACTAAAAAAAGTGAATCTTCTTGAATGGGATAGGGTCACACCTTGAATACAAACATGATCAAAATGATCATTCAAGATTATTAATGTTGGTAAAATTTCGTGAAATTTTAGATTTGTTGTTTAAAATTGATATGTTTAATAAACTAAAAAAAGTGAATCTTCTTGAATGGGATAGGGTCACACCTTGAATACAAACACGATCAAAATGATCATTCAAGATTATTGAAATTGTGTAAACAATTTCAGTAAACATCCGTACGAATCGAGGGTGGATTAATTTACCATGCATCAGCACTGAGTATGAGAGAGGGGTAGAAGAATTTATAGAGTTTGCACAACGTAATGCGATTACAAGTGGTGATGATGAAGTCAAGTTTAGATGTCCTTGTGTGAACTGTTTGAATGGGAGGAAGTTGAACGCAACTGATATTAGGAAAAATCTTATATGTGATGGTTTCGTACGAAGTTATACAACATGGATATGGCATGGAGAATTAACAAACTTTCCAACTGTCTCTCCAATTGAAAATGTATATGATTCCACAATGGATATGGAAGATCGATCGGAAGAAGACAACTTAGAGGACATGATCCGCGATGTTGGCACAGAAGCTTTTGCCCAGGCGCATGTGTATGAAACGATGTCCACTGATGTAGAGACTCCTTTGTATGCCGGTTCAACTAAGTTCACACGGTTGTCAACGGTGTTAAGGCTCATGAATTTAAAGGCGAGCAATGGATGGACTGATAAGAGTTTTAGAGAATTGTTGTCGTTGTTGAATGAAGTGCTGCCAGATGGAAATACATTACCCACTCGTAATTATGATGCAAAAATTTTTTTTTGTCCGATGTGTATGGAGTATAAACAGATACATGCATGTCCGAATGATTGCATATTATATAGGAATGAGAATGAAGTTTTGATAAAGTGTCCAAAATGTGGGTTATCACGATACAAGTCAAAAAACAACGGTGAAGATAGTGGTCACACAGAAAAGAATGGTTCTGCTTTGAAAGTAGTTTGGTACCTTCCACTTGTGGCCAGACTTAAGCGTTTGTTCGCGAATCCCAAAGATGCTAAAAACCTAAGATGGCATGCAGATGAGAGAACAACTGATGGGCTGCTTCGTCATCCAGCTGATTCAAAGCAATGAAAAAATATTGATCAAGAATTCCCCCAATTTGGTGAAGAATGTAGAAATATTAGGTTTGGCTTAGCTATTGATGGAATGAATCCATTTGGTAATTTAAGTACCAATCACAGTTGTTGGCCCGTTATACTGATAATTTATAATTTATCTCCTGGATTGTGCATGAAAAGAAAGTACATGATGTTGTCAATGTTGATATCTGGTCCAAAGTAGCCTGGAAATGACATCGATGTTTATCTCAAGCCACTATTTGAAGACTTGAAGTTGTTGTGGGTTGATGGGGTTGAAATATTTGATGCCTTTGCTTCAGAAACTTTCATGATGCGTGCTATGTTATTTTGCACCATTAATGACTTCCCAGCTTACGGTAATTTGTCGAGGTACAGTGTGAAGGGTCATAAAGCATGTCCTATATGTGAAGAAAACACTACAGCTCATCAATTAAAACACGGAAGGAAAACAATGTATATGCGTCATCGACGATTTTTACAATCTAATCATCCATATCGCAGGTTAAAGAAAGCATTCAATGGAAAACAAGAGAAAGACAATGCACCCTTTCCACTTACTGGACTTGAAGTTCTTGAAAAAGTTAATAGAGTACATCAGGTATTTGGGAAAACGTCGAAGAAGTCTTCTATAACGACCCCTTGGAAGAAGAAATCAATATTATTTGATCTTTCATATTGGTCAAAGTTAGATGTTAAACATTGCATAAATGTCATGCATGTAGAGAAAAATGTTTGTGATAGCTTGATTGGTACACTACTAAACATCCAGGGAAAATCAAAAGATGGAGTGAATGCACGTTTGGATTTGGTTGACATGAAGATCCGAGAAGAGTTGGCACCAAGAGAGATTGGTAAACATACTTATTTGCCCCCTGCATCTTACACAATGTCCAGACAAGAGAAAATAAGTTTTTGTCGTTGTTTAAAGAGTATCAAGGTACCACAAGGATACTCTTCAAATATCAAGAGCTTAGTGTCAATGTAGGACTTAAAACTTGTTGGATTGAAGTCTCACGATTGTCACGTCTTAATGCAACAATTGTTACCGGTGGCAATTTGTGGAATTTTGCCCAAAAAAGTTAGGCAGAGCATAACTCGATTGTGCTCATTTTTCTTATCAATTTGTAGTAAAGTCATCGATCCTACAAAGTTAGATGAACTTCAAAGTGAAATTATCATAATCTTGTGTCAGCAAGCACATCTGTACATATTAAACAACAAAGATGAAGTGATCCCATTTTTGGAAGCGCACAAAGCCGTTGTAAAGGCAAGTATCTAAGACAATCAGAGAAATAGCAGTTGATGGAGCATAACAGAACATTCTTGTCCTTGTCAAATCTGAAGTTTTGAAAGAATCACGGTCCTCTGAGACTTTGTTGTGGCTAGCAAATGGTTTGAAGTTTGATGTTGTGTGTTGTACAGGCTACGAAATTAATAATTGCACATTCTATACAAAGACTTTGGATGATAAAAGCACAGTACAAAATAGTGGTGTCAGTCTAGAAGCTGAGTCGCTACAATTTTCCACATCCAAAGATCAAAATCCTGTAATTGGATCCATGAGATATTATGGTAGAATTGAAGAGATATGGGAGGTTGATTACACTAAGTTTTCCATTGCACTCTTCAAATGTAAGTGGGTCGACAATAAGAGTGGTGTCAAAATAGATGAATCTGGTATGACACTTGTTGATTTTTGAAAGGTTGGTTACGAAGACGAACCGTTTATCATGGCATATCAAGCAAGTCAAGTTTTTTATGTCAAAGATCCTACGTCTGACCATTGGTATGTTGCTTTTCAAGGAAAAAGACAAATTGAAGATAAAGAAGAGAATCTAAGTAATCTTCATATTGCTGACAACCATCCATTTAAAACGATAATAAATTTGGATGACGACCCTGTAATTGATGATATACAAGCAATTCGAGAAGATCACAATGAGAGAATATACATATGATCAATCCATATGATTATGTATGAATTTCATGTTTGTGTAAATATTTATGGCTTTTGTTAAATAATATATGTTATTTTATAAGTGTTTTATTAATCTTTCATCTTATTTATTGTGACAAATATATGGCTGAGTCACCTCATTCATTAGGAGATGAAGTCCCCACCACTTCTAGACGGACGAGAGGAGCAACGAGGTTATGAAAAATTATACTTAGAAGAAATGCAGGTGAGAGGACACCTGTCATTATTGACGTGGTTACTGGAGTTGCATCTGGCTCAAATGCAGATGTATTTAGGTCTTACCTTGGAGTACTAGCACGTGATCGTATCTCTATACTTACTCAATTCTTTGACCATGTATCTGAGGCTGATCGGAATCTCATTTGGCAAGATCTATTGGTAAGTTAAACAATATTGCTCATCATATTGATAAATTCTAGATTAGTTATATTGATAAATTTGTATTGATATAAGGTTATTACTTTCTTTGTTGTAGATGACATTTGATATGCCAAATGTAGAAAGCTTAAGGAATAAGTGTTTATCTGCAACTGTAGAAAGATTTCGAGGGTTTAAGACAAAATTAACGTCCAAATATATATTTGGACCAAAAAGCAATGAAACTCCATGTTCCAAATATTCAGCAATTGACGAAGAAACATGGCGTTAGTTTGTAGAGCTTCGTTCATCCGAGACGTGGCAAGTAAGTCAAGGTAAAATCATTCAATTAATCATTCATAATTCTTTTTTATGACAATTGTTTCATTTTTTTCATAGGAAAAAAAGGCAAAAGCACAGGGAATAAGTGCTCAGAATAAAAATTCACACCTACTATCTCGTGGTGGATATAGGAAGCTTGAGGAAAAAATAATGAAGCAGAAGTCAGATAGTAGACTTCCACTTTCTGAGGGTGGTGACCCTCCTCCTCCTCCTTCACCACCATCTCGGCACGAGAAGTGGAAGTTATCTCGTATAAGACCATCAGGCTCCTACACTTCCGACTCTGTCAGAGAGATATCTGAAAGAATTGTAAGATGTCATTTCTCATATTTTTACAACATTTTTGTTATATATATTACATAGATCTTTCAAATGATTTTGAAGTTTTGTTATGTGACAAGACTCCTTGGTTGAGCAGAGCTCCCAAGGTCAATTCACACAAGAAGGTCGTCAAGATATTCTTGCTACAACTATTGGACGACCTGAGCATCCAGGATAGGTGCGTGGTGTTGGGACTGGCATAGGCATACGACAGTTCTTTGGGTCTTCCTCGCGTCCATATTCATACGAAAATATGAAGGAGGACATAAGAAAAGAGATGATGCAGGAGATCACAAAGAAGGTTCGGGCAGAGTTGTATGATGAAGTTGTTGAAATGGTTGCGCGCCAGTTCCAGTAGCGCTATGAGGATTATGGCAATCGTCCTCCGCCATCTCCTGTAGTGGAACATGTGCCCCCTACAGGTAAACTTAATGATTTTTGTTTATTAATTTACTTTTTGTATAACCTAACATTTAATTTGATATGTAGAAGAGGTAAAGGAAGTTGTTCAGCTACCGATGCCCCAGGGGAAGACATGGATGACACTCGTCCATGTCAGTTATATATTCTCTCTGATACCAGGACCATGCTAGTGGCTTGTGGTATAGTTTATGAGGCAGCCACTGTAGTGCATGGTGTACAACTTGCAGAAGATGAGGTCAAGGTCACGATGGAAGAAGTTGTCATACCAGATGTCGTTCTTCTTGTGCCTACAGATGAGTTCTTCACTGTGGAAGAGGCATTTAAGTCCTTTGTCGCCTGGCCTAGACATTTGGTTGGTGATGTATCTGATCCCCCGGTAAACACTCGTACTATATACTTATCAATTTTAATATTTACTTTTAATTGACGTTATAACATAACCATTTTTTCATGTAACAGCAGATAGGAGCTCAAGAGGGAAGTCCTACACCGAAGAAGACTCATTTATCTAGGGAGGACCCTCTTGGTGCGTTAGACGAGCTTGCTAAAATCATTTCAGATGCGCTGATGAATGTACACTGGGATTCTACTACATTTGGAAGAGAAGCTCAGATCCCATTGTACTTGCATCATCAAGATGTTAGGGAGCTTGCGTCTGGGAGAGAAGAAATTAATATTACACTCATTCAGCTGTGGATGATGCAAGTTTATGAGAACTTTTTTATATAATTATTTTTTATCAAGTTACTTATATCAGATTATTTCTTCATTTTAGGTATATGTTTGATGTTAGTAATAGGAAGGGGTTCAACGATGTATATGGGTTCATTGACCCCTCTATGACTCATGAAAGAAATAAATTTGATGATATCCAAACATACATCACCACCTACTTTGAAATGGGGAAGGTGATATATTTTCTCCCTTATATACATGGGTAAGTGAAGTTTGTTAACTTTAAAGTTTCATTTATTAATTTTGGTATATGAAAATGAAGTTATTACCAATTTCAGGTGTCATTGGCAATATGACAATAAAGTTTCATATGAATGTGGTTACTACGTCATGTTTTGGATGATGACCATTATTCGTGCACATTACACCAGTGGATGGGAAACGGTAATATTTAGGTTTGAATTTTATTTTCTCTATAGTTTAGATTTCATATACACTAATTGAAATTATTATGTTTTATGCAGAGATTCAATAGGACTGCTCCAATTCCAGAGAAGTCACTTCAACTCGTGAGGAAAAAACTTATTAAATATTTAATTCAATTATATAATAGTATGTAGTAGATATTAGGATATAGTAAGTTCTAAGTTTATGTTTCTAAGTTGTTTTATGCTTTTCTACATTTTTATTAGTTTAACTTTGTTCATTGCATTGATTTATGCTTCAAACTTACTTTATGATTACATTGGATTGATTTATACTTCTAAGAAGTTGATTTATGATTCCATTGAATGTATTTATGTTTTAATATAATTTTCATTCAAAATATACATTTCTGGATTATTTTGGACTGTTCTGGCTGTAAATATATATGCAGGTCTGTTTCTGTAGTTGGGAATGTAGTAGAAACATACCTCATTTAAAAAAAAGGGAATATGCCTCGGTTGAGGTCATAATCGAGGTAGAAAAGCCTCCTATGGCCTCGATTAAGGTCACACCCGATTCAGAAAGGCTGGCGGATTAAAAAAAACAAAAATGGGCTCTACTGCCTCGGTTAGGGTTTCAACCGAGGCAATAGAGGGGGACTACTGCCTCGGTTCAGAAGGAACCGAGGCATAAAGTCCTACGAAAAAAAAATAAAAAAACCAAAACATCTACTGCTTCGGTTAAGACTGAACTGAGGCCAAATCTCCTCCTTTTGTGCCTCGGTTCTCACCCGAGGCAAAAAGTAGTAAACTTTTTGCCTCGCCTGGATATGCCTCGGTTCAGGAACCGCTGCCTATGGGCAAAAATAATCGTTGTCTTTTCCCCTGACTGCACTAGTGCCTTGAGATTTCTAAGCTGGAAATGTGTTTTTGCTGCTTTGATTTGGCTCAATATTGAATTTTTTTTGCTCTTGCGATTAGGTATATGCTTTGTTGCCTAATTGGTGTTTAATCTTCGCTCAGTTGATGAAACTGTGTGGTGTAGAATTGGTTGGATATGAGCAAGGGAAAAGAAGGGAAAAGAAAACTCCCTTGAGTCAGGGTGAAAGATGCCAAAGTTGATTGAGTAGAGAGACGTCTTCCACAACTAGGTCAAGGAAGGAACTTCTAGGGAATTCATCTACCAAATTTGATCAAGAAGAGAAATGTCTTCCACAACTAGATCAAGGAATGTTACGTACCTGAGTACGTAAACTAGCCAAATACAACCTTTCACACTTTCTCACACGTAACAGATAAATAAACGAATAACAATGGATGAATGAATATATTTTATTGATGGAAATATCTTAATAAATAAGGGTAAACAATAATTGGGAGCATAACCTCCTTCAATTACTTTGAGAGCATAACCTCCCTCAAAAGACAATAATGTTTGTCACAAAACTCAATAATTAAAAACATACCTTTAACCCTAGACTCTAACTTTATTTATACTAATTATTTCCCTCACATCTCTTATTAAATATTTCCCTAGAATATATCTGCATTTAATATAAATATCCCCATATTTAATATAAATATCTCCTCATATATTATCCTAGCATATATCCTTAATTATAAATATCTTATATTGAATATTTCCCTGAATATATATTTATTTACTCTAATTAACTTATACTATATTTATTTACTCTAATTAACTTATACTGAATATTCTCTCCGCTTCCCACCGTTCGGCCTGGTCTGTCCCCGCCTCCCACCGTTCGGCCTGGTCTGTCCCTGCCTCCCACCGTTCGGCCTGGTCGCTCCCCGTTGTCCATCGTTCATCCTAACCTTTCCATGCCTTCCACCGTTTGGCCTAACCTCTCCATGCCTTCCACTGTTCGACCTTTACGGTCAATACCGTTCGACCTCACTTCCCCTTTTGTCCACCATTCGGCCTAACCTCTCCATGCCTTCCATCGTTCGGACTTTACGGTCAATACCGTTCGGCCTTACTTCCCTCCTACCTTTCTTCTCCTTCTCATTACCTCCAACCTTATACCCTAACATTACACCCTGGTGCAAAACAACCTTGTCCCCAAGGTTGGATTGGGGGAGCTTGATCTCATGGCTCCTCATCAATTCAGGTATGGAGGTTTGGGTGGTGGAAATTCCTCCTCGTCCTCTGCCAATATCAGGACTCTCAAACTCCTATCCGGGCAATGGTGACAAGGACCGAACGGTCCCCCACACCTGATACACCTTCCCTCTTCTCTCCGTTTTATGGCTTCTGAATAAGGCATATTCCTGGTGTTTCTCCCATTATTATCACTATCTTCCTTTCGTACGGACCCCACACTCTTGGCGACTCCCGATCGACCTGGGTTATAGTGATTGGCTTCGAACCGCTCAGCGACAACCAATCGGCCTAGGTTATAACGATTTACTTCGGGTCATGTCTCCTCATCGTTCGTTCGTTCCAAAGGTGACAGGTTCTTTGTCACGCTCCAATTGTCATCCTTTTTCCTGCCCTGGGCATCCTCAGCATCCCTTGCAATTCTCATGGTGACCATCAACTCCTGCGGATCAAGTAGTCGGATTTGATTATGGATCCCCTCTTGTAAGCCTGCCATAAAATACCCCATCAATTATGCTTCAAGTATTGCTTTTGTTTGGCCGACCAAGATTTCGAAACCTTGGATATACTCTTCCATGGTGCCTGATTATTTATAGGCCGCCAACCTCTCGAAGACTGTTCCCCGACTCCTTCCTCCAAATCGGTTCACCATCGCCTCCTTTAATCTTCCCCATGAACGGTCCTTGGTCTTCTCTCTCCAGAATCTGAACCAGTGTCCAACAACTCCCTCCATGTTGATATAAGATAGGCGCAACTTTTCTTCCTCCGATACTCCTTGTATTTCAAAGAACTTTTCCGCTCTATTGATCCAATTCAACGGATCAATCCCTTAAAAAACGGGTAAATCGACCATTTTCCTCCAATTCGGCTGCTCCTCTCGGTGTCCCCCATCTAGCCCGCCATCGTCTTTCTCACCCTCCTCCTCCTTTCTCCCGTTGACAGACCCTTGACTGTGCTCCGAATTGCCCTCATGTCGTCGACCACGCTCCCCCATCATCTTCACTAGCTCTTGGACTGCCGTCTGCAATCCGCCCATGGAGATTTCTATGACCTCCAATTTCCCTTCAATGACATTCACTCTTCCCTCCATGATGATCTGGCAGTTTCCTCCCTTGACGATCCGGCAGGTCGGACCAATTGTTACGTACCTCAGTACGTAAACTAGCCAAATACAACCTTTCACACTTTCTCACACGTAACAGAACAATAAACGAATGACAATGGATGAATGAATCTCTTTTATTGATGGTAATATCTTAATAAACAAGGGTAAACAATAATTGGGAGTATAACCTCCTTCAATTACTTTGAGAGCATAACCTCCCTCACAAGACAATAATGTCTGTCACAAAACTCAATAATCAAAAGCATACCTTCAACCCTAGACTCTAACTTTATTTATACTAATTATTTCCTGCACATCTCTTATTAAATATTTCCCTAGAAAATATCTGCATTTAATATAAATATCCCTATATTTAATACAAATATCTCCCCATATATTATCCTAGCATATATCCTTAATTATAAATATCTTATATTGAATATTTCTCTGAATATATATTTATTTACTCTAATTAACTTATACTATATTTATTTACTCTAATTAACTTATACTGAATATTCTCTCTGCTTCCCACCGTTCGGCCTGGTCGCTCCCCGTTGTCCATCGTTCGGCCTAACCTCTCCATGCCTTCCACCATTCGGCCTTTACGATCAATACTGTTCGGCCTCAGTTCCCCTTTTGTCCACCGTTCGGCCTAACCTCTCCATGCCTTCCACCGTTCGGCCTTTACGGTCAATATCGTTCGGCCTCACTTCCCTCCTACCTTTCTTCTCCTTCTCATTACCTCCCACCTTATACCCTAACAAGGAAGGAACTTTCGGAGAATTGCTTCATCTGCCAAATTTGATCAAGAAGAGAAATGTCTTCCACGTTAAATTATTGTCTTGTTCCTAAAAACTGGTTTGGTTTTCTTTTTTTCTTGGGAATATCAGTTTAGAGAAGTTGTGAGAGCTTTTTTCAAATGTAGGAAGATTAATGACAATGGAAGCAAGGACTTCGGGTTATGGAAGATGCAGATAGAGAACTATCTATATTAGAAGAAGTTGTATCTACTCTTAAGAGGGGAAAAGCCAGACGAGATAGAACAATTAGATTGAAAGTTATTAGATCGACAAACCTTGGTGTGATTCGGCTGACATTAGCTAAAAATGTTGCGTTCAATATCATCATGTGCTGCCATTGAGACATTATTAAAGTCAACTAACATATTTTTATATTATTGTTCATTTTAGAATTTGAATCTTCCTTACGATTTTACTCTTTAAAAATATCTCAAAAAGAAAAAAATATTTAAACTATCTTTAACTCATTTTTAACCTTAACTCTTAATTGTTCATTTTAAAATTTGAATCTTCCTTGCGATTTTACTCTTTAAAAATATCTCAAAAAGAAAAAAGAAAAAAAATATTTAAACCGTCTTGAACTCAAGTTTAACCTTAACTCTTAAACAATAAAGAATTATTGATAAGAATACTATTTTCTCATTCCTCAACATATACGTTCATTTGATTCATGCGGACTCCACCTAATAATTAACATCATAAATTACTAAGTTCAACGATAACGTATGCAATGACAAAAGCATGAATTGAAAAATAATAGTGTCTAAAGAAAAATATTAGAAGAAATGAAATTTGTCTTGAGCAAGGTAACTGCTCTAAAAAAACATACCACTTATTTAGGACATTAGGAAAAAAAAAATGGTGCAATTAAGTTTGGTTTGCCGTTGATTTTGAGGGGGTATTTTCTAAATACAAGCATGGATATAAATATGACATGAGATAGAAAGAGATATCCAGAATGTTGAATGTTACTAATACGTCTTTAGTTTGCTTTGCTCTTTCGATAACTTTGTTTTAAGCATGAAATTTAAAAGACTAATCTTCATGGGTTGTGTGCGTACACACACACACAATATTGTGTGTGATTTTGCAAATGTTCATGTGAGATTTTGCAAATACTCTGTGACGAAATAAATTGAAATTTAACTATTATATTATTATATTAATAAGCAGCTCAACTTTGATTTTTTTTCTAATTTTAAATGATGTATTTTTTTTATCTTATTTTTCAAATTAATACAATGTCCGTTATTTCAAACGGGTTATTTACAAATAGCGATTGATTAAAACTATAGTTAATTAGGATTCACAATATTTTTTTTTTAAGAAATTCTAACTACTTTCTAATTTATAGAATTACAGTTTAAAGTAAATAATTTAATTTTACACAATAATAAAGTTTAAGACAATTAGATAAATATCTCAATACCTATCATATATATATATATATATATATATATATATATATATATATATATATATATATATATATATATATATATATATATATATATATATATATATATATATATATATATATATATATAAACTTTGGTGTATTGGTCATAGCATGTTGAAGTGTGGATGCCTTTGCTTCAAAATTAAACAACTTAAATTAGATATATATTTCAAACACATGATCGAATTATAACATTTCAACAGAAAAAAGATTGAAATTCTAAAAAGAACTATTAATGTAGAACAAACACACTCATTTATTTTCTTCCCATTCTCGAACAATACAAAACAACAACACTGGAGAGTCTGCACATAAATCCAATACTCTTTTAACCTTCATCAGAAGTTTGTGTACGAGCATTGCGAAATACGCTTGTCATCCAAGAAGTGGCTTCCTTGTAGACATTTTTATGGACGTTGACCCCAACAAATAACCACGGCGATGACTCGCGTAGTGCGTCTCCCATATATCCTGAATTTAAATTCAAATAAAACTTCCACACAAATATAGATGATTGACATATAAACAAATCTATAGGTATTTATTAGAAAACAACACGAACAGCATGGTGAAGAAATGAAAATAAGTTTTGTTGTTTAGTAATATCCATATCATGATATTTTTGAAGTATTGCTGCGGATATATGAATCCACTCGCGAAGACCAAGCAGGGGCACTTCCAAGGGATGATCTTGAAGTTGTTGATGCGATACTTCTGGTATCATCGTCCACCCTAGAGTATATTCTGTAATAGGAGTCCCTTGAAAGATTACTCCTAATATCTCTATTCACCCGCGAAGAAAAAGTCGATATTCTTGAGTACGCGAAGCCAGTACTCCTGATATCACTATCCACCTTAGAAGAAAAAGTGGATATTGTTGAATACGCCGAGCTAGTACTCCTCATATCATCCTCAATCCTCGAGCCATAACTGGGGTAAGATGATCTCCCAGTTCGTGAATGATGGACTCCGTGTTTGCCTGAGCTACTACTGTTGGAACTGCTTTTCTTGTGTCCTTTCTGAGAAGAAGGATAACAAGTGTTCTTTCCCATTCTAAGATTCAAATATGAAGATACAAGAGAAATGGTTCATACAATACAATCATTCCAATGCTATATATATTGCACTTTAGCTGGTTTTATAATATATATCTTTTAATCGACTTATATATTAGGATTATGACAGGGTAACAATTTTTTTTATAATTTTTTGATAATACTATTTTATTAATTTGTATGTTTGAAATGGATTGATTACGAATTACTACGTAATAAACTGTTATAAAAATTTTAGAAGGTCAAGTATTTTAGAAACTAAGAAAATATTTTCACTTACGTACTAAAATACTTTTATGTAAAACATATTTGGAGGGCCAAGGTCAAAATAATTTTCTTCCTTAATTAAAATTAATTTATTTTAATAAAATTAGAAAACTTATATACACAAAAATTTATAATTTTTTTAATTAATTTCAATTTCTTTTACTCATTTTTCCGTAATTGTTTTTTGAGGGAGGTTCATTTAAGATTGATTAGGAATTAGTCTTTCCATATATAAATGACCAAGATATGAAAATGTTACATATTTATTATATGAATTCGATGTTGATAGTTTAACTAACTACAATTATTATGGTTTGGTTGACTTGTGATGATTTCTTTATTATTGTTTCAAGAATGTCTATCATATATGGGTTTGCTGCTTGGTTGTGTGATCATGGTTTATTTCTTATGGAATTGAGTTTATGTTTGTGATACCCGGTGAAGCTCCTGGAAGAGTGGTGCAAGTAGCACTGATACATGTTAACACTAGTAAAAAATCTTAATTTTAACTCGCATATTATACTTCGGTTCCAGCAAAACCGAAACGTATCAAAACACGGTGGCAGTTTCGTAATATTTAGAGCACTATATGTCTCGGTTGTCAAGTAACCGAGGTCTAAAGGGAATACTGTCTCGGTTATCAAGGTGAACCGAAGCATAAACCCCACAAATATTATATTAATTAAGTCTTTTTTCTGGTGGTGGCAGAGATATTGCCTTGGTTGGTAGGAAGGACCGAGGCATACAAGCCTTTACAGCCTCGGGGCAAGAAGGACCGAGGCATAAAAGCCTTTCTTATATGCGAAGGAGGTAATTTTCCCCCAAATGTTCATCTAAGAAAACCTAGTGAGACTGCCTTCTTTCTCGCGTCGTCCAGCCTCGTCCCCGACCATTCCACCGGCGGCATCATCTGCTCCGACTGCGGCCTCGTCCCCGACCACTCCACCGGCGACATCGTCTTCTCTGAGTGCGGCCTCGTCCCAGACCACTCCACCAGTGACATCCTCTACTTCGACTGCGGCCTCATCCTCGAGTCCCACTCCACCGGCGACATCGTCTTCTCCGAGTACAGCCTCGTCCTAGACCACTCCACCGGCGACATCCTCTGCTCCGAGTGCGGCCTCGTCCTCGAGTCCCACTCCATGGACGAGATCTCCGATGGGCGACAACGACCCCAACCGTCCTCGAGTCTAGATCCCCTCGCGACGATGACGGTCACGACACCCACACAGCCAGCACAGCCGCGAGATCGGTGGTTTCTGGCGAGAGAGAAACGATGGTGGACGCGGCGACGGCGAGGACGCGGCGATGGTGAGGACGCGGCAGCAACGAGAATTCCTCGATCTCCCTCACCATCTTTGTTTTCTCTCCTACCGTCCTCTCCAACCCGCGTATAGGGTTCTTTAGAAGGGGGAAAGGGGAAAACCAGCCCGCGTCTTGCCAGGAAGAAAAGAACTTGTCCGCGTCAATGGAGGTTTGGTTTCTGCGATTTGAGTTTGGTTTCTGCGATTTGAGTTTGGTTGCTGCAATTTGAGTTTGGTTTCTGCGATTTTTGAGTTTCTGGGTTCTGTGTGTAGGTTGGGGTGGAGAAGATTGAATCATGGAGGCACGATTTGGGTTCTGGGTTGCTGTTATGGTGGTTCTGGGTTGCTGTTATGGTGGTTCTAGGTTGCTGTTTTGGGTTGCGAGTTGTTGTTCTTGGTTGCTGTTCTGGGTTATGGGTTGCTCTTCTGGGTTCTGGGTTACTATTAAGGAAACTCTCTGCATTTTTGTCAATCTCGGTCACCAAATCCTCTTGCTTGAACTGTGTTACCTAAAATTTAAAAAAAAATAAAAAAAAAGTGTTACGGCCTCGGTTACCTAAAATTCGAGGCATAATCTTACCACTTTTGTCTCAGTCCATAACCGAGGCATAAAACCTACCTTTTTTTACCTCGTCTGTTTACGCCTCGGTTGCAGAACCGGTGCCTATAACCAATTATAACCGGTGTTATTTCCTCTTCCTGCACTAGTGTAACACTCGGCAAGTGTACCGAATCGTATCAAGTAATAATAAAATGGTAAGATTAAGTATTGTTTCCCAAAGGACTCACAACCTAGACAGTTATGTGATTTGTTGATTAAATTATACTTGTAAACGAAATCATTGGTTTGAATTGTGGAAAATAAACATGAATGCAAGTGTTTGATCAATTGGATTGAAAGAAGCAAAAAAGATTGATGTAAAATTTGGAATGATGATGTTGTTGGGGTTTCTGATTTATCCTATCCACTCTCATGTATTCAAGAATTCATCTTTCTTCATTAATGTCAATGTCACTTTCTAATTTACCTTAAACCCAATGTCTCGGTGAAGAAAGCCTACTCCTAATCACTAGTTTACAATGTCTTGTCTCCCTAAAAATTATTCATGCATTACATTCGCATATAAGCTTAAAGGCAACCAATCCTCTTATCCCTATGTGTAGGTAATATTGCTCTTGGGAGAATTTCCTCAGTTCTAGATTTATCTATATGTGTCCATATAGATAACATCAATGATCATGCAATTGAATGAGTTAAACAAAGCATGCATAGAGTATAGAAGAAAAACCCTAACAATTAATGAAGCAAAGCATATAAAATATAGAACCAATTCAATACATGAGAGTTTCAAAGGATTACATCGGTTCCCCAACAACAATGGAGGTTTAGTTCACCATAGACATGGTGAAACTAAATGAAAAACAATGAAAGAATGAAAGATAGAACCCTAGAATTTGAAGAAAGGAGCTTCCGCATCCAAAATCTGCCTCCAAAAGGTGAAGAAAGTGTGATTTCGCCTCTTTCTGTCCAAAGATACTAACCTTAGGTCGACTAAACCCTTATATAGTTTATTAAGAATTACAGAAAATAGGCTCAAGCCCAATTAAATGGCGCTCAACGACACTTTTGGCGCTCAGCGGTAAGTGCGGTTCTTCTAAATGGCGCTCAGCTACAGTTTTGGTCCTCAGTAGTGACTACGGTGCTTCAGAACGCCGCTCAGCGGTAAAAGTTGCGCTGAGCGGTGAATGTGACTCTTCTTTTGTGCACTTTTACTTCCTTTCCTGAGTCCAGCTCCCTGCTACTTCAACTTCTTTCATCTAATTCATCTTAATTCTTGCCAAAACAAGGAAAACCAAGCATAAAACCCATCCAACTCTCTTATTTCCAAAACTTAAGCAAAAACATGATTTCAAGCTAGTTTCTAAGTCATAAAGGTTATTTTTAATATCAAAATTAAGTATAAAAATAACGATTTTTCAACCGTTATCACAACCCCAAACTTAGAACTTTGCTTGTCCTCAAGCAAACAAAATGTAACTCAATCTTCCACCAATCCATACAATGGTTCACCACATTCAAAAACTCTTTCTTTCAAGACAAGTAATTACTCAAATCAGCTCATAAAAAAGAATTCAGTCAAGATGCACACATTCTTTAATTCAATCAAACTCATTATGGTGTCACATAATCATAAAGTATCCAACAAATGCTATTCTCATGAATGATCAATTAACTAAGCATAGATGTAATCATGTGCTCATGGAATTATTCCTCACTAGATAAAGTGTCTCACTCAATCCCACAAGTGTATAGAGGTCACTCATTCACTCTACTATCACAATATCACATGAATCAACTTTGCCTTTCATTTAACCACAATTAAACACACTCACAAGCAAGCATCATCACGAAGACTTTTCTATGGCTTATAATGTGGCTGGGCTAAGAAGAAAATTGGTTTTTCTGGATCACAAAATCCTGAGTTAAGAGAATCAACATTTGAACACAACCATTCTTACTTCTTCCCAACTTTCCTTTGCATTGAGCTTTTCTTTTTCTTTCTTTTCTTTCCTTTTTATTTTGCTTTTCACATGCTTAGCTCAATGCTTGTCATATTCCCTTTTTAGACCTCCCAACAACCCCAAACTTGAACATTTATCAATTGATGGAATCCTCCTTGACGTAGTCCTCCTTTTGTATTTTTACTTTTCCTAGCTTAGCTCTTAAGGAGCATGGGTTACTATAAATACCCAACTCCTCTCTTGTATTAGCACTTTTGAGATTAATGAGAATTGAATTTTCTGAAATCAGAAATTATTCTCTCTTGAAAGTCATAGGCTAGAGAGTCCAAAGACTCCCTCTAGCCACCTTCCAAGCACCTTTCTCACTCTCATTTTCCATTTTTCCACGGTGCTTCTCTCCTCCACGCTGCCTCTCTCCTCCATGCTGCCTCTCCTTCACTGCCACCTCATTAGAGCATGCGTCAGCGCTCTACCTCACATTCTTCATTCCATCACGCCTCAGCCACAGTCATTTGCATTTCACTCTCTCAATAGCTCCTCGGCCATCAACCACATCCTCTTCACCGTTTTGCTTTGGTTTCATCACAGATTCCAGGTTCAACCTCTATTCTACCTTGCTTCCGTCTTTGCAACCCTAGATCCAGGTTTTCCACCGAATCTCATCTTCTCCTCTAGGGTTTCGTCTCACTTCCTCCTTCATTTTCATTATTCCTTCATTTTTCACCGAATAAACCTTATTTCCTCCGTTCATCCTTCTTTTCCAACGTTCAATCAGTTGTTAGAACCGATTAATCGGTTTATATTGAGTCTCATCACCCTTTGAGGGTTTCTTCGTGTCCAATTTAAGTTTTCCACTCTTCGATCTCCGTTTTCCCCTTCAATCTCGAGTTTCCTATTCCATTCCGCTACGTCTTCACTCGTCGGAGAAGCTTCGAGGAGTCCGAATCGAGCTCGCACAGCTTCGGTCGTCAACTTCTCGGGTGTTCGTCCATCAAGTGGTATCATAAGCAAGGTCGAACACGCTTCGAAGGTAAGTATCTCGGTTCGTCTCTGTTCTGAGTTTTTTTCCATTTTTGAGTTGTTTCGATTCTTCTGTTCTTGCGTTTGATTCGCGTCTCTGTTTTTGTTTCTAGTTATGTCTCGGTTTGATTTTGATTCTGAGTATTTTGTGTTGTTTCTTTTCATTTCTGAGGTGTTCATCATTTTCCTTCATTGTCTTGAGTGTTCTGACTTGTTCTGTGCCTTGAGTCATTACTTTGAGTTTTATTTTCATTTTATTCGGTGATTTCACTTTATTTGAGTTTTTATTTTCTAAATCCATTTCTGTCATGTTTTAGTCTTGTGCTTTGTTTTATTTTGTTATTCTTAATCTGAGTTTAACCTTTCAAATTTTCAATTCATGATTTGATTTGATATCTGCCTTGTTTGAATCTTGTCAATCATTAAGAGCCGTGACATTCAATTGAATGAGTTCGATGACAGATTTCTGTGCCAGCATTTGTTGATGTATCATGTGCTAATTGTGCAATTCATGATCTGAAATGTGTTTGAATGTGAATGTCATTGCACACCAAATGAGTGATGAATTTCAATTGTGAGCTCGGGTGCAATTGACTAACATCAACACAGTTTTTCACCAATTACACCGAAATTGGAATTTGCTTTGAAGAGTCTGTGAGTCATTCATACCGGTTTTAAATTCTTTGCCAAGTTCTGATTCAAATTTTTCCAGTATTGTCTTTGTTTCGTTGGCATCTATTGTAGTAAATGAATCTGCAGAATTGCATTAAAATTGTTTACAACAGTGATTGAAATTAGTTTGAACTTCTGAGTTTGTGATCCATAATGTGCATTCACTGTTTTCACTTTGCTATCAATTCTGCAATTGAGAATACATTTTTGGTCACTCAAGGAAGCCTAAACCAGTAGTATTTGAAACTATAATTGTGGTTGAGAGTGATTAGTCTCTTGTTTTCCTTTGGATAGTTTCTTTGCGTTGAACCATGTTCATTTTCCTTTGAAAAAAAAAATCTGATTAAGTGATCTGTTGTGAACTGTGACTGAAAATAGCAAGTTCTAAAGTGTTATCCAACTCAGATTTGGATATCAAATTGTGATAAAAAAAAATAAAAAAAAAGCAAGGAGAACTGGTGCAATTCACAATAGTGTTCACTGTTTCAGTAAACTATCTCTGCCAAAATCAGATATAACTTTCTTCAATCATAACTGGTTCAACTTAAGTCCTTTTTATTGTTTTTAAAATCTGTTCTAGTTCTATTCCTTAGGTTCTATTTGTTGTGCTTACTTTGATCAAAAACTTTGTTTCTTGCTTGTCATTGTTGAATGTTCTGGTTTTGTCTCAGTGCACGTGTAAACTTTGATCTGCTGTTCCTAATTGAAGTTTTTGTTGCTTTCATAATCTGATCTAGAGTTTATCTTGAGTCAGTTTCTCTGCTGTGCTGTCAGTTTCATTATTTGGCTTACATTGTTGGTGGTTGTCCTGTATTGTCCATTACTCTGTTTAGCCTAGCCTTTTCTGAAATGGGAAGCTTTTACACTTTGGTTTCTGGAATTTGAAAGAAGGTTTGTGTGCTTGGTAGCATCTTAGGTGGTGGTGGTCTGAAAGACATTCCAGCTTTGTACTGCCAAGGGAGAATCTCCCTTCCAAACCTTTTCATTTATGTGCTTTAACTTTCAAAAGAGAAG
This sequence comes from Vigna angularis, assembly GCF_016808095.1. Lineage (NCBI taxonomy): Eukaryota > Viridiplantae > Streptophyta > Magnoliopsida > Fabales > Fabaceae > Vigna > Vigna angularis. The sequence continues at coordinate 33,934,540 of NC_068970.1, forward strand.
CCTGAGTGTAGTGAGTTTAGTGAGGCTGACTTGGCCTAATTCCTTGGCACTTTGAAATAGAGATTTCATTGTTAATCTAACTGTTTTGTGATTGTTCATTGTGCAGGAAAAGAAATTGGAGTAATTAGATTTGAGCAACTGTGATTTGTCGCAACTGTAACTGCAATCACTGTTGTTTTAATTTCTGTATTGCATCATGTTAATCTTTCTCCATTGATTTGATTAGCTTGTGGTGGTTGTCTAATCAGTTGGACTAAGGTTTGAACTTCATATATTTGAATCTGATGAAAATTGAGTACATTGACTTATGTGTGCATATCAGAATTTCAATGAAATGATTTGAGAGCTTAAACAGCTGAGATTTATTTGTGCAGATTTCCATTCTGTTTAAATTCATTGTTTAATGTTAGCTGAATTTTCTACATTACATCATATCACTCTTTGTCCATTGGTTTGATCAGGTTTGATTAATTTGGAATTATTGTTTAATCAGTTTGGTTTCAGCCTTGAATTACACCCATTTGCATCTGGTTTAATATCCATGTTTATGTGTATTTTGCTGGAATTGGTGTAATTTCAGTGTGCAGATTTGAACTAAATCAGTGCAGGGATAAAGTGCAGACTAGGAGTGTTGTGTGCAGAGTTGATAAACATTTGGAGTCAAGAATTTTAAGCAGCAGCGGAATCTCAGTAGAGTTTAAAGCAAGCTAGACCAACCATTTAATTAGGGGAGTTGCTTAACTTTCTTACCTCTGGATTGCTTAAGTGTTTCTGTCTTAGCTGGTGATAGCATTGATGGTTGCTTTGCTGAATTGAGTGGGAATATTTGATTGCATATTATCATTTGAGAGTAAAAAGAAATTTATATAGCTGCATCAAGTGCACGAGACTAGGAGAAAAGGGAAGAATCTTTTATATTGTGTGAAGTTAATCCTCTTGATATCTGTGTGTGGATAAAGTACATTGATTCCAATTGTGAATTGTGATTGTAGGATTATACTGGCCAGGAGATTCCAAAGCATTGATTCCAGAAGCTGTCAAGAAGCAACAAAATTGAGCAAAAGTGTAGCTGGAGCAGGCTAGCTGCTGTCTTCTGAACTAAAGGAGTGGTGAATCAGATTCAAGAGAGAAGATTCCAGAAGCAATAACAAAGTTGTGCAACAAAGCTGAATGAAGTGGAACAGGACCGTGGCAGCGGGCATGTTTTGTATTTTTTTGTTCCATTTGATGTGTAATAGGTTGATAGGCTAGCTTTCTTTTAATTTCATTATTTGTTTGTAATAGGCTTGTGTTAGCCTACTGTTAGCTTTAGTTTTGTTTTGTAAAAGGCCTTTAAAAAGTCCAAGTATTTGGAAGAGTCCTTGGTGCTCTTTCAAACTCTTGGCAACTTTACTTGCTTTAAATTTAGCATAGGTAGATAGATGAATGTGTGATTTGATTTGTGTTTCTCGTAGGGGTCATTAGAGTCCGCTGGATTCTTAAGTGTTGTGTTTGTTTGATTTTTGTGTTCACGGTTAGGAGTGACTTAGGCTAAAAGAGATTAAACTCTAAGCCTTGTCACAATAGAGTCCGAAAATTAGGAATCTAGTTTTTGTTTGTTTGTGAGTTGTGTCTTTTGATTTTAAAGGTGATTTTAGTTTAAAGGTTATCTAGTAGTAACCTAAGACATTTCTGGCAAGGCAAGACTTGGTACTTAAGCAGTCTTTATGACTCACCTCTCTTACCTGGGATTTGTCTAAGTGTGAATCTTGTATACCTTTACACTAGAAACAACTTTTAAAACCAAAGATGTCTTGTTATTCATATAGGTCTTCTAGGTTAGATAAAGTTGATGAAATGTTTAAACAAGCTAGGAATCTTCCATCCTTTGGTAAAGACATAGGTGCATTAACATACCTAGCTTGGGAAAAAGAAATTGATAAAATAAATCCTTGGTTTTGTGAAGAGAGTGAATATTATGTTCTTAGTATATATCTCTCTAAGTTAGAAGAGCATGCAAGAGAGTGGTGGAATGAAATACAATATCATGTTAGGAAAGGTAGAAAGTCCTCCATACGTGATTGGCATGATTTAAAAGCTTGCATGAGAAGAAAGTTTGTGCCTTCAAGCATTAAAAGAAACCTAGAACTAATTAGGGATTGCATTAATGATGGAAAATTATTTCTTGAGAGTTTAAATGATCATGGGTTTCTTCGTAGAGAATTAGAATTTGGGGTAAGACTTAAAGAGATCAAGGATAAGAAAAGAGAAAGAGAGATTGAGAGAAAAGAAGAGGAAGAAAGGAAAGAAGAAGAGAAGAGAGAGAGAGAAGAAAATGAGAAAAGAGAAGAGAGAAAAAGAGAGGAATTAAGAAGAGAAGAAGAGAAAAGAAAAGAAGAAAGAAAAGAAATAGAGAGAAAAGAAGAAAAGAGAGAAAGGCAAGAAAGAGAGAAGAAAGAAAAGGAGAAATTGTTGTTGATGACAAATTCTATTCTTTCCAAGACTATGGAACCTAAAAGGGAAGGTTTTCAAATCTTTACTTCTTTTTCAATCATGGTTTATTCTTTAAATATGGACTTTTCTTTCAAACCAATTGTCATTGTATATTCAATGAAAACATTTTCAAAATATGACAATTCAAATCTTGAGTTATTGTTATCTTTAAGAAAACAATTAACTCAAGACAAAAGTGAATTTGGACTTCTAGAATTTTCAAATGTGATAAAACAAAATATTAGAAGTCCTTATTTCTTTGTTTTTGTAGAAAAATTATTTCTTGGATTGATATTAATTGAAAATATATTTGATGTTTATTGCAGATTTGTGTTTGATCCAGGAGGAAGAAAAAGTGGATATAAAACAATAAGGCCACTCCAAGATGGCCATGCTCCCAAAGATTGTGTGGAGTTTTTTTCATAAGGCCATTGTCAGATTTGAGGACAAATCTTTTCTTAAGAGGGAGGGCATGATGGAATCCTCCTTGACGTAGTCCTCCTTTTGTATTTTTACTTTTCCTAGCTTAGCTCTTAAGGAGCATGGGTTACTATAAATACCCAACTCCTCTCTTGTATTAGCACTTTTGAGATTAATGAGAATTGAATTTTCTGAAATCAGAAATTATTCTCTCTTGAAAGTCATAGGCTAGAGAGTCCAAAGACTCCCTCTAGCCACCTTCCAAGCACCTTTCTCACTCTCATTTTCCATTTTTCCACGGTGCTTCTCTCCTCCACGCTGCCTCTCTCCTCCATGCTGCCTCTCCTTCACTGCCACCTCATTAGAGCATGCGTCAGCGCTCTACCTCACATTCTTCATTCCATCACGCCTCAGCCACAGTCATTTGCATTTCACTCTCTCAATAGCTCCTCGGCCATCAACCACATCCTCTTCACCGTTTTGCTTTGGTTTCATCACAGATTCCAGGTTCAACCTCTATTCTACCTTGCTTCCGTCATTGCAACCCTAGATCCAGGTTTTCCACCGAATCTCATCTTCTCCTCTAGGGTTTCGTCTCACTTCCTCCTTCATTTTCATTATTCCTTCATTTTTCACCGAACAAACCTTATTTCCTCCGTTCATCCTTCTTTTCCAACGTTCAATCAGTTGTTTGAACCGATTAATCGGTTTATATTGAGTCTCCTCACCCTTTGAGGGTTTCTTCGTGTCCAATTTAAGTTTTCCACTCTTCGATCTCCGTTTTCCCCTTCAATCTCGAGTTTCCTATTCCATTCCGCTGCGTCTTCACTCGTCGGAGAAGCTTCGAGGAGTCCGAATCGAGCTCGCACAGCTTCGGTCGTCAGCTTCTCGGGTGTTCGTCCATCATCAATACTACAAGATATTTTTCAACTCAACTCAAGGTAAAGATTTTCAAAAAGGTTTTTCTATCATGTTCAAGGCTAAAGGTTCAAAGGATAGAACACATTGTGCTCTCTTTTACTGGGCTAAAATCATGCATTTGGCTAATAAAGGGTTACCAACAAATAACCTTGATCATATGACACATACAAGCAAGTGATTCAATCTTAGAAACCTAGGCAAAGTCATTCATGCTTTCAATGTAATAGCATTCAATCACAAAAACTCTGGAGTTCAAAACCTCACACATAAGCTCATTCAACATTCCACATACACATCCTGCTTAGCATCATAATCACAATCACAACATCATGCATTTGTTCACATAGCTTGTGAACAACCACCTGTATATCAACATATAGTGCACAATCTCAACATCAATCAATATCCAAGCATCATCAAGCAATACTCATCATGCATAAATAACAAGCAAACCATCATAGCAGATAAAGTTTTACATTGAGTACATCACAACCTATTCTAATAACAGAAGCAAATAAGTTCAACAATACAAAACAAAAGATAGAAAAAATCCTGCTCTAGAGGTGATAGCATCCATCAGTAGATACTATCTCAGCTCCTCATCAACCCATGTTGTCATCCGAATCTTCCTCCTCTCCTTCATCTTCTGCATCTTCAAATTCATCATCATCCTCCTCATCATCATCCATAGCTGGAGCTTCAGCTGTTCTAGCTCCACTAGCCTAAGCTTGCTCCTCTAGCCATGCCACCACATTGTTGAACTCATCCATGGTCCACCGATGTCCTGGGGGTGTATCCTGCATCCCAATGATCGTTTCTGTTGTGGCCACCTGCCCTCTGTGGATGGACTGCATCCTAGCATCTATAAGAGACATATACATATCTCTCATCTGAAACGCCTCTGCATCATGAGGCTGTGCAGGTGCCTATGGTGGTCCTCTTCCTCTGCGAGGATGACGTGGTGGTACTGGCTGAGCTGCCTCATCTCCGCCACAATACTGCCTATAGTAGGCCTCATCAATCGCCTTCCTAGGCCTTTCAAATGGCGGTGTAGAAATATTCACTCCAGCTAGCTCACAAAGGTGTGTGATCAGAGAAGGATGCCCCAAAGGTGCCTTGTTGTTCATAGTATTTGCACACACCTGTATCTCATTGGCTATGACCTGGCCAATGTTAATGCTCATCCATCTCAGCATACAGTACAGAAGAAGAGCCCTACTGACAGTAATATCAGAGACATGCGAAAAAGGCTGGATGTTGGCATGAGAGAACGCCATCCAATACTTTGCTAAAGGAGTCAGATCAGCTCTCCTGATATTCACAACAGCACCATTCCTATTTCTCTGAAAGTGCCCTCCAGGCACGTAAAGCACGCTCTCCACATCAACAAAATCTGCTCCTTCTTCCATACTCAGAGCAAACTAACACTACTCACCAGCCCATTCTGTATTTAAGAACCTGTTAATGGCATCAGTATCATACCGAATGGTGTGTCCTCTAACATAGCTCATATATAGTCCTCATTGGGATGATCACCCAACCGCCTTGCATTGGTGTAAAAGTCTTTCACCACTGCTATGTTAGCTGGTGCAGGATAAGTGGCTAGTCTCCCCCAATTCCTGTTCTCCAATTGCTCTCCAAACTGTGGAGCAAAATCAGGTATCAATCCACCCTTCCTTTCCATCAATAACCTTCTATCTTGGACAATATTGAAATGGCGCTCATTCTTGCGGGAAAGGAACTTGCTGGAATAGGAGTGTTCTGGTTCCTTATCCTTCCTCTGGGATCCTATAGTCTTGATTCTCTTGCCCGATGAGGAGGTCATCCCTGCATCAAACACAATTCACAAAACCACAAGACATGTTGTTAAGAATTAGTAGACCACAAACAACTCCTTAAAACCATTCCTATCACCGCTGAGGGCAAACAGAACCCGTCAGCGCAACCTGTATAGCAAAACCAGCAAGCAAAAAAACTCAAAACACCATTCTGCAGAAATCGCGCTCAGGGGAAATTTTTGTCGAGTGGCGATTATGCAGATTTTGCAAAATGCTCCAAAAATGCTTCTAATCTCCACCCACATGCAATCTTCCTAATTCTAGACCCAAATCAAGCATTTTAATCGGTCCAAACAGTAATTAATTCATCTAATCATGCATAAAAATCAAAATCCATCAAGAATCATGCTTAGACAACCATGTTCATACCAATTCATGCTTTCAAAAACCCTAGAATGTAAAATGCTTGTACTTACTTGGGTGGAGATGTTGAATATGTGTAGAATGCTCTAGGAATGTGAAAAATCAGCCCCTAACAACAATGCTCTCACCAAACCCCAAACTTAAATGGAAACTTGATGCAAAAGTGGTTGAAAGAGAGATTTTGTGAAGGGGGAAGAAGGGAAAAGTGTAGAGAACTCTTTGGAGAGTGCTTAAGAGTGTGTGGGAAGAGGGAAATATGAAAGTGACGACCAAGACACCCTAGGGTATAAAAATGACCTAATGGGCCAAATCCCGCTGAGCCCAATTGAAACAAGCCCAATCAGCAAAACTACCACGTTCGCGCTCAGTGGTAATTACCGCTGAGCGACATTTGCGGCACCAATTCTCCTTCTTCCTAGCTTGCTCTAGGTGTCCTTTACCAATGCCTCTCACTTACCCAATGCATTTAGTCTCTCACATCACTCAAACATTTAATCCATATAATGCAACTAGAGCAGAATCAAAACAAACAAATAAAGATAAAGTCAATCAACTGAGTTGCCTCTCAGGTAACGCTTGTTTAACGTCACGAGCCTGACCCAAAATCCTCCAACACCCATCAGTAGGTGCAAATCTTACCATCACCCTTCAGTAGGTGTACCTTTTGAGTATCCTTCAGTAAATACTCACCAACCTAGCATCCATCAATAGATGCTAAACCCAAATATAACAAAGTTCCAAAGTTTCAAATTACATCACTAAAATAAATAAATTCAAAGAAATTAATGTTCTCAAATCAACTGGGGTGCCTCCCAGCAAGCGCTCTTTTAACTTCAATAGCTTGACCCAATAAAGCTCAAGTTTCTTCTTCAATGTTGGTGTTCCTCTTGCTTTCATCACACCAACTCATCAATTGCTTTCGGTCCACTTTCTTGATTCTTCTTGAATATGGAGCTTCAATCTCTATCACTCCATTCTCTTTGAAATATTTGACAACCCACAACTTGTTCTATAATCTTACCGGTGTACCAAGTTTGAGTTATGCATCCATTAAGTCATCATGAACCTTTCTTCCTTTGTCATCTTTTTCTTCTTCCCTAACCTATGACAAGAAACAATTTTTACCTTTGATGACCGACTTTGCAGCTTTAGAGCTAGTCATGGGTGCATCCTTACATGCAGCTTTATGCCTAACCTCCTTCTCTTGAATCTGTTGCTCAACTTTGAAGACATTAAAGATCACCTTTTCATCTTGGTCTCGAAGTACTATCATCCCATCATCCACATTGATGATTACCTCTATCGTTTTCATAAACGGTCTTCCAAGAATAATTGGGATCTTCTCATCTTCCTCCATCTCTATCACCACAAAATCCACCATGAATTTAAGTTTGTCTATGCAAACCACCACATCTTCCACTACACCATAGGGTTTCTTGGAAGATCCATCTGCCATGAGCAAAGTCACCTTGGTTGGATTGACTTCAAGATCACCAATCCTTTCAAGCATAGATAAGGGCATCAAATTAATGTTTGACCCTAAATCAATTAAGACCTTCCTTATATTCTCCTTCCCAATGACGCAAGGAATAGTAAAACTTCCTGGATCTTTTACTTTTGGAATAAGTGGTTTCTCCAAAATAGCTCTGCATTCTCCCTGTTTATCACTAGTTTCCTCTTCTAGATATCTCTTCTTTGCTAGGTTTTTCTTCATGTGCGTTGCATAAGCAGGAATTTGTTGCAGTGCTTCAGTCAAAGGTATCTTAATCTCCAATTGCTTGAAGATCTCTTTAAAACGCTGATATTGTCTCTCTTTATCAAATATTTCACTCCCCTTAGGATAAGGAAGAACTCTCTTACTTTTCTCACAATTTTTCACTCCTCTCTTCTTTTCTTTCTTTTTTTTCTCATCCTCACCTTTTCTCTCTTCTTTTTCTTCTTTTTTTTGTAACTCAAATCTCTCTTTTTCATTCACCCTCTCATCACATATACTCACAATAGCTTTACACTCTTCCTTAGGGTTAACATCAGTATTAGCCCCAAAACTCCTGTCAGGCATATCCTCCAACTTCTTAGCCATTTGGCCAACCTGGATCTCCAGATTTCTAATTGCAGCTTCAGTGCTCTTGTGATTGGAGATAGTCACTTGAATAAATTGTTGAAGAGTTTCTTCAAGCTTTGTTGATCTCTCATTTAACGCAGATACCTGTTGCCATAGTGATGGTTGCTGTTGTGGTCTATTAGCTTGTCCTGCTTGTCCAGATTGTCCATTCTGCCCTTGACCCATGCTTGGGTGAGGTTTCCAACCTTGGTTGAAGTTCCCTTGGCGGTATTGGAATTGATTTTGAAATTGATTGGCCATAAAATTGACATCTTCTAAGGCCTCCACTGGAAAAGCACATTGACCATTGATATGGTCACCACCACACAATTCACAGAGTTGTTGTTGTTGGACCTGTGAAACGTTCTTCAACTCCTTTGGCAACTGAGCGAGTGTCTTTGTCAAATTCTCCAACTATTGATTTATGATTTTATTTTGAGCAAACAAGGTATCTTGAGATTGCAATTGTAAGACTCCCTTCTGTTGAATTGGAGTTCCTCTTTCACTATGCATCTCGTTGTCATTAGTAGTCATGTTGTCTATCAATTCAAAAGCTTCCTCTAGAGTCTTGCATTTTTTATTACCTCCAGCTGAGGCATCTAGCATCAATTTGGTTTGTGAACCAAGACCTCCAAGGAAAAGAATGACTATTGTTGCTTTGTCAAAGCCATGAGTGGGCGTCTTTCTCAACAAGCTCTTGTATCTATCCCATGCTTGACCTAGCGTCTCCTCCATGCCTTGTCTAAAAGAAGAAATTTCTTGCTTCCATTTGTTGATTTTGGATTGTGGGAAGTACTTGTTTAGAAACTTTGAAACCACGGCTTCCCATCCAGTAAAGCTATCCTTCGGGAAAGAATTCAACCATAACTTAGCACTGCCTCCCAATGAGAAAGGAAACAAACTAAGCTTTATTGCATCATCCGACACACCATTGATTTTCACAGTGTTGCAAATCTCGTTGAATGTGGTTAGATGCTCATATGGACTTTCATGTGATAGCCCATTAAATTGGTTGCTCTTCACCAATTGTATCAACGCCGGTTTCACCTCCATGTTTGCAGCATTGACCCTCGGCCTAGCCATGCTATTAGAGTGATGAGGGCCAACAACATTAGTGTAATCCGCCAGAGTACGTCTATCATTGTTCTCTCCAACCATCTCTTCAATACTTTGGTCAAACCTTTGTGGTGAGGGTTGTAGAAGTGTCTCCGGAGAAGGAAATAATTTTCTTGAAGTTCGAACTCTCCTTCTCCTTTTACTTTCGTCCAATCCTTCAAGAAGAGGTTCCGAAATTTTCTTACTCCTAGTCCGAATTGTATCCTGCATACACAAGAACACAAAACCCCAAAAACAATTGTTAGCACAAAAAGATAGAAAAGATAAACTAAAAAGATAACAAGATAAAAAGATAAAAACAAAAAGATAGAAAGATAAAAAGATAAAAAGATAAAACAAAAAGATAAAAAGATAAAGAGATAAAAAAAATCAAGTCAAAGTTAATCAATAATCACAAAAATAGAATAGTTAAACCACGAGTCTCTGGCAACGACGCCAAAAACTTGTTATCAAGTAATAATAAAATGGTAAGACCAAGTAGCGTTTCCCAAAGGACTCACGTCCTAGACAGTTATGTGATTTGTTGATTAAATTATACTTGTAAACGAAATCATTGTGTTTGAATTGCGGAAAATAAACATGAATACAAGTGTTTAATCAATTGGATTGAAAGAAGCAAAAGAGATTGATGTAAAATATGGAATGATGATGTTGTTGTGGTTTTCGATTTATCCTATCTACTCTCATGTATTCAAGAATTCATCTTTCTTCATTAATGTTAATGCCACTTTTTAATTTACCTTAAACCCGATGTCTCGGTGAAGAAAGCCTACTCCTAATCACTAGTTTACAATGTCTTGTCTCCCTAGCAATTATTCATGCATTACATTCGCATAGAAGCTTAAAGATAACCAATCCTCCTATCCTTGTGTCTAGGTAATATTGCTCTTGGGATAATTTCCTAAGTTCTAGATTTATCTATATGTGTCCATATAGATAACATCAATGATCATGCAATTGAATGAGTTAAACAAAGCATGCATAGAGTATAGAAGAAAAACCCTAACAATTAATGAAGCAAAGCATATAAAATATAGAACCAATTCAATACATGAGAGTTTCAAAGGATTACATCGGTTCCCCAACAACAATGGAGGTTTAGTTCACCATTGACATGGTGAAACTAAATGAAAACAAATGAAAGAATGAAAGATAGAACCCTAGAATTTGAAGAAAGGAGCTTCCGCATCCAAAATTCGTCTCCAAGGGGTGAAGAAAGTGTGATTTCGCCTCTTTCTGTCCAAAGATACTAACCCTAGGTCGACTAAACCCTTATATAGTTTATTAAGAATTATAGAAAATAGGCCCAAGCCCAATTAAATGGCGCTCAGCGGCACTTTTGGCGCTCAACAGTAAGTGTGGTTCTTCTAAATGGCGCTCAGCTGCAGTTTTGGCTCTCAACGGTGACTGCAGTGCTTCAGAACGCCGCTCAGCGGTAAAAGTTGCGCTGAACGATTAATGCGACTCTTCTTTTCTGCACTTTTACTTCCTTTTCTGAGTCCAACTCCTTACTACTTTAACTTCTTTCATCTAATTCATCTTAATTCTTGCCAAAACAAGGAAAACCAAGCATAAAACCCATCCAACTTTCTTATTTCCAAAACTTAAGCAAAAGCATGATTTCAAGCTAGTTTCTAAGTCATAAAGGTTTTTTTCAATATCAAAATTAAGTATAAAAATAATGGTTTTTCAACCATTATCAGTACTTGCCCGATGAAGCTCTCTTGAAATAGAGTGGTGGGGGGGGGGGGGTGTACTTGTCCGGTGAAGCCCAAGAGGGTGGTGGAAAGCATATACTTGCCTGAGGAAGCTTTAAGAGAGTGGTGGAAAGTGGTGTACTTGCCAATGAACCCTTGCAAAGAGTGGTGGGAGATGTCATTGTGTAGTGGTGGTAAAGTGTATCGGCCCGGTGAAGCTCTTTAAGAGAGTGGTGGGAGGTGACACTCGACCTTATGTTGTATGTGAGTATCCCGGTGGTGATTCAATATATAGTGAATGGTTTCAAATAAAATTGGGGTATGAGTTGGTGAATGACTGAGGGAGTCTGAGTGTGAATTGGTTACTTTGATGAAATCATTTTTTTGTTATATATGCTGGTGACTTGGAATTCTCATAGTGCGGGTATTAATGATTTGATGTGTCGTCATGTAAAGATGTGTATAGGAGTACGATGATATGTATTATTCGGAAATCTTATTCTAAGTTGATGTTGAATACTTATATATGTTATATGACTTGTTTTTGTTAGCTCACCTTTGCGTGTTGTGGTTGTGGTTTTCACCTGCAATGATCGTACTTGTACGGGAGTAGATGTTGTTACAGATGTAGCTAAAACGAAGTTGAGCAGCGAGATATATGGGAGGACTTTGGGATTTTAATTTCAATGCTAATAGTTTTGTAATAGAATTCTATGAACACTTTATAGTTGCATTTAATTTATAAAGTTTTCAAAATTCAGTTATAATAAATGGAAGATTTTATTTAAACCGTGTCTCACAATGGTATCAGAGTTAAGTATTAAAAATTTTATGTAAACCCGTGACATCCAATAATTTGGGGTGTTACAACCAAGGTCCTCCAATTAAGTCGAGAGGGTTGTATTTTGCTTGGCTAAGTCATCCATCACCCCTTATCTTTTTTATGATAAAGTAATAGATCGTCTACTTGACATTAGAGGCAACAATTTCCTTTGGCCAAACGCTTTTTAGCCACCATAGAATATACTAAGAGAGCCTCCAAGTCCTCTTGGGTTTGTTGACAGTTGTAATGAGCGGTGAGGGTAACTTTCAACTTAGTATCCAACTCAAAGTTGGCCTTTAAAGCTTGTTTCAGGTCAAGTTGGGCCTTGGATAGCTACTTCCCTTGCCACTCGACCTCGCTCTATCAACACTTATGGAAACTTTGGTGCTTGGTAGTGCTGCCTGAACATTTAGCTTAGTAAAGGCATCCATAGCCTCATTCTCAGTGATACCCTTCAATATTTATTTCTCAGTCCTACTTAGGTTAAAAATGACCTTGGCACCCAATTATAGTTTAGTGACAAAATTTCCACTAGCCAAGGGCTTTGAAGTCCTACCTTCTGTTCGACGGCTCCTTTTATGTGAGGAAAAGGAATTCTACCCTTGACGGTGAGATTTTATCTTCCCTTTTTATTTTTCTTTCTCTAGCTACCGATTAGAGAGGGATATTGTAGTCAATGGAGTGGGCTGGAGGATGGTTCATCTTGCTGCTTCAACATCAATCAATGGAGGGGTTGACCAAGCAAAAGTTAGAGGGTTTAACAATCTGGCACTGGCCATGTCATATCCATTTCCCTGAGCCTACAGTTGTGTGGCCAACAACCTAAACCACTCAACCTTCTTGGGGCTGTTGGAAGCCATAACCTCTAAAAAATAACAAAAAAATTAGCAAGTTAACACCGAACAATTATTAAAACTAAATAAGGAAGTCAACTCGCCAAAAGCATCATCACAAAGGGTTGAAGACTCGTGGAATTGAAGAAGTCTTCGAGGTAAGAGATGACAAAGAAGTTGATTAATGATTGCTAACACCATCGACTCTTCAAGTGTCATCAACGATGAAAGTCATAAAGTCCTCTTGGGATTCTTGAGTCAATTATAATGGAAACTAAGGCTGATCATCACCGTGAAAAAAGGACTAATGATCGGCCTCATTCATCCTTTCTTAGCATTCGGGTGGGTGTGAAAGTGGTGAAGGAACAATGAGGGCGTGGGGTTGGGTCTTAGGTCGAACACAGAATCCAAAAGGCTTACATACACGCCTAGTTGTTTGAATGCAGCTGAGTAGGCGTGATGTTCAATTCATGCAGCATGCCCATTTGAAATTCGTCAAATGAAACCTTCAAAGGCAAGTCATTGAACAAACAAAAGTACATGTAGAAGAAGTTCACAAGAGAACCCTTCTTCCCATGTACCTGCTTGTTCCCTTTACAAACTTATAGGTTGATGAGATTGTTGCCATGCCATCACCAAGCACATTGTTAACGGTTGAAAATACTGTTATTTGTGATATAATTTTGATACTAAATACATCATTTTTCACTTAGAAACTTGTTAGACTTATACTTTTGGACCGGTCCCTGTTTCTACTCTTTTCCGACTTTATTTAAATGACCCAAGCGCTCTAGGTTTTGTATCTCTGGCTGGAGCAACACAACATCACACTATTCTACTCATTGAAGGCAGATCTGGAGGCGGGAGCTTCCTCTTCTACTTTTAGGGTTTCATTGTCTCATGCTTTTCCATTATTCATCTAGTTTCTCCATGTCTATGGGGAACTAAACTTTATTTGTTGTTGGGGGATGATGTAACCTTGTGAACTCTCATGTATTTGAATTAATTCTTAATTTATATACTTTTTCATTAATTGTTAGGGAATTCATCTGTTTCAATGCTTGCTCTATTTAACTCATTTAGTAGCATGATTTATTAATTGCATGAGTGCCGAGAGGTTCCTTACAATTCAGGTTCTTGTTGAATTCTCCCAAGGGTAATATTTCTCAGGGTTGAGGGTATGAGTACTTAGTTGTCTTAAGCTCTGTATCTTCAGACTTAATTTTCTAGGAACGCTAGGAATTGCACGAACTAGGAATTAAGGCAGTCTTATTGCGCTGAGGGATCGGGTTCTAAGTAATTTAGTGAGTGACGTTAACATTAATGTAAAAAGAAGATTTCTTATATACATGAGAGTAAACTTTGTGAAATCAAACCCTAACAACATAATCATCTTATTTTATAAACAACCTCCGTTCATCGTTGTGTTCTTTGCTATTGATCAATTGCATTCATATTTAATTCTCTGTATTTGCATTTTAAACCAATGATCTCTTTTTATTTAATCGAGTTATCACACAACTGTCTAGTGTCGAGAGTCTTCAGGGATACGATACTTGGTCTTACCATTATATATTGTGCAATTTGGTACACTTGCCAATCCATCAACAAGTTTTTGGCACCGCTGCCGGGACTCACGGTTTAAACTATTCTATTTGTATGATTCTTGATTAACTTTGACCTTATTTTTATTTTTATTTTTCATTTTCTTATTTTTATTTTTAGTTTTAATTTTTTATTTTGTGTCATTTAATTTTTAATTTTTGTTTTTGTGATAACAATATTTTCTAGGGTTTTGTTTCTAGTTTATGCAGGAACAGTTAGGACTCGAAGCAGCAAAAGTTCCGAACCTCTTCTTGAAGGACTTGAGATTAACAAGAGGAGCAGGATATCCAAGGAATCTGCTCTAGAGATCCTTTCACTATCTGATAAGAGAAACATGGACAACAATGGTGGACAGATTAGTAGACGTACTTTGGCAGATTATGCAACCATGGTTGGCCTTCATCATTTTAACAGCATTGCAAATCCAAGGGTCAATGTCGCGAGTGTGGAGATAAAGCCTGCGTTGATCCATCTTGTGAAAAGCAACCAGTTCAATGGACTGTCACATGAAAGTCCATATGAGCATCTTACCACCTTCTATGAGATCTGTAACACTGTGAAGCTGAATGGAGTTCCTGATGATGCTATTAGATTGAGCTTGTTTCCTTTCTCACTGGGAGGCAATGCTAAATTGTGGTTGAAATCTTTCCTGAAAATAGTTTTACTGAGTGGGAATATGTGGTTGCAAAGTTCTTGAGCAAATATTTCCCACAGTCAAAAATCAACAAAGGGAAGCAGGAAATCTCTTCTTTCAAGCAGGGCATGGAGGAAACACTGGGACAAGCATGAGATAGGTACACAAGCTTGCTGAGAAAGACACCTACTCATGGCTTTGATGAAGCAACGGTAGTCAATCTTTTCCTTGGAGGTCTTGGGTCACAAACTAAATTGATGTTGGATGCCTCAACTGGAGGCAATATCAAGTGCAAGACCCCAAAGGAAGCCTATGAATTAATTCACAACATGGCCACCAATGACAATGAGATGCACAATGAAAGAGGAGCCCCTTCACAACATAAGGGAGTTCTACAGTTACAATCTCAGGATGCCTTGCCTTCTCAAAATAAAATCATCACTCAACATTTGAAAACATTGACAAAGAGGCTTGCTCAGATTCAAAACGTGTCACAGGTTCAACAACCTCTTTGTGAATTATGTGGTGGTGATCATATCAATGGTCAATGTGGAATGCCTGAGAATCTCAATGAAGAGGTTAACTACATGGGTAACCAATTTCGTCCCAACAATTACAATCAAGGTTGGAAATCTCATCCAAGCATGGGACAAGGACAATTCAGGAAAAGTACAGGACAAGTTAATAGGCCACCACAGCAGCAACAATAGTGGCAACAACAACCTTCTCTTTCTGACAGAACCACAAGGCTTGAAGAAACCCTCCAACAATTCATACAGGCAAGTCTTTCCACTCAGAAAAGCAATGAAGCTGCTATAAGGAACCTGGAGATGAAGGTTGGTCAATTGGCCAAGAAGTTGGAGGAGACACCTAACAGAAGTTTTGGGGCTAATACTCAAGTTAACCTTAAGGAGGACTGCCATGCCATTTTGACTAGAAGTAGTAATATTTTAGATGAGACAAAAATAGAAAGAAAAGAAAAAGAAAGGTTGAGTGAAAAAGAAAATGATGAAGAAGAGAAAGAAAAAGAAGAGAGTGAAAAAAAAAGAAAAGGAAAAAAAAGGGAAGAAAAGAAAAAAAGAGAGGAAGAATATGAGAGAAAAATAGAGAGAAAAGAAAAAGAAAGTTTGAGTGAAAAAGAGAAAGAAGAGACAAAAGAAAAAGAAGAAATGGAGAGAGGAAAGAGAAAAATTGAGAAAATTCTTCCTTACCCTAAGGAGTGTTCAAAGATTGCAAAAGAGAAGCAATGTCAGCGTTTCAAGGAGATCTTCAAGCAATTGGAGATTACTCTGCCCTTGACCGAAGCACTTCAACAAATTCTTGCTTATGCTAAGAACATGAAGCAATTCCTCAAAAAGAAGAAATATCTAGATGAGGAAACAATTGAAGTTCATGGTAATTGCAGTGTCATATTGCAGAAGACACTTCCTCCCAAATTCAAAGATCCAGGGAGTATCACCATCCCTTGCACCATTAAGAATTATGATATAGGGAAGGCTCTAGTTGACTTAGGAGCAAGTATCAATCTAATACCCTTATTTGTGCTCAAGAAGATTAGTGGTCTGGAGGTCAAACCAACAAAAATAATCTTACAAATGGCAGACAGGTCCGTCGAACACCCTTATGGTGTGGTAGAAGATGTGGTGGTGAAAATTGATAAGCTTCAATTCCCTGTGGATTTTGTGGTGATGGAGATGGAGGAAAATGCAGAGATAACAACATTCTTGGACGACCATTCATGAAGACAACCAAGGTTGACATTCATATAGATGATGGATTACTAACATTAAAGGACCAAGAGAAAGAGAGGTAACTTTCAGTGTTTTTGAAGCTGGACAGCCAATTCAAGAAAAGCAAACTAGTAGTAAAACAATAGATGAAATTCTATCAGTGACTAGTTTATCAGATAAAGCTGCCAGGTTGGTCAAAGAGAGGCTTAATTGTTTTTCTCCACAAGTGAAAGAAGAGGAAGAAGGGAAGAAAGAAAAAGTGGTCCACCAGCATCCTGAGATGAAAAGTGATGAACCCAAACCTGGCACACCAGTGAAATTCAAGAATAGGCTGTGGGTTGTCAAGAACATTAAAGAAAAAGGGATCCTTGAGATTAAAGCTCCTTATTCTAGGAGAGTAAAGTTGGTAGCCAGGTTATTGTTAAGATTTTTTCAGTGTTATGAAGGAAGGAAGAGCATAAACATTAAAGATCCAGACTAAGCTTATTGGGTCAAGCTAGTGACGTTAAAGAAGCACTTACTAGGAGGCAACCTAGCTTTCTAAACCTTTCTTTTTAATTTTTTGTTTTGTTATTTTGTTTTCTTTTTAATCAATTGTTTTGTTATTGTACTTTGCTTGAATGAATTAAACTGCTTTGATTCAACTGTGTTGTGTTTTGTGATGAGTATTGCTTTGTGAGAGATTCTAGTGTATTGATTGATGTTGAGATGATGCATGATGTGCTGATATACATGTGATGGCTCACAATGTATGGAACAGGTGCTTGAGGTAAAATTTGATTGAGATACTGAGTAGGGTGTTTTTCTGAATTTTGGGACATGAGAGTTTACCTGTGTGAGTTTTGGGCTTCAGAGTTGTTGTGAATAATTGCTATTACTTTGGAACCATGAATCATGTTTCCCAAATTTTTTTTGATTAAACTACTTGCTTGTAGGTTTCATATGATCAAGGTCATCTTTTGTTATCCCTTATTTTTTTAACCTACTCATGAATTTTTCCAAATAAAAAGAAAACAATTTGTTTTATCCTTTGAACCTTTAGCCTTAAGCATGTTTTGAAAAACCTGTTTTAAATTCTTTACCTTGAGTTGAGTTGAGAATATTTGTGAGGTATTGATAAAGATTCAAGTTTGGGGTTGCTAGAAAAATAAGCAGTGAGCACAAAGAAAAAGAAAAAGAGAAATCAAAAGAAAAGAAAAATGAAAAGAAAAGAAAGAAAAGCTCACTACAAGCGAAAAGGTTGGGAATAAGAAAAAGATCTTCTTGAAAAGAGAACCTGTGTGTAATTGTTAAATTCATAAATATCTCTCTTAACTCAAGGATTTTGCATTCCTGAAAAACCATGTTTCTTCTTAGCCAGGCCAAGTTACAAGCCAAGAAAAGCCCTTGTGATGAAAACCTGCTTGTGGGTATGTTTGATTTTGGTTAAATGAAAGGAAAAATTAATTTGTGTGACATTGTAATAGTAGAGTGAAAGAAACACCAACACCTCACTATACACCTGTGAGTTGAGTGGTACACTTTTGAGTGCTTGAGTGATACACTTTTGAGTGCTTGAGTGAAACACTTTCTTTAGTGAGGAGTAGTTCTTTGAATTTCTGATTGCATCTCTGCTTGGTTGATTGATCATTCTTAAGGATAGCATCTGTTGAAGTACATGAGCATCACACTGATTTTTAATTAATTAAGGCATCTATACACTTTTTGACTGATATCTGTATGCTGAGTTGATAAAAGTGATTGCTTATTTGAAAGAAAAAGTTTTGAAAAAGGTTGAGTCATTATAGTGATTATTCTGAAAAGCTGAGTTACAATCTGGTTGCTTGAGGACAAGCAAAGTTCTAAGTTTGAGGTTGTGTTAACGGTTGAAAATACCGTTATTTGTGATGTGATTTTGATACTAAATACACCCTTTTTCACTTAGAAACTTGCTTGGACTCATGCTTTTTCATTAAGTTGTGTGAATAAGAGAGTTGAGGTTGAATTTGATGATTTTATGACTAATTTCCCTTGTTTTGATAGGTAATGAGAGAATACGGAAAGCAGAGATGAAGTGCTAAGGAGTTAAAGCTCAGAAAGGCCTGGAAAAGCACCAAAAGGAGGAACCGCATGAAGCTTGGGCGCCTTATCTGGAGGCTTGAGCCTCGAAAAAACAATGTCCACTGCCCGGGCGTCCAATTGAACGCTTCAGCCCTACATGAGGATCGTCGACCACCTAGGCGCCCTAAATGGGGTGCCCGAGCGTCGTAGATCCGGCCCAATTTTTGCTCTGTTTCGGCTCTTTTAGACCGGGACCTGTTTCTACTCTTTTCCGACTTTATTTAAAGGACCCACGCGCTCTAGGTTTTGTATCTCTGGCTGGAGCAACACAACAACACAGTCTTTTACTCTCTGAAGGCGGATCTAGAGGCGAGAGCTTCCTCTTCTACTTTTAGGGTTTCACTGTCTCATGCTTTTCCATTATTCATCTAGTTTCTCCATGTCTATGGGGAACTAAACTTTATTTGTTGTTGGGGGGGTGATGTAACCTTGTGAACTCTCATGTATTTGAATTGATTCTTAATTTATATGCTTTTTCATTAATTGTTAGGGAATTCATCTGTTTCAATGCTTGCTCTATTTAACTCATTTAGTAGCATGATTTATGAATTGCATGAGTGCCGAGAGATTCCTTACAATTCAGGTTCTTGTTGAATTCTTCCAAGGGTAATATTTCTTAGGGATGAGGGTATGAGTACTTGGTCGTCTTAAGCTCTTGATCTTCAGACTTAATTTTCTAGGAACGCTAGGAATTGCACGAACTAGGAATTAAGGTAGGCTTATTGCGCCGAGGGATCGGGTTCTAAGTAATTTAGTGAGTGACGTTAACATTAATGTAAAAAGAAGAATTCTTATATACATGAGAGTAAACTTGGTGAAATCAAACCCTAACAACATAATCATCTCATTTTATAAACAACCTCCGGTCATCGTTGTGTTCTTTGCTATTGATCAATTGCATTCATATTTAATTTTCTGTCTTTGCATTTTAAACCAATGGTCTCTTTTTATTTAATCGAGTTATCACACAACTGTCTAGTGTCGAGAGTCTTCATACGATACTTGGTCTTACCATTTTATATTACTTGTGTGATTTGGTACACTTGCCAATCCATCAACACACATTCGATATTTCGTCCCATTAACATAAATCCCTACCCCAACGAAAGTGAGTTATGTATTTGCGAACTTCGTAAGACGTCTAGTCACAACCTAGAATGATAGGGAGATTCATCTCATTCTCTTCATTTGAAATATCCACCTTAATCTCAATGATTGAATCCTCCTCAAAAAATTCAGGAGAGTCATTCTTATTTTCCTTAATATTTACACCAATTGTCACACTCCTAGACAAGTCCAAACTTCGCTCGATTGATCCCTAACTACCCTACCAGAAGACTCCTCAAACGAAGAAAGAGAAATGACAGACATTATTACCTTGAGCAAGAAAATGGTTGGTTTGGCAAGAAGCTGAAAAAGAAAAAGGTAAAATTGATAGGTCAAGCCCACCCCTATTTATAAAAGTGGGCATCTCAACTGTCTTCAAGCCCCAAGCGTTAGACTTTTTCGCATCTAATGGTCCAGAAAGATCCAACGCTTCAAATTCTGACAAGTGCCAAGCTTAAGGCATCACAATTGTTTTCCTGAATGGTCATAATTCAAAACGAATGACCAACAAGAAGAGTACACAAAACCTAGCGGCCAAAGAACAAACCACTTCAAAACTTAGACAATGCTCGGGCTTGGAAGGCATGTGCACATCTCGTTCGATCAATATTATCCAAACGGTCAACCATTTTAGATGAAATCAGACCAGGAAGTTGAAGTATTGTAGAGATAGAACGATCAAATCATGATTAATCTTGTTTGGGTCGTAATTAGGTTTATCCTAATCAAAAACCCATTACAAAGTCTATAAATAGATATTCAAGGTTAGGAGGTAGGTTACACATTAATTACCCATTTATTGTCCTTACAATCTAAATCGAACTGACTTTGGTATCGGAGAACCTTTGAGAGATGCCCCTCAATCAAAATTGACGAACGAGACTTGAACTTAAAGGCGATGAGTTGAAGACCATCCCGTTGAAGAGAGGACTCGACCTCACACACCTGAAACAATATCATTTAATTTTTTTTGTTTTATAGAATGTTATCATTATATTAAAATTCAAATTTTACAATACACAATATTTTCTTATAATAATTTACTAATAGAAATTTTCATATTTCATTAAAATTTTCTTACAAATTTATTATAAAATTTTGCAAAACATAAACTTTTTCTTTTTATTTTTCTTAAGAGTTTTAATTGGCCAATAATGTCTTCATGAATAATTATTTCTTGCAAAATTATAAAATTTACAACGATTTTCTACAAAATTTTATGTCAAAAATGTGTTTTACAAAATATTTTGCAGCAATTTCTTACAAATTATTATTTATAGCAAAATTTATATGCATTTTCTAAGAAAAAGTTTTCAAAAGAAAATTAGCGGTGTGTTTTTTTGAGTGAATGTAAAACTAATTCTAATTCACATTCACTTAAAATTAATATTTTTATTAAATAATTTTGAAATGTATTTATTTAGTATTTTATTGATAGCAAACTAATTAAATGAATTTTTAAAAATAGAAATGTAATTACGCAAAAGTTGAAAATAGTTTTAAATGGATATGCTTAAAAGTAAAATTTTCTTCATGTTAAAATTTGAACTTAAAATTATTATAAAATAAATAGTTCAATACTATTTATCTATCAAATCTAAAAGTATTTATTAAAATTAATTAAAATATATCTTTCATAAATTAGTTATTCCAAAAAATATTAAAATTAATATTTTAGTTTTAAACTATGAATTTTTATATTAATTAATTTTATTTTTTTCCTTTTTATATAAGACCGAAAAAAGAGGTAAAAATATGGAAAACTCATCTTGGAATTCAGTTTCAAAATAACGAAGTGTAACTGATTTTACGATGTCATACTTTAAGATAGGCTTAGAGTTCAAGTTTTTGGCGACCAAATTTTGGTCTTAAGAAAAATCATTGTAAATGTATAAAGATGGACTAATTGTGTTATTTGGGAATTTTATTTTTCATATATTATTGGGGTACAAAAATCAGAGAATTTGAGACAACATTTATAATGTTTTTTTTTACAGAGTCACTACCTGGAGATTGTTAAATGGAAGTTTCAAGTATGAAAAGATAACTTTTATTTTGGTTTTGTTATAATAAGAAAAGTTAGAATATCATTATGAAAAAATATTATAGACAATTTTTTTATTAATAAAATAATATATTTCTATCACATTCAATAATTTTATATTATTTAATAACTGAGATCTAAAATAATTTAAATATTTTTTCTTTTCTTTAAAATCAAAATCGTGAAAAATTAAAAAAACTGACAGTAACTTGTATGGTGATTTCTTTCTTTTACACATACAATATTCAACGAGAAATTGTTTTGTCTTGAATTATTTCGCCTAATGCAATGAACTTTATCATTTCAACCATCCTATGATTTGCAATCCTTCCTTAATTTATAGCGGTTTAGGTGAACGTTTGCTCATAAGTTGGAAACCAACCAGCGAGGGCAGAACTCCATTAACATGATATTACGACATATGAATGATATTAGGAAATTTTGTGGCTTTATTTTTTATTTTTTTCATTTTTCAATGTTTTTATCAATGTGCTAATTGTCCCGTAGGTTAGCAAATTATGTGCAACAAGCTCGATAAAATAATATGCAACTTTTATGCACATCAGTCCACATGACTATTTTTTGGCAGGTCAACTTAGAAACAATCGAACATTGTGATTATCCAGTTTTTCCATCACTTTGAATCTTAGATTCGGCCACGATAACTTTGTTGTTTCAAGTTACCAAATTCAATCTATAATTATTCAAATTTTATATTACTTTAAATCTATTTAGATAGATCTATTTTAAATTTAAATTTATAATTTTAAATTTTAAGTTCAATTCATTTAATTGAATTTGAAGGGAAACAAATTGAATAATTTAAAAAAAAAACTCAAAATCAAAGTGTATTTAGCTCATTTTTTAAGTTATGAAATAATAGGTCAGACTAGCCTTAAGGTAGCATCGAATCATACTCATCTAAGATTAACCTGATTTAGTCCAAGTTCATGTTTAGTGAGTCAGACTTAATATGAATTGAGTTAATCTAAGTATAAGTTAAGCCAAATCAATATAACCTTAAGTTGAATTGAATCGGAAAAAGCTCACATTCAATTAAGTCACATTCATCTTATTCATAACTAATTTATGTTCAATTGAGTTAGCTCTGATCAAGACTAAGTCGAATATATCTCCATCAAGACCAAGTCAGACCTAGCTCAATCAAGACCTAGACCCATCAAGATCAGCTCAAGCCTAACTGATCAAGACCAAGTTAGGCTAGCTCTATCAAGACCTAACCCCATCAAGACCAAGTCAAACTTAGTCCAATCAAGACCAAGTTAAGTTAGGACCAAGTCAAACCTAGTCCAATCAAGACCAAGTTAGGCTAGCTCCATCAAGGCTTAACCCCCATCAAGACCAAGTTAAGCCTAGTTCAATCAAGATCAAGTTGAGTTGAGACCAAGTCAAGCCTAGTCCAATCAAGACTAAGTTGAGTTGGAACTAAGTCAAGTTGAATTAGCTTAAGTATAGGTCGAGTCAATCCAATGTAGACCTAAGTTAACTCAAGTTGTCCTAGGTAAGCAGAGTTAGTTTGGCCTCAAGACGAGCTAAGTTGTATTAGACCAAAGGTCGAACAAAGTCGATTCGAGCACAAATTGAGCTAATTCAATCTAAGTTGAAGTTAAGTTGAGACAACACAAACCCAAGTTGAATTTTTCTGGATATAAGCCATGCCAATTGAAGAGAATAAGGTTGGATGGTTAGATCAAGTTGAGTCTAATCGAATCCAAATTTACTAAAAGTATCGTGGAATTAAGATAACTTAATCAAGCTAGACCAAGTAAGTTGGACCTATGTTTGAATACATTGAATTAAGACATTATCTAACTAAAGTAGATTTAATCTTAGGTCAAATTTATTAAATTGATCCATAGATTTAATCTAATTGAGAAAATGAATTTAGTCTATATTTAATATAATTTAAATTTGCCTAAAAAGAAATCTAAAATTGATTTGATTAGGATGGATATGAATTATCCAGTATATTTTATTAAATCTCCTTTACATCTAAACTAAAAAAGTTCAATTCATAATTAGCTCTACTTAAAATATTTTCCCTTACAAGACAATAAAAGTACCACCAACATGGTTTTTATTGTTGTCAACTACTGAAACTTCTATTTTTAAGTCGACCCTAGTGATTCAATTTAACTACTAATCCGATCTTAAAATTACTATATTGAACTTTGTTTGCCATATAAATACTATGGAAAAATATAAAAGTGATGGTTTGTCCGGTCACCTTAGGTTTGCTATTTTATTTAGTTTTGACATTATATAACAATTGTACGTCGCCCCAGCGTGGTTACGAATATTTAGTATCACAGTTGCTTATAAGGCGCATTTACATTGATCTATGTTCTTATACATCAATTATCTTTGTACTACGTCCTACAACATAAAACCAGAGCGATGAATTGCTGTATCCGAAAGAGAGAGTATAAGAAGTAAAATTAGGGTTCGGTTA
Organism: Vigna angularis; assembly: GCF_016808095.1. Lineage (NCBI taxonomy): Eukaryota > Viridiplantae > Streptophyta > Magnoliopsida > Fabales > Fabaceae > Vigna > Vigna angularis. Next base: position 33,958,817 of record NC_068970.1, read on the forward strand.
GCCACAAGTACAGTGCTTTTAGACTAATGTACTTTAAAAGTTTCCTGTTGGGTAACATGAAAATGTAAGTGCGCAACTACCACCTCAAAGAACGTAAAGTGGTAGGAAAAGGGGTACACAGACCCTATTATCAGGATTTTTTTTTTCAGAGGTTTGGTGGGGTAACCACTATCTTTAGACTCTAACCAACAATTCGGATCATATTGTTTAGTTTGCTCACTGGTAATTAACCAAATTAAGACCAATCAATGATTGGTTGGCTACATTACTGTAAACATGAATACTCGTTTGTGATTCGTATATGAAAACTGAAAGAGAAAAAAGAAAAATTACAAACCTAAGTAATTTTTTTAGGGCTGTTAGTATGAAGTTTTACCACTAATTAATAGTTTAAAAACGAAGTTAAGAAATAGCAAAGTACTACAGTAAACCATGGTTATGGGTATGTCAAAACGCAAAAGAAAATGCAGCATTACATATATGCATGACAAAATCAGATCCTATATTAAGTTAAATTCAGTACGCAACAATGTATCTTCATTTATATTGCTTTCTAATGCATCAACATTGAATGACATGAAAAATTAAGAAGGTCAAAGATAGGATTTAAGGAAGACAACTAAGAGGTGTGGTGTCTGTCTGACTAATCAATTAAACTGAATAGTCAAGTTAACAAAGAGTGGGAAACTCTATTCAAACATCATTCTAGTAAATTTTTTTTTTTCATTTATTCTTCGGATTTTATCAAAATTTCCTTTTTTCAGTATTTCTAAACACCAATTAGTAAAAGACTAAGTGACTACTAATCTAAATAATAAGAACGAATACAAAAAGAAACACAAAATTTTGTTAAGCCCCAGATTTAATTAAATGTGTGATAATCTGAACGCTGTTGTAGAAAAAAATGTGGAAGTGAAGAGAAAGGAAAAGTAAGCGAGCCCAATTGACCTCAGAAAGGAATTAGCATAGGCATTAATTGATAAAAATAAATATAATAGATGAATACATATAAGAACAATGATGGTACAACTTGATATAACAATGCTTCACTAGCTACTAAATAATAATGAATATCATCATCAAGCATTGAAAACCTTGGAAAGAGCTTGCAGCACATTGAGTTGGATCCTCAATTTTAAGATGTGTTCCGCCGTCTTAAGGAAGAGCCGGTCGGGGTTCATTCCGGCGCCACCGGGAACCAGGCGCTGCAGCTTCTTCATCCTCCTCTCCACACCCTCTTGCCTCCTCCTCCTCTTCCCCCACTTCACCTTTCTCATGTCCCTGCAACCCATTAATTTTTAGCACGATTTTGTGTCCCAAAGGAAGAAAATACTAATAAATATGATAGATTTTTTCAAATGAAAGAAGAGAAAGAAAGGAAAGAAGAAAACAATGATGAGAGTGGAAGAGAATGGCATGGAATGAGAAATGGGGGAGGGCTATAAATGAATGGAGAAAAAGGCAAAGTTCAAGAAACGGGCCATGAGAGCCGAGCCCAGCCGATCCCATTTTCAAGTGGCTAGCGCGCCGAACAAAACATAAATAATAATAATATTTTTTTTTATTCACATGCACTACTTATATATAATATGAAATAATTTCCGCTATTTATTGGTTGTAGGTTATTATGTGTATTTTGCGTGTGGATTTTGGAGGGAGACTGGGTTTTAGTTTGGCGTGTACGGGCCGGTGGGCCAGGCCCACGTTTGTCGTGGAGCGGCCCACGCACGTGTCTGTCAGTGGCTGGCACCAGCCAGATTTATGAACGGCTTGCGTTGCATACACGTGTCCTAGTAATCCTCGAATCCCGACAGTTGTTCGCTCCTGTCACGGGATCGGATCGGTTGCGTCATGCCCCATCGTAAATCCGAGTGTGAGTCAGCAAATCGTGCGGCTAACGATGGTCCTGCGATGGACCCCACGCGCGAAATTCGGTTTCCCACGTGCGGCCTCACATGGCCTTGTTCTTTCTCGTGTGGTGGTGAGGTCCAACCAAATTCCAGAACACTTCTCTTCACCAGAGACTCACTCACCCTTGCCTTGCCTGCACCCACCATCATTCATCTTCCCATTTATTTTTTTTTTCTACTTTCTTTTTTTTCTTTTAATGGTAATAAAACATTATTAATTGAGATAAATAGCTAAAGTACGTTAGTCTAAGTGATTGAAAATTTAGTCTTCTCGGGACAAATTTACTCTTTTAAATAAAGTTTTATGTTTTCTGAAGGAAAAATTAAAAGAAAAAGTTTTTATTTATATGTTTCTTGTAATAAATTAGTCTTAAAAGTTGAAAATAAATGTTTTTTTTTTCTTAACTAGTAACATTTTGTTACTTCGAAACATTTAGAACGACAGAAGAAGAATCAAATTTGAAAATCCATGGATGATGTAATCAAAATCTTGAGGTCATGGTCCACTCAAACTAGTTGGTAAAGGCTTTGATCTATGATATTTGGTTGCGTAATATTTATGCTCTCAAACTATAAATAGTTATATATATTTTCATTATTTAATTAAATGAGTCATATACCTTTTTAATACATTTTCTGTTTGGTTCTTTAATTAAGTTGTTGTGTAGAGATGCCTTTTATATTAAATGTCTAACAATTGCTACATTCATTTAGTTTGCGTTATCAGAGAACATATGCTGGTTAAACTTAAAAAAAACATAATTAATTTATTTAAATAACATCATGTGTTGGCTGGCTAAGTTTAAGAAAAATTTATAACGTTAGTGGTTAAAATATGTAGCAAATTATGAATACTATAGATATATAGAGAGAGAGATTATGATTGAGTCTCTCTCTCCTCATCCTGATATTTATCATTGCTAGTGGGATACACGAGACCATGTGTGAGGCAACTTAGATAGCATATTAAGAAATGAAATAGTTGTATATTAAAGTATGAAAGAAAAATATATATCGCTATATGTCTTGGTTTATAATATACAGATACATTTCTTTAATGTTATGGGACTCCGTTATTATTTTAACTTTTTTCTAATTCCAGAAAGACCACATTAGATTTAGTTGCCTCTACTTTACGTCTCTCGAATTGATTAATTACATGGGACCAAACTAGCCTGGCTTCATAATTATGAACGATTTTTGGCTACATTTTTTTGTGAAAATCTAATTAATATTTAATACAATTAATTAGGCCTTGCAGAATCCATTTATTAGTCCCTTTTCCTTTTCGGATAACCAACAATTAGGTATACAAAAACTCTAGCACAACATGTTATTAGGACAGAATTCCGAATACAATTTTAAAACCTCCGTTTGTTGAAAACAGTTAGGTAGAAAATGTCTTTTTTTTTTAAAAAAAAAAAAAACTAAGCAGTTAAATATACATGAACAGAACTCAAAGCATTTAGGATACCTACGAGAGACATGTAACAATAAAATCACCATGTTTAGGTTGTTGAGACTTTTACGGTAATTATTATATCAATTATAGCCTTCAAGAATGTTTTCAAATATATTGACTTTTTGAATGCTATAAAATTAACTTGTTTTAAGTAATTTACACCTCCATAAGTACATCAAATCCCAATTGCCTTACTTTTTGTTGGATCAGTTTACGATATCTGAGCATCGAAATTTATGTTAGACATGTCTATGATTGTGTTAGAAATATGTGTCTAAGCTCGAGTGAATGAGTTAGTAACTTTTCATTAACCTGTTTAATTAGTTATCTCTTTTATTTACTTATCATTTTTATTTATTTAGTCTTCTTTCTACTTCATTCTTTTCCACATTTAATCTAACTTTTATCCTTCAATATACTATTTTTTATGAGATTCTTAATAAAAACTTTTAAATATATATATATATATATATATATATATATATATATATATATATATATATATACACAAACAAAACATTACAGAAAGTATGTGAAATAAATTGTATAAACTAGTCTACTATATATTATGAACATCTCTTTAGATTGATAAATTAGTTGTTTCTTTTATTCGTAATAAATTATAATACCTTGGTCAATTTTATATTAGTTAGGGCCTATTGAAACTTAACATTCCACTAAAAAGTTCCTAAATTTGAATAAACAAAAAAAGTGACCACTTCGTTCGTTTCTTTTTTTGGTCAGCTACGAATTCGTTCGTATACGTTAATCAATAAAATTTTACACGAATTATTCGCACTGATGATGTATATCAAAAGTAAACACTCTTAACTTTGAAGTTTTGCATTCATATATTGTCCACAAAACGCACATAATATCTAAAAGGAAGTATATGTACTCTACACTTGTTGCATGTGCGTATAGGAGTCATGCCCTAGCTATATATGAACTACATTAAAGATTATATATGTCGATACATATACGAGGATAGGAGCTGTCTAATCTTATAAAATAATTTAAATTTATTTTATAAAAATAGATATTAATATATGTGAGTGTTGGAGCTGTAGAATAGGTTGCTAGCGCGAGCTGGGTAGCGAAAGCGGTCCCCTTATTAGAAGACTAAGAAAGTTTCCAGGGTCATTGAAACCCATGCCATGTGACGGTTGACGATGACATTTGTCGAGAGATGAAGTTAAAAATTTATTACACAGAAGACATCTAAAATCGAACACCTACATATGCTTCTTCGTACGTACCCTAGTACACACAAACACGACAATACCATAAGATATAAAAATGGTTATTTGACTTGGTGAAATCACAGTGTGGTTGAGTTAATGCAGAATGCTGAGCCACTGGGGTAAGCACAGTAATAGTAACAGTATAACAGCAACAGTTTTTAGGTTACCAAGAAGTTGGAGAATTCACATGGGTTGTCGTAAGAAGTAGTAAATTGAGATGGAAGATGGTAGAGTGAGTGAGACCCATCTACTTACACAACCCTAGGATGTGCAAATCATTAATAACGTCACAGGCCTTTGCTTTTGTCTCTCTGTAATTACCCTACTTACACATAAATTATCTGCACCCGCATAAATGGTGCTGTTCGAACTTCGTGTAACTCACAATTAATTCACCAATTAATTCTTACCCTTTCTTCCAATTCTCTCCCACCTTATCACCTCATTTCACCCAGTTTCACAATATCCTGCCCAACAGATTAATTAATATCTAAACTTATTATTATTAATTCATTGCCCCCCACCCACTTTCATTTTTAATGCTCTTAGTTCCCTTCACTTTTTTATAAAATCCTATTTTTAATTATTCAATTCTTTATCACCAATTCCTTATACCCATTCATGGAACAGCACTTTTTTTAATCTTTAAGCACCGATAAATCAGTTTTTTATCATTGTTCTTGTAATGAGTTATGGTCTTACAATATGTGTGTGTTTTTAGAAGGGAAAATCTTCATTACAAGTTCATTCTCATTATTAAGATGTGATTATAAAGACTTCTACAGGGTAATTGATCTAGACTAATGTTGACAGAGGGAATTGTGTAATCAATTATTGACCTTGTGTATTTAATATTTGATTATAGAAGATATTATGTATGATACTGAGTGGGATTGTGAAGTCTTAAGGCATAATGGGAGTTTGACCTTATGATATGGAAGGTTTACAAGATTACAAAAAAAAGAAAAGCTCGATGTCGTATCCATGGCCGTTTCTCAGAATTCCAATTCCATCGTTGAAATTCATGTTTAAGTGAAAAACAGGCCTTTTATGGTAATATTTGGGTTGTCTCGATACCATCTTAGTTTTTACAAACTTAAGTGATGCATGTTGGGTATTAGATATCAATCATCACAATTTTTTGGGCATATGGAGAACAGTGTGGTCAGTCCGTACACATTGAACAATAGTGTATATTATCTTAATGTTATAATCTCTTAGGCTTTTAGCCAATTTTTTTAGGGTTGTTTTGTGAGTGGATGAGGACCTAATTAAGGCTTGTACTCAAAGAGAAGTCAATTGATTTAGTCTTTATATATCTTACATATTTGATTTTTAGGAATTTGATGTGTATGAATGACTTAAAGGTATGAACTTGATCTTTTGGAGCCTATGATTTGACGATTAATTAATATAGTTAAATGACACTAGGCTTGTGTTTGATAAAATTTTACCCTTGTTTTGAGGCTTGGGGCAGTTGAACAAGCCGAGGCTCATGCTTAATGCCCTAGGTTTTATTACATGTTAGACAACGTGAGAACTTAGAGAGTTTGTCTTGTGTATGCTTTTAGGAGCTTTGTCACGTAGTGTAAATAAATTGAATATCTTAGTCAATTGACTTTTTCTCACAAGGCTTGGTGTGGTTGAATGACTTATTTGTAGTGTCCGACTGTTTTTTTCTCGGTTGATTAGGAGCTTTGCATTTAACCTTCTTGTGTGTAGGGTCGAGTAACTTATTAGAGTACACTTTCATACTTCGCAATCCGTTCTTTAAGTTCCTTCATTGTCTTTGGCAGTCGATGACAAAGGCTACTGACGGTTTTCTGATATCGATCCATGAAGGTCGTCAACACATGTTGGAGGAAAACTCAGGATTGAAGCCCTTCACTCGCCGCACGATTTTCTAACCATGAAGGTCTTCAATGAGTCTTCCTTTTCTTGCTTGAGACTCATAAGGGAGAAAGCATTTAGATATTGGGCCCAACTTCTTGCAAACTTATGCCCGAACATGCACTTGATGCTCGCAAAATGCTCGATCGAATTTGGTGGCAAAGAATTGAACCACTCCAACGCTTCTCCTTCCAAAGACAAGAAGAAAGCACGACACTGGATGTCATCATTCTCAGTGTAGAACGTCATTTGTTTAATGAACATCTTTAGGTGGTCCTCAAGGTATGTCGAACCGTCATACATCTTGAAGTTAGGGGGAGCGAAGTGCTCCGAAATGTGGACCTCCCTTATAGTTGGGACGAATGGCAATATACTAGCTGTATACTCCGTCTTCACCATATGGTGCTCCCTACTAATAACAATACTTTCCTCTAAGACAATATTTGTCCCACTTTCCTACCCTTCGTGCTAGAAGCTTGACTGGTGCTGACCGACACAAAATTCTGCTTTGTTCGTTCTGCATGAACAATCTTGTCCCCTTCTTCGACAATCTTCTCCTTGGCGGCCCTTGCCGCATTCTTAGCTCTAAGGGCGGCCAACTCCCCCTTATAACATTGTTGCTTCTCTGTCATATGTTTTTGAAGCATTATAATAATCTTCGCCGGGTCCTCCGAGCTCATGTTTCTCGTGGTCATCATTGGGTCTTCTGAATCACTCGGGTCCCACGGTGGGCGCTAAAATGTTTCGAGTGTGGGGTCAAGTAACTCCACAAATCACCCCTTCACACTTTTAATCCTTAGTCGCACGAGTAACTACATTCGTCTTTAGTCCAAGTCCTCCTTCGTCAATGCTCAAACTTGTCTGGGGGTTAGAGCAAAGTCTTAAATTTACAATAAATTGGATTACCTACCTCTTACATTTTACCTCTATTTATAGTTTTTGAGATGAACCTAAGATTAGTGAAATCCTAATTGTTGATAGGGGGAGCAATATGAGTGCTAAACCCATTCCTTTGTGTTTGGTTTTTTATGAGGATGACACATTAATTGTAACAACACATATATGTTTTCATGATACAACAAAAATGTGTATTTGTGATTGATACAAATGTTGATATGTAAATGTTTCGTTATAATTGATACATATGATGACATGTTGATTGGTCTACATACTACTATGATCTTAATTATGTTTTGATAACAGTTGAAAAACTGTTATTTTTATACTTAATGTTGACATAAAAAACAACCTTTATGACTTATAAACTAGCTTGGAATAATGCTTTTGCTTATGTTTTGGAAATAAGAGAGTTGGATGGGTTTTATGCTTGGTTTTCTTTGTTTTTGCAGGAATTGAGATGAATTAGATGAAAGAAGTTGAAGTAGTAAGGAGTCGGACTCAAGAAAGGAAGTGAAAGTGCTTAAAAGAAGATTTGCAGTCACCGCTGAGCGCAATTCTACCGCTGAGCGGCATTCTGAAGTCCCGCAGCCACCGCTGAGGGGCAAAACTGCAGCTGAGCGTCAATTCTGAAGACCCGCACTTACCGTTGAGTGGCAAAAGTGCCGCTGAGCGCCATTTAGTTGGGCTTGGGCCTATTTTCTGTAATCTTTAGGAAACTATATAAGGGTTTAGCTGAATTAGGGTTAGTATCTTTGGACAGAAAGAGGCGAATCACACTTTCTTCACCCCTTGGAGGAGGATTTTGGATGCTCAAGCTTTATTCTTCAACTTCTAGAGTTCTATCTTTCATTCTTTCATTGTTTTTCATCTAGTTTCACCATGTCTATGGTGAACTAAACCTTCATTGTTGTTGGAGAACCGATGTAATCCTTTGAAACTCTCATGTATTGAATTGGTTCTACATTCTATATGATTTCTTTCATTAATTGTTAGGGTTTTTCTTCTATACTTTATGCATGCTTTGCTTAACTCATTCAATTGCATGATCATTGATGTTATTTGTATGGACACATATAAGTAAATCTAGAACTGAAGAAATTCTCCCAAGAACAATATTTCCTAGACATAGGGATAGCAGGATTGGTTGCCTTTAAGCTTTTGTAAGAATGTAATGCATGAATAATTGCTAGGGAGACAAGACATTGTAAACTAGTGATTAGGAGTAGGCTTTTTTCACCGAGACATCGGGTTTAAGGTAAATTAGAAAGTGACATTAACATTACTGAGAAAAGATGAATTCTTGAACACATGAGAGTGGATAGGATGAATCGGAAACCCCAACAACATAATCATTCATATTCTACATCAACCGTTTTTGCATCTTTCTATTCCATTGATCAAAACTTTGCATTCTTGTTTATTTTTCGTAATTTAACAACAATGTTTTCGTTTACAAGTCTAATTTAATCAACAAATCACATAACTGTTTAGGTCATGAGTCCTTTGGGATACGATACTTGGTCTTACCATTTTATTATTACTTTATACGATTCGGTACACTTGCCGAGTGTTAACATGTTTATATCATCTGTATGCATACTAAATGTTTTAATGTGATAAAACCACAAGCACAAAGTAACTCTGTAAGAAATAATCGAATTATAGTGATGTTGTAATCAATTAAGTTCATCAGACAGCTTATGTTTTAAACTGTGGCAAAACAACAAGTTTTAACCGATTACATTAAGTGTATAATCGATTAAAACTTGTGCCTTTGCATACATCTTTTTGAAATGTGTTGTGATGAGTTTTGAAGTGAAAAAGTTTTCAAAATTTGTTTAAGTATATAACTTAATCGATTACACTGTTTATGTAATCAATTAAGTTTGTTATTATTTGAAAATTATTTTCAAGTATAGTCATAACAATGATAACGGTCATATTTTTCAAATATTTTGACTAGCATTTATTAGCAATCGATTACATTAAATGTCCGTTCATTTAGAATTGTTTTAATTGTAATTCTGTTACAACTGTAAATAATGTAACCGATTACATTACTTACGTAATTGATTGAATTGCGTTTGTTATGATAAAACTATAAATTGACGCACTGCACACCGCTCTCAAGACTTTTGATCATTCTAAACTTTCATATCTAATATTTGTGAATCGAGAAAGGAATTACAGGTGTGCTAAGACGCTCCAAGAAACAAGATATATAGAAGTTGATAACATTGAAGGTTTCTTGAAAAACAAATTTGGTTTGCATTGCTGATCAACTACTGCAGTACTGAGGTGTACTCTTGACTGATCAGATTTCATTTATTAGCAATCTTGAATTGTGATGTTCCTTGTGCGTGCGGCCAGGAAGAAGAGCGAGGATTTCTTTGTACTTTGAGAGCTATCTCAAAAGGTGACTGGAGATGAGGATTGTTCTTGCTACAGGGCTTTGTTATTGGCTATATTAGATTAGTGAATTAGAAAGGTGATTTACATTTTGACAGATTGGTCGTTGTAAAGCCTTGTTGTAAAAACTCAGATTTTTATAGTGCAATTGGCTTTCAATCTCAGGTTGATTGCAAAGACACTGGATGTAGGCATTGAGGCCGAACCAGTATAAACCCTGTGTTTCTATTTCTTACCTTATCCCTTTTACTTTCATTGCATGCGCTTTATTGCTTGGATTTCAAGATAGATTAAAGATTATTCTAAGTTTTCGATAAGATTGAAAAAGAAATTGATTTTATTGATCACCAATTCACCCCCCCCCCTAAGGTTTATTGCATGCGCTTTATTGATTACTACTTTTCTAACACTAATCACGACCAATATCGACCCATTATACAATAATTAGTAGTTACTCTTAACCTTGATTTGCAATGTCTCTTAAGGAGTAATTTGTTGTTGGAACTGTCCGTTCGGCCTCAAACTCTACCCAACCAAATGGTCTTCGTCATATCTTATCCAAATTTGAGGGTTCCAACATACATGTGGCCGCCCGGCCATACAGTACACAAGCCCCCGAAGCCTGAATTACTCGGCTAACAAAATAAACAAGTTTTGGGTTGGGGTTCTCCTACAACAATATTGCGCTGATTGCCTCCTCTGATACGCCTATGTACAATTGGAGGTCCTTATTATCTATCAGCCATATCATCAAAGGTCGGCTAGCTGGATGAGTTTAACCTCCGTGAACACTTTCTCGCAATTATAATCCCACTTCTCCCCCGAGCCCTTATTCATCTTCTTCAGCACCAGTCGGATTCGTTCGATCAACTTAGGGATGAACCGGACAACGATGTCATCTACCCCAACAATCTCTGCACCTGCTTCAAGTTCTGTGGGCTTCTCATCTCTAGGATAACGGTGCACTTATAAGGATTAACCTCGATTTCTAGAGCGATCAACATGAATCCCAAGAATTTTCCCGCTCCAACACCAAATGTACACTTGGCCGGATTCAACCTCGTGTTGTATTGCCGGACCTTCAAATTGACCTCCTCCAGTTCTTTGATGTGGTCCACGATTGAGTTGCATCGAACCACCACATCGTCTACGTACACATCCATGCACTGTCTGATTTACTGCGGAAAGATCTTCAACCCGAAAGACATGACTTCATAGCACTAATTGGCCTTGTCAGCTATAAAGGCCGTTTTTTCCCAATCAGGAGCGTACATGGGAACTTGATTGTAACTTGAATAGGCGTCTAAGAAGCTTAACATGTTGTTCCCCGAGGCCCAATCAATCAGCCCATCTATACTAGGTAGCGGATAGGCATCCATTGGGCATGCCTTGTTCAGATCCGTATTGTCTGTGCATATTTTCCATTTCCCGCTCGATTTCCTGACCATGACCACATTCACTAGTCAGGTCGTATACGTCACTTCCCTCACGAACCTTGCCTCCTTCAACTTGTTCACCTCATCCTCCACTTCTTGTCTCTTCTCCTCCCACATCTGTCTCTTCTTCTAGGTGACTGATCAGGCTTTCCTAACCATGGACAACTTGTAGGACATAACCGAAGGGTGAATCCTTGACATGTCGGCTGCCGTCCACATGAAAATATCTTGTTTTCACCTCAATACTACCACAAGCTCCCGCTTGGTAGCCTCATCCAAACCTTTGGCCATCATTTTTATCTGAGTATCATCCCTGCCCAAGATAACTGGCTTCACCTCCTCCTGAGGTTTCATCCAGTCTTCAGTGTTGGTTCGTGGATCCATATCCAACATTACGAACTTAGAGTCTCGCACCTTCCTAGAAGGAACATAAGGATGCACCTTCAAATCGACCGCAAAACATTCCCACACCATTTTCTAGTCTACCTGAACGATGCAAATGGTTCCCTTGTTAGATTGATACTTCATTGTGAGATGTGGCGTTGAGACGATGGCGCCAAAAGTATTCAAATAAGGGTGTCCCAACAACACATTACAAGACGTGTTGGCTTCTACCAAGAGGTAGCAAATTCTCTTCTCCTAGTTATCCCGACCGGTTTCCAAGCTTGTCTGAAGCTCCACGTAGCCCCGAGTATGGACCCGCTTGCTAGTGAAGCCTACTATCTGTTCGTTGTATCGAACAATCAGGCCCTCAAACAAGTCCATACGTTAGAACGTTTTCAATATAAAATGTTGATCGAGTTGTCCTGGTCAACTAGGACTTTGCTACACCGTATCTTATTATCTCTATCGTGCTGGCCATGGGGTCATCCTGCTCTAGGTCAAGAGCTTGGAAATCTGCGTCTGTAAATGTGATTGGCGGCATGGTTTTTTGCAGCTTGTCCACCAAGTGAACCATTCGGAGTGCTCTCACGTGCCACTTTTTAGCCAATGACAAGGATCCTCCGCCGGTGAAACCATTGGAAATTGTATTAATATGACTGCTAAAGGGCAGTCGTCACTACGATTCAACTTCTACTTCTTCTCCTCTCTGGTCTGGGACGGTCGGTCTCTTCGTACAGAGGGTGACCACGATATTCCTTCCTATCTGAACTTCTTCGTCGGAACTTCTTTTTGGGCGGTCAACTCTTCAATCTTGTCCTTCAGTGTCACACACTCTTTCGTGGCATGACCCATGTTCTTGTGGTAAAGGAAATGCTTATTCCCGTCGACCCTTGGAGGAGTTAGATGCCTCTTTGTTACCGACATTAGCTCTACGCTACGAGCTTCCTGCAATATTTTAGCTTAGGGTACGTTCAACGGGGTGTACTATTGGAAACCTGGGCCCCGAGGGAGTTCTTTCGGCCTTGATCTTCCATACTTCTCTCCTTGACCGTCTGATTTCTTCCCCTCCTTTTTTTCGACTGCTGCCTATTGATTCTGCTTCTTGCGGACCTCTCTCATTTCCTTCACCCTTATATCCTTCGCAGACCGTTCCTTAAGCTCCTCCATTTTCTTTAGCGGTCGACGATAAAGGCTATCGGTGAACGATCTTGAAGAGAACTCAGGATTGAAGCCCTTCACTCGTCGCATGATTTTCTGACCATGAAGGTCTTCAACGAGTCTTCCTTTTCTTTCTTGAGACTCATAAGGGAGAAAGCATTTAGATCTTGGGCCTAACATCCTGCAAACTTATGCCGAAACATGCGCTTGATGCTCGCAAAATTCTCGATCGAATTCGATGGCAATGAATTGAAGCACTCCAGCACTTCTCCTTCATAAGACAAGGAGAAAGCACCACACTAGATGTCATCATTCTTAGTGTGGAACGTCATTCGTTTAATGAACATCTTTAGGTGGTCCTTAAGGTATTTCGAACTGTTGTACATCTTAAAGTTAGGGGGAGCGAAGTGCTCTGAAATGTGGACCTCCCTTATAGTTGGGACGAATGGCAGCGTACTAGTCGTATGCTCCGTCTTTACAATATGGTGGTCCCTTCTAATAGTAGTACTTTCCTCTAGAACATTATTTGTCCCACTTTCTCTACCCTTCGTGCTGGTAGCATGATTTGTGCTGATCGGCACAAAATTATGCTATGCTTGTTCCGCATGAACGATCATGTCCTCTTCTTCGACAGCCGTCTCCTTGGCGACCCTTACCGCATTCTCAACTCTAAGGGCGGCCAACTGCCCCTCATAATGTTGTTGCATCTCTGTTATCTATTGTTGACACATTCTAATCATCTCCGTCGAGTCCTTTGAGTTCATGTTTCTCGTGCTCACCATTGGGTCTTCTGAATCACTCGGGTCCTACGGTGGGCGCCAAAATGTTTCAGGTGTGGGGTCGAGTAACTCCACAAAGCACCCCTTCAAACTTTTACTCCTTAGTCGCACGGGTAACTATATTCATCTTTAGTCCAAGTCCTCCTTCGTCAATGCTCAATCTGGTCTTGGGGTACCTGCCAAAGGTACTCTGATGTTTAAGTCAGTAATTAATCGGGTTGGCGGTCACAACAAAGTCTTAAATTCACAATAAATTTGATTACCTACCTCTTAGTTTTGATCTCTATTAATAGCTTTTTAGATGAGCTTAAGATTAGTGAAACCCTTATCACGGCTCAATCTCGGCCCATTATACATTAATTAGTACTTACTCTTAACCTTGATTTGTAATGTCTATTAATGAGTACTTTGTTATTGGACTTGTCCGTTTGACCTTGAACCCTGCCCAATCGGATGGTCTTTGTCATATCTTATCCAAGATCAAGGGTTCCAGCATACGTGACCATCCACCTCTCTTTAGTGGTGCGACCGCCCAACCATATAGTGCATTTATAATGCTTTATCAAAAAAGGATTTTAATCCAAGTACTTGCGTATGTTTAGTTGATGTCTCTTTGTGCAAGATTGGTTTATATTATGATTTATATTTGGTCTTGTGGTACTCAATTTTGCAAGTGTAATTAATATTTAATCCTCTATTGCATATTTATTAAGGCTTTTTTCTCTTTTGTATGTTTTTTTTACAATACTTTTATTTGAGGTTTAATTAACTTTATCACTATGGATATACTGGTAATGTTGTGTATTAAAGTGAACTAACTCAACTCATACGAATCTTGATTGAGTTAAAAATAAGTCAATTTAATTATATTTTCTTTCTTCATAAAAATTTTGCAATCTTATTTGATCCATCATATATTGGTAAGTTAAGTAGATTGTCTCATTTAAATATATTTTATTCTATTAAATTGTTTTATATATTCTTTTGTCATAAAATCAAAGTGGATTCACTCAATCATATGTTTATATCACCTATCTCACTATCCACAGTTAATAATGAATATAGTAAGTAAATATAAAAATATTAATTTATATAGGTTAAACCACTTCTTAGTCCCTATTTACGTGGATTTTTCCCACGTAGGTCCCCCGTATAATCAGTTTCTTCACTTTAGTCCTTAAAAGTGAAAAATTGATTCAATTGGATCTCTGCCGTTAAATTGGTTTAACGAGGTTAAGTTTTTTATGGCCTGGGACGTGGACAGTTTTTTAAACATGGCATTCATAGAGCATGTAGAATTTGATAACATTTAACATTTTAAAAATAAGGATTTCTGAAATGGGGACTGTAAGAGTGGTTTAACCTTCTTTTAATTATAACGGATTACAATTAGTACTTTCCTTTTTAATTACTTTTAATTATCATTCCTAGGTAATTTTAAAATTCCAATCAGATTCAATTGAAGTGAACCCTAAATTAGTTTCCTGATAGACTATTCACGCAACTTAGATTTTATTTTCCCCCAAATCTTTGGGTTCCTCTCTCGTGCACAATAAGTTATCTTCCTCTCGTGGCGCAGTGAGTGTCGGAGTGCCGAGATTGATGGTTACGAGATGAAAATTTTGGGGTTCCGAGTTATGATTTAGGGTTTCCTTTTGCCTCTGCTATTCATGATTGTGATTCTTGTTGGTTACGGAATGAAAATTTTGGGTTTAGGGTTTCTAGAATTGCGAATTGGGAATTTAGGTTTTTTTGTTATCTTAAAATTGGGATTTTTGGTTTGGGAATTCTTCTTAGGAGCTTTGTTTTTGTTTCTCAAATGATGTTTGAGGGTTTGAATTCTGGTTTGGGAAATCTTGTTTCTTGATCTGGTTGTGTTTTCGTTTGGGGTTTGGGATTGTTTGTGGTGGTTTCCACCTTTAAAGTGGCCTGCAATGGCGGACACTAATTCAAACTCGTTTAGACTTTATGGTAGCTTTGGGTAACTTGCTTGGCTATGGAGAGGAGTCACGGTGGCCCAGCGATGTCACTGTTGGTTTAGATTGAACTTAGTTGGGCTTACATGCCAAGAGTTTGGTTTCTGATTGAACTTTGTTGCAGAGGCCAAAATATTATTAAAAATAAGATAAATAGAATTTAAAAATAATATTTTAATTGCAGGTCAAATAATGATAATACAAGAAAATGTTAAATGTTGTCAAATTCCACATATAAAGCTATGTGAAATGCCACGTTTCAAAAACTGTCAACGTCAACATCCTAGGTCATAAAAAACTTAACCCCGTTAAGCCAATTTAACAGCAACAACCCAATTGAGTCAATTTTTCACTTTTAAAGACTAAAGTGGGAAAACCGATAATACGGGGACCTAACTGAAAAAAAAGTCACATAAATAAGGACTACGAATGTGGTTTAACCATTTATATAATTGAGCAAAAAATTAAAGTAAGTATCCAAGTCATTCAAATATTATTTAACAACTTTTTCATTTAAAAAAAACTCAAAATTTCAATCTACATAATAAAAATATAATAAATAATTGCAATGAAAACATTATAAAAAAATTTTGTGGGTGAATTACAGATCAACTTAATTCTAAATGTACATAAATTGTTTAACCTGCGAATTAAGTTAGTTACTTAATTTGTTTCATATTTAAAATTTAAAAAAAAAAACTATATTTTTCTAATCTAACCCGATTCAAAATCATGGTAACCTAAGTTAACTCATAAATTTTGAACTCATTTTAACATTCATAGCAAAATGTAAAGAACATATAGTTATGTTATATAAATTACATTTGGTAATCATTTTTTTTTCGCAAATCACATTTTCTAGAATTTCTACAAACTTGACACAAATAATCTTATCAATCTTCTCACGATCAAGGAAGGATAAGACCATGATAGATACAGTAAAATCTCACATAAATTGAGTTCAACACATGACTATTTAGAATGACATGTCACTTAAGACCTTAAATTTCATGTTGTTACTAGTGCAAAATAAGTCTTCCATGTCTAGGGTTCAATGTCATCATTGAAAAAAAGCCAACGTTAGAAATGATTGGTGACATTGCCATAAATAATTCTCCTATTTAGACGTCAAAAATTTCCATATTCTGATGTCATATGACTAATTGACATCTGAAAAGGGGAAATTTGATGTCAATTAACATTGGAATTTCACTTTTTGGACGTTATATGGTTGCATGAATCATGCCAACTTGCATAGAAAGGACATTTTAGGTATCCATGAAGCAATTTGACGTCTAAAAAAGGAAATTCTGATGTCTCTTACATTCCTTATCCATTAAAGTTTCCCTCTTGACCGTATTGAGAAAAAATTTTAAGCTTTCCTGGAGATGTCTCTTACAACTAGCTTTCACAACATTTATATCCTCAAAATTAGTAATTTTTTGTCTCTAGATTTCAATAAACTCCTTCATGTTCACAAAAATCTATTCTTTTCTTGGTCCTAGACTCATCACATTTATGAATAGGTATTGTGAACATGAAAGAGCTTATTGAAATCCAAAGACACAAAATTACCAATTTGGAGGATACAAATGTTCTAAAAGTTGACTATAAGAGAGATCTCCATGAAAGCTTAAAAATGACTCTTAATACGATTAAGAGAGAAATTTTAATGGATATGCAATCTCTCAAAGGTATGGATATTTTCCTTGTTTTAGACGTTCGAGAAGATATAAAGAGAAAAACATGAACAAAAGAATTGAAAGAGAGAACAAAAAAAAAGAAGTAAAGGTGAAAGGAGGATACATGAAAGGAGAAGAGGATACTATGTTTCAAGAGTTACATATGGCTAAAACTGAGAAACATATACTTCATTTATTTTCTCACTGAATAGTCACAAAGGAAAATTTTGTGCAGGTTTTAAACCCTAAACGATAATTAGACGTCAGAAAAGCTAATTTTTGACATCAATTAATGTTCAAAAAGGACCTTTTTGATCTTATATGTTTTCATGAATCATGTCAACCTACTCAAAAAATACCTTTGGGTTGCCTAGTGAGCAACTAGACGTCAAAAAAGGTGAATTTCGATGTCCATTAACGTTGGAAATTCACCTTCTAAACATTATATATCATTTGAATTATGTGAAAACATTAAAACTTTTTGTGAGCAATTATAAAAATTTACTACCATAATATGTCGGAAACTCTAGATTCCAACGTCAAAGTGTTTTAAGACGTCAGAATTGCATTATTTTCGACGTTATATGTCTTGTAAAAATTTGTAAAAACATGACTTACGTACATTGTTTCTTCGCGCTTTCATGCTGCTTCAACTTCAGTTTTCGGAGATGAGTGCGAGGAAGAAGAAAGGTTAGTTTTTACTCACTTACCTCTTTCAGAAGTATTTCCCTTTACTTTGTTGATGTATTTTGTGAGTTTTGACCGATTGTTTTCGTTTTTTCTTTTATTATTGACTTGCTTATGCAAGTTGGAACTCACTTCGCCCAAGTAAACCAAATATTGTTCACGAAGCCAATGAAGAATAAAGGTCAGTTTTGTGTTTTTACCATAAATGTATGTGTTTTTGCAAGTGGTGGTTATGATTTTGTTTGTCATTTTTGTATTCATTTGGTGTTTTTGTTCTCCATGAAGGTCTACCGCCAACAGAGAAAAGTTCTCCATTGTGCATTGCTGCCAACGACTCCCCTTCTATCAAGATTAGTTTATTGGTTTTGAATGACATTGTAATGTAGTCATATATTATTAAATACGTTATTTTTAGTTTCATTATTGTACCTTGTGTGATGTTTGTTGTATTTATCTTTGATATTTGTATGTTTGTTGTAAGTTAGATTAATTTTTTAATGTGCATTTTTGCTTTTTTATTTTTTATTAACTTTTTAAAAATAGTATGGATCGAAACTGGATGAATGAACATTGTAACAGTCAAAAGTATGAAAAGGTAGTTTTTGAGTTCTTACAATATGTTCAAGAACACGCAAACCCAGTGAACGAGACATTTTTTTATCCTTTTCTTCGTTGTCTTAATCAAATGTTTTAAGACTTTGACAACATTTGTGATCATCTATAGAATAATAAGGAGTTATATAGTTTGGACTTGGCATAAAGAAGTATTACAACCCTCTATAATGTTAAGAGGAATAAATTATGCAGACAAATGAATAAGTGGTCATTTAAAGGACATGGTACATGATATTGGTGAAGAAAATTTTGGAAAAGCTCATTTATATGATTATCTTAAGAATGATTCAGAGGAAGAGTTGTATCTAGGAAACACCAACTTTACACGACTGTCAACAACTTTAAAATCGTTTAGTTTAAAAGTAAGAAATGGATTAATCGATAAAATTTTCATGAAACTGTTTGAGATGATGAAGGAAATGGTTCTAGAAAATAACACGTTACCTATCTGTAATTACGAGGCGAAGAAAGTTATATGTTCAATGAGTTTGGAATACCAAAAGATACATGCATGCCTCAATGATTGTGTAGAGATGAGTATGTTTCACTGAAGGTGTGCCCAACATGTGGTTTATCACAGTTTAAGAATAAAGTTGATGTAAATAATTGTGATGAAGACAATAATGGTCCACCTGCTAAGGTAATGTGGTACTTGCCTATAATACCTAGGTTAAAACAATTGTTTTCCATTAAAGAATACACAAAGAACCTTAAATGGCATGGTGATGAAGACAATAACGGTCTACCTACTAAGGTGATGTCGTACTTGCCTATAATACCTAGGTTAAAACCATTTTTTTCCATTAAAGAATGCGCAAAGAACCTTAAATGGCATGTGGATGAAAGAAAGTATGATAATCTTCTTCGACTAGCTAATTCCCTACAATGGAAGAAGACTGATGAAGGGTTTCTAGAATTTGGTGCAAAGCCAAGAAACTTAAGACTTGCACTTGCTACCGATGGTATGAATCCTTACGGGAACTTAAGTAGCAAACATAGTTCATGGACAATGTTGTTGATGATTTACAATCTATCTCCTTTGTTATGCATGAAGAGAAAATATATGATGTTGTATATGATGATATCGGATCCTAGACAACTTGGAAAAGACATTGATGTGTACCTAAAACCGTTAATTGATGATTTGAAAATATTGTGGGAAGAGGACGTGGAGGTTTTCAATTCATATTTTGAAGAAAAATTTTGTTTATGTGTAATGTTGTTTTGCACAATAAAATGATTTCCCAGCATATGAAAACTTGAGTGGTTATAATATTAAATGTCATTTTGCATGTCCCATTTGTGAAGAAACACTAGTATCTTCAATTGAAGCATGGCCAGAAAATTGTGTATACAAGACATTGAAGATCCCTTCCTCAAAATGACCCTTACCGTAGATTGAAAAACACGTTTAATGGAAGTCCTAAAGATGATGTTGTATCGAGACCTCGAAATAGGGAAGAAGTATATAACCAGGTGAAGAAAATTGATGTTGTGTTTGGAAAACATCAAAAGAAGACCATTGAGAAAAATATTTGGAAGAAACAATCAATATTCTTTAATATTGGTGTAAACTAGATGTATGACATTGCATAAATGTGATGCACGTTGAAAAAATGTATATGATAGTGTTGTCAAGACTTTACTAAACATAAAAGGAAAGACAAAAGATGGAGTAAAAGAACAACTTGGGCATTTGTTTTGAGTTACATCCTCAATCAATTGGAAGACGTACGTGCCTTCCCCCAGCTTGTCACACTCTTTTTAAAATAGAAAAACAATTTTTTTTATTAATGTATAAGTGTGAAGGTTCAACAGGGTTACTCATCAAATATTAGTAGTCTTGTTTTATGTAAGATTTAAAGTTAGTTGGTTTAAAGTCTTACGATTGTCATGTCTTAATGCAACAAATTTTACCAGTAGTTATTCGAATTATATTAACTACTTTTGTTAGAAATATTCTCACACGTTTGAGTTTGTTCTTTAATGTCATTTAAAAGAAAGTTGTTTATCCACGATTGCTAGATGATTTGCAAAATGAGACCATCAAACTATTCTTTTAATTGAAAATGTAATTCTCTCCAACAAAATTTTATATCATGGTTCATTTAATAGTCCATCTAGTGTGGAAAATTTGAATATATAGGATGGTTTTCTTGAGGTGGGTGTACTCAGTTGAGAGATACATGAAGATCTTAAAGGAATATGTTAATAATCAATATTAATCAAAAGCTTCGATTAGAGTGCTACATTGCAGAAGATTCCATTGAATTTTGCTTATGTTATATGTCAAGTTGTGAACCAATAGAGCTTCCAAAGAATATACATGAAGGTGAATGTGAAGGTAAGGGTGTTCAAGGAGTGAAGATTGAAAATTTCAGTAGAAAAGAAGTTAATCAAGTTCATTTGTACATCTTAAACAACACAGACGATGTTATTCCTTACATTTCACATAACATTGATGAAATAAAGTTTGCCCCATGGATGAGTGAAAAATGGTAACTTCATGAACAAAACAAAACTTTTTTAACTTGATCTAAGAAAAAGGCTTACACGACTCCAAATGTTTTTGAAAATCTGTCGAGGCTAGCTCGTGGGCCTAATACCAACGTGGTCACATACGGTGACTACTACATAAACAATTATTGTTTCTATTCAAAGTAGGAAGATGATAAAAGTAGAGTTCAAAATAGTGGGATTACCCTACAAGTTTTGACTGTACACTTTGTCAGTTCTAAACATAAAAATCCAATTACAGCATTCAACAGTTATTTCAAAATAATACAAGAAATATGGAAAGTTTACTATGTCAGTTTTAGAGTTCCAATATTCTAGTGTGAATGGCTTGATAGCAATTTTGGTGTGGTGACAAATGATCTCAGATACACTTTGGTGGATCTTAAATAGACGAGTTATATGGATGAACCATTTATTATGGCTAGTCAAGCAAGACAAATATTTATGTCACTGATCAAACGAATCATAAATGGTTAGTGGTATTAGAAGGTAGAACCATGCATGTAAATGATAAAGAAGACTCTCTAGATATACTTGAGACAACGTCTTTCTCATCAAGAACCATTGAAAATAAGGTCAATGACATAGTCGATGAAATCCGTGCCATTCAAAGTGATCACAACGAAAGCATATGTGAGGAAACAATTCCTTAATAAGTGTTTTTTTATTATTTTTTCCACTTTTATAATTTCTTTATATTGTTTATTCTAACTTTATAGAAATAATTTGTTTTATTCATCGTATATAATTTATTAACACTTTATTTTCATTTATGATGAGCTCTAGATCAAGAAAGAGTGGACATGGTAGATTTGTGACTTGGTTTCCTGATGTCACATCTTTGTCAGATTGCTATGGAGAGGTTGATGGTGGAGATTGATCCTCAATCGAGTACACCTAATGGCCCACATGCAAAAAGGTTTAGTGTCGATTATTATTGCCTCTTAGGATGATATTTTAGAGATGAAGAAGGACCTACTATGCTAGGATATTATGGTATGTTTACTTAAAACATATACATTGTTTAAGATGTTTTACTTCAATCATTAACACTTTTTTGTTTTCAACAACAAAATTTTGACATTCCTAATAATGAGAAAATAAGGAAGAAGGTCTCATCCCACATTGTAATATGATGAAGGGACTTTAAGATCAGGTTAACATGTCTATATATGTTCGATGATAGACAAAATGACTTTTTCTGTGCAAAGTCTAGAATAATTAATGATGAGTGAGTGTAATTTAAAGCATCTAGAGAGTCTAGGGATTGACATGTTTGATTCTTAATATTTTGTTATAGTCATACAAGACATTCATTTCTTATATAAATTTATTAATTTTTATGGTTTGATAGCAAAAATGGATTGCCACCCAGTAGAGACAAAGACTTAATGATGCATCACACGTATTCTCACGTGGTGGTTATTCATTATTAGAGAAAAAAAATAGAAAGTGTTGGGTAGAGGCTTTAGGTCTTGAGTCACATGATCTAGCACCTCCATCTACTAGGTACGAGATGTGGAAGGTTGCACGGACTAAGTCTGATGGTCAGATGACATCATAAACAACTCAACATATATCACAAAGAATTGTAGGTACAAATTCTTAATTCATTACCCTAGTTCATATGAATTTTATGTAACAAACTTTTTTTACATATCAAAGTTCATTATGATATGCAGGATGAGTTGGTCCACCAACAAACTCAAGGTACATATGTCAGCCAAGGTAGGGAGGACATCCTCACAGCACCTAGGTCGTGTGTGTGGCATTGAAGGATCTATTAGAATGAAAGACTACTTTAGAGTCAGGAGGCTTGAGGAAGTTACAACTCTAGATGGAGGAAATATTAAATGAG
The DNA here is from genome assembly GCF_016808095.1 of Vigna angularis. NCBI lineage: Eukaryota > Viridiplantae > Streptophyta > Magnoliopsida > Fabales > Fabaceae > Vigna > Vigna angularis. The sequence continues at coordinate 33,981,724 of NC_068970.1, forward strand.
CGCATGAGCATTATGGATCAATGCTTCATGGAATGCCTCCAACAACAACAAGAAATTCAAAGGGCACTTGAAGAAAGACTTCAGACCATGACCTAGCAAAAGGACGATACCCGCATTGAAGATCCAATAGGACATCGTGTGAGCACCAAAGGGTCATGCTCTACTGTAGATCATACTTACTACACTTGTCAATATGAGTTATTGGTTGATGGAGATCCCCCATGCATAGTGGCCATGGGACGACAACTTACAGGAGGGCAAACCATCATGGTGCTCCTCTAATGTCCCACTATGTGCGAGTGACAATTGATGAAGCCAAAGACCCCCACACTTAAGTGTCTATGCCAACTTCTGAAATACAATTCGTGGGGGAGGCCTTAGGCACATTTAAAGTTTGGCCTAAGGCTTTGATCATGTCATATTTTGGCCTACCACATGTATTATATTGTTATTCCTAGTATATTTATGTCCAACTTAGAAATAAATGATTCATAACTTTTAAAATATTTATTTCAGTTCTACCGCCTAAAGAAACAGCCAATGCCTGAAACTGTGCGCCATGAAGATGATGAGGCAGTAGAAGAAGATGATCTTCTATCCAAGTTGATGAGAAAAGTACACAAGTTGAATAAAGGACCAATGGAGTTGGAGTGAGACTTCAGAGTATTTGGTCTCCAATGTCATGTGTCATTGTATATTACTCTAAATGATGCACTGGAGGTCATTGGTTGAGAAAGAATGTTAAACATTTCAATCATACAACTATGGTGCATATAATATTTTTCATTGTCTTCCCTTTTTAAATATTCAAATTGCTACTTTTTAATATATATATATATATATATATATATATATATATATATATATATAAACGTTATTATTATAGGTACATGGACACTATCATTGTGGACCAAGTTCGGGCATCCATGTATGGTTTTTTTGAACCTCAAACCATTCAAGCATCGGAAAACACAATAGCATTCAAGCAATAATAAAGCAAACATGGATTATTGAGTCCAAAAGAGAGATGTACAACACGCCATACATTGATGGGTAGGTGTTACACATTGTATAATTTTATGAAGATGATCATACCAAGATAGGGGCCATTGACAAGTGATGATGATCATACCAAGATAATGCCAAGTTGTATGATTTTGTTCCCTGCATAGGAAGATGAAACCTAACTTGAAATCCTTGTTACAAACGTAAGTATTACATTCTTTCATATGAATTCATTATTATATTAACCTATGTTTCAAACTTAATGAGAGTTATGGGTAGACTTAGAGCACAACAAATTCAAATAATTTATCCAAAGGTTAGACTTCATTGATCTTTAACTTATTAATTTTCGTATGTGAAATTTGGACCATCATGTTTGACTATTTTCTTTGTCATGTTTAGTGTAACAAGTAGTCAAATTCTTGGGCATGTATGGGTACTACATCATGTCTTGGATCAAGACCATCATCCAAGCAGGAATTAAAGATGATTGGACTGAGGTAATAATATATATTTCACATCTTACAAAATCACATTCAACTTTGAACATTAGAATGCAAATGTAGTAAAGTTGTCCTATTTTTGTAATGGTTCAACAATGCATCTCCAATAACAAAGGCCACAATGATGAAAATACGGTAGGAATGGGCAACATATCTTTTGGAGAGATGGAGTTAGGCATACAATAGTTTAGTTTCAATACTTTGTGTTTTGATAGCTTTAGTTTATAATTTGAATTGTCATAGCTTTAGTTTATAGTTTGAATTGTGATTAATACATATTTTGTTCATGAGTTATGGATATATGAAATGTCAAAACTGGTTTTGCTTTTCAGATTTGGTAAAACTGTAAAAGTGAAGCTTTTATAAAAAAAAACACAGAAAGGTTGTTCAAAAGTACACTTTTTGACGTCAATTGATGTTGAAAATGTACAGTTTCTACATCAATTGACGTCGAAAAGTGTACTTTCAAACGTCAAAAACCTTACAATGTCAATTATAGGGACAAACCCTTGAGCGGGAAAGGTGTAGCCTAGTGAAAAGGAAGTTGAATTCATCATTCTGACGTCAAAAAACCCCATTCATCATTGTTGAGAGTACCCCATAAACTTTCGATAACTGGAAAGGGTGTGTCGCTCAACGCTATAGGACGTCATAATTGTTTTTTTTTCTACGTCAATTAACGACTTTTTTACTTGCGGATGCCAAATTGATGTTTCCTGATATGATGTTAGTGTTTTGTCAGACGTTAAATATCAAAATAACAAACGTCAAACTTTTTTTTTTACAGTGTATTAGTAGTTCTTTAGTATATTTATCTTAATTATGAAATCTTACACTAAGAGTGAAGTTCTTTAATGGGATACATTATAGTCTTATCAAGAAGAAATATTATAGTTATACTTCATATTTTTTTTCTTTTCTAATATTTTATATGTGATCCAACATGTTCTATTACACTAATAATAATTTCAAATATTAATTAAATTTGTAGATGCTAAGCTACATCCAACAACCCATCACTAGTATCACATATACAACTATAAAGTGTTTGTTTAATGCATGTTTGATATATTTGATATTTTCACCTACTTATAAGTCAATTTCAAAATTAATGTAAATATACTTTTTTTTTCTGACCATCTTTTAAGACTCTTTTTAAGAAACAAAATTATTACAGAATTTTAAACTCCAAAATACTTCGAATGTGCTCAAAACATGATCAAAGCCAGGTAAAAAAAAGTATATAATTAATATGTCTCTTCCTTCCTATATCTTAACTTAAAAGATAGAATGAGTTATTCTTGTATACCTCAATTTATCCTTTTATTGATACATTACTATATATAAAAAAAAAGTTAAATCAATCTCATTTTTAGAATATCTATTTAGATATCGCTGTTAGACAAAACAACTCAACAATGCTATTAGAAGAGAAAAAGCAAAACTAAATGAATCTCGCTCTTGACTTTAGTTCATTTATAATGTTGCACAAATAATTTCTATTAACAATCCTAATTTAGCAATTCCAAATTCTGCATATAAGCTTACTCTTAGGAATGAGTTTGGTGAACAAATAAGTCGGGAGCTCTCCTTCAGACTTTTATGCATTTTAAATCATTTAACTATGCGATAGGGAAGACCAGACTGGATGGTGGTAGCATAATGTTGGCAAAAAAATGGGAAAAAAAAGCTAAAAGCAATGTTGGATGTAAAGACCAACTTTTGATAAAAAAAATAATAATAATAACACTGGTAAACAATGGATTCGGTGGGAAGACATTGATTAAACCTAGCTCTAGATATTATATTGAAATATATGAAAGAGAGAAGTAGATTGAATCTATAATGTGTATAGAATATATAAGGTATGCATTTATAAATAGAAAAAATATATAGTTTAAACCGGTCCCATGTAACATTTCTTAATTCTATTTTTCGTCTCATTGATTGTGTGTGTTTCTGCAAACCTTTTCTCCCACACAAAATTATTGTGATTTTTCTTCTAAGCATGGCATTAGTCTCCATCTCAGAAGCATCACCCCAAATATCATCACCTTCAATTATTATCATTGTCTCACTTCAAACTCAGAGTCAATAACATAGAACCTAAAACCTAACGTAAGTAATTCTATAATTCTATGTAGATAAAAAAGTAGAAAGCAACATGCAAATAAACAAAGAGATGGTAATGGAATCGTAAGAGAAACTCAAAAAGTCAAAGCCATAGATGAGAATGTGGGCAAAGATGTTAAGCCTGTTGTTGTCGTAATAAGATAGTGATTTAGAGGAGAAAAAGATGTCATTTAAGGCTCACTAGTAAATGGCTTAGCAAAAGGTGTCATTGGTAAGAATAACTTTTCTATTTTGTATCTTAAAATAAACAACCCAAGTTGAATGAGTATTTTACCAGTAATGACATGCACCATATATGATTGATGTGTTTTTGTTAATGGTCCATGACTATTAGTATGACTTTGATTTTAAGCAGAAATCTCGTCTAACCTTTCAAATCTTTTGAGTTTCATATTTAAAAGATGAAACACAATAAAACATATAAATTTCATATACGAAAGAACATATAATTATGAGGATTTTACAGAGAAATAGAGAGTAGAGAAATTATCCTCTGATGAAATTGAATTAGTTGAATGTTTAAAAGATGTAGAAAATAAAGTAATGAATGATAAGAATGAAACGGAAATAGTGAATGTGTGAAAGGGTGATGGTTGTGAATAGGTGGGAGTGTGGGAGCGTGTTCACCGGAAGGAAGGCCAGTCTCATGGTGTGTGGTCCATTTGGGGAAGTTGGTTGCCGGACTTCTAGGCCTTGTCTCCCTCCTCCCAATCTAATTATTACTACTCTTTCCCAACTCAATCATAACACCTTCTTCTATCTTCCTATTCAAATATTTAACTTCTCTCATTTTTCTTTTCAATTTATAAATATTCACTTCCCTGTAAATACTACTATTTTCATCATATATTTCATATACAAAGTTTATCAACTCATATTAAAAATAGAAATACCATTAAGCTTAAATATAAATTTAAAATCTCACATTAATTATAAATAAAAAATCAAATAATATATATAAAAAATTTATAAGATTTTGAGTTGAAGATGAGATAATTTTTTATATTAATTGAATTTATGTTATATTTTTTTTATGAGTATTTCTCTAAATATTAATTACGTTTCAAATGAGAATATATAAAATCTTAATTATTATAATAAAATAATAAGTATGAATGACAATAGAACGAATTGATACCAATAATGTTTATCTACTATCATATTTTATAAAAAAATTCGTCGCATTACCTATTTTATATGGGAGGACCAAATTGAAATAATTTATATATAATCAAGCAAAATATTATATGACTGCAAACATATTCTTTACATAATACATGATGAAAGACTAACAACAGATTGCATCACTAGTACAAAATGTGCTTTTAAACTCGCATAATAGACCTTGGTTTACACCAAACTGCTGTCTATTCAGACACGGTGGCAGTTTTGTAATTAACGAGACCTTATAGGCCTCGGTTCAGACTTGACCGGTGCCAAAATAGGTTACTACTTCGGTTGTGAAAGCAACTGGTGCCTAATTAGTGGTTTCTGACACGGTTAAAAAAAACCGGTGCCAAAAAGGGGTATACTACATCGGTTGGTAGGAGGGACCGAGGCGTATCAGCCTCTACTGCCTCGGGCCAGAAGGACCGAGGCATATAACCCTCTTATTTCCCTAAATATTTTCCCCAATTTGAACGAAAACCTACCCTCACTCTCGCCTCCCTCGCTCTCGCGCCTCCCTCCCCTCACCTCGCCTCCCTCTCGCTCTCGCGCCTCCCTCCCCTCACCTCGCCTCCCTCTCGCTCTCGCGCCTCCCTCCCCTCACCTCGCCTCCCTCTCGCTCTCGCGCCTCCCTCCCCTCACCTCGCCTCCCTCGCTCTCGCGCCTCCCTCCCCTCACCTCGCCTCCCTCGCTCTCGCGCCTCCTTCCCCTCACCTCGCCTCCCTCGCTCTCGCGCCTCCCTCCCCTCACCTCGCCTCCCTCGCTCTCGCGCCTCCCTCCCCTCACCTCGCCTCCCTCTCGCTCTCGCGCCTCCCTCCCCTCACCTCGCCTCCCTCTCACTCTCGCGCCTCCCTCCCCTCACCTCGCCTCCCTCTCGCTCTCGCGCCTCTCTCCCCTCGGTCTCGCTCCGTCACTCTCTCGCTGGCTCGCTCCGTCGCTCTCTCGGTCTCCAAAATCTCCTGCGAGTGCGTCGCCTCTGGAGGGAAGAGCAAGCGGTGGTGGTGCGTCAATGGTGGCGACGGTGATAGTGGTGGTGGTGGTGGTCAGATTAGGGTTTTACTTGCTTCTTTGAATCTGAGATTGGGGTAAAATTAGGGTCAGATCTGATGTTGCCTGTGTTAATTTTTCTGTGTTAATTTGCTTGAGGCACCAAAATTAAATTCCTGTGTTAATTTGCCATCATTTTCAAAGCAAGCTAATGTGTTCAGATCTACAAAAAGGGGTGAGGGTTTTGCTTAATCTGAGTTCTCTCCTTGTTCAAAAACCCTACTGATAATGCATAACGAAAAAAAAAATAAAAAAAAAGACACTACTGCCTCGGTTTAGCCTCCAACCGAGGCAGTAGAAGGAGAAGAACAATCTCGGTTCTGATAACCGAGGCCGAATCGTACCGTTTTTTGTCTCGTTCCAGAACCGAGGCATAAAGTTGATCACTTTTTACCTCGTCTAAATATGCCTCGGTTCAAAAACCGGTGCCTATTAGCGAATTTAACCAGTGCCATTTCCTTTAAATGTACTAGTGCATATTTTATCCTAAGCTCTCTTCTTCCTTTATTTTAATAGATTATTGTGCTGCCTACAAACAACTAAAGAGTATATAAAAAAATGAAATTAAATAGGAATGAAGGAAAACTACTAATTTGAATGTAATATTATTACAAGTAGCTGCAGAGGCAGATATGGATATATGATGATTCGAGCAGTAGAATATGGGGAATGAATTGGTTCCATGTGGGTGCTAAGTCATTGATGATGACTTTTCATTGGGCAGCAAATTATAAGTTATGATCATATTTACTGTTCATTCATGAATATTGGTTGTCTTAGATCAAGTTGCAGTCATAATAAGAATGGCCGACAAATATCTTCTCAATTCTAAGCTTCAATTAGTTAACCAAACTCTCAATTGTGCTGCAGCCTTTTCAATTCAATTATTCTCACCAACACATTCATATAATTTACACACATGTCTCATGGATGATGATCTACCACAACCATCCACAAGGAAATCATTTTAGCCTTCCGTTCAGTTTTTCAGACAATGCATCACACACACACACGTGTATATATATATGTAATTTTTTTTTCTCTCTTTATTTTGAGAAGAAAAAAGAAGAGAAAGTGCTTTATTACAATTAAAAGATCAAAGTATCTTTGCATGTGTAATTTTTAACAGATATATTTATAATATTTTATCTCTATGCATTTTTTTTTATTTCACTCTCTACGTAACTAAATAAGAAAGAAGAAAATTATAATCTTTTCCCTTTTCTTCATAGCAAACAACTTAAATAATTATCTTATCTTTCATTTTATTTTATTTTGTTTCATTGTTAAACTAGATAAAACATAAGTGCAATGATGATGACAAGAAATAAAAATACAAAATAGTGTAATTTCTTTTAACAGAACATACAAGAGTTAAAAAGCTTAATTAAATTAAATATGTTTAGAATCTAGATATTTTAAATTGAGGTTTTATTAAATAAATTTATTTTATTGAATGTTTAAAATATTTTTTATTTTTATTGAAATATTATTTTTTATATCAACACAATAATATAATAATTAGTTTTATTTTTATACTAAGTTGATTAATTCATTTATTCTCTTTTCAATTTAAACTAAATTAATTTCTATAATTTCAATTAAATGAAAACATTCATGATCTTGGATTTTATGCTCACAAATTCTCATATATATAATTACATTTATTGCAAAGTTCTCCTAATAAATGTTTTTCCTTCTCTTATTTTTCTTTAATGACTTTTGGATGATATAGAAATTACCCGGATAAGAAGTCTATTTCTATCAAAGTCATTGTTTTTCTTTCTTTTCAAGAACTTAACTCTTGCTCTATGTTTTCAAGAACATAATTCCTTCACAGAAGCAAAACTGTCTATCTTTTATGATACTTTACCAACTTTAATAAAATACCAAAATGTTCTTTTGAAGTGAGAAGAGAGAAGTTAATTTTAATAACTCTAAAATAATTCCTATAACTTTAATACATTTATATTTTAATAATCATCACATTAAAATCTTTACATCAAAGTTATTGAAATTACATGAACCAAATATTAAATTAATATAATTTAACATTCCCGCACTTGGTTCATGTGATGACTTGAAGATCTAATACTAAACTTTAAGTGTGCACCATTCATTAGAATAATCAAGTCATCATCCTTACATGAATTGAAATGATCGGATCATGGCAGAAAAAAGTCATGAACGACAAGATTCCTTCCATATATGTATCACATAATCAAATCAACTCAAAATAACTTTAATCAATGTTATAACTTTCATGTCTCTAAAAGAAGCATAACATGTTATCACAATCAATAATACATGTATATAACTTAATGTGGATAACAATAGAATAAAGAAAAACATAACATTAATTGAATTCACAAGTGTCATGACAGTACAAGAATATAAGTATACATATCCATATAGATATAAATAACATCATCATGTTAATGTTGACTTATACATGCATATACTTTCAGCATGGCCAATAAAAGTTTTGGGTGGTAGTCCTTTAGTTAACGGATCTGCTATCATCAAATTAATACCAATATACTCAATCCACACTTTATGTTTCTACACTTCTTCTTCGATCGACAAGTATTTCAAATATATGTGTTTAGCACCCTTTAAGTACTTATCATTTTTAGAGAAGAAGACGACTGCGAAATTATCACAATGAATCCTTATTGACCTAACAATACTATTAATAACATCAAGCCTCGATACACAATTCCACAACCATAATGCATGAATAGTGGTCTCAAAGCATTCCACAAATTTAGTCTCCATGGTGGAAGTACCAATGACTGATTTTACTCACTTTTCCAAGAAATTGCTCCTCGAGCTAGTAAATAAACATACCCAAATTGTGGATTTTCTTGAATCCACACATCCAACATAGTCTGAATTTGAGTAGCCAATCACTTCAAGATTATCTGATCTTATATAGGTGTGTGTAGTCTTTGGTACCTTGTAAGTACCTAAGAACTTTCTTTGCAGCTTTCCAGTGATCTATTACAGTTTTACTTTGATATCAGCCTAACATTCCAACAGCAAAATTGATATCTGATCGAGTACAAGTTTAAGCATACATCAAACTCTCAACTATTGACGCATAAGGAATTGACTCCATGGCCTTTCGTTTCAAAACATTCTTAGGACATTGCACTTGATTAAACTTGTCCTCTTTCTGAATTAGAAATACTCCAGGAGAGCATTTTTCCGTTATGAATCCCTCTAACACTTTTTTAATATAGCCTTTTTTTGGCAAACTTAACAATCCTTGTGGATCTATCACAAAATATTTTTATTCCTATCACATAAGATGCCTTATTCATATCTTTCATTTCAAAGTTTCTAAAGAGAAACTTTTTTACATCATGTAACATACAAATATTATTAGTAGTAAGAAGAATGTCGTCAACATATAGAACCAAAATAACAAACTTACTCTCACTGATATTTATGTATATACACTGATCAACGACGTTCTCTACAAAACCATATGAAGTTATGGTATCATGAAATTTTAGATATCATTCAGCTTGTTTCATTTCGTATATTGATTTCTTCAATTTACACACAAAATTTTATTTTCCTGTTATTGGGAAACCTTCAGGTTGATCCATATAAACTTCCTCTTCTAAGTCACTATTTAGAAAAATCCATTTGGTGAAGCTCTAAATCATAATGAGCCACTAAAGCCAAAACAATTCTCAAAAAGTTCTTCTTAAAAATAGGAGAGAATGTCTCTTTGTAGTCGATGTCCTCCTTTTGAGTGAAACCTTTGGTGACTAATCTAGCTTTATATCTTTCAATATTGCCTTTTAAGTCACATTTGGTCTTAAAGACTCATTTACAACCGACTCTTTTTGAACCCTTAGACAATTCAACTAGATCCAATACTTTATTGTCATCCATTGATTTCAATTATTCGTTCATAGCATTTAACCAATTCTCTTAATTGTTACTTTCCACGGCTTATTTGAAAGAGCCTGGATCCTAATTAATGTTTAAGTCACATTCATGTTCAATAGAGTAAACCACACAATCATTCAAAATAGAAAGGCTTTCCTACCTTACAGACCTTATTAATGTTGTTTCTTATGGTTCCTCTATCAATTGCTCATTTGTGACTTGCTCATTGTTAGAGTGCTCAACATTTATATGTTTATTTTTTTGATTTGGAACATTAACTTGTTGCCCTACTTATTGTGTGATTGTGATACAACAATAAGGATAACAACTTGAGAAAAGACATTAGGTGTAGAAATACTATTAGTATTCTCTTGAATGTTCATTGTTTGTGATTTTTCACTCCCATCAAATTGTCTATTTTTAATTAATCGAGCATTACTAGACTCAATTATTCTTATACTATGGTCAAGGCAATAAAACTTGTATCCTTTTGATTTTTCAGAATAACCGATGAAGTAACCACTAATGGTTCTTGCATCAAGCCTCTTTTCGTGTGGATTGTATAACCTTACATTTACTGGTCAACCTTAAACATGAAGATGTCTTAAACTAGGTTTCCTTCCAGTTCATAGTTCATAAGGAGTTTTAGGAACTACTTTGCTAAGAACCATGTTAAGTATATTGTTAGAATTAATGAGCTTTGTTTCTCAACACCAAGAAGGGGGTGAATTGGTGTTTTTTCAAAATAAACGCTTTTCAAATCTTTTTCGCAAATGGTATGATTCTTTAAAACTTTCTTAGACAGTAAGCAATATGTGTGCAATGTAATAGTATGCTTAATCAATTAATGACAGTATGTAATCGATCAATGCAGAAAGATAGGGAGAAGAAAAATCAAACTCTGATTTTTATACTGGTTCGGCCTCAATGCCTACATCCAGTGTCATTTCAATCAACCTGAGATTGAAAGCCAATTGCACTATAGAGATCTAAGTTTTTACAACAAGACTTTTACAACGACCAACCTGTCAAAATGTAAACAACCTCTCTAACTCACTAATCTAATATAGCCAATACAAAAACCTACAGCAAGAACAATCATCTCCTGCAGTCACCCCTTTGAGAACCCTCTCAAAGTACAAAGAACTTCTCGTTCATCTTCCTGGCCGCATGCACAGGGAACCACAAATCAAGGATTGTGAATCTTCTTCTCCTGATCAAACAACAAGCACCTCAGTTGTGCAGAACGATCAACCTTTTCAATCCAGTCAAGTTTGCCTCTCAAGAAATCTTCAAGAATAGTAAATCACTTCAAGTTCTTGTGTCTTGGAGCTTTTAATCACCTTTGTAAAATTTCTCAAACGAATATGAATCAGATATGAAAATGTAAATCTCAATTCTTCTTCTTTTTACAAAAATTCAATCAATGCGTCAATATATAGTTTAAGTCAATCCTGACGCAATTTAATCGATTAGCCAACTTATGTAATTTGTTACATTACACAGGTGTAACAGAATTACAACCAACTTTGTTCCTTAATTGAATACGCAATTAATACAATCGATTCTCATTAAATGCTTAGTCAGACATATTTCAAAATATGACCGTTATAGTAGTTAGACAAGCATAAGTCAGTTTTCAAATCTTAACAGACTTAATTGAATACACAATCCATGTAACCGATTAATCTTTAACACTTAGAAGATTTTTGAAAACTTTTCTTTCCCAAAACTTATCACAACACATTTGAAAATGATATGTGCAAACACACGAGTTTTAATCGATTTACCAACTAACGTAATCGATTCAAAACTTGTTGTTTTGCCACAATTTAAAACTCAAGTTGTCTGATGACCTTAATTGATTATCACAACACTATAATCGATTAAATCATGCAGATATGTTTTTGTGCATGTGGTTTTTCTATTTCAAAACATATATTGTGCATACACAAATATGATCACTTTACAAACACAGTAGTATGCATCAGTCAACGCAATATGTCAAATGTGACAATCACAATATGTGCATATTTCACAATAAGCATAAAAACATATAACACAGTACATACACATGTGTTTTTATTAACAATGTGTTATCATCATCAAAAACCAATATCATAGGGATTGAGTTCAGCTATCACAGTGCTCCCCCTATCAACATATATATACAACAGTCTTTAATGAATGCGATAAAGGAATATTGTTATGACTTAATATAGTCTTAACCATATCCATAAGATTACGATTCTGCCTTTCTGCTACAACATTTTGTTATCGTGTACCGAGCATTGTATATTGTGCACATATGTCACGACTTTCAAGATACTTTGCAAATGGTCCTAGACATTGTCCAATATCATCAGTTTTACCATAATATTCACCACCTCTATATCAGACCTCACAACTTTTACTTTTCTATCTAATTGTCTTTCCACCTCATCATGAACACCTCAAGGACATCCACTGATTGAGATTTTTCATGCAATATATATATATATATATATATATATATATATATATATATATATATATATATATATAACAATAACGTGAGAAGTCATCAATAAAGGAGATCAAATATATTTCACCATCCCAAGATTTAATGTCAAAAGGACAACAAAATTGGTGTGTATTAACTTAAGACGTTGACTGCTTCTTGTGGCGAGATTCTTTTATATGTGTTTTGTTTGTTTACCCTTTATACAATCAATACATACATCCTAGTCATGAAAATCCAGTTGAGTAAAAATTTATTTTTCACTAACCTCAACATCTTTTCTTTGGATATGTGACCGAATCTTTTATGCAATAAGACAACAGAACATTCATTTCCAACACTACATTTACTACCAATAACGTGTTCAACATTATACAGGGATTCAGAAAAATTAATATTAAGATTTAAACGATACAAATCATCCAATAAAGTACTACAACCATAATAGTAAGAAAGTTTATACAAATGAAAAATCATGTTTCCAATCCTAAAATTAAATCCTAAACAATCCAACTTTGTAACAAAAATTAAATTCCTAGAACAACTAGGAACATAGAGACATTTTTCAAGATCCAAAGAGTAATCAATGTCCTTTTATGATCTAGATTGAAAGGAATCCCTGAATAATATTAGAAACATGAGTAGTAGGTCCAAAATCCAACCACCTAGTATTATTAGGTACATCAGTAAGATTTGATTCAAAACCTAAAGAAACATAAAAAGTAGCTTTCTTTACGAACCAAGATTTTCTTTTCATACAACCTTTCTTGAAGTGACCCACTTTCTTGCAAAAGAAACATTTTTTGTCCTTCTAAATACTACCCTTATTCACTTTCATTAGGGTTTTGTCCTTCTTGTTCTTCTTTCCTATTTTAGCTTTGCTGAAGCTAGTACCTTCATCAGTTGTGATAGAGGACTATCTCTTAAAACATATATGAGAAGAACTTGAGGACAAGCATTTGTAATTCAAAGGATGTATGACAAGGTCCAATATCAAAACATGTCTCTTTGAATCCTATAATGTTTCATCAAGGAGGGAATTTAAAGAGCATAAAGATTATAAGCACAATTGAAGAATAATTTAGAAAATTAAATGAATTTTAATTTTATATTAATTTTATATAATTTTCATTTTTTTTTGTTATTTTTATGTGGTTTGGGCTTTAGTCTTTAGTTTAGGGTTTCTAGGTTTTCTTAAGCTTATGTACCTATATATATATATATATATATATATATATATATATATATATATATATATATATATATATATAGGTACCAAAATCATATGTAACACTTTTGAGTCATAATATATGCATTTGTATTTTTGAGAGAGGATTATCTTGGTTCTTGGATTAGAACTGTGATTCTTATCATAGATTAACATCTTTGTGATGAATCTTCACTTGACTTATCAGTTTCTTAGATTGTGGTGTCCCTATCTTTGTCTTATTCTGTATTCTACCCTGTTTTATTTTTGTTATGCCTTTTGAGGATTCAAATTCGGAAAAGATCGTACTCTTTCCTGGATAGGATCATATAATCTGGTATGTAGAGCAAGGTTTTGGTTTGAATATCCTTTTTTATCTTATTTTTCAGTCATATTAAAAAAAACCCAATATTTTATCTAATTCCCTTGAGTTTTTAATTTTCGTATTTTTTATGTTCTTCTTTTAATTTGTATATTTCTATTTTTGATTTGTGAAAATTATTTGTTTTTCTTTTATTGTGTTTTTTATTAATTGTAGCCCCAGTTAAATGTTTACCTTGATTTTGCATGATTTTTGGTGTTTGAAGGACAATCTTTGTTTGTGTGTTGAACTGCCAAATTAAATATATATATATATATATATATATATATATATATATATATATATATATATATATATATATTGGATCCAAGTCAAAATGAAACAAATATGTGTTGAAAAAAAAGAGAAAGTAAGGATCCAAGAGTAAAAAATAAATAAAAATTGTAGATTTCAACACAAATTATTGTGTACCATTATTGTTTATGATTGTTAATCTATTAAATTATATTTAGTCTTTTTTTAGAGTCTTCACGTTGTCTCATTTAACTATTTTTGTTAGTCCTATAATTTTCTAATTTTATTATTTTGTCTTTTAAAAAAATTCCTTGAAGTTTTGCTTAGAGTTTTCTATTTTCTTTGACCTCTTGAGTCAAGATTTAGATCTCGTAACATTTTTCACATTAAGTCCTTTTTCAAGTGCTAAAGAGTATTTGAGTGGTAAAAGACAAGAGAATACATTCAAGAAAAAGCGTATAAGTGTGATACACGAGTGAAATTTGAGTGAAACACTTAAACGAGTGGTAAGAATCTAAATATATTCTTTTATTTTATTTTGCTAACCTTTTGCAGGATTTATCAATATTGAGCAATGCAACATAGTCTCGTAGAGACATCCTTCTAGAAGATATGTGTTTGTGAAGTCTTGGTGGAGAATATAAATGCCTTGGAGTCCAAAATTGTAAAGTTGAATGGTGAAATATTTAGTATTGAAAGGAAGCACAAGCATGACATAAGTGGATAATTGATTATCACACGTTAATTAGCTGACAACGGATTTTTGAAGGCATGCTTGAGTGAGATCTCTATAAATTAGATTGGGACTCTCATTCTAAAATACGACAATACGAAACATACAAAAAGTGTATTTTCGAAATTCTTATCTACAAGTTACGGTGATAAGTGTTCTAGGGTTTGTTGAACCCTTGTTGTGGCTTTGAGAACTTGGCATGTTGGCATAGAGTGAGAACTTTCACAGGGAGTGTGATTGAGTGTTGTTGTTGTTGCTGAGTTGAAAGCCTATCATCCTTTGTGAAGATTCAAAGGAGGTGGTCATCCTTCGTGAAGCATTCGGAGGAGGTGTTCATCCCATGTGGGTTACAAAGGAAGTGACTTTCATCTCTTAGGATAACAAGAGAGGTGTTCTAACCTTCAACTTGTTTATTTTCTATGTGATTGTAACAGTTTGTTGGTTTGTGCTACTGAAGCGTTAATTCTCAGTTGAGATTAACAACTTGATGTAGGATCTTTGTGATCCGAACTAGGATAAAAATTACTTGTGCAATTTTCTCTCTTCCTTACTCTTTAAATTTGTTTAAATTGTTTTAAGGAATTTTTATATTTAAGAGAAAATTATTAAAAGAACGATTTGCAATAAGAAACCAATTCACCCCCTCTTGGTTTTCTGAACGCGTTAATCATTCCGTTGCACCGCTCTAACAAACTTGACAACACTATTGCTCAAACCAAATAAATTCATGGAAACTGAAAACAATATACAAGTTCATACATTAATGTTTTGATGAAATTAATTGATTCAAACAAAATAACTACACTAGTCATGCATTCAAGTTCACATTTGGGTGACATTTAAACTTATAAGTAATTGTATTAGTTATTCATTTAAGTTCACCTTTGGGTGATGCTTAAAGTGAAAAATTACATACAAATAAGATGATAAAATAAATATACCTTAATTGACAATCAATCATACTTAAGTCTACATGTATATTATCTTTGGATATACAAACATATTTAATAAGTAGTAGGTCAAATATCTTACTTTAATGTTATTAATTATAAGCAATAATTCACCCATAAGAATCCGTAAATGTCTTATAACAATCAACTTCAATTAACATAAATCAATTAGTCATAATTTATCATCCTTTATTTCAAATAAATAAATAAATACCTTTTAATTGCTATAAACTATACATAGCCATAAATAAAATTGACTAATATCTCATCATAGATTTAAATGAATTTGCTAATATATTTCTTTCTATCAATATTGTTTTAATTTACAGTGTAGATGAGTACATTAGAGAACATTTACATGTAAATTGTCATGAAAGTTAGTTCATATTTTTATTAGCAACTTGTTTTCCTAAAATAACAACTTAGATCTTTTTTTTAATTAATATAAGAAAATATCTCATATAACTTTACTAAATTATTTAATTTATTTATGAAAATTTAAAAGACTAAAAAATCATACTTAAGAGAGTATAATTTCATAATTCAATATTTATTTTCTCTTTTTATATTTAAAAGACTACTAATATTTTAATATTTTTACTAAATAGAATGGTACGTGTTATATAAGTACACCTTCATTGTTTGGTTAGACAATCATTTTCCAAAGCTTGTTATACTTTCAACAACTTACTAAAAAATGTTCTATCTTTTATACATTTGACGTTGAAATTTTTTTTCCAGAGCAACTATTTTGACTTCTATTAGAAGTCATAAAGGCTTTTCTTGTTCATCCAGATAGATTTGTCTTCCACAATTTTTTTTATCAATAATTGTTAATATTATGTTAACGGAGAGAGTTGAACTCACAATCTCATCTACTTTTACTTCTAAACCCTTCAAACTAACTTTTTATTTTTCAAATATTAGTGGAAGAGTTAAACTAACAACCTCTTTTATCCTCTCTTCAACTTTTACTATTAAACCAACCTTATAACTTTCATTATTTTTCCACGATAAAAAAATGAATAATTATACATGCCAAATCGACACAAATGCAACACAAGATAAAATAACATACATAATTTGTAATAAAAGGTGGCCAACCATATTAACTTAGTTTGATAAAAATATCAGATGAAACTCCAAGTCTTACATAATGAGTTAAGTGTCAATCACAATAAAGTGATGACAATACACAATGTAATAAATCAATTAATCCAAATGAACATGTGAAAATTTTCAAGACATAGGTAAATCTATTTTCTAATGATAATTTTTATTTTTATAGAATGCTTTTTGACGACATTTCAGAGACTGAATTCATAATGGTACTATGATTTATGACCAAACTCACTTGACTTATTTTGAGTCTTCTCTCGGTGATTTAAGGCTTGACTTACAATAAATTGACCTTGTGCTTTAACCTGAATTGCTTTAGAAAACATCATACAAAAGGATAATAAACACCTTTGCAAAATTTATGAAGAAATTTATAACAACATTAAATGAATTTTAACCTACAACATGCAAGGATAATCAATAATGTGCTTCCCATAATCAATTAGGCTTGAACTTTCAATGTTGCAATTGCACTATGAAAACCATGTATCATATCCAATACCCTTAATTTGTGGATGGATAATCGATTCTCATGTACAAATGTTAAGAACTAACCAATATTCTTCAAATCAAGTCCACCATTGAAACGTCCTAACCTAACACCACCAAACCACCTCCATCAACACCTTTCTTTAGCTTCCAACAACACCACTAGCAATCACCATCTAACAATCCACGAATACATTTTACTCAGGTCACACCATGCACACAACTACGAAGTAAGAAGGATGAATGAGTCAATGTGAAGTCAAAATGATCAACTCACAAAATTTTAGTGTCATGTTCAACTAAAAAAAAAGTATTATTGATAGTCAAAATTTGTAAAAAAACATAAAAAATCTATGGGTAAATAATTTTTTCAATAGTACAAAATCAGTCAGTAAAAATGCAATTGATAATATTTATTAATCAAATTTAATTTTTATTAGTAATTACCGATGAATATCCATAGATACAATGCAATGCATATTTCAAGTCTAATGGGTTATGTTCTTTATACTCAGACAAACCTGTCAATATTTGAATATTATATTTTTTAAATAAACAAAAAATATAATGACAATTATATATGCACAACGTCCAGACAAAATTTTCACATAAAATTTTACCAACAAATAATTTCATCGATAAATTAAATAATAATATCTGTCGATAATTTCTTCGTAATTTATCATTATCAATAGATATAATATTGGTAATTTGAAGTTTTCTTGTACAAACCTTCTTATGATCAAGGAATATCTGACCTCTCACTATTATTTAAGAATCTTTATAATAATGCATATGCATATGAAAAAAATAAGGATAATTTGAAAACTATACTTTCGTTGTGTTTCTCTTATAACTTGTCAAGGACCAAATTTAACATTTTCCTACAAATAAGCATTCTTATTTCCTATAGATCATGAGATCCAAACAATTGTGACACCTTCATCAAATAAGTTTTCACCAATAACACTCAGCTTAAAACAAACATATTGTTAGATATCTCCAAAAAATTTACTAATTGGTTAAGTTATTACAAGACATACCTAGTTGTCTCGTAAGAATGAAATTTGCCACAAATTTCCAGTACTCACGTCTTGGCCTTTGGGAAAATAGAGCAATGCCAAAATAATAATCAAGAAAAAAAGCAAATAATGTATGGGCCCAAATTAAAGAAACAAGAGTTACTCCCTCCACCACCACACACTGCCTCTGTACCTTTTCATTCCTCTTTTGTCCTTCGATCAATAATATTTACGTTAGATTCTTAAACGGATATGAATATATGTTGGATTCTTAAACGGATGTCTACATCCATGAACGGATATCAACATCCGTTGAAGAACAATCGAATGTCGATATCCGTTTAAGAAAGAGTTTGTACGGAGCCTTGTATAATTGGAACTCTTGTGAATTTTTCTCCAACAATTCCTCACATCGAGTCCACCCAAAATAATCCTTGTAAGTGACACACGTATACAAAGTTTGATGGCATGTAGGGTCACATAAACTGAATTAAGAATCTCCGTGCAACCTAAAATCAATTTGTATGTTTAACTTTTATCTGATCTATTCTTTAAAAGGTAAATGTTTTACAAGTTTATTTTGTTTGTGAAAAAAGTTCAGTTTTTTTCTCTCAAAGAATATAAAAAATCTATCTACAAGAAATTTGAGTTGAAAGTAAATAGAGGGAACAAAGAGGGTACCTTGGAAAGGAGGATTTTAGTTCCGGGTCGCTTGTCATCCCAGCTGAAGGAGAAACCATCATCATCAACACCTAAAATGTGGTCATTGGATCGAATATATTGCATTTATGAGCTAGTTCCTGAGGCTTTATAAATCCATGATGCACTCCACAGAAGTTCATCCTATTTATTTAGCATTTACAACAAAAACAAGTCCAATCAGAAACCATGTATTCGTGCCACATGTTTCATTGTTACAAATATAATTAAGTTTTTGAAGTTATGTGTGCCTTACATGGTATCCAGAGTAAGAGCAGTAGAATGGACATATAACAGAACCAAGAGAATCACAGTAAGAACCCCTGTAACGGTTTGCAAAATTGAATACCTGAAAAGAAACATTCAGATTGATTAATCAGACAATTAACATACAGAACACTTTAGCTAGCAAGAAATGAAAATGAAGGAACAATTTTTTATATTTATTAATTACGTTTATGGCTGCTTGAAGCAATTTGGAGGAATACGCTGGATCTGAATCTCCGAATACTATCGAAGAAGCTGCAAGTGTAACTGCTGTCTCTAGCGTTTTCAATCTGGTCCATCATTGAGCTTTCAAATTCAATCACACTTCATGCTAACAATGTTGTAGTAAAGGCCATTAGCAACCCAAACTTAACGTTGTCTCCAGTACCATAATAGCCACCTACTAGGTTTACCTGAATTACAACATTAATCATGATTAAACTTAGTGAGCAAAACTATAAGACAGTTTAGTTCATGTGGAGTCACAGACATTTAAAATAGATAGATAGAAAGATAAAGAGATGATAGAGGGGATGTGGATGAAATTTGAGCAAAATTAAAAATAAATTAATTTGGTTAAATAGGGGAATGAGATAATTAAGAAATGGTGGGGTCACGCAAAGAAAAGAAGAAGAGAGAAACTAGTTTGTGTGCAATGGAAAAAAGATAAAAATGAATGGGTGTACGGAGATTTAGAGTCTTATAAAAGATAAATAAAGTTAAATAATAAAATTTAAATTAATGTAAGATAATTTTAGAATAAAAAAAAATAGTGAAGAGGGTAGGAATCACTTAGGTTGTGGTGAGAGCAACTCTGAAGAACCAAAAGTGATGATGCATGGCATGGGCCCATTGAAAGAAAGTGTTTTCCCTCATTACTTTTTACATGATATGAAACTGCGTTTTCATTCGGAGCCTTCATTCAAAAGCCTAAATTTGAAATTCAGTGCAATAGAAATTCTATGCAAACCTTTTCTGTGGGCTTAAAATGAAAAACAAATGTTTAGTTTGGATTCATTTTAAGGAATTGATTGTTATGTGGGCTTTTACACTTTTTATGTAAAAAAAAAAAAAAAAACTTAGAAAAATGAGCTAAACTAACGTGTAAGGGAATTCCATTTATGAAACTGAGTAATTGGGTATAGAAAGATTATTTTGGATTTGTGTGTATTGGGGTTTCAGCACAAGATGTCTCTCCGAATAAGGCAGTGGTAGATAAGTTTGTCCAAGAGTTGCAAGAAGCGTTGGATGCTGATATTAAGGATAGGATCATGAAGGATAGAGAGATGCAGAGTTACATTGAAGAGCGTGAACGTGAGGTTGCGGAACGTGAGGCTGCTTGGAAGGCTGATCTTTCTCGTCGTGAGGTATCTACTGATTATCCATTTCTTTCAAATTTGTAATCTTTTTAATTTTTCTTACTTTAATGTGCTATCTCCTAGTTGGATAAGACTATTGTTGTTGTAACAGAGGTTGTGAAATTTGAGAGTCTGTGTGCTTGTTGGTTTTTCTGTGTGAGGGTCTCAAACACACGTTCATTTCAAAGATACAATTTGTTACTTCTCAGTAACTGAAGCTTTGGAACGTCAGCCAACTAAGTGCAACATTTATCCAAATACCTCTTTGTTAATCACGGAGCTTCTCATATTTTGACCTGTAAAATGGAACGTTATGTTCTTCTAAAAGATAATATTGAAAAGACCTATTAACAAAATACTCTTTTAACACATCAATAGTTTAACATTTTAGCTTCATAATTAAGAAAAGGTTTAATAGGTTCGGAGGTCCCTATATTTGTGGGTTCGTTTCAATTGGGTCCTTCAATTTTGAAAGTGATCAATTTGGTCCCTAATTTAACAAAATTGAGTCAATAATACCCTTTCCGTTAAATGCAATGGACGTCATTAACTTTTTAAACATGTGGTATGTTGAAGCATCCTTCAAATAAAACTGTGCCACCTGCAAATAAAAGGATGCCTCAACATGCCACATGTTTAAAAAGTTAACGCCGTCCATTATATTTAACGGAAAGGGTATTATTGACTCAATTTTGTTAAATTAGGGACCAAATTGATCACTTTCAAAATTGGAGGACCCAATTGAAACGAACCTACAAATATAAGGACCTCCGAACCTATTAAACCTTAAGAAAAATAAAAAATCACAATAATAAAAGTTTGATAATACATTAGTACCAAATAAGATAAACTACATAAACGATGAAATCATATATAACTTTATAAAAACTCAACTTATTAAAGTGATAACATTTTAAAAGGGAGTTAATTTCTTCAAATAATTTGATTTTCCAGTAAAACATTTTGTGGGGTCAATGAGGGCAAAAATTACATATGATTTCAAACTCACTTCTTGATTTCAGAGTTTTCTCAAGTTTAGTATGTTTTTTAATGGATAATTAACTCGTTTGGCCTACTTGGAATCATAAAAGTTTAAGAGTTTACTTAAAAGTTTGACAACCATGGTTGTAATGTGCATTCTACATTTCCTTTCACATAGACTGAGTAACTCCGATACCATTTTGAGAAAGTGAAATTTAACTCTAACTTAAACTCACACGACTGCATGGGATTAAACTTGAGTAGGATAGGCTGTAAATGATTTTAATACTCTATCTTAAAAAAGTGAAATTTAAGTCTAGTTCAATTTTACAAAATTACCAACATATACATGATGAATAACTATAGACTTCCTCTCAACTTTTGTTTCTCGTTCACGTGAGGACTGACTACAAAGGTGGGCATTGGAGTAAGTCCATAGGGGCATGGGAAAGGGATGAACTGCATTACAGGGTTTGAACCCATAGTATGTGTCCTACAGCCTGACCTGTGTCATTGGGACACTCCCCATGGCTATGCTTCTGATAATTTTTACATATAATAATTGTCTTTGTTATGCGAACATCTGAGAAAGTTGAACCCAAATTATTTTGTTACTGTTGCTGCAAGACTCTATTAGTACTTTGTAAAGTAATCAATAAAAGATGCCAATGGTTGTAAAATACTGTTTATGGTTGATCATATGAAGTGAAAGAATACTGTTGTTCCTAGTTTAGTTTTATTGGTAAAACTCTGATTAACTTCCTTTTATCAGCTGAGCATGGAAATGGCTGTGCATTAATTATGGCTTATATTTGTAGCTAGGTGGTCTCAATGTCTAAAAATAAACAAAAAATATGGGAATGTTAACTGTGTTCTACACTTCTACGGGGCATTGAAATGGCTTTGCATGAATTATGGTTTAAATTACTAGGTAGTTTTCTATTCGTCTAAAAGTACATACTTTTTTAAACAAGTCTTTCTTAGATATTTGTCTCAGTATTTGTACCCTTTCCTAAATTTCTGCTAGGCTCCACTGGTATTTATATGCAAGATGTGTGATAACAATGTGGCAATGCCAATTTCACTTGAATTTTAACAGGAATCCTGTTATGTGACATATGACCTACATTTGGTCACGATGTAGCATTTCATTTTATTTTCCTAATTTCTAAATTGTAACCTTGCGGTACACTGGTGAATATCTCCTCTTATTTTTTTGTGAATAATTGGCAAAGTGAAATGCAGTAGAATAATTTCAAATTTATATATTGATATTGATGCAATTTCAGCGAACTGCTTCTGAAATTGAAGAAAGGAAGCAAACTGGCCTTTAGGCACTTGAAATTATACAAGGAAGTGATTCTTTAACTAAAACAATGTGAGGTTGATTATTTTGAGTATTTTATACCAGATACATTGATATTGTCGAATTTTAGTCTATAATGCTTCTGAAACTGAAGAAAGAAAGCAAAGCGGCTTTTAATCATCAACAGTTTACGGAGAAATGATTCTTTATGTATCACACAATCTGAATAAATGAAGCTTTTCATCCCCCAAATTTCTGAGTTTGACACATGATAAACCCCTTAATAGGAGTTATGACTCAACTAATATTTTGGAACAAATCTAAATAAAAACAACAATCCCTAAAATTTTAAGCTTGAGAAAACAAATATAACTAAAACTTTTGCTTCATGGTTGCTAGAAGCAGAATAAATAGTGTTAGAATTGCAAAAAGTGGTTAGGCAGTAACTTAATTAGCTGACTTGTAAGGTCTTATATACTATTATTTGACTTTATCTCTATTTCATATGACATCTTCAACACATTTCTCACATCAAAAAATGAACATTTCAAGTGAAAAATTAAATATTTGTAGGTGAGTCCTATAACAGATAGCATAATAAGCTTGGAATGATTTTGATACCATGTTAGAAAGTGGGGTTATAAATAACTCATCCTCATAAAATTATCTTTTAAAGTAAGTTTTACAACTCATTTAATCTTATTTTTAGTCAACGTGAGATATTTAACAAGTAAATTGACCTTTAAATTAGATCTTGAAATTCCTTTGCCCTAGGAGTCTGCCTTTGTCATATTGTTTTAGTGATTGTTGTTCTTGCAATCAATTCATCAGATGACACCAGAGAAGCCCCTCTGCAAAATGTTTCTTCCTTAGACTAGAGCGTTATATTTTTCAGGCATTTCTACTCTACACCACACTTCTTTTTACGTCTTTAATAATGACTGATAACATGTTTCAGACACCTTCCTGGAACCTAGTTTATGTTTAGTGAAGATATGTTATATCACTCAGTGCCCTATTTTACGTTGTGAAAATGTGTGCTACATTATTCGTAAAGCATAAATATTGTTGCATTTGGGAATATGAAACAAAAAAGATTGAAATTGACCGAACATTCTAACAATATTTCTATTTACCAAACAAATTTCCAATTATGACCTTGCAATTAAAGAACAAAAAATCAGACATCCTCACTATCCTTAATTTTTTAATGTTCCAGGCTGAGATTGCCCGACAAGAAGCAAGGCTGAAGATGGAGAGAGACAATCTGGAGAAAGAGAAAAGTGTGTTGATGGGAACTGCGTGAAATCAAGATAACCAAGATGGAGCTCTTGAAATTACTGTAAGTGGTGAAAAATACCGTTGCCTCAGATTTGCCAAGGCAAAAAAATAAGGCTTTGCTGCGGTGACAAAAAGGAAATGTATGATCTTCACTTCTGCACCTCCCCTGGAAAAGGACTAGTGCTGCCGAGGACCCCACACGAAAAGCCAAGCTCAATTTATGCACCTCTAGGAACAATTATTGAAATCAAAACTGTTCAGTGGTGGTTTACAATTCCTGTTGGGATAGTGTTTTATTTTTATGACTTGATTAATTATTTTATTGATTTTTTTCTGTGATGATGTTGATGCTTTGTTTTGCTTAAAATAAAATTTTGGCTATATAATTAATTCTCAAAGGATTGTACGCGAGAAGATATTGGTCTGAAGTATCTATTGAGAAAAAATGATAATCAGCCAAGATAATTTTGACAGCAGATTTCATGGTTTCTAAAAAGGATTGCAGAGGAGAAAAAAAAAGACCCTAATGCATACTCTATTTTGATGGTGCGAAAGAAATTTAGAGTACTAAAGAAAGGAAACGAAGGAAATACAAAAGAAAAAAAAAAGTGTGAAAAATAAAATTGTTTAGGTGATTTGAAAAATAATAAAAAATAGTTAAAAGAAAAATGATTTTATTTGTTATTAATAATCTTTCTATTATTATTAATACTATTAAATACAAAAATCATAATCAGCTATATATAAAAATAATGCATTTGTTTTACCCCGGGTCCATTATACTTTCAGCACAAATCCATGTCCTTCCACCCCTGCAAACAGTAAATAGGCTAAAGCAAAGTAAACAAAGGTTAAAGGACATTATTAAAAAGATTCTATAATTAATTATGATGCTGAGTGTCACCTATAGCGGCAAAAGGCTAGTTTTGTTTTATTAATTAATTGTAGTTACCACCCATTCAAATGTTATGCAGAAAAGTCTTGTGTGAAGCAGGCTGCAACTTATCTCTTTTTTCATTGAAAAAGAAAAACAGGGAAAATAGGTAGGATTTTTGCAATTTGAGGGCCCATTGCCGATCACGTTATAACTTCGAAGATGAAAAGAAAGTAAAAGATAGAATAAGTTGACATTTTTAACTAGATACAAACAAGTATTTCCTTCACTTTCACAGGAACTTTTTGTTTACTTTTTTCCAAAGCCTAAAGTTCTTACAGTTGATTTTATTTTATTTTTCTGTGGAGAATCACAATGGCTGGCCAACTATGTTTTACTACAGTCACCTTTGAAACAAGTTGCAGATAATTTAAGGTAAGCCTGGTAACGAGACAACATGGCTAATGATTGTCACTCTCATGCACTTGCTATGGACTCTTTCCTATACGAAATTCTCAGGCAACATGGCAGCAGAAAAATCAGTCAAGTCTGTTTTCTTTTTCCAGATGTTCACCAAATTTCAATATTAATTATTATCCAGTCTGTGTAGACCAATCTTGAAATTCAATGACATCCAGTTCATTCTTGCAAAGACGAACCAAACCAAATTCTGATTCAAAATATTTGGTGTTTTAGTTTGTACAATCACCACATCATTAAAGTTTAATTAAAGGATAATAAGAAAACAAATCCAGTTGCAAAACTAGGATCTGTTTAAACTGGGAATTTTCTTCAATTCGATATATGGTGAAAAAGAAATAGAATAGCATCAACCAATAAGAATATCATATGTACAGCTTGGCCCTTTTTTTCTCTATAGTCTATCCTGCCCTAAACCATTCTCTTTCCCCTTTTCTTCAGGCATAATCATATTCCTCCTTTTATTTGTAAAAACTATAGTTGAAACTATGAAATGATTAGAGATTCATTTTATCAATGAAACTCAATACAATTATGACGGAAACAGCCCTGAAACTGGAGCTTGTTTAGAATGGTGTTGACAATGGCTTCGGGTGTCAAAGTTGCATCAACTTTAAGTATTCCTTCGCAGTCATCAATCTTTAGCAAATCTAACTGAGATTGCAGAAGTGATGCAGGCATATAATGTTTTCCTTCTGCAGCTCTCGCATTAACTCGAACACTCAGCACTTCAGCAGGAGCATCCAACAGAATGAAGTTAACAGGACTTGCATAAGTTCCCCATTTATAAGCAGGGTAACCTGATCTAAGCATTTCTCTATATTGATTCTTCAAAGCAGAACAACCAAGAATCAGACCCTTTTTGTTATCCAAGTATTCGTTTATGACATCACGCAGTGCTTCAAGCCACGGTATCCTGTCTTCATCTGTGAGTGGGATTCCCATTCGCATCTTTTCTGTTGTATTGGAAGAAATCGGATGAAAACAAAAAAAAAAATGAGAAAAAAGCAATAAGAAAGCAGATAGAAACAGTCCTTATGCAGAAATCATAGACACACCTTTGTTTAATTCAGAGTGAAAATCATCAGCATCAAGATACTTATACTGCATCTCTTTCTCCAGCCTCCGACCTATTGTTCTGTGAAGACATAACCAATAAAAAATGTTAACCAATCAGCCTGTTCAACAGCTTGAAAATGGTTAAAAGCAATCACTTGCAACAGCAATATTCAACAATGATCATCCTCTTTCTATGTATGTGTATATAAACACTTTCATGTCTTCTGATTAATGGTGGCTGTCACATTCTAATGTCAATTTATTTCTCATCCTCAAAGATTTATAAAAAAAAAAGTGCAAATATACGAAAACAACAGACAGATTGAAAATTACTAAAAAAATATTAATGTAAACCAAAAGTGAAAACTGAATACGAAAACACCACCATCATAACAACAATATGTTGAAAAAAGAAAAAGAAGAAGCTTACGTCTTTCCAGCGCCACAGACACCCATGAGAACGATAACTGCACCTGTTTTGGATCACAGATATGAATTCAGTCTGTGCAAATAACAAAGCAAAAAAATTGAAGAAGAGAAAAAAAATGGTGAATCGTTACCATCTTTTGAAGCCATATTGATCTAACTGGGATTGGTAACGAGAAATACGAAAGAATTATTGAGAAGTTATGTGTATATGAAAGAATTGAGACGTGAAAAACAGAGCGAAACTGCAAAAGTTATATAGATATAATATATATGCAGGAAGGTAATTTTGATGAAGGTCGCAATCACATTGAATTCTGAGCGAAGTCACGCGGTTTGTACTAAATTTTAATAATATTAGAAAAAAAGATTAAGGTGTTAGAATTTGGAAGGTTGTATGTGTTGTTGAAGTGAGATGTGGAGAGTGCGTAGGATCCGAGTCATTGCGTTGCCTCGTCTCAATCCAAAGTACCTGCAACTCACTTTCTTACCAATCTCTTTTCAAACTCGGTCTGCCCTCATTTTGACAAAAACCAAATCAAACTTCTCATTTTCTGTGTTTCTCTTATCTCTTTTCCCATTGACCACTCAATAACATGACGTGTCCACTTTTCTATAACAAACAAATAAATAAAAAGATCACTGTTATAATAATTATTAGATTTAAATAAATTATTACTTTTAGTAACAAAATTGCAGATTTAGAATAAATATTTTGTTTTACTATTTTTATATATTATTAATAATTAATATAATTAATATGTCTTTAGTTTAATTATAGTAATTATCATCCGTGTTTATTAG
Source organism: Vigna angularis (assembly GCF_016808095.1). Lineage (NCBI taxonomy): Eukaryota > Viridiplantae > Streptophyta > Magnoliopsida > Fabales > Fabaceae > Vigna > Vigna angularis. The sequence continues at coordinate 34,009,656 of NC_068970.1, forward strand.
AGATAATATTAATGTTGATATGTGATTAATATTAAAGAAACACTAAAAGAATTTTAAATTTATAAAATAAATAATAAATAATAAAATTTAATTGTATATTAACATCAATTCTCTTCTTTAATAAATACATCATAAAGTTAAAACTAAACATGTATTTAATTATCTCAAAATTTAATAAAATTGAAATAAAATTAATAAAATTGAAATTATTATTATAAGAATGTACTTTTATTATATTATGTCAATATATATCGTACTGAATTAACTATCTAGGGAAAGTAAAATAGTAATAATTTGTATAAAAAAATAATCCTTTATAAATATTAAGATATATATCAATAACGATTATTAACTTAATCAAACTAATAACTCTTTGCAACTACATAGAGTACTTTACCAATAAAAATTAGCCTTAAATGTTACATTTTACTACTCGATTCTCATATATATATATATATATATTATCACATTTCTTTACATGTTTTTATTATATATTTTTAAAAAATTCCATCTTTTTAATGATAAATCTTTTGGTTTTGCATAAAAAGAATGTTGTAAAAATTCCGTGGAGAGATGTCCATATTTTTGGGACACAATTGACACTTAATAATTTAATAAAATGTTTTGTATAAAAGATTGTAATAAAATAGAAGAGGCACACTCATCCACTTTGTGAGATATTTAATAAATCACTTATACAAGGAGTTAGAAAATAATTTGAAAGTATTTTATTTAAAGATGATATTTGATTATTTTATTTATAAAAAATTTAATTTAATGTTAATTAAGTTTCATTTTATAAAAAGTATTATTTAAAAACAAATTCAAAAGTTTCATGTGTGTGTTTATCTCTAATTTTTTGAGTATATTTTTTATCTCTAGACTAACAATGAGTTTATGAAGATATCTATATTTATGATTTATTAGAATTTAAAATAGAATATTTTTTTTTTATTTAGCTTAGTATTTTAAAGCACGAATAGTTCTAGGATTTTATGTATGTGATTCAAAATGGATTAAAGTAACTTTTTATTTAGTTATAATTATTATGATATGTTTAGATATATGATTTGATATTTGTGTAGGTAATTAGAGTATTCTATAAACTCTAAAACTATAGGAGCAGATTTCAGTTAGGAGTTTTATATCAAGTTAGAGAAGTTATTGTTATTTTATATTTGTTTATGCTTTAATTGATTTGTATAATGATTTTTGACTAATTATATGATAATTGATCTATAACTTTTGATTGAGCAATTATTACTTGTATTACGAATTATTTAAATATTTTCGAGTGTGAAGAATATATAAGAAAATTTAGAATAGATATACAAGTTTGAATTAATTAAAAAGTTTTGCATAGTACATGATTACTGAGGGGTAAGTAAATTGTGTGAAAAACTAATAGTAAAATACAAAAACAAAATTAGGTGATAAAATATATGAAATAATGATAATTAGAAACATGGTGTCTCGTTAATTAAACCTAGTAATATTTAAACCTTTGAAATTATTTCATTAATCTTTCATTTATTTAAAGTTTGTTTTTTCTAAATACAGCATATTTAATGAGTTTGCATCTTTCCTTGTAAATAATGTTTTAGTCCTGAAATGGTAATGATTAAACAAATTTAATTGAATTTTTAAAAAGTAGTGAATATATAATCCCATTGGATTGGGCCCTTTACCCATCTTGATTTATAAAAATCAAGTTCTTATTAGTTTTCAATGTTTAATTTATATATAAAAATATTTATTATCTATGTCTAATTGTTGTACTTATTAATTGCACTTTTGTTGTGCCAGATGAGTATTAAAACTTGAGATGATAAATTCATTTATTAAATATTTTATTTCAATTACTTACATTTATTTCTTTGTCTAATTGTTGTACTTATTAATTGCACTTTTGTTTTTTGTTGTGCCAGATCAGTATTAAAACTTGAGGTGATAAATTCATTAATATTTTATTTCAATTACTTACATTTATTTCTTTATTTCTTTAATTACATAGAAACTATTTATGATTTATATATCTTTATTACATACTTTAACTAATAATTCTTTTTTATATTTCGAATATAAAGCCATATAATTATACACTCGTATAATTAAAATGAAAATTATCTAATTATTATATTTATCACCACAACTTTTATTACTTTTCTTTCCATAATGTAATATGCAAATAGAATATTTCATACTTTTTAAATTCAGTTTTACAAATTTAATATATAATAAATGCAACTTTTACTATTAAAAATTTAGCAATTAACATTCAGTATGTGGTATATTTAATATTTATTATTTAGTAATTAAATTTTAATAATTTTCTTTTAATATTTATTATTTCATTATTAGTAATTAATATGTACTTTTAATATTTTTTAAGTCCTTTTTACGCAAATTTGTCTCAAATTGGTTCTTTAGTTAATTTTTAACTCAATTAAATCTTTATTTATGTAAAATTGATTCAATTGAACCCTTGCGATTAATTTGAATAAATGGCGTTAAATTTTCAGTCACGTGGCATGCTAAGTTTGCAAATGTTAACCATGTGGCACATTGAAGGTCGCATTACATGGATGTGTAATTTCAAATGAAAAAGAAATGAGATTTCATTAAATCCCTAAAATATGAACATTCAAAAATCCCTAATTAAAACGGGTGCCTAAGTTGTTCTTGTGCGATGCGGGTGGTTGGGTAGTAATTTCTTCTTCTTCAAACAGGATGTCAAACGACCATTCATGTTATTCTTCGACATATAATGTGTTGCGGAAGGAAAACTCAAATGTCTGCTTTTGTGATAGTGGAGGATCTAGAAGTTTTGATGTTTCACCAATTTGCCACTATGGATAGAAATGTGTGTTGAGAATTGCTAAAACGATGAAGAATTGAGACAAACAATTTTAGGGATGCTTTAAGTATAAGGTAAGATACATTTCATCAATGTAATTTATGGTACTGTTTTTTAGAAGACTCCATTGTGTTTGATTGTTGTATTTACATAATGGTACTCAAGACGCTGGTTGCAACTACTTTAGATGGTCCATTGATGTTGGGTTAACGAAAGGGGTACCTACTTCAAGTGCGAAGGAAAGAAAGATACTTTGGTGAACAGTGAAGAAAGGGAGGCTGATAGGAAAATTATAGTTAATTTAGAGAAATTTGTCATGATTGTTCAAAAGTGGATAAAGGTGTTGTTATGAGTGGTTTTTGTTTTATGTGTAATAAACATAATTTTAGTTTCACTGTTGATGAGAATTGGATGATGTGTTGTACCTTTGTTCTGTTTTAATGAATTGAAAACTTCTTTTAGAATTGTGGATGTTGAATAAATGATAAATTCAGGATTATGTGTTTATGACTGAGTGATTGAATTCTGGTTACTGAAATGGACATGTCTTACATATGTTATTGATACAAAAAGTTTTAATCAAAGACATACATAAGGATAACCAAAAGTATGGAAATGGAGATGTTTTAGATATGTTACTGATACCAAACCTTAAAATCAAAGACATACATAAGGACATACATAATTTTTTTTTCTGACATAGCACAAATTCCATTTTAAATTACCAAGATAGCATATTGTGCAATAATTTATACAATGGAAATTTTTTTTGAAGAAATCAATGGCCTAACATCATCATTGGTGCAAGGAACACACCCAATAACATTGAACTAACTCACTTATATAAAAAAATTAATTTTTTTTTACAAAAACATATCAAAAATCATCATGGAGAGTGTTGTTGTTCGAGTTGGAGAGTCACGTTGAACTTTATGTAATTATTAAACATAGCAAAATCCATTTAGTCCTGAAACGGTAATGATTAAAAAAATTTAATTGAATTTTTAAAAAGTAGTGAATAAATTGAGATGGGATTGGACCCTTTACCCATCTTGATGTATAAAAATCAAGTTATTATTAGTTTTCAAATGTTTAATTTATATATAAAAATATTTATTATCTATGTCTAATTGTTGTACTTATTAATTGCATTGTGCCAGATGAGTATTAAAACTTGAGATGATAAATTCATTTAGGTTTAATCATTCACTAAGTCCCTATTTTTGCATGGAATCTCAATTTCGTCCCTTTCTTTCTGAAAATCTCAATTGGGTCCCAATTTTATGAAAATTGCAACAAATCGATCCTTTCCGTTAAATAGTGTCAAACGACGTTAAAAAAATTGATGAGTGAATGCTGAGATGACGAACGAGCGCTCGTCCAGCAGCGAACGAGCGCTCGTCCAGCAGCGAACGAGCGCTCGACCACCGAACGAACGGTCGTCCAGTGTGGAACGAACGGTTGTCCACCAGAGAACGGACGCTCGTCGACCTCTTATTGCTGGACAACTGTTCGTTCCACACTGGACGACCGTTCGTTCGGTGGTCGAGCGCTCGTTCGCTGCTGGACGAGCGCTCGTTCGTCATCTCAGCATTCACTCATCAATTTTTTTAACATCGTCCAGCCAAATTAACGGAAAGGATCGATTTGTTGCAATTTTCATAAAATTGGGACCCAATTGAGATTTTCAGAAAGAAAGGGACGAAATTGAGATTCCATGCGAAAATAGGGACTTAGTGAATGATTAAACCATTCATTTATTAAAATTTTATTTCAATTACTTCATTTATTTCTTTAATTACATACAAAATATTTATGATTTATATATCTTTATTACATACTTTAACTAATAATTCTTTTTTATATTTCGAATATAAAGCCATATAATTATACACAATTTTTATTATTTTTCATTCCATAATGTAATATTCAAATAAAATATTTCAGTTTTATAATTTGGATTAGATATGTTTTTAGTCTCTCAACTATCAAACATTGTTTAGTTTAGTCTATCTTCCAAATTTTGCTTCATTTTCATCCTTCTCTTTAATGAAACTGTCAAATTTAGTTTTTGAACACCAACGACATTAATTTTTGAGTGATCTGGCTAACGGTGTGCCACATTTCATGCCATGTGTACACTTAAAAATTGAAATTTTTGTTCACGCATAGATTAGGGGTTATTCACGGCAAGGAAAATTAGGGTTCTTTACGAAATCTTCAATCCAATTAATGAAATCGCGATTAGGATTATTTTCTTCCATCAAATTGTGGTAGCGGTGCATTGTGTGGTTGTGGTGCATTGTGTGGTTGGGATGCTTCGCGTGGTTGCAGTGTTTTGTGTGGTTGTGGTGCTTATTTTGGTTGTCGTGAAAGAAGTCTTCAACGAGATTATTGAAAGAAAAACATAAGAAAGTTTATTCGTGAAGAATATTAATACTAATGCTTATAGTTGGTTACTTGCAATTCCAACAAAATTTTGGGTAAACTGTAACACCCCGAAATAGGTGTTACATTGTTTATTTTCTATAAAACAGACACATAGAAAATTCGAAACCAAATTTCGATATCAACAAAAAATAGTAAATTTCTTATTACAAACCGATTATTTGAAAATAAAATATCCACACACAAAAGTCAGGATCAAATATAAGCTTTATTAAAATATATAAAATTTATTATATATTTACATATTTGAAATAATATAATACAAAAATATTAACCTTTTAAATTATTTTTTATTTTAATTTTTAATTTAAAAAATTAAGCAAAGTATCCTATCTTGATAACCCGCCAATTTAAGGGGTTAGACAGGGTGGACAAAAGCGAACTAACAAATTAAATTTCAAATTATTGATTTACTTAATAACCATTTTCACATCCTTCCATTTTATTAATAAGCTCACTCTTATTTAATAAACTTTCAAAATATTGGTTTAATTAATGAGAACAACATTTTTTTTTATGAAAGTATCCAGGATAGTACACTCACTTTGATTAGAAGCACCAAATATTATATGTGAATATAACAAATATCGTACCATGTTAACGTAATATTATTTGAATAGCACATGATTTCTTACACCATTTAATGAAACCTTTATTGAGTAGTTGAGTAAGTTCAAGGAAGACCACTCTCAATTAATTGTTTTCGATCTTATCTATTCAGTCTAGGGAGGCTTGTGAAACCAATTGGAACGATGAGCACATATTTCAGTTTGGATTTTGATTAATGCTACATATACAAGACATGTGTATCGTTTTTAACGTTTAATTGTATTTCGTGTTTTATTTTATTTTGCTCTCGCCTACATTTGATTGTGATATCAACCATAGACGTGAGGTGATGACTACGAAATTGTACACCAAATCCTATCCTTGCAATTCATTAGCAAAATTTTAAGAACAAAGTTGTACCAATAGGGACCGGGCATCAGATAGACCGGACGTCTGCATAACCATAATGGTCTAATCACGCTACCTTGCCGCTCGTCATCGGTAGGGGTCGGGCGTGATAGGCCGGACGTCCGGATGTCCATGATTATCCAAATACGCAACCTTGCCGCTTGCCATCCGGATGAACAACAACTCATATGAGGCCGGCCGGTCATATCACCAATTAACCAGATTGCCTATATGGGCCGACCGGTCGTAAGACCAAACTTCGAGAGACCAGCCGGCCACATCGCTAATTAACCAGGTCAGGATTTAGATTAAGGTAAGTAGTTGTTAAAAGCTATTGGGCTGAATTTGGACCGTGATTAACTTTTCACTAATCCCAAGCCCATAGCAAAAACTATAAATACAGGTCCAGAGTAAGTGGTAGATAGGTTGCATTTACTGCACATTTATTACTGTTCTATCAAAAAACTCTCAAACTGATTTTGGCATCGGAGAATCTTTCGCAGGTCTCCCACCCGCACGCAGAAGAGAAAATCGAGGAGTAAGGAGCGAGAACCGGACGGCCGAGAGACGAGAGGAGGAGGACATGGAGGCATTGGACGACTCAGCCCCTACAACCGAAACAAAAGTCAAAAAGAGAATGTTCTCATCATTACATCGCTATTACAAATGTTGATAAACTTCCTAATGTGTCAAACCACATTGCCAGCACACATGATATTAAGAGCAATAGAACATGGTTGAACAAAAAATTCTATTGTATAAAATATAGCATGTTTCTTCGCCCACCGGTGAGTTGTGATCAACACTAGTTTTTCGGAATACAACCATCTACAAGAATTTCTTAGTCAAACAAAAGCCACAACATGCCTACCATATCTCTTGCTCACTGAAAAATTTAATGTTATCTTAATGCAGCTATAAAATCCTGCTAATTGTCTGTCATACAGAAATCGTCTACTTGAACAAATGAGCAAGATCAGGATCATCCAAATCCACATCCAACCATCCATTCAACTTCATATATTCTACATAATGATCTGGCGGCTGCACTGGGCGAGCACGTTTGGGAGTAAAGCTGTGAATTCTTGCAAGGTTTTTGGCAAGCCATTTAACATATGTCTGGTCCACAGGAGGAACAATTTTGAGTAATATTATGTCATTCTTTTCTTGCTTCGCCTGTTTGTCTCCCCTGACAAATTTGTTTCCCATGACAAATTAACCTGAATGAAGATTTTTGAAAAATTAGTTCTACAAGGTATTTGAGTGTAACTAGCTGAGGTGATGTATAGTGCAGTTATTAAACACTGAAATCGACATGTTTAGTTGGCATGTGGTCATAAATAAAGCTTGTGAAGAACAGAAGCAGCAAGCAACACTAAAATTTCTTTGGTCCTGTTTTGAATGAATTGTTTCAGTCAAGTACATACAGGAAACGTGCTTATCATAAAAGCATGAATTTCAAAAGCTACTTCTCAACAAGTTGTTTTGTGCTTGGATGTACTCTTGCATGAGTACGTAAATGATAAGTTATGCTAGGAGATTTTTTAACAAAAGCTTATGTTTGATGAAATTACTTATAGATGCATATTTGAAATTACAGTATCAAATGTAGAGAAGTAAATAATCACAAATTTAATAATTTTACAAAGTTTAAGTAACATACAACAACATAGAACATCCAAAATCATCTCACATTGGTTTGTGAAAGACATGGTACTGAAGAAACACATGATACCGCATTGCCTCAACCGTGGAACTTGATCTCTTTAGTTATAAATATAGTTGATACGAGTGTGACCTTGTATGGACAGTGTCAACCATGCATAAAATGTTAAAACCAACTATTCCTCTCCTTGACCCAACAATTGAATCTGTCTGCTGGAAAAAGCTTCTCATACAGTTTAATATCGCAGTCAGTAAGTCCACTAGCCAATTTCAGTACAATACTGTAGCTTCTGGTTCCAAAGTCATTACATACAACTCGTATTGTAAGTGACACCTTCTACTACCTCTCGTTGCTAAACTGAGCAACAAGCATTAACCACACAGTCTATGCTTCTGGCAAGATGCTTAGTTGACTTATTCCACTGAATCTTCTAAGCAGTCTGATATAAATCAAGGGAACAGTTTCTTGGCTTACATATTTATGCTGCTTTTCTCATCTCCAAGGCAACACTACCTAGACTTTTGGTTTTACAAAAGAAGTTAGTATAATGTAGATAACTTTTTTACATAACATATCATGATTCTCAGACAAAATTTTCCTAGTTTCTTTCGTTCTGTTTCAACTCCCCCAACTCAACATGGTACTATTCAATCAACAGAGGTTACTGCTTTATATTATTAGTGAACACTTTCTTCAAAAATAACTTGTCAACATAGAGACCACCATTCAGTATTAAAAAAAATTTTAACTGAAGGTTGGCATAAAAAAGAAAATATCAGACCAATATAAGCATTTACATCAGAATTTAACAAAACTGGTTTGAGTAGGCAAAGTTAGCCATTTCTAAGGGTGGCAGATGGCATGAGATAACTCATAGTACTCTCACGCACATAAGTGATTTCTTGAATGGGGAATCGAGGTTATAGCTTATAATCCTCGTCTTTTCCTCCTAATAAATCATTACTATGAAAAAGACGGGAAAAAACTATCCCTAATGCAACATCCCACGATTACTCAGAAGTCAGAACAGAGGTTCAAAAGTTAGCTACATAAAATTCCTATAATAAGAACAAAAATAATAAGGTGAGTGAGACAGAATCACAATCATACTTTGGAGAAACCCAAATCCAAATCCTAACCTAAGTCCCTCTTTCTAAACACACAGAATAGTTCAATTCCAACCAAATAGCAATATGCTAATTCATAACACCACAATCACAAAATGCAAAAAAGATGCGTAACAAGCCATACAACGAATTTAACAATTGAAAAAGAAAATGAATGAAATAAAGATAAAACTAAAATTACAAACACTAACATTCCCAGAAGCAATAATCAAATTGGAAACATAGCACGAAAAGTTAATCGCATTGGAACATACATACCTTCGCAGATGGTTCGACGATAACTGGTTCCGAATTATACAGTTGATTCAGGGATGGATAATATAAGGACGAAAATGGTTCATCTGCGCCACAAGTTCACTGGTACCATTATTTTCCTGCGATTTATTAAATAGTTTTCAATTGTTTATATTTTTTTCCCTCACTAATTTGACATTATCTGTTTTATCAACTACCGGTGGAAATATAGATGCTACAGTCCACATCTTTCACAATAATAAAAATATACATTTTTTTATATTTATTAAATAATTGCATGTTTCTTAATTTTCTTTTTATATATGTTGGGTTAATTTCACATTCTCGTTTTATTTATTGTTAAAAAGTAGTAAATAAAGAAAATAATGATTTTTCACCAAGAACTCGTGCACCACCATAACATTAAAGATAAAATAAAAAATATAAAAAAAAAATTACATAAATGGTTTTCTTTATTGTATATGACATCATACACAAATGATACGTCAATACTTTCCCTCTTTCTCAAATTTTAAATTGGTTTTCATTTTGATTAAGATTTTTCTTTCTTATGATTTGTATTATGATGATTTAACGCGTCGGGTAATCTTGTTTTCTTCTTTTCTTTTTTGTTATGTGTGAACGTTATAAATAAAATAAAAAATTATTTTTCTTCAATTTTTATAAGAAAAACGTTTCTTTAACAATCAATTTTTGCCAATTTTTTAACAAGTGGCATGTATTGATTGGTCATTTTGAAAGTTTTTTTTAAAAACATATAATGTGTCGTTGAGGACATTTTAGCAAGGGAAAAGAGTTTTGTGATTTCATTTGAGAAAATCATATGTTTTTTGTATTTCTTTTCCTTTCGTGTTCTTACTCTCTCCTCCATTGCTCTTAGGGGTTCTCCACTAAAGTTCTCTTTCTCTCCGTCTTGCTCTTCCTCTCTCCATCGTCGACAAAGTTGGTTCACTTTTTGGGTGACCTTTTTCACTTTTTCAGATGGATGATTGAGTTTATTGGTCATGGGTGGTGTTTACTTAATTAATGAACAACATAAGTCATTCAATTGTTGAGAAAAATGCCTATTTAGGTGGTTTGCACCAAGTTAGGTGAAGTCCATGACTATTGGTGCCCATGTCATGCCCTCATAATCGATTACAGGGACAATTGTACAGAAAGTTCTATGTGACTTCCTGGTTGGAACAACAACACTCCCCATGATGGTTTTTGCTATGTTTTTGTTGAATTTTTTCATTTTTTTGAGATGAGTGAGTGAGTTCAATGTTATTGGGTATGTTCCTTGCATCAATGATGATATTAGGCCATTTATTTCATCAAAAACAAATGTTCATTTGGTGGTTTTCTCCAACTAAGGTGAGGTGCATGACCATTGTTGTAACACCCCTCCTCGGAGTGTCAAAGGAAATTTTTTTTATTTTATTAATTAAGAAACATGTCATCTAATGTTGTTACAGGGCACAAAATTTAAAAGAAAATTTCAGTAAGTAATAGATATGTGAACAAGAGGGAAAGATATACCTATAAGATAACGTGCTGTCAACTTTGACTTTTGCTGACTATTTTAATCATAACTTTTTTCACAGACCTCCAAATAATGTCATTTTTTTTATTAGAAACTAGACTCAAAAAGCTTTCCAATGACTACTAATTTGTAATTTTTGGACATCTTAGGTACAGTTAATACGTTTTACATATTTCGGTCAACTCTCACCTTTGTCGGTTGTTTTGCTCTTAACTTTCTCCACCGAACCCCAAATGAGTTGATTCTTTTTTTGTTGGAATCTAGACTCAAAGAGCTTTCAAATGACTACTAACTCATAATTTTTATACCACTGTACTAGGTGCAGTTAATTTCCCAAAAACAATGTTTTTGTAAGCTTCCTAAATGGTCAGAGACTTCACCTACCTTGGTTCAAACACCTATATGCATTGTTTCGTTCCCAATTGAGTAGGGAAAATTGTGTTTTGATATACTTGACACCATCAATGATAAGAAACAAGAGGTATCCATGAAAAAATTGGAAAAAATCACCCATAGGAACAAAAAAATGACCTTGGGAGTCAAGTTCTCCCAACTGGGAAGTAACATGTAACTTTTTGTACAAATCAGCAATCAGCCCCTGGTAATCGATTACAGGGTCCCTGTAATCGATAACCAGGGGCTGATTGCTGATTCGTACGAAAATTTACACATTACTCCCCAGTTGGGAGAACTTGACTCCCCAAAGTCATTTTTGTGTCCCTATAAGTGATTTTTTCTATTTTTTTGCATGGATGACTCACGTTGCTCATCATTGATGGTCTCAAGTATATCAAAACATAGTTTTGCCCACTCAATTGTGGATGAAATACATGTTGCTCATCATTGATGGTGTCAAGTGTATCAAAACACAATTTTCCCCATTCAATTGTGAAGGAAAAAACTCCTATTGGTGTTTGAACCAAGGTAGTTCAAGTTCATGACCATTTTTGCACAACTCATGTCCTGGTATGCCATCTAATGTTGTTACAGTGCACAAAATTTAAAAGGAATTTTCAATAAGTAATAGATATGTGAACAAGAGGGAAAGATATACGTATAAGATAGCATGCTGTCAACTTTGAACTTTGCTGACTATTTTAATCATAACTTTTTCTACAGACCTCCAAATGATGTGATTCTTTTTTTATTAGAAACTAGACTCAAACATCTTTGCAATGACTATTAATTTGTAATTTTTTGGACTTCTAAGTAGGTACAGTTAATTCCTTAAAGTTAACATTTTATATATTCTTACCACCTCTGACCTTTGCTGGTTGTTTTGCTTTTAACATTCTCCACCGAATTCCAATTGAGTTGATTCTTTTTTTATTAGAAAATAGACTCAAAAAGCTTTCCAATGACTACTAATTTGTAATTTTTGGACATCTGAGTAGGTACAGTTAATTCCTTAAAGTTAACATTTTATATATTTGTGCCAAGTCTGACCTTTGCTGGTTGTTTTTCTGATAACTTTCTCCACCGAACTCCAAATGAGTTGATTCTTATTTTGTTGGAATCTAGACTTAAAGATCTTTCAAATGACTATTAACTCATAATTTAGACCAGTTTACTAGATGTAGTTAATTTCCCAAAAACAACATTTTTTTAAGCTTCCTAAATGAGTTTACTTCCAAGTTATTGTTTCATGTTTCTTATTTTATTCTATTTTATTTTATTTATTTATAAACTTGCAACCATCAACCATGACCAACACGAGTCATCCATTGAAAAAAATGGACAAAGACAACCTTAAGCACAGAAAAATCACCATGGGAAGTCACGTTCTCCCAACTGGGGAGTGACTTGCAAGTTTTTGTACAAATAGCCATTAAGCCACTGGTAATCGATTATAGACACCATGTAATCAATTACCAAGGCATGTATCGGCTTCAAGTGCTGAGGGACTTTAACTATATTGCTGAAACACTCACATGGGGTCTTTGCTCCATAATAGGCTGGATAAAGATGAGTTTTGATACACTTGCAACCATCAACCATGACCAACAGGAGTCATCCATTGAAAACAATGGACAAAGGAAGCCTTAAGCATCGAAAAATCTCTATGGGGTCACGTTCTCCCAATTGGGATACCTATTAAGCCATTAGTAATTGGTTGCAGGCACCATGTAATTAATTACTGGAGCATCTCTTGGTTTCAAATGCTGAAGCACTTGAACTACCATGCTGAAACACCCACATGGGGTCTCCATAATGAGTTGGGCAAAGTACAGTTTTGATGGAAGTTGGAGAGAGGACAGAAATGAAGAGGGAGAGAGGAATGAAATATGAGTTGAAAATGAAGGGTGCACAGAGGAGTAATTTTGGAATCTCAAAAAGGTAAATATGCTCTCTTTTCACCACAGCGACTGCAAAAAAAAAAAATCTTACGGTCCAACAAGAAGCTAACACGTGAATGTTGTTAAATTGTTGTCAAATTTTAGTTGTTAACATATCACAATTCTTTCCATAATTTTTAATTGCAGCCCTATTATTTCTAAAAGGACTATTTTATTACAGTACTTAGAATTCATGGTTAAAGAACGTGATTGCAAAACGAAAGAAAATAAAAGAGAAAGGAACCAGGGAAAGACAAAGAGAAAGAAGAAGCAACGAGAACTATCTATGTTATGTTATTGTATGCATAAGGGTGACAAACTGTATATATGTACAGAAGACACATAAACTGAAAGATACAAAGTGTAGAAACTAAAACAAAAGAAGCGTCGGGCAGAAGACGAGGACGGTAAGCGGTAGAGCCAATAGAGGAAAGTTTATTAGTCTCCCTTAGGGTGTGTTCTTTTGGGGGAATATGTGGGAGATGATTTGGGGGAGATGATTTGAATGGATTTGAGTGGATTTGAGGATAATATTTTTGTTGTTTTTTTGAGTGGATTTGTGGTTAATTGAGAGTGGATTTGGAAGTAAAGTTTGTGAGAATTAGTGTAGGATTTGATTGATGTGATATATTTTAAAAATTAGTTTAATTGGTAGAAAATGAAGATTACAAAATTGCCCCTACTTATAAAAGTATTATAAAATGTTATTTTGTAATGTTATATTTAATTGTAAAAATGTTTATAAAGAGAAAAAAATTATGAATAATTATTAAAATTAATGTATAAAAATTTTAAAAATTAAATTGTAGTAAAATGAATGTATTTTAAAATGTATAATTAAATTGTAATATAATTTAGTACGAAGTGATATAAATTTATTTGTCACGCATGTAAGAATGATTAACATTAATCAAATTTTAATTATTAGTTATAAATGTAATATTTAGAAGGTTTATACAATTTTAGTTACTATTTCATCTATTTTGTTTAATTTGGTTTTATTTATTATTTTTTATTCAAAAAGTTCTGATTTTCATCAATTTTAGTTAATTTAATTTTTTTAACAAAGTTTAAATTGTTAACAAAAAAAATAATAATGTTGTTATAGTTCATAATTTTTAATTTAAAAATGTTATTCACGTATGAAGTCTATGTGATCGTGTTTCTGATAGTATTTTTCGTTAACCATTCAAATGTCTTTATAAAAAAGATTAAAGTGACCAAAATTAATAAAAATTAAGACTGTATTAAATTCTTAAAAACATAGGATCAAATTGAATAAAATAGACAAAAAATAAAGACAAATATTATATTTAAATCAATATTTTAACAAGTAAATTTAATAATTATTTTAATTTTTCTTATTAAAGATATTAATTAACAATTAAAACTTAAAACCTATTCACACTTTACTTTTAATATATACATATATATTTATAATTGAAAAAAATTAAAATAAAAAAATTAAAAGAAAATATATCAATCAATCTACTAATGTGGGACAAGTTAGAATTTTCAGTTAATTTTTTTTATAACGAGTCAATTATGCATGATCAAAACGAATCATACTGTGCTACTTTATAATTTCTAAATATATTTGTCTCCTTATTAAGAGACCATTAAAATATGAATGGGTAATACATAATAAATATTCTGTAACCAGTTATGGCTCCCTGTAATCGGATATGCGCATGGACAATCGTAACCGGTTACGCTGTCATGTAACCGAGTACTCCATGCAAGCTGATACCCTCTTCTTCTTCCAGCAAGCTACAACCGTGATCAATCTAACTTCTTCAACCACTCCTTTCACGTTTGGTCACCTTCATCCACTCCGTCATCATCATCAACAACGTTCTTGGTCCTCCGCCGACGCCCACGACGTAGTGGGGCTGCTGCTGCATGTAGGGCTTCATGGATTCCTTTTCTGGCAAAGCACACAGTTCATGATGATGGACAGAGTTTGCCTTTACCCTACACACAAACGTCTTCCTCCTCCTCTCCACCTCCCTCTCCATCTCCATCAACCTCTACTTAGATTTGCAGTCGTCCATGGCCACCACCACCACATGTCCTCCAACAAACAAACCTTCATCCTGCACAAATCTCCCTCTTCTCCATCCTCCCTTTCACGCTGGACCCATCCATAGCCTCAGTAATGACGACGTCAATGCACCATTGGAACTAGATTCTGCATGATTTCGTCGACCATAACAGGAAGCTGTAACCGGTTACGTTCACGTGTAACCGATTACACCAGGGCGTGTAAATCTTCGAAAACGTGTAACCGGTTACGATGTTTGTAACCGAATACAGATTCCGCTTTCAGACTCCGTCTTCGTCGTCAACCACGTCCTTCGTTGGCGATTCACCACTATCTTCTTCTTCATCACCATGACCAACTTCAACCTGAAACAACCACACCAATTTTTTATATTATGTTTACTATGCATGGGAATAACGTTTTCATGATATGCATATTTTATTGTAACCTTGGCTGAATACTTTGTTGGAAATTTCC
Organism: Vigna angularis; assembly: GCF_016808095.1. Taxonomy (NCBI): domain Eukaryota; kingdom Viridiplantae; phylum Streptophyta; class Magnoliopsida; order Fabales; family Fabaceae; genus Vigna; species Vigna angularis. The sequence continues at coordinate 34,025,348 of NC_068970.1, forward strand.
AATTCGTTTAGGGCAAAGCGGTCTTTTTATTCAAAATCATCGCAAATCTTCTCAAATTAGCGGAATGGTGATAACGTATGAATCTCGCAAATCCTCGCTTTTCCGTCCGCGTAAATCGTCCCAACCGAACGTTAATTTCTTCACAGATCAGTTCTCGCAATTCACTGTGAATAGTACCATCCACGCATACGAACACACAGCGTTAAGCTGCAAGTAGATGCCACGCATACCCACCTTGGGATGAAGATTTTGAAAAGTCTGGGGAGAAAAGGCTTGGTAAAGAGAAGATAGAAATTGACTTAAATGGTGGACAACAAACGTATTATATGAGATGGAAGATGTTGGACTATAGGTAGAGAGATAAAGAGTTGGAAGCATCATGAACTTTGTTGTATGGGAAATTACTTTCATGGAAAACAACGTTGCGAATGCGAGAGATATTAATTTTATGATTTGTAGGATTAAGGTGGATATAACCTTTAGTATGAGGTTTAAAGTCAAGAAAGATACAAATTTCTTACGCTGAGCGGTGATGGTGCTTGAGTACAGAGGCAACCAAAAACTCGTAAATGAGAAAGACCACAAGAAGAACCATTTAAACACTCATAGGGGGGCATTTTGTAGAACCGATGTAGGGATGTAGTTGATGAGATACATAGCATATTGAGCTGCATAGCACCAAAAAAGAGTTGGAAGATTGGAGTGAAACAGGAGAGCACGCGTGACGTTCAATACAACTCCATTCTGTCAGGGAGTTTCCACGCAAGTGGTTTGGTGGATAATCCCTTTCCAAGAAAAGAAATCTTGCATGATAACCTCAGCACCATTGTCTGTTCTTATAATTTTAATGTGAGTATCAAATCGGTTTTCAATTAAGAACAAAATCGTAAATGTGAGGAGTAAGAGTGATTGTAGAACCGATTTGATGTATCCGTGTTTCTTATAACACAATCATTACGATTACAAAAGGTGCAGTGTTTTCGAGTGTGAGTTGGAATTTTGCTGCAAGATCACCCTGAGCGAATCGGTTCTTGAGATCATTTCAAACATCAATGGCTTGGTCCATCCAAAGATGAAGAAGAATCAACGAAAACTTTCTCGGATGTTATTGTATGCAGAAAGGTGACAAACTGTATATATATAGAAGAAAGAAAAACTAAAAGATACAACATGCAGAAACTAAAACAGAAGAAACGCCAGACTGAAGATGAGGACTCTAAGCGTAGAGCCACCAGAGGATAGTATATCATTTTATGCTTTGTAAAAGCAAGTTTTGAATTATCTGTTCCTGAAAATTTTCTGAAATAAATTTTTTGGAATTCTCAGATATAATTTTAAGAACAAAATATTTAGAACAAAATTTTCAAAATATTATTTTTTTTACATTTTAAATACAATTTAGAACATGACTTTTCGGAATATAATTCCTATGATAAGTTTTTCAAAACATATATCGTATCTTCCTAAAAGAATTTTTCAGAATAAGCTTCTCATAACACATTTTGAGTAGAGTGACGAGCTTTCTGAACTAACTTTCTATAATATAGGATAACTTGTGAAATGAATTTTTAAAATGATTTTTTTAAACCAGTTTTTTCTCTTTTTCTTCTTCTCTCGGAGAGTGTAGTAGAAAATGAGCGTGAAGTGACAATAGCAGTAATGTAATGAACTGAGAGAGGTTAGTTTTTATTTTTCTATTATTATGGAGGTACAACTAATAATAGTAGGGTGCATAAAGAAAAGTCCAACTTTATTCTCTTAGCCCAAGCTGCATTTTCTATTTTATTTTGGCCCATAATTAATAGTCCAAAATTAAATGAAAAGGGATAGGGTTTTTCTAAGTGCACTTGTATAATAAATTTAAAAATATATTTTAGAATAAACAATCTAAAATATTTTTAAAATATATAATTTTAAATTATTTTAATGTATTTTAAATATATTTCAGGGTATTAAAAATTTAAGATAAATGGAAAGTTTTACCTTGAAAAACAATATATAATTTGAAAATTAATATGAGTAAAAAACTCACAAATATTATTATTTTAATATTTTATATTAAAGTTGATATTTTTATTTCTTACATAAATTTGGTCACGGTCAAAACTAATAATTTGTCATTTTAATAGCACTTTTATATTACATAATTGTATTTTACGTCACAAAATTTAAAATATTATTTTAAACTATGCAATATAATGTATATTTAAAATTATTCAATCCAAATCTTTTAGACGGTATAATTTAAAATATATTTCAAATATTATGACAAAAAGATACATTAATCATTATTTAAATGATCTTATATTAGTAAAAACAAAGCCTAATGTGTTTATACTTTTAGATAATAAAAAATAATAAAATTATTATAAATTTAAATTTAAATAATTTTTATAATTTTATTATAGTTAATTTTTATTTATTTTAATTTTAAGAAAATGATCAAATCAGAAAAAAAAATCGTTAAATTTAACTCAAAACAGATATTCAAGGACAAAATTGAAAGAGAAATATATATATATATATATATATATATATATATATATTAAAATAAAAAATTCTCTTTAAATAATAAAATAAATAAATGAGAGAATATGAAAAATAATTGAAAAAATAGCTTCTATGTTAAAACATTATTCTTCAACTTTTTCTTTAGTCGGAGAATATTTAGAATTTTCGGACGGAACGCCTCCGAAGGTTTCTTCAAAAAAAGGAATAAAGTCACCTTCTTCAACCATGCTTTTTCTCCATTCTATACCAAAGAGAATGAGAGAATGAGAAGTGGAACACATTAACATGAGGCAATAACTAGAAATGGAATGAAACATGAATGAATGGGTAAGTAATAATATCTTGGGATATTGATTGGTGATCGACGCACCAAACCCTCAAGTGATAAAATGGAAGGAACGAGCATTCATAGGAAGTGGTTCCGCACATTTCCATTAGGATTCAGCTCTCACCACAATTTGGTACACACTGGTTGAGTCCCTTCTTCCGCATTGTTCGGGAGACAAGAAATCACGTGCAGGACTATCATTGTTCATCCCCATAAAATTATTATCGAAAGCTAAGAGTCATTTGTTTCCTGCAATTTCATTAAAATAAATAATAAATCATTTATGATATTTAATGGAGTTTTATTTGTCGTGTTAGTTGTTAGTATTTTGAGTTTACATTTGGAGATAATGAGTTTTTGAAAGTGACCTCTAATGTAGGAATGATTATTTTCTCATAGAAGCTTTCTCCTATATTTATTGGCTTATATTAGATTTTGAGACGTATTGATCAGTCATTTATGAGATAGTCATGTCTTCCCAATTGTTAAGTTTCATGCGATGTTTTACGTCTCACAGTTTAGAAAATATGAATCGGTCATTCTCATGTGTTAAAAGTGGATGAAGTGGAGTCAAAGAATATCTTTCAGTATAGATGCAACACGTTGAGGTAGTTGATAGCCAAACAAAAAGCTTAGAGGAAAAACCATCCGTTTGGTCAAAGTAGTGTAGGAAAACAGAACGGGCAACTCTACTTGGAAGTTAAAGGAGGGCATGAGGAAGTTATATCCTCACATGTTCTCTACTAAGTCTAAATTTTTAAAGTCGAAAATGTTTATTGTTTGAGAGAATGAAAGAACCTAGAAAATAGAGTTTAAGAAATAGACTTTAAGAGTCCATAGTGTGTTTAAATAATGAGACTCTATTTTTTTATATTAAAAACCATAAGGTGTAAATAAAAAATTTATAAATTAGTTTCATTACTTAAAACACATTTCATCTCTCTAAACTCAACCCTATAACCTTTCTCTGCCTTCTCTCTAATTTCTCTTCTCATTGGATCATCTGTTTGATGATCAAGAAGTTCCTAAAGGATGAGGGCGACAAGATTTTTGTATCCAACAAATCAATTTGTCAAAAGAGTAAGTCAATTTATGTTCTTTTCTAGAGTTCCATATTTCTTCTCTACATGTGGCTATTTTTCAGTTACATGCCTCCTCTAAGTTTTCTTTTAGGTTCTCTATTGATCAATGGTTGTAATCACATACCTTGATCATGTTTTTGTTGCCTATAGGAGCAAATTTTTGATGGGATAATTGTGCTTAAATGGTTGATTTTAAGTGAATTTGTGATGATTGGAATTGTTGGGTTTGGGAATTAAAGAGACGTAAAAAGTGAGTTTTAGCGCATAAATTATTCTTGGATGTTCTAATGTTTTTTTGTGCAGCTGAGAATATAAGTTTTATTGGTCCAAATGGCAATTCAAGGCCCAAAATCAGATTTTATTTGGAAAATAATATACAAATAGGCCAAACAAACAAACTTTACCCTTGCACCTCCTAAATTTTCCTACCCATACCCCTCTTACCACTAACTAGTCAGACTTCACCAGATCATGCCACGTGTCCAAATCCTCCACACACAGATTTAGCCAACCACAAGCTGCCACATCACCTCCCTCTGCCACATCATCATCTTCAACCCTTCTCCATAAACCCTATATCTCTTTTACGCCGCCGCACCACTCTGCCACCACCTTGCCGCAACTGCGCCGTCACCGTCAGCCACCGCCGCACAATCCACAACCGTCGCTGGTCACCATCGCGCAACCACCTCCGTCATTACTGTGCCGCCACCATGCCGCAGATCTGACCAACCACGCCATCGACCATCAACATCGCGAAATCGCCACCGTGAAGACGCTGCCATGACCATCAGCCGCGAGCTCCTTCACCTTCCTCGCGTACCATCCTTGCCAGAATTGCGAGGCTGCGACACCAACATCACGATAGCCTCCTCCATGGCCGCCACGATCCATCATCTTCACTACAGAAACGCGATCCCTCACCATCACCACAGCGCAAGCCGCAACCCAAACACTAGTCTCCTCGCCGTTGCCTTCGTTCTCATCCATGGACGCCAAACCTCTGTCATCAATCTCGCACAGCCATGGAAGTTTGCTCATTATCGAACCTGCATCAAAACCAGACCTGCAATCAACCCAGCAATCACAAGTCACTTTCGGACCTGCAGAAAAATCCCAAGCAAAGGAGCAGCCGCAGGAGCAAAGGGGAAGCCCTTTCCCAATCTGAAACCCTAATTGGGTGAGAAAGATGGCTGCCACGTGGCAAGCTCTCATTGGCCATGTCCTTCCTTAGTCAAAACTGGTCAACAGATTTGAATCTGGTCAAGGTTGGTCAAATAGGGGTTCTGTTGCAATTTTGGGAAATTCAGTTGGGGCTAAAGTGCAAATAGAGGAAATTTCAGGGCTTATGTGTAATTTTGGAAATTCAGAAAAGCTAAAAGATAAAATTAAGTTGTTGAAATAATTTAATTTGAGAATATCAACAAAAAATATCTTCCAAATAATGTTATAATTATCTAAATCTTTTAGTTATTTGGAAGATATAAGATAAAAGATTCTGTCAACTGAATATTCAGAGTCCAAGCACAATCAAGCCCTATATAAAGAGACCCAGGAGAGGTAGAAAAGGGACTTCACTTTATTCATTCACCACTTCTCTCTCTCTTATTTCATCTTGTATTCAACTCCATTCATGGAGAGCTAAGCATCTAGGGCTATTCTGTTGTAATTCCATTATGGATTCTGAGGTTAGATTGAGTTCATGCAATTGTTTATTTTGATTATTGATTTAAGTTGTTCTCTCTCTATGTCTTTCATCTCTCTATCAAATTAAAAGCAAATATTTTTGCATCATAATGTGTTTGAATCTACATGCATATTGATTATATGAGTTCTAGGGTTTCTAGGTTTAATTGAGAATCTACTTTGATTTAATTTAGGAACTTTCATATGATTAAATGGTTTTTACTATCAATTGAGAATGTACTTTGATTGGTAGTAATAATTTCAACTATAATCAATTGAGAATGTACTTTGATTGATTAACTTTTAATTTGGTTAGGAGATTTAAGAATAGACATCATTAAACACAATAGGATTTGATTGAGAATGTACTTTGGTTGAATTCATTGTGAATAATCTAGAAAGGTTTTGCATTTGATTGAGAATTTACTTTGGTTAAATGCATGATCGCCCTCAAATTAATTAAGAATGTACTTTAATTAATTTGAAACTTAAATAATAATCAATTGAACAATTATCTGTGAATAACCGATGATGAATCTATCTTGGAAAAGCAGTGGAATTAGCATGTTTAATTATAACTATTTTTAAGTTTCTTATTTGTTCTTTAAACATTCTCCAAAAATTACTTTTATTCTTGAGCATTGCATTCATAAGATTGAAATATTGAAAGGCAATTCCGTATTCATTGGGAGACGACTCAAGGTTACTTTAACCCTATCTACTTTCTTGAATACCACTTGGCAATACAAAAGTTGCCTTGAAAAGTAGTATTAATTTGATAGCTTCAACGATAGCTTATCAGTTCTATATTGATCAATGGTTGTAATCACATACCTTGATCATGTTTTTGTTGCCTATAGGAGCAATTAGTATTCTAAGAGTTATGAGAGCAACTTTTGGCCTTTTAGAGCAGTTGAACTTTCATAAGGTAAGACAAGCTAAATGCTTCGTTTTCTTCTAAAGTTTGAGTAACTTGTTAAATTGTTTTGGTATGTTACAATTGTATGGGATGATGGTTGAATATGAGTTTGAGCTCTATGATAATGTACAATGCAACTTGTTGAAATTGATGGTATGGTATGATGAATGCTAGTTATAGTGAGCTTGTTGTTCTAATTGTTCTAATAGTTGAGCATCCAACTGTTGCAAAGCTACAATATGTTGTTGAACTAATGCAGTGTTCTGTTGCTGCATTGCTTCCAACAGTGACTCCATCATTCTCATAACGTTGGATGTATCAGGATTGTGGGGTGGAGAAGGAGGAGACCTATTTGCCATCTTCTACAACCGAGTGCCTAACTCACTTTGTAGTGACTGCCAAAACCAAGAAGTGAACCGATGATCCCTATCCGAGATGATACTAGACGATACACCATGCAACTGAACTACTTCTCTGATGTAGAGCTGAGCCAACTTTGTCATTGACATCTTCAAATTAATAGCAAGGAAATGAGAACTTTTAGTTAACTTGTCTACTATCACCCAAATATCATCATGATTTCTGACCGTTCGAGGTAAATGGGTAACAAAATCCATAGTAATACTATCCCATTTCCACTCAGGAATTTCCAATTGTTGCAGCAAACCTCCTGGTCTTTGATGTTCCACTTTAGCTCTCTGATAAGTTAAACATGAAGACACAAACCGAGCCACATCTCCCTTCATGCCTGACCACCAAAAAGATTCCTTGAGGTCCTGATACATTTTAGTCATGCTTGGATGCATACTAAAACGACTCTGATGTCCTTCCTCAAGAATCAATCTCTTCAACTCCCCATCATTAGGCACACACACCCTTCCTCTGAACCTTAAGAGACCGTCCGTCCCCACGCTGAAATCCTTTCCTTGCTCTAAACCGACCAAATCTCTGGACTTTTACAGTTCAAGATCAACCGAATGCTTCTCTCGGATGCGATCTAACAGCCTACTTGCTAACACAAAACTGCTGCAGATAAAACTGTTCGATTTTAACTCCACCTGTAGTCTTAAGTCCCTTAAGCTCTCTGCCAAACTCGGCTCTCGGACCATCATAGCAGAAGCATGCATAATCTTTCGGCTCAAAGCATCAGCTACCACATTAGCTTTTCCTGGATGATACAATAAATCAAACTCGAAATCCTTAAGAAATTCCATTCACCTTCGCTGCCTCATGTTCAACTCATTTTGATCAAAGAGGTACTTTAAGCTCTTGTGATCGCTGAACACTTGAAATTGTGCACTGTAGAGATAGTGCCTCCAAATCTTCAAAGCAAAAAACCACAGCTACCAACTCGAGATCATGTGTAGGATAACTCTTCTCATGAACTTTCAACTGCCTTGAAGCATAAGCAACCACTTTTCCCTCTTGCATCAAGACACAACCCAAACCCTGATATGAGGCATCACAGAAAACCTCAAAAGGTTTACCTGTATCCGAAATTACCAACACAGGATCACTCGTCAACCTTTGCTTTAGCTCTTGAAAGCTAGCTTCACACTGATCGATTCAGACAAAAGATTGATTGTTTCTTATCAACTGAGTTAACGGTGCTACTATCTTAAAAAATCCTTCCATAAAACGACGATAGTAGCCCGCTAATCCAACAAAGCTCTTGATCTCAGTGACCGACTAAGGTCTTTCCCACTGAAACACTTCACGTACCTTAGCCGGATCCAAAGAAATACTACCAGCCGAGATCACATGCCTCAAGAACTGGATTTCCTCCATCCAAAACTCGCACTTGGATAGCTTAGCATACAACTTCTTTTCTCTTAACACACCAAGCACTATCCTCAAATGATCTCCTCGTTTTCTTCTAAAGTTTGAGTAACTTGTTAAATTGTTTTTGTATGTTGCAATTGTATGGGATGATGGTTGAATATGAGTTTGAGCTCTATGATAGTGTATTGTGCAACTTGTTGAAATTGATGGTATGGTATGATGAATGCTAGTTGTAGTGAGCTTGTTGTTCTAATTGTTTACTGTATGATTACTTTTGTTGAGAAATTCTGCATTAGTAGATCATCTTACTATTGGACATTTGGTTTATTAATAGATTGAGCGTTGGTTGAGAAATGGTCTAGAAATGGATGGTTTTACTAGTGAATTCCTATGAGAATTATCTATTGAATAACTTGAATGTTAGAAGTCTATTTTTGTTCATTTAGGACTTGGGTAACCTTACTTATTGCAAATAAATAAATAAATAAATCGATCTTGATTTAGGAGTAGTCGTGGTGTCACATTGACTAGTTAGTCCTAAGAATGTTTTCTGGATTGTCAGACGCGTCTGGGAGTGAAACACATCTTTTATTTTACTACTTAAAATCTTTTGAAAAACTTTAAATCTTGTATCCAAACTTCTTTTGAAGTTTTTGTTGTATAAAAAGTAAAAATATTATAGTTATAATTGGATAACTGTAATAACTAAATTTTATATGTTTTCCTTATCATTTACTTTTGTGTTATTGTATTTGTAATGATTCCATGATAATGGTAAATTTATTAAAATGAGATGTCACACATCTCATGAACTTCAACATCACTCAATTTGGATTAGTAATTCATGAGAGAGCTTCAAAGGAGGGTCTTGGTAGATTGTGCAGTGAATGATCTGTGTGCATCATGACAAACCAAAAGCAAGACAAACTTACAAAGCAGAGAGAGAAAGACACTTGAAAGCTTTCTGTGAAATGTTATTATGAGTGAAAAATCTTATATAGTAGTAAAGTAAAAAATACATACATATATATATATATATATATATATATATATATATATATATATATATATATATATATATAGAGAGAGAGAGAGAGAGAGAGAGAGAGAGAGAGAGAGTAATAGAGCGACAAAAGAAAATAGAGGGGTATTCTAGAATAAAGGTTATAGAGGGGTATTATAGGTATTTTGACAACCCCCTCAAGCTTGGTGTAGATTTTGAGAGTGCCAAGCTTGGAATGCTATGGAAGGTGGAAGGAGGAAGAGGCTTGGTCAATATATCAACAAGTTGTAGAGTAGTGTGTATGGGGAGACAATGCCTTGTTGAACTTTTTCCCGAATGAGATGGCAGTCAATTTCTATGTGCTTCGTTCGTTCATGAAACACTTGGTTTGTGGCGATTTTGATGGCATACATGTTATCACAATATATTGTAGCAAGTTGAGGAAGGGGTAGATGAAGGTCGTTCATAAGATTGTTAAGCCACTAGATCTCACAGATAGTCTAGGCAAGAGCATGATATTCTGCTTCGGAGGAGTTGCGTGAGACCGTGCTTTGCTTTTTGTATTTCCACAATATTGGTGAATCACCCAAGTATACAATATAGCCAGTGGTGGATTTGCGGGAGTCGGGGCAATCGGCCTAGTCAAAATCACTGTAAGCTTTCAATTGATGTGTGACAAGCATTACAATTTTCAGTTCTAAAATCAATGTAATTATACTTTTGTCTTAAAATTTATAATATCTTGTCAGACAAATGACCTAATCGATTGTGCCAAATGTTCTTACAATCAAATATATCAAGAATGTGTTTATCTACAAAGTGAATAAAACATTGTGGGATGTTGGTGGATCCACGAAAGTTGTACAAGCCTTCATTGATCTCAACTGAACCAATCTTGATGTTTGTTGTCATATCCTGAATAAAACATGTCCCATTAGTGAAAGTAATACAAATGTGATTATGTGCAACCAGCTTAAAGACAAAGATGAGGTTATAACAAAAATCTGGAATAAATAGAACATCTTTGAGAATAATGTGTTCACTAATTTTAACAATGCCTTTATGTGTGGCGGTGGTTTTCATGCCATTAGGTAGATTAATGGTTACATGAGTAATTTTTTCATAAGAGCTTAAGTGAGTGAGAGAAGAGGAAACATGATCTATTGCGCCAGAATCCAGAATCTAAGATATAATACATTTGCCTTCATGAGAGGTAAGAGTAAAAACGAATTTATCTATATCAGTTGAATTAGATATTACGGAACTGATTTGATTAGTAGATATGGCTCATGTGTCACTAGGAGATTTGATAAGGGCCATGAGAGCTTGATATTGTTGTTGTGTCAAGCAAACCTCTTAATCAATGGCATCTGTTGGACCATCATTCCTGGTATCTTGATTTGTAGATATGAGACTTTTTCCATTATGAAATTTATGACCAGGAGGAAACCCATGTTTCCTATAACAGACTTCAATAGTATGTCCAGTTTTGTCACAATGAGAGCAAATCTTCTTACCTTGATATTTTTGTTGGCAGGAAATCCATGTCTCTTGAAGCAAACCGATTCATTGTGACCATTCTTGACACAATAGGAACAAGTGACAATATCCACAACAGCGACATGTTTAATTTCCAGCTCATTGAGAATATTATTGCTTATAACTTGCCTTTCTTATTATACAACATAAGAAAAGATTTTCAAAATGGAAGGGATATGATCAAATAACAAAACGTGAGACTGAATGTTACCGTATTGTTCATTCAATCCGCAAAGAAATTGTAGGATCTGATCTTCATGCTTTCTTTGAGCAATTGTTGAAGTTAGGTTACAAGAACACCTGATTTCACAGGAATAGGTTGACTTAGGGCGAAAGTTGTCAAGCTCGTCCCAGATTATACGAAGTCTGGTAAAATACTCTGTCATGGTTCTTTCTCCTTATTTTAGAGAGGCGACTTCATTTTGTAATTCAGAGATGCATACGAGACCTCCTTGGAAGAATATTGATTTCAAGTTGTCCCATATGCCCTGGGTGCTGTCCATCCATAGAAAGGTTCGACGTATGTCCGACGAAACGGAATGCACGAGCCAAGAGACCACCATGTTGTTGCATTTTGTCCAAGAATGATAAGAATCGGCTTCTTTTTGCGGCAGGGTAGCGATACCATCAAAAAACTGAATCTTGTTTTTGGCACTCAAGGCGATGTACATGGATTTGCTCCAAGCATAGTAAGTAATTGTTGGACTCTAGGAGAGGGGAAACAAGAGAAACCTTTGGGCTTTCGCTTGGATGGAGGTACAAGAGACTAGAAGAGTGGTTATGTTCCTCCATCATCGTGCAAGATCCTGCAAAAGATTGGACAAAGGAAAAAAAAGGAAACTAAGAATAGAAAGAAGAGAGAAAGGGAAAAGAAAAATAAAAGAGAAAAAGAAACATGGTTAGAGGTGCAACAGAGCTCTTCAAAAGAAGAACTCTGATACCATCATGAGAGAGCTTCAAAGGAGGTTCTTAGTAGATTGTGCAGTGAATGATCTGTATGCATCGTGACAACCAGAAGCAAGACAAACTTACAAAGCAGAGAGAGAAAGACACTTGAGAGCTTTCTGTGAAATGTTATTATGAGTGAAAAAATCGATACAATAGGAAAACAAAAAATACATATATAGAGTAATAGAGCGACAAAAGAAAACACATGAGTATTCTAGAATAAAGGTTAGAGAGGAATATTAGAGGTATTGTGACAGTAATTACAAAAATAATTCAATTCAATTTAGAGAGGGCCAAACAAAATTAAAGCATAAATAAAAAGACTAATTAAAAAATAAACAAAGAAAAATAAAATCTAAACACACATTATAACAATAACAAGAAAATAAAATACATATATCAGATTGATTTGGATGCACAATTATTTTCTTATAGGATGGAAAACTCTTTTATATGAATCAAAATTCAGTAGCTCACATTGATATTCACATATATATATATATATATATATATATATATATATATATATATATATATATATTTATTGTTGTTTAAAATAAAAGATAGCTTAGCTATGTATAATGTGAAAATTTAGTCATAACCCTAAAACAATGTTAAGTTTCCAAAATTCAGTCATTTCAAATTAAAAAAATTCAAATATAAAAACCAAGTGCAGTTATTGAATAGTTTTTATCAAAGGCATAAATCTTTAATCACAAATGAATCAAAGCTTTTATATAAGTAAGAAAATAGATATTTATACTATAAGCTTATTGAAGTAATTAGTTGCATAATCCAACAAACTATCTAATAAGCAACCAGCATATAGTACAAATAAAATGCTAAATAATAGGTTCTATTTGTACAGACATAATAATAATTACAAAAACATTCAACAAAAGTCCAGTGTTACACAACATTCCTAATATAAGAATTAACTCAAAATTAGCTTGAAATATCCTTCCCTTCCTTTGACGCTTTTGAGCCATCTACCAGTTTCTATAAGAGAAAAAGAAAAGAAGTTAACTTGTTGATATAAAAGACTAGATTTTGCTTTCTTCTCACTTTCTTTCTAATTCAATTTTTAAATTATTTTTTTCCATTGTCTCTTTCTTCACTTCATTAAGTACAGGAAGTATTTTTAAGTATTGTGTAAATTATTCACACAGTATTATTTAAAAAAAGTATTAATATTTTTCGCCTTACATGGAAGACGAGATAAGAAAATTACACGTTTGCAAGAAGCATGTTTTTCAAATGATAAATTACAGCCTTGAGGAATGTAAAAAGACATAATTATTGAATGTCCCATACCATGTGCAGTCTCTGCGCCTTTCGTTTTAGCCGGCAAAATTTGACTTTCATCTGATGTGGTTGGCAATGATTGATTCTCCACAAGGTGTTGCAACTTGGCTGGTTTTGGTGTATAACTAGGACTTTATCCAAAACAGCCAACAAAGGAACATCCTTTGATTGATTATTATTCAATTTCATTAATGAATAATAATATAATATGTTTAAAAGATAACATTCAATCCTTCATGATTAGTTCTCTTAAACCATCACACGTTTATTATTTGTTTATAGGAATGTATGCATTTACTGTTCTGATAAGATAAACAGAAAGAAAATATTGAGCATAGCTCCAAAAAAAGGGATCATGAGAGAGAAGCATTATACTGATCCAGTTCAGTACCTATATATAGACCATACAGCTTTATTTGACTCTTTTCTGTGTTCAACAGTCTCTCTGTGAGCTGAAGGTAGTTAGCATAAAAAAGATTGAAGCAAGCACTCAAGAAGGAAGAAAAAGGTAATAGCTTGGCTTTCATTATTTTTCACAAACTCCCGTAATTCATAGCAATAAATTTAAATCTTTTTCTACTGTTTATGCTATCGTATCCTCTGTTATGATTGTTATCTTACCTGATCTTCTGCTACTTGATATCATTTTCAATTTTTCATTTTTGTTGGAATGTGAAAAATAAAGCTAAAGGGTTAAAAAAAATTCATTCTTTTTCTCTCTCTAACTTTCCTTTTGGTTTATTCCTCAATCTTTTCTTTCTCTCTCTTCATGTTGTATAATCATCTGTCAGATATTAATGCGTCCTGCAGATTCCTGTGGGTTGCAACTTGGGTTCTGGCTTTTTCAACTCCTGCTGTCCTATTTGTGGCAAAGCTATTGTTGGGATGGGACCAATTGTGACCCATCTATCTCTTTGTGGTATCTAAGGATAACCCTCATCAATGTCATTTATGATTTCCTAGTTCTGCCCTTAACAAATTCTTACCCAGTTAAGGGTTTTCTTTTAAATCTTAAATCTGATTCTTATCTTTTACACTTTTTTTCTTAATATCTGGATTATCTTTATATGCCTTTGTTGGGATAATTACTAATTTCATTTTATTTTTGAATAGGTTAAAATCATTTCTAAAATCAGAATAAAATGTTTTGAAATTTATATGTTTTTTCTTTTTCACCAAACTTGTAAAGAAACAAGGGACACCAAGCCCTTCACTGTCAGAAATATATAGGTTTTTACCTTTTTACTTGACTGGTAATTAAATCAGTTAAAATGGTGTGAAAGACAGACTTAGGTTGGTTAGTTAGAGTGTCAGAAGCCTGGGAATGCTGGTTGTACCTTTGGCCTACTATGTGTTTTAGGGGATTACTTACTAATCACTTTTAGCTCAGATTAAAAAAAAGAAGAAGCATAGCTATACCTCAAATGAAGGGAATCATCAGCTGTTTATTTTACTGTTCCGAGGTAAGTTGAATTGGGTTCAGAGTTCTTACTAGGGATTTTGATAAAAAATGTTGAGATTGGATTTGTTTAGCTGATTCTTGCATGGTTATATTGATAGCCAAGATGGAAATACAGACCTAAGCTCATTTGATAATCACTGTAATGTTCTTATAAATAACCCTTTGGTCTTTCTGAAACTTCTTCAACTTTAAAATTCTTAGTGTGTTTGTGTAACCGTTACATTATAATGAACTCAATTCAATCTCAATCGAACAAAAAGACTTACTTCTAGGTTTAGTGCATAGGAAAGTGAGACTTTTTGTTTGAAGACTCGGAAACGGTAATCCAGACAACCACTTAATGATGCAAGCTGGACCTTGATTTGGTCTTTAGGGTAGGCTTAAACTTAGAGTGATATAGCAAGAATAAAAAACAAAATATGAGGGTGTTGAATGTGTTCGTGAATGTGAGATTTACAACTGTTATAGTTACGGTGGTGGGAACTTATATTTCTGTGGTCCTGTGCTGTTAAAATTGTTCTTATAAGAAGAGATATGAATAATCTATTTTTCCTTTTTGCATATGGAATATAGTAATTTTAAGCCCTTATACACTTCTCGGTTTTTCTACTTTGTTTGTTTATGAAATGTCTCTTTCGTGTATTTGAAATCCAGAGCCCTAATTACCATCTCATTGACTAACTTCAGATCAATGTCCATATTTTCACTTCCCTTAAAATGCCAAGGATTGCATCTTTGTATTAATGATTATCAGACATTTCTCATGCCCTGACTGTACTTTGTTGCCTTTTCATTCATTAATAGGTAAACAATTCACAAGAGTCCAGTTTTTCAATTCTGAAGCAAAAATCACCATTGAAATTTTACATACCTCAGTGTTTGGGATTTAGTTGGTATTGAACTCTGGTCTGCTTCGTGGCATTTTCTGTCTCTGTTGATTCTACTTCAGGACTGAAACTTATTGCACATATCTGCTGCAATAATTTAGCATAAGATCAAAGTAATATTAAGGTTGTCTTCAAAGAGATAAACTAGATCCATTATTCCCAAGAAACAAACCAGTGTGTTTGTGATATTTAAGGTGTGGGTTTGACGTGGATTGTTGAACTGTTATATAAAAACCTTTTCTCTCGTTTTGAAACAAATCTCTATAGTTGATTTAAACAAGACTAGATGACTGCGGATGAAGTCGGAAGTAGCTCCGAGTGGAGCAAAGAACAGGATAAAGCATTTGAAAATGCCTTGGCAATTCATCCTGAAGATGCTTCCGACAGATGGGAGAAGATTGCGGCTGATGTACCAGGGAAAACCTTGGAAGAGATTAAGCACCACTACAAGCTCTTGGTTGAAGATATTAATCAGATTGAATCTGGTTGCGTACCTTTGCCATCTTATAATTATCCTTCAGAGGGCTCAGCAAGCCATGCTAGTGATGAAGGAGCTGGCAAGAAGGGAGGCAGTTCATGGAATAGTAACAACGAATCGAGTCATGGAAATAAGGCTTCAAGATCAGATCAGGAACGACGAAAGGGTATTGCATGGACAGAGGATGAACACAGGTTAGTTTCTCTTTGCTTATTCTAGTATAAGGCATGGTAAACAGCACGAGGCAGGTTGCTTATTGTTAATTTTGACGTTGTTTGAATTTGTTGTCTCAAGTTTGTTTTTTTTAACCATATACTTTTTAAGTACTCTGAACTTGAATCTGATTATATATTCAGTGATCCTTGTGTGCGTTAACTACTTATTTCTTCTGTCTGATCTTTATCAGCTTATTTTCCATTCAGTCTAAAATGTCATGACTTATTACTACTAATTGTTTAACAAGAATATCTTACTAAAACCATACTTCCTCGTCGATGGTTTTAGCCATCTGTCTGGATTGCACCACTGGTTTGTGTTTAAAACAGTATTTTAGCTTTGATTCTTCCAGAAATATCAGTTTGATCGTACTGTGGAAGAGACACTATTCTGACAGGAAGCTTACTTGTTACTTCTTTTGTTATCATGCCCCATGATTTAAAAAAAAATGCTCGTCTAGTTGTTTCTTATGTAGGTTAATGCAGTGGGGGCTAGCAACAAGTGATTATGTTAAATTGAGTATCTGGGGAATGAGATTTTAAAACTGAGATGGTTTTACACGTATTGTTGTGTTAATACATACTTTTATTCCTTAGAAGTGGCACCCGTGTTCCATTGGTTTTTGAGAGTTTGTTATTTGATGGATGGAATTCAATAGGCATGCTCTTCCAGAAAATAAATAAATAAAATATCACAAGCTAAGAACCAAATTGTATGTTAACTGCATTGGTATTTATAGTCTGGAGATGGTGACAAGATATTCAGATTAGATTTCTGTTTAGAGGAAGAGCAAGTCAAAATCATAGTTCAGCTATTGCTTGGCATGGATATTAAGTTGAAATTTTACTTATTTTTTTTATTGTATTAATGCTTCATTGGAGCAATAATAGTATCAAATTTTCAATTGATATACGTGATGATAGTTTCGGGATGTGTACATGAGAGTTATCATGGATATACGCAGTGAGAAGAACCGTTTAGATTATCAGTTAATCATAAAGTTTTTTGGTGAAGTTATGGATTTTTGAAATGAAAATATTTAAGTATAATGCAGTATTGTTAAAAGACAAACAGTCTCTTGCCTGAACCAAAAAACCATGCCCCAAAAGTGAAGTTGGCCATGTGGTGACTTCTTCAGTTGCGAACATGCCTTCGGGTTCATGATGTAAGTCACTGTTGTCAATGATACTCTAGATTACTTAAGGTGATTTCCCTTTGGAAAGGCCATTCTGCAGTAAAAAAATATTCATTTCTCCTACATTTGTTTTGAATTTATATCTGATGTAGTTTAATCCCGTCGGGTGTGAAGCATGCTAAGTTAACAGAGGTAACATGATGCTGCTATTGAATCAGCATCTTGGTTGTTGAATGGTTAAGCTAATCAAATTTATGTATCAGAAGCACACTCGTGGTGCTTATTCCAAAGTAGAACTAGAATGTAGTCCGTCCGAACTAACAGTAGTCTTAAGTTGTGGACTTACTAAAGATACAATATATAATTAAATAGTTAAACTTCTGATTTTGGTCCCCACAAGTTAATCAGTTATTTCATTTTTCAATTTTGTGTCTTTTGGTGATAGAAGTTGAGTTCCCTGTTTTTGCTTTCTTCTTTTAATACCTTTTATCGCTTTACATTTTGAAATCATGGACACAGTTTGTGAATGGGACTTGTGTTATAAATTTTCTCCTTTAGTCATACTTGTAGCTATATGACAGTTTATTTTTATAGTCAAAGTCATAGAACTTATGAATATAACACAATAAGACCTTGATATCAGAGTGATAATGTTTTAGAAGTTCTAGATACAAATGACTTAGATATGTTAAAATAATTTTTTCTAAAAAATCTTACAAGAATGTATAATATTTGTGAAGAGAAATTAATCATTTTTTTTTCAATAAATAGTTATATCAGAGGATGATGGTTCAAAAACACTTTTTATTATAGCAAAATTAGAGTATATTCTTTCCATAAATGAACATTTTTTCTAAAATATATATTTTTCATCACTAGTTGTCTTCAAAAGAAGTCTTGACTGTAGATAATTGTGTACTATAAATTTAGAATACAAGCCTTACGAATACAAAGGAGAGTACAGAGTCATGTTGAACCCAGATTTAATTTTAGTCCTATCAATCAATACATTTTTAAAAAAGAAAGTAAAACAACATATTAGAGACACTCCTAGGATATATATTAGAGAAAATTTGAATGGTTTCTGCGTAAAATGAATTTTTCTACATGATGTATGTCAATCAAAGACTCTTCTTCAATGTATATTATATAGCACCCCGAAAATATAGTTGTTGGCTCGTCTTTGTCTGAAACCTTCATGTAGAGAGAGGAATTCACCATGATGTAAATGTCATTTAATTTGTTTCACCAACTTAATTTCTTGATAAAATAAAACAATCTACTTATCTTGCTGAAGTTGGTTAAATATTCTACCCTGTATGGCTATGAGTTGTTGGAGTAGTTTTCTCTGACTTCTTTCACTTCACTACATAGGGTGTGCCTTTTTTATTGTACCTTGATCAAGTAGATGTATTTACTTTTGTGCGAAGATCCCATCAAGCTTTTAAACATGTTAAGAACATCATACAATGGACACTAGAAGACTAAAGCATCGTTTGATCAACAAATCTTTTTTCCAAATCCTTATACATGTTTAATTGTTTGTTACCATCAAAGTTAAGGGTCTATAACCATCTTTGGTCTAACAAGGATGAACTGATGGAGGAATGTACTAGAAGGAGTGGCGTGCATCGAATTGGAATGAATGGAGTTGCAGAAGCTAGGGGAAAAGAGGTTGAAGAATGGATAAGAGTGGCCAAACAATGCTTCTAAGGGCTCGCAAGGTTAAAGAAGGAAAGCACTCCTGTGGTGACTCTTGAAAGAAGAGAAGACACAAAATTTGCGTCAATTATCTACTATGTTCCAAAATGAAAATATAACGGAATGATGACCGTATTTATAGAGTTCTTGGGTGAGAATTTCAAGAGCATAATTGAATTTCCCATGTGCTCCTAGAAAACCAGTGCCACTCATGGATCTAGTCACATTTAATGTATGAAATGTGATGCAAGGTCCATGTGCGCCTAGTATTAGATCATGACCGGCCTAGGGCTTCTTCTAGGCTTGGATGAACCCAATTTAAACGCTATCAAAACCCCAATATCTATTTACAAGTCCAGTCCATGCAAGGCAACCCTAGACTCAAATACAAGGTCAAATAATCTAGTATATTTGGGGGGTGTTTCTTCCTACACCCCATCATAGGCTTTCGAAAATTTTTATGGAAGTTCCGGAAAGCAAAATCCGGTTGATGGGGTGAAAGAAAAAATTTGATGGAATGTAAGAATAAACATCCCTATTTGGCCCAAATACAATTCCAAATATCCTAGTCTACTTGGTCTAATTACAAGCTTAAAAAACTTAGACTAGTTTGCAAATTACGATTCCAGTTGTTCTTAGGTGAAAGCTTCCAGCACCCCTATCAAATTTCTCGCTCCACTCAATCAAAAGCTTCCGGAATATAAGAGAGAGGTGATTGCCTTGAGGAAAAAAATTTCCGGATTTGTTTCAATGTGTTCCGGAAATTGAAATCCTGAATGATAGGGTGCTGGGAGAAATTTGATAGGGTGCAAGAAGCAATAGCCTTATTGTTATTCTTTACAAATTTATAATCCACTAGAGATGGCCCATGTAAAGTGTTTTGGGCCCAGTAGAAGCCCAATCTTCATGTATTCATAGTCATGGTTCTAGTGCTTGGTCCCTTATTTATCATTTTTTCCATTTTCTTGTTTCTTGGTCAATGTGGAAGGATGGTTTCCCATCAACAACTATACTAAACTTTGGCAAACAAATGAACAAGGATTTGATAAGGTTGGATGAAGGATGTTCAAGTCTTCTGAAAGCATATTTGAGAACTTGCACATGTTTCTGATTTTAAAGAAACGAATAGGAATATTTTAAAGACATTTTCTCCTCATCACTATAGAGATATTAAGGATATTTTTATTCTAGTAATTTACTATTTACAACAAAAAATTGTCCACACCTTCTTTAACTTTTAACTTCATAAGAACATATTGATAGGTATTCCTGGAACATAGGCACCAAATTGTGCTTCTGCCATACCTCATATTTGAGGAAAATACGTTAAGGTTTAACACTTGTCAAGGTGATTTTAAGGAAGTAACAGCCCTGGATCAAGTCCGAGGCTTCTAAACTTGAAGCTTTTCCTGCTTCTTTTTTATTTTGCTTTTTGACTACATCTTGAATTTCTTCCTCCTTTTCAGATTGATCAACCCAAGATTGATTGATCAATTGAATATCGTTTTGTACAACTGTTGTCATGTTGGTTTCAGCACAATCCTTATCTTTTTTGCATAAGGGGTGGCATACTACCATAATCTGTGGTCTCAGAACCCTTAACACTGCTATTCTATCTGTTGTGTAATATAATCCTGTTGCTCTTCTTCTCAAATCCTTACTGTTGTACCAGTTTCTTTGCTAACTAAAATTATATTATTCAGATCCATAATATCCACTTGTGCATCTGAATTCCACTCTTCACGAAGATCATCTACTAAGTCTTGTACCTTATTCATATCAGTTTCCTGAATTGATTCTATTATGTCAACATTGAGAAACATTATCTCCTATAGAGGGACAACCAAGAAAAAAATCTGGGAGCCTTTCATAAATATTTTACAGAAAAAAGAAAGAAGCGAAACCTTCACTTTTTACCGTAAGTTGATCTCTCATCCTCAAGATTAACGTCGACCAAAATTCTTGCAGAATGGCCATATTTTTAATCGATAGCAGCTGCATCTATAGAAATATGCTCACCTACACCTGTTTCTAGAACATATATGGGATCCTTAACACACCCAATATTCTTGTGGAAGATTAAAATACGAAGCCAAACCTGAACTAGAGTTTCTGTGTCTAGTTTCCACAATGACGTCCTCAAGATTTCAGGGTTCATGTTCCGAGATTCAGCTGCAAGAACCCATCTCAAATCATCTGAAGTGTTAATTTAAATTCATAATAGCCTCTCCAGAGAGGAGTCATTTGCCAATCCTGCAATTCTGTCCATAGATCGTGTAGCTTAAGATGCAAGTTATACAGTTTTAATGCCTTTTTCCCTTTAGCCAAGAATGAATCTTCCATGTAAGTTGAGTTTGCACCTAGCCAACCCATCTCTCTATATGCTTCTTTTGATATGGTGATTGCTGAGGCATCTCTTTTAAGCATCTCTATAATTGTTTTTATGTACAGAATCTTTCTTGCTTTCAGTTTGATGTTTAGCCATGTAAATATGACTTTCAGTAATTATTAATCATAAAGATGAATCATATGACGGTCAATATCATATTAACCATAGAGCTACTAAAGATGGAGCTTACGGTACCAGTTCCTGTCATAATTTTCAAAGCAAAGTGTTAATTTTAGTCCATGTGAAGGGAATGAAGCTATCTTGAATTTTTAACGTACCAGATATCATTATAGAGTTTTTCTTGTGTTGGAAGTTAAAAACTAAGGATCTGGGTTGCATGTGGATTTGACAATTTTATGAACAATAATGTGCATTTCATTGGTACTTTCTCTTTTGGTATCTTGACATGCTTCCAATCACAATTTTCGTTTTTAACAATTACACACTGATTCGCTTGAACAGGTTATTTCTTCTTGGCTTGGAAAAATATGGAAAAGGTGACTGGCGAAGCATATCAAGGAACTTTGTAGTGACAAGAACACCTACACAAGTTGCAAGCCATGCCCAAAAGTACTTCATTCGGTTGAACTCGATGAATAAAGATAGAAGGCGATCCAGCATACATGATATCACCAGTGTCAACAATGGTGATGTTTCAGCACCTCAAGGACCAATTACTGGCCAAACAAATGGTTCTGCAGCAAACTCTGGAAAACCAACGAAACCAGCCCCTCCAACCCCAAGTGCTGCCCCAAGTGTAGGAATATATGCTGCTCCTACCATTGGACAACCTATAGGACCTCTTGTATCTGCAGTTGGCACCCCAGTGAACCTTCCTGCCTCGGCACACATGGCATACGGTCTTGGTGCCCCAGTTCCTGGGACAGTTGTTCCTGGAGCCCCAATGAACTTGGGTCCTGTGCCATACCCCATGCCACACACATCTGCTCATAGATGAAGGTCTGTTCAGAGGTCTAATGTACAAAAAAAGGCACAGAAGATGGCTTCTGAACATAATGTAAGGATTTGTTTGGATAAATTTCTCCTTTAAGTAGCTCTAGAAGGAAAAGAATGAGAAGGAAAAATGAAATATTATTTTCTTTGTCTAGAACTGTTCATGGAGAAGTTTATCCAAGTATGTCCTAATTCTTTTCCTATTCCATAAGTTGCTTATGTGCGAGTTTTATGTCCGATCAATTATTTCAAATAAGCGATACTTAGATAGAAGCATTAGAATGTGTCTGCATCGGTTGCCATGGATGGAATATCTGGCACCCTTGGAATACGACAGCATGAAAGTAAGGTTGTTTTGTAGACATTGAAATAGTTTTAGTTAGTCATATAAAGTGGTGCATGCTGTAGAGAAAGGTTCTGTGTCTTTGAATTAGTTTTTGTTGTATTTTGACATTGTTTCTGATTTTCAGTAGGATCTAAATTTCCCGTCTACCTTCACTTGTTAGCAGGTTAGTGCCATTACAACATTTAAGTGATGTACAAAAAGAATAGTTGTATTAATTATGTCTACTAAAGTCTAAGAGCACAAACGAAATTCTTTACTAGGAAGCACTTCCAATAAGCATGTAGGAAGCCTTCGTGGATAATGTTTTAAAACATTACAATAACATACGTAACATGAAATCCACCACGCTTTGGCCAAATAATTGACGTAGCAATTGCCACATAACTTATCTGGGAGTGTTCCATATGAAATGGAAAATCTACAACGAGGGCAATTTTGTTATTAAGCAACAGAGTAATAAAGACAGAAGAATGTGCCTTACAACTTACCAACCCCTTTTTATCAAATGGGACATGGCACATACATTGTTTCATAATCCAATTCTTCCCTTTAACCTTTATGCGTTTAGGATGTGGTCATCCACCTTTTGCAAGGTCTTGAGTACAAATTCGAATTCTTTGATGATGTTTGGTTCAGAAACATCTTGGCTAGCTTCCTCATGCTCCTAGGACCACTTCATATGGCTTTCAACTTCTCCCTTCAATTGTTTGAAGTAGAGAAGGAGGTCACATTCAATCACTATAAAATAATGTCTGGTTTTCATGAAGAAAGATCCATCTAAGTCGTTCACCATCTACTTTCATTGAGTTCAAGACTCGAATTTAGAAGTGGTCGAGCAAACCAACTGAGTACTTGATGAATCACTTAGATTTTGCATCAAACAAGATTTTGCATCATTAGACACATCAAACAAGATTTTGCAACTATTTTAGCATTAGAAATTAACCTACATCGTATTCATAGGAAGTAATGACGTCTAATCTCATTTTTAATTTCAAAATTCAGTTTGGTTAAGGTATAAGAAATGAGTGATTTTAAGTATAGAGGTTGTATTTGATGAAGTATATTTGATTCATATAAATTCTAAGGAGACAACATGGGAAGTGTCTAGAGAGTTAAAATGATTATGATAATGAGTAAATTTCTATTTCAAAGAACCGTTAGGTAAATATACGACGTCTATAGATGAGACACCTATTGTCTAGCACAAAAACACTTATTTGACCCTTAAACCATTGTGTGCAATTCTTAGAGGTAGCAATGACAATATAAGAGATGATTTTTTTGTGGTAGCATTTCTTATACGTTGGTCACAGTGAAGGAGGTAAAGTCTTCAAAACCAACAACTTTCCATACAAAAATTATTTGTCATGAGGGTGATAAGTAAATAATTGTCATGCATGAGGAGATTGAGTTTGTATAGAAGGATGATAGTTTGGGATCTAGTGAAGCTACGTATGAAAAAAGTATTATTGATTGCAAGTGAATCTTCAAGAAGATCACTTTTGAAGCATTCGATGGTAGAACATTTGATTAAGTGACTATATCAAAATATCAGGTTCAAGGCTTGATTGGTAGTCAAGGGTTATAACCAAAAGGTACAAATGAACTACAATAAGAATTTATCTCTAGTGATCAGGCACATGTTTATTAGAGTCTTGCTTGCTTTAGTAGCAATTCAAGACATGGACTTTGAACATCTTAAAAGACTTTAAAGTGACAAGAAATGTGTATGTAAATTAAAGAGATTATTATGATATCAAAACAACCTCTTAGTCATGTATAAGACATTTGATAAGTTTATCATCTCTTAAGGATACAACATAAGTCCTTATGCCATATGTTTATCATCAGAGGATGAAAATTGTTAGTTCATATATTTATTATTGCATATAGATGATATGTTGAACATATCGTAACAGGGCTAAGATGGGTTGGAGTCATTGCTTTGTAATGAATTTGGGATGAAAATTATGGACTCAATTGAGAAGATTTTTGGGACGAAGATCAAGAGGAATCAAGCCTAGAAGAAATTCTTTATGTGCTAGGGGTAGTACATTTAAAAGGTGGGATGTAATCTAAGGATCAAACACAAGCAAGTGGAGAACTCGACAAAAAGGTCGAGTACTATAAGTCAGTCGAGTAGCACGGATAAGTCAATAAGACATGTAGATAGCTCGGTCAGCTTTATGGGATGCGTAGATAGCTTAGAAAGCTTGGCAGAAAGTGAAGAGATCTCGAATAGCCCAAAAATGAACATGAAGAGCTCGATGGAGCATGTGAAAAGCTCAATTGAGCATGAGGTCAGATCGGTTAACTCAGTGAGGCATCTACATAGCTTGATTAAGTTGGTCGAGCAAGTGAACATCGCAGAAAGCTTAAAGGGAGCCTAAGTAGCTTGGTAGAGCATGTATATAGCTTGGATAAGTTGGTGGAGCAAGTGAGAAGCTCAAATAGCTTAGTGGTGCATTTGTATAGCTTAGATAGCTCAAACATGTACGAAGGTGAACTCGTTATCCAAAGGTTAGAGCTTGCAATAGGCATTTTAAAATAAAGAATTGACAAGGAAGTTAGAGATAATGTATTATAGGCAAGCTTAGAGAGAAGAAAGCAGGTTTTGCATTAATAGTGCCTGAAACTTGAACAAGAAGTGTTAAGTTTGTAAGAGTAGTTGCGTGCCGAGAAGGATCTTAGAGTTGCACTAGAGGTGTAAGATGAGAAGTGACGACTTGAAAATGATGATGATTTTGGTGTGAAGAAGGCATGGGCATTATGTTATCTCTTAAAAGAAGCTCAACTTATTGATAGGAACTCGGTTAATGAAAAATCGACCATAAAAATAGTAAAGAACCCAATTAGGGACAAGTTGGTCGAGGTTAAAAAGAATTCAATCAAAGAAAAAAACAAGAAAGTCACAATAAAATTAGAGTCATCATGAAGAAAGTGAAAAACCCAACTATTAGTGAAAAGAGCAAGTTTGGTGTGGGATGCACATGGCAAAGTCAACCATGGAGAAAACTCACCCATGAAGGAAAACCTTATGGTATGAAGAACATGAAGAGGGATTGAGTCTTGAAGAAACTCTTCATGGAAGGAAAGCTCATAAGTCAGCCACCACTAGTGCAGAGTTGGCCTTTAACGTCACCCAGTAGACGTCGGACCACTAAATAATCAACGTAAATTATTGACCGGTGGCATGTTGGTAAATAAGTTGGACACATAGACGTCTGTTAGGAGGGGCACCGGCGTCTATAAGAACATAACCCAAGGAAATGATAGTAAAAGGTCAAAGTTATAAATTTCAAAGCTAACAATTGTTAATATGGCACACTTGTCTTATTTCTTCTTACTTCTTTAATGGAGAGGGAGGTTTTGGTGGTTTAGAGGGGAAATAGTGCATTTTGAAGAGCTTTGGAAACTGGTATGGTTTCTAGGAATATCCCCTTTCTCTTCTTTAGGTCTCCATGTTCTTCAATTGTTCATCATCTCTCTTTGGGCTCTTCATGACAATGAAAAACTAAATCTGTTTTGTTGGGATTAGATGTAACTAATCAAACTCTCATGTAATTGGTGTTGTTTCTCTCTCTCTCTCTCTCTCTCTCTCTCTCTCTCTATATATATATATATATATATATATATATATATATATATATATATATATATATATATATATATATATATAGGGGTTTGCTAACGCGCGTACACTTGTTTTTCATTTGGTACATTTTAGCAATGTGTACCGGGTTTTAATAGACAAAAATACCCTTATATAACATAGATTCTAAGTTTTAAGGTTAAGGGTATTTTAATAATTTTCATTCTCCAAAAAAAAAAAGAAACCCCCAAACTCTTGTTCACCTCTTTCATTCCTCTCAACCCTTACTCTTTCATCTCTCGCCCAACATTTTCTCTGTCATCCTATGGTAGCCCCAACTGAAAAAAAATCAGAAACACTGGCAGTTAAATAATCTTATAGAAAATGATTTTATAATGAGTTTTTCATTTTATAATTTTTGTCTTATCTAATTTTATGCAATTTTCACAAACATAAAGGAATTGGTAATTGACTTGGAAAAAATCAGAAATACTCGCTTTTAAACAATTTCTTACAAAAAATGATTTTATAATGAGTTTTCATTTTATAATTTTTTTTCTTATCTAATTTTATCTAATTTTCACAAGCATAATGAAATCAAAGGAATTGGTAATTGACCTGGAAAAAAATCAGAAACACTCGTTGTTAAACAATTTCTTACAAAAAATGATTTTATAATGAGTTTTCATTTTATAATTTTTGTCGTATATAACTTTATCTAATTTTCACAAGCATAATGACATCCGAAGGAATTGGTAATTGGCTTGGAGGGTTTTTTTAGAGATGATTATTCAACATATGCAAATGATGAAATTAGAGACGTTAATGAAGATGGTGAAATTGAAGAGATCTTGAATGAACCTTTGCCTGAAGGTGAATATGTCAATGACTCAACTCTTTACAAAAGCAAATTGTTTAACGGCAAGTGTTTCTGATTTTTTCAATTGGGGCTACAGTAAGGATGACAGAGAAAATGTTGGAGTGTGAGATATGAAAGAGAAATGGTTGAGAGGAATGAGAAATGTGAGCAAGAGTTTGGGGGTTTCTTTTATTTTTTTTTAGTTTTGAGAATGAAAATTATTAAAATACCCTTAACCTTAAAACTTAGAATTCATGATATATAAGGGTATTTTTGTCTACTAAAATTCGGTACATATTGCTAAAATGTACCAACTGAAAAATAGGCGTAGGCATACGTGCGTTAGCAAACTCCATATATATATATTCGTCTTTCCGTTACTATTTTGTTTCTATGCTTAATGTTTGTTATGACTTCATCATTCATAGTTTAATATTTAATTCATATTGAAAAATATCTTTCGTAATATATAACTTAAGAAAAATATTTTACAAATTGTATTTATAAATGAAGTTTGACTTATTAATTGTCTTAAATATCTAGCAAATTTATTTAAGTATTCAAATAATTTACTTTTAATAAGAAAACTTAAACTTATTTTACTAAGAAATATGAGTAAATTTATGGGTAACTTTAGCATTAAATTATAAAAAAATAAATAATTATATGAATGAGAGTGAGATTCACTTAAATCTAACCCTAATAATAACATATTATATCATTCCTAATTTATTCCGCTATATTTGATAAATTCTAAGAACCTGTCTTATTTGTTTTCGTACAGTTTTAATTATATAAACATCAACATAATTTATGAAAATATTTATTTGTCTAATGGATTATAATTTATTGTCATGCACTACATAAGTTAAAAGAACGATAAATATATTTTAATTGTTATTGTACTTTATGTACTTATAATCAAACGTATCAAATTGTGTTAACAGCTATACAATATAACTAAATGAAATATAATTTGATTATTTAGCTAGCATAATTATTACTTTTGTCGAGTTGGAATTTTTTCATAATATGTTAATATTTTCACTTTTCATGTCTATATTCTCACCTCTCAATGTCAAAAAATTTACTTTCATAACATTTGAAATCAATATTTATACGATTTCATTCCACTTAAATACTTTCTTAAAAAGACTTCAAATTTAACTTTAAAAAAAAAACTTTGTTCTAGAATAAGGATTTATTTTATGTTAAATTATTTCACATGTCCTTTGAAATATTTAACAATTTTTTATTATTTTACATTTGAATCGTTTGAACTTATTTATATTTGAACTAATAATATTTAACAATTTTACCTATAGGTCATTATGTTCGATTGTTAAAAAATTAATCATAATAATCTAATTATTCTCTAAATCAATTATCATCACTTTTTACATTGTACTAATTATGAATATATATTCATGTTATCTTCTTACTTTTTCATGTAAAATATTTTATTTCTCCAAGTAAATATTTCTTTTTTAATTTCATAGATTCTAGATTCAATATTTTCAACCATACAAGTGTTAATTCAAACATTTTCTTCAATAATTACTTTAGGTTTCACATTAATTGTTGTAGTGAAATTAAAACTGAAGAATATAATTAAAATATATTAAAAGGGATTTGATAGTGTAATTAGAAAATAGTATTTTATTTGCAAATATTAATCTAACGTTTTTCAATGAAAAAAGCATTCATTGATATGAGTTAAAGTAGGGTTTCATTAATCCATTGAATTATAAACCAAGTTTTTTTTTTCACTTCTCATTTACAAGTATTTTTAGATTCCCTCTAAATCTTTAGATACATAAAAATTCTTTTTTTATTAAATCACTCCTAAATCAATAAATATTTATAAAACTAAATACAAAAAATCAATTTCAATCAACATAGAAAAATGATACTTTACAAACAAAATACAAAATAGTTCATGCTAACATTGAAAGGGTTTCATCCAATGTACATTTAAGAGTTTTTTTTTTATATTGTTGGTAATTGCTTTCTTGTTACTCTTTGCATCTTCTTTTGGTCAGAGTCTTTAGTCTTTTATTGGCTTCACAAAAAATAACGGTTGTAGGATTTGTATGATTTTGAACATGACTACATGCAACTTTATGTGTTTTACATTTCTGAAAGAGAGAGACTAAAATGTACATACAATTTTGCTTCATTTTGTATGATTTTTAATCTATCAAAATATCTTGTTTTGTTAAGACAATATTAATTATGTTACAATATTTAAAAAATAAAAGA
Source organism: Vigna angularis (assembly GCF_016808095.1). Taxonomy (NCBI): domain Eukaryota; kingdom Viridiplantae; phylum Streptophyta; class Magnoliopsida; order Fabales; family Fabaceae; genus Vigna; species Vigna angularis. Next base: position 34,054,735 of record NC_068970.1, read on the forward strand.
CAACATATATTCCAAGATTTACATGCATTAATTTTCCTTTTATGACTAGAACTCTCTAAATATGTCACTTCAACTATTAGAAGATATCCTGAATAGTGAGTTGTTTATATTAGATGTGTAAATAGGTTTTGACTGTTTTTGATACTGGTTTTCACAATAGCATTGAATCTGTGTTGTTATTAAGTTGAATCTTTTTTAAAAAGTTGGATAAATTGTGATAACCATTGTGACTCTTTAAGAATAAAAGTGATATGGTTAATTAAAAATCGATAATGGTCTTGATACATATTTCAATTAAGTACATAAGCCATTATACTATTAAAAATTTAATACTTTAATGTCATCAAAATTATTAGTGTGGTTGAGATGGAGTATGTAAACAAGAGTCATCCAGTTGCACTATACTATCTAGTTCTAACCAAAATTAGACAATTCACCATCATAATTAATTATTTGTAATAGAAAGTTAGATGAAGGAGTCCAATTAAAAATAAATATATTAAAGAACTCAATTAAAAAAAAACTGAAAGAACTAATTGAGTCAAATAGTTTAAAACCCACTCTCACCTAAATTTAAATAGTCGCCAACTATAATTTATAAAGTTAATAATATAAACTAATGAATTTGAAGATAAAATTATTTATTTATGACTCATACCAAATATGGATTTCATTTGGATACTGATTACAATAATTAATATATATATATATATATATATATATATATAATGTTTTTCTTTTTTTTTTGCAAGGTATTATAAAAGAAGTGTAGAGTAGAAGTTGGAAATGAATTTACAAATAAATGATTTATTTTGGAGTTTTTATGATGTAAAGGATCTCACAAAAGTGTAACTTTAAAAAATAAAATAAAAAAGAAAGGGAAAGCAACTTCTGACCCTGTTTTTTTTTCCTTTCCTTCATTTTCTTATCTCTTCTTCCTCCTCTTTCTTCTCCACGTCCCAAAGTAAGTCCTGTGAAACACAATTGAGGAAAATGGAGTGTGAGAAACCAGATCACTTAAACTAAGATCAAGTTCCTAGTTCCCTTTTGACCAAAAGAGAGAACTGAAAAGAAGAAAATATCATCTCTTTATTTTTCATTGCCTCACAAACTAATAAATGCTTGACTTTTAGAGAGCTTATTTCACACAAATGTGTTGCTTGCAAATATGATAGGTATTTTTTTCTTATCAAATATAGAGTACATATACTATATTTCAGAAGAAGAAAAATTCAGTTGGAAGCCGACATTAACAGATTAGGAGAGATATACTATTATTCATGAAGAAAATGAAAATCTAAGTCAATTGTTGATGATGATAGACATGAATAGTGAGAATGACGGTTACACCACACTAGAGAAATATTTGGGAGCAATATTTATGACGAAGACTGAAGAGAGCAACTGAAAAGGACCACCCAACCCCCCAATGTATTTTCAAGCTGTATAAACAAGTAAAACGTAAAATTGATGAAAATGGAGAATGAGGGTGTGGTTTCCATTTCCTTGTCAGAGCAAGCACCCCACCACCACTTCCCAACCAAAAGACAAGCAAACACTGTCTACTTTTCTTTTCTCAGCTTTCTCCTTTCCTTAAAGTACATCTCTCTCTCCTTTTGTTGTCTGCTCCACAAAATCTATGTTGTTGTAGGGTGTGTTATTCAGTATTCTTCTCATGTAATTCCACTTGCTCCATGCTTACTCCACTCATGATTCCTTACTATGAAAATACTTTTATATGGTAAAGGCTCCCTCAAATGCGTGCCAAGTACTATTCCAATGCGATTCACTTCATTCATGCATGGTTCTTCTTGAAGAAATCCACATGTTTCTCTGAGGGTGGCATGTCATGCACATAAGTTTTAAAGAACGGTTAAAGGTTGGATTTTCAGCCACAAGGTTAAGGTTTTTGGACACCCCACGTTCACATTTGCCACCTTTTTCTGCAATTTAAAACCTTGAACACAACATACAAGATAGGATCACCACCATGCCATTTGGTTTAGTCTCAGCATGGAACAAGCGTCGAAGAAGCAAATCTCAAGATCATTCAGACCCTTGTATTTCTTCTTCTTCTTCCTTTTGTTTAGTTTTTTGTATGTTGTCACTTGTGCTGAGCGTATCTTCTTGAAGCATCAAGTCGTAACAAATTACACATTCGCTCTCTTCACAGGGATTTATAAACCTGCAGAGTTTTGGCAGCTTGAAGATCATATACCACAACCAACAAAAAGGAGGCACAGATCATGTGTTTTCACACTCAAGGAGATGGAAGAGGCAACATGTTCATTCAATGATGATAATCTGCTTGGAAAAGGAGGATTTGGCAGGGTCTACAGAGGCAATTTGAAGTCAGGAGAGGTAATGACTTTCTGATAAAAGTTTATATGACAGAAAAGAGGTCATCTTATATGATTCTCAAAATTGTGTTGCTTGAGATGTAGCTTCTGTAAAGAAGACAGGCATATTTCTTATTATTTTTCTTCACAATACCATCATTGAATTCCAATAGCACATAGATTGAGTTATAGCAGCAGAGTAAAAAAATGACTTACGTTGTGACTTAGCTACAAAAAAATGCAGACTAATCACTTAAGTATTTTAATCTGAAGGTTGTAGCAATAAAAAAAATGGAGCTGCCAGCAATGAAAGCAGCAGAGGGGGAGCGTGAATTCCGTGTAGAGGTTGACATATTAAGCAGACTTGACCACCCAAATCTTGTTTCTTTGATAGGATACTGTGCTGATGGGAAGCACAGGTTCCTGGTTTATGAATATATGCATAATGGGAACCTGCAACATCATTTGAACGGTTAGTAATGTACCCCCAAATCCATGCTTTTGTGGAAATTTCCTACATCCATGTTCTGTTAATCAGTGCCTAATTTTAGGAATTGGAGAAAGAAAAATGGATTGGCCTGTGAGACTCAAAGTGGCACTAGGAGCTGCAAAAGGGCTTGCTTACCTTCATTCAAGTTCTTGTCTTGGAATTCCTATTGTTCATAGAGATTTCAAATCCACCAATGTTCTTTTAGACGCCAATTTTGAAGCAAAGGTATGAGTAAACTTCCAGCAATGACTTATTTTACATATAGCATAACATATGAAGCACTGAGGCAAAATGAACATACATCTTGTAGATATCTGATTTTGGGCTTGCCAAGCTGATGCCAGAAGGACAAGAGACACATGTGACAGTCAGAGTATTTGGTACCTTTGGTTATTTTGATCCAGAGTATACATCGGTATGTATATTTAAAGATAACAAGACTTATAAATTGGTTACAAATTGTTTAACCAGGACATATTTCTTAAAAACCATTCATCAAAAACTTATATAATTTTTATTATTTTACAACTCAAGTATTATTAAATGTTCAAGTGAAACTAACACATTGTTATGTTTTGGTGTGAGCAGACAGGAAAACTCACAGTACAAAGTGATGTGTATGCTTTTGGGGTTGTTCTTTTAGAGCTTCTCACAGGACGTCCAGCTTTAGATTTAAACCAGGGTCCAAATGATCAAAACCTAGTACTACAGGTACGCAACACAGTGGATAATGAAAAAACAAAACAAAAAACATAGACTTAAAAACTCTCCGTCGTTTTAATTTAAGTACATTTATTCATAGGTGAGGCACTTACTGAAAGAGAGAAAGAAGCTTCGTAAGGTGATAGATGCAGAGATGGCTCGAAATTCTTACACCATTGAGTCTATATTCATGTTTGCAAATCTGGCTTCACGATGTGTTCATGCGGAGAGTAATGAGAGACCTTCAATGGTAGATTGTGTCAAAGAAATCCAAATGATTATCCATACCAATTCAAAGGGCTTGGGAATGGTTAGGCATAGCTTCAGAATGGTCTAATCTAATCAAATCATATCATAAAGTTCTTCAATTCATGTTAAGAACTCAAATTAAAATGCGTTACGATCATTGATTAAGTATTGGCATGATTCTTAGTGACAATGCCTTTGGGTTACTTGGATGATCAATCCGTGGCTGACAACGTTAACATGAACGAACCACTTCACTTGAAAATCTTCTCTTGCATCCTATAACATCACTATTTTGTGTTTGGAATAGTTGGTTTTTTTATCAGTTCAAATGTATAAATCGATGATACATCAACCTTAGAATACCATTATTCGCTATAATGGAGAAACAACCACGTTACTCTCTAATTCAGTGGAATTAAATTTGCTCAGCAAATTCAATTACCTTATGTTTGTAAGTGAATTTACAATTTGTAACATATTCAAATACATTGAATTTGCATTACTCTGATTTTAAATTATTTCATTCAAATGTTTTATTTCAAATTACTTGACTTGGCCCTAATCCAATTAAGGCCAAGTCAAGTCAGGTTCATTTGAGACTGTTTGAGTCCAAATCGAGTTGAATATGTCCGAGAGACTTGAGTTCAGCCAAGTCAACCCAAGTCTAAATTGAGTTGAGTTAGTTTGGACCTAAATGAAGCCGAGTCAGGATGAGATCATGTTCAATTGAGTTGGACTAAGCTCATGTCAAGTCAAGTACAAACATATTAAGTTTGGCTAAGTCAAATTAGGCTAAGTCAAGTTAGATCTAGACATCGAATCACGACTATGTCAAAATGAGATGAATGAATTTCATGTGAAATTGAATCATTTTTATTTAAATCTATGTTAAGCCGAATTGACTCAAGCCTAGATTTTAGGCTAAGATGACCAAAATTTAAAATTTAGAATATGAAGAATTACAAATTTTTACTTTTAAGATAAAATTTTATTTTTACGTAATTACTTTAATAAAATTATAGAATTTCAATTTTATTTTAATTATCTCATCTAAAACACTCATTTTACTTCCAAAAATTTTAAATTTACTAAATAAATAAATTAATGTTTAAAATTATCTCATCGAAACATATTATTTGGAATTTATCCTAATTGCTCTAAGGTTTGAATTTGTTAACCAGACATCAATCCGCGGAGCGAATTTGGAACTCTAGCAAAGCACATCTCAATTCATTGAGTGGATAAAATTTGAGAGCAGGATTTGAGTTCATCTACTAAAAGAATTATGTAGACTATAATTCTTCCCAAACCAATTTTCCATTCCAAACATCCATTTTTCTCTTTCTATCAAGTCTACGGTGCACAAATTAGCTAGTGTAGATAGAGATTGCTTGCAATAGTTAATTTTAATCAAATTGAACACATGTTTAAATTCAAGTGCAAAACAATAATCACTATTATACATCACCAACGTCAACTAAAACAATCTAACTATATTAATCCCCGTCAACAATTCAATTATAGCTTAAGATAAATTCCCTTATGTAGAACTTACTTACGGCATATATACCTAATAATTAGTAGTCTCATCAAATATAAAAACACCTAAAACTTAATTATGTCAAGTTGCACATTTAGCAGGAAAAAAAAAACTTGTAAACATAATTGATGCAAATTCTATACAAATTCTACACTTAATCTTATTTAATGTTTTATCATGTTCAATCATCCTATATCATTTAGGAATCAATAATAAAATTTATTATTACAACCATTGTAATAATACTTTTTATTCTTTTAATTAAGTTGTTCGAAATTGTTTTACAAGTGTCAAGAAACTACTTTAGTGAACAGAGTTGCCTTATACAGTCCAAAACAAACCTCCTCCTAGCATAAATTAAACCCGTCAATAGACGAGAAAATCTTTATTATTATTATTATTATTATTATTATTATTATTATTATTATTATTATTATTATTATTATTATTATTATTATTATTATTATTATTATTATTATTATTATTAACATTAAAGCTCAGACGTTTACGATTACTATTAACCTGCACGTAAACTCTTATAATTTTTTTTTTCAAAAATTGTATTAGTTATCATTAAATAATAAACTAAAAAAATGTAATGAAAAGTTCACCATTTTTATCTTTCTTTTCACCATTGGGATCTTCAGTGTGAATAAGCAAATTTTGAGTTGGATATGAAATTACTAGTTTATCATTATTTTTCCGAAAAAAAAAATTAAGAATACATGTTTTTATCACTTTCTACACAATTAAACAAAAAGAAAGATTTTTTTTCTTTCAAACAACCTAAATCATTTTATTTTTTTATTTTATTTTTCTATTCACCTTCTTTCTAAACTAAACAAAGCATTACAATTCGTTTTGTTTTGTGACATCTTTCAACACGAAACGTAATAAATGTAATAAGTCAAAATTAGTTTTATAAAAAAAGGTAACATGATTGGATTCCCAATAAACTAAACCAACCAAAGAATAGTTTGAGTTAATTCGTTAATTGAACTTTCGTAGTGTGCAGTTTTATCTGTTGATATTATGATCTGATTTTGTGCATCTGTATCGGTGTTAAAAGAATATATAATATTATATAATTATCTTATATTATATGGTTGAGTCTCTTCAAGTTACACCAAGCTCAATTTTTTAAGAATAATTTACTTTTCTTTAATTTCATCATTTTCCAAAACGTAACAAAGTTAACAACGTACTATTTGAGTTTGAGTAATATTAACAAGACTCAATAAACAAAGCGAGACATATATAATCTATTTTTACTTTATGGAACTCGGACCATTCTTTTATTCCCCTTTCTTAGACGAACACCATAGTTCATTTTATTTCGGCCATCAGAAGTCACTGCTACAGTTCATAATGAACTCTTAGATTCTTATTTTAAGGAATGAAGAGAAGAAAACGAAAGTATAAATATGAACTCTGGGTATGGGATCAACTCTACATAGAAAACAATTAAAGCAAGAGGAAGTTTCCTATGTAATGAATACAACTCCTTAATTTGTTTATATTTCATCCATCTTCAACATTCTTAACTAATACATTACGGTCGTCCCATCAATTGTAAATTAAACGGTTAACTAATACAGTAAGTCACTAGATTAGATCGTCAACTAACAAATCAGACAGTCCATCACTAATCTAGACGATTAACTAACAAATTGAAAGACAAAGTATTAATTCAAACGATCAACTAACAAATCAGACAACATATCACTAATTTGCATGGTCAACTGACAACCGGACGACACGTCACCAACCTAGACGGTCAACTAACAAATTGAACGACAAAGTATTAATCACAAACGATCAACTGATAAACTGAACAACAAGTCATCAACCCCGAAGGGTTAATTACAAAGTTGACAGTTACCAAACCGATAATAAATCACCATACTAGACAACTAGGATGGAGGATCAGACAACAAACTAGATGACCAAACAACAAGTGGGACGACCAAACTAGACAACTAGGCTCGAGGACCATATAACAAGCTGGACAAACAAACAATAGGTCGGATAACCAAACTAAATGGTCAAGTTGGAGGACCAAACAACAAATTGGACGGACCAATCACCAAACTCGACAATCTAAATAGATCAACTCCAAAACCATTTACTTAAGGTTCAAAAGCATGATTAGTCATGTTTAGTCCATAATTAGGCCAACCTTAATCAAAAGTCCATCACAAAATCTATAAATAATAGTTTGAGGTAAGGAGGTAAGGTACTTAATCATAGCATCCATTGCTTTCTGTCTAAGTTGATCTGACTTTGCATTAGAGTACATTCTACAAATATCATCCGAGAAGTTTGGACACACGAGAGGCTCCTTAAACTGGGAAGAACTTGAACTTGTGAGCAAACATTTGGAGACCGAGTAGTTGGATCTGAAGACTTGACCTCACACCTAAAACAAAAACTAATTTGTATGCATTCCAAAAATATCTTTGAATCCACTATTCAGTACCCTTCATCTGTCACTCTCATGTTCTCCATTAATCAATAGGGATGTATTCAATCATTTCTTTTCCCACTATAAAAGAGAAGAGCTCAATATAACAAAAGAATCAGTCCCATTTGAAATCCATTCTCACCATCACGTATGTGAAGGAAATGTTAAATTATAAAGCATCTACATAAATACCTATTCTTCGTGTTAGGCTATTCTTCCCACTTGCTGAAAATCTATAGAAAAATCTCATTTCATGTGTCTATTGGCCTTGGTAAGCATCAATGAACACAATCATTTTGCACACACTTTTAACCCTCATTGGCAAAGTGGAAAGGATACATTTAAGGGCAGGGTGGCCATCTAGTCTCAACAAGGCTAACTTAGTCACATTTAAAGCCTCCAACCTAACCCATCCAATTGCCTTGGCTTTCACCTTTGTTGCTTCCACTTCCTCCATCTCAATCTCTCTCATTTTAGCATCCATTCCCTCAAGTTTCTTCTCCTCCTTCTCATAAGGCCTAGTCTTTGGACAAGCACCAACCTTGTCCCATCATCCTCAAAATGAGCAGGAAAATGTTGTCATAATAACACCAACCCCATCATTATCTCCTTTACCACCTCTCCTATCAACTATTATGTTCTTATAGAGTCAAAGAAGTACCCTACAAAATATTTCAACTCCACGACCTTCTTCAACTCTCGTTCTCCAAAGTGATCTCCATCCTCCTCCTCAATACTCGTCCTCTATAAGGTGAATTAGGGTTTTGCATGTAAAAAACACTCTAATGCTCAAGTCAGTCTCAAACGTCAACAAAGTATTAAGTGTGTAATTAATGCGAACGTAAATAAAATACCTCGATAGACCAAGGTTTGAGCCTAGTGGCCCATTTACCTTGTCTAGGTTAATGTTTGATCATATTCTCTTAAGTTATAAAGTAGTTCATGCACCATTAGTTTTAATAGACCGACATGCACTAGTGCAACGAAGGGATACGACAACGGTTGTTTTGGGTTTATGACAGCGATTGTAAAATCGAGGTATATTCAAGCGAGGTAAAAAGTCGGCGACTTTTGGCATCGGTTCAAAAACCAAAGTAAAAAGGTTATGATTTTACCTTGGTTCAAAACTTCTGAAGCAGTAAACTAAAAAAAAATTAGGTCTATTGTTGTTAATCTCTTTGGCAAGTGCACCAAATCGTTCAAGTAATAAACTGTGGTAAGACCAGGTATCGTTTTCCCAAGAGACTCATAATACTAGAAAATTGTGCGATTAACAACTCATCTAGACTCAAGAACAACTCATCATTTAAGAATATGTGCAAAAAGATAAATTCACAAGTAATTACAAGGTTGGACTTTGGTATTGAAGGCACTTGGAAATGGAAAAGACTAGAAATGGTATGAAATGACATTGTTAAGGTTAGTTTTCACAAATGCACTCTTGTGTATAACCAATTTCATCTCCTCTCTATCAATTTACTAAAGTCAATCCACTAAAACACTCTAACCCTAATGCCTTAGGTGAAAGAGCCTAGGTTTTCCTTATCAAACTCCAATCCCTTGGACAATCTAACAAGCAAACCCACATTAAGAACTAGGATCTAAGACAACATGTGAATCATATCCCATCCCTGGCTCAATGACCTACAAGGACTCTTGTTTCAGTTCAAGATTTCATATCCCATCCCTGGCTCAATGAAACCCCAAAATCAAGTCATGAACGTCCCCATTACATGCAAGCTTTAAGATCGGAAACAAGAATACTAGTAATAGATAGAAAAGGCATTTATAAATACGAAACAATCATTCACTACACAAGAGTTCATAGGTTACATCTAACCCTAACAAGATGAATCTGGTTCTCCATTTTCATGGAGAACCCTAAAGCTTACAAACATGGAAGATGGAAGAAGAAGGAGACCCAAAGGAAGAGGAGGAGATGTTCACACAAGCTCCTCGCGCCCTCCATGAGCTCCAGACGTGAAATCGCGCCTCCAAAGAACCAAAGACCATTTTTCTTTCTGCCTCGTGAGTATATATACTGCCCGAATTCTCGCTTAAGCTAAATTATTCTCGCTTAAGCGAGAATAAACTTCTTGGAGAAGATAGTCATTCTCGCTTAAGCTAAATTATTCTCGCTTAAGCGAAAATGACTTTTAAATCAATGACTTCTTGGATCACCGGGGCTCTTCAATGTAATGGAGGATCTTCCTAACATCGAAATAGATCAAAAAAACAAGGGATTAGAGTATTATTTACGTAATGTACACTACAGGAAAATCAATTAATACCGACGGTTAATTACCGAAGGCTTTTTGGCCTTCGGTAAATGTAATTTACCGAAGGCTTTTCCGAGGGCTTGTGTTACATCACTTTACCGAGGGCCTGAGTGATTATCGAAGGCAAACGACCGTCGGTAAGTGGGTAACGTTCATCAAATTAGAAAGTCAGATATTTGGGAAGCATTTCGCGAAAACTCCGTTTTCCCTCCAATCTTCACATTCTCTGCCCTAACTTCATCGACGAACTCAGTGGGTGGCTTGTGCAGACTGCTTCCCACCCTAAGCACAATCTTGGTACGGTTCTTCTCCACTCCGAACTTAGAGGTGAAGTGTCCCATTCTCCCATCTCATTTTGTGTTCCTGTTACTGTTTTGGATTACGTGTCAATGGTGTAACCTTTTTCCTTGTAGCGTTTTGCAGTGTTCTGAGCTGAGGAAGGTGGTGGGTGGCTGAGTTGAAGGCTACCATTGTCGACGGAGGATATCGGACGACGCGGCATGGACGAGGCGGCGTAACCAGGGCAGTGTCGCTGGGTGACAAGGTCTTCCACTACTGCTTCAGAGGCTATCGAAGGGGCTACCGTCGAGGTAAGTTGTTATTTGCATTGATGAACTATGAAAGCTAAGAAGGATGTATTGATGTAGAAGGATTAAATTCCCCTGAATTGTTAATGTTGAGCTAATCCAGAGTTTGAACATAGTTTTGAACTCTTCTTAAGTTGACACAAAATATTTCACTAACATTAGAACTACAATTGCTCTGTAAAATACATCTCAGTATGTGCCATGACCTGAATTTTCCTCTTTAATTTGACATCCCCTTCAACCATTATACCATCTACTTTAAGCAATTGATTCAGCAATTATAAGTGAATCAGATTAAGCACATCTGTTTGTGCAAATCTTCCACCTCTGTTTGTGCACATCTCAACCTTCAGAATAATATAATTATCCTACTTCCAGACTGATGAGCAATAACTTTAAACTTAGTAAAGCTAGTTATTTCCCCCAACGACCCCGACTTATAGATTTAGGCCAGAGTTGTCAAAATTTGGTGGTTCAAGACAGCAAATGTCATAGCAGTGGTTGTAGGTCAAAACTAATCACTCCAACAACTTAATTTAGTGATTTTAAAGTTGTTATAACTATGAATTCGGTCAAATCCATACTGTTACTGAAGAACACCTTGTCACTTCCCAATTTTGACTCCAAAATCATGGTTTAGTATACTATTATGCACTCACCCCATTATATCAGTAATTGAACTCTGCTAGCAACTTTTAAACAACATTTTAGACTTGCTGAAAGTGTCACACAACATAGAAACTTCTAGCATTCGAAATATGACTTTATTATGGCCAAAAAAATGTGGTAAAATCACTCCATCACACCACCAAAACTGAGTTTAAAATATGATTTCAACCACTGTCAGTGGTTGGAAAATCTATCACCCAATCTTCAATTGCTTTGCTGATGGCCGTGAGCTATTTGGCAAGCAAAGAAGAAAATGTCAAGCAATTTGGTTCTCTACCTTCCAGACGTGAACTTTATCTTCTATACACAAGATCCACTCAATTGCAAAGGGAATTGAAAACAAATAAAAATAAAAGCTATCTACTACTCCATCTTAGTCAATAAGTCTCAAGCAATAAAAGTAAAATGCAATAAAGGACCAAGTCTTCTTCACGTGAAAAGGGGTTTAGAAATCTGAAAACTTTGCTCTCCTATCCATCCATTCACTTAATTCCTTCAATGAAAAGACAAAACAAGGTGCAAAGACATTAAAGGGAGGGGCTGCCACTGGACACAACAACAACACGGTATTTTATAAAACAAAGGTAAAGATAACAAAGCATTTTGGCAAGAAAAACAAGGAGGACCCTACCACTTTCTTCATTCACGTAAACCTAAGAGGTTTTCACATAAGAATACAACTTTTGAAAGCTTTTGTTGTTGCCAAAGAATAAAAAACGTAGCTGCACATTCACTTCACCTCTCTATTCATCTTTGAAAAGTAAACAAAGTAGAAATGTGTAAAATAATGATGTTGCTGGACCCATGAACATTATATAAAAGAAAGACAAGCAAAAACATATTGATTGGAAGGTGAAAACATGCAATTCTTCCAGTAGGGCTGTCCAACTTTCTTTAAGCAAAATTAAACTACAAGTTCTGAAATTTAAAGCATACTACCGTGCAAACAAACCAAAGTCATTGAAAGCATTAAAAATTTCATAAACTATACTACTATATGGACCACTTTTTGCGAGAATTCATGTGTTGATGGACCATGGTTGCACTTCTCCAAATTGCAGTAGGAATCACACAATTCTAGCTCTTTTGACCGAGAATCACACCTCCATATTCATCTACTTCTTCAAGAGTTTTCTCCAAGCAGTTCACCATGCTCACTCTCTCAAAAGCTCCTCACATATGCGTATCTTCCAGTCATTACAGCAACTTCCTCTCTTCATCTCCAACTCAGTTCTTGTATTTCAAGAAAAGAAAGAAACGTATACTTCACTTCAGCCGTGAAAGCAACTTGTTCTTCTCTCCCTCTCTGAACGTATCATCTCACACCAGCACCAATTCTTCCTTCATCCAGCCATGATCTCTGTAATACACTTGCTATACTCCATGGAAAAAAAGGAAAAGAAGATGCCTCTTTCCAATTGTCGAGAGGAAGAATTTAAGAGAGATCTCCAAATCCTTCTGTTGTCTCCTTCTGACCATAGGCTTTAGGCTTGTCTCCTCCCCTAGCATCTAGCTTCCTCATTTTTCTTCAATCAATTCCCTGTGCTTGGATGTAGCTATGCCAATTGGTGTTTCATGTTGACAAAAATTGATGCCTATAATCTCCACGTGCAATAAGCCAACTGCTGTAAAACTTATTCTAAACACATGTGGCATACCACGTGCTTGAATTCCTCACACTCTGATTTCAAATTCTGCATCAAAATTCATGTCTGGTTTGATCATGTGCACACTGTTTTTGTTCAGATTTATTGATTCTAATGCTTGAGACAAGTTTATTTGATGAATTTATACATGTTTCAAGTGCTAGAAATCTGTATTCACCACTAAATTTCAAAAACAGTAGTTGAGTTGATCAAAATCTGGTTTCCAAAACTGTCACAGTATTCTCCATAAGTTTTTGCACCGTGCTTGAATCCTTGCCATGTTTTAGGCCATTTTAATTCTCCTAGCTAACATGTTCAAGCTAGATCTGGTTGCTTAGGACTTTTCTTACATGTTTCTTGATCCATCCAGCATTGATTCACATGAATTTCCAATTCTGCTGCAGTTTTGCTTTATTTTTATGCATTCTTAAGCAACTACCACTGTCATTTGTTGCTACTGTGTGTTTCTGTGATGTTTCAATGTTTGTGAAAGTATATTTTGTGAATTGAAATCTGTTTCTACTGTTGAAATGGTCATTAAGAAGCCTATATGCAGATTTCCTCTGTAAACCACCAAATTTTGCTGCATTTTTGGCTTCAGTTGCTGTGATTTTGCGAATCTGTCTCTGCAAGTGCATTTTCAAAGTGTATGCAAGTTTATTTTACCATTTAAAACTTGTGCACACTGTTCATTTGGTCATTTGTCAGTTCATATGCAAAATTTCTTACTAGACCATCCATTTTGCCTAAATTTGGAAGTGCACTAGTGAAATACTGTTGCAGTGTGTTTCTTGACTATTTAAGTGTTTGCACACATCCAATTTGATGATATAAACTTGTTTGACAAATCATTTGAGCCTCACATATACTGCCACTCATATATATGCAGTGAAACCTCTTAAGGGCTACTATAAATGCACTAGAATGGTGAAATCATGATGACTGCACTAAACTAGCCTAAGAAACTTGAAACAAACTGTCCTAACAAGTTTAGGATGGTAAATCAATGGTAATGAGAAAGTCACACTACAAAAACAACTTAGAACTCAAAATATGACACCCTAGAACTTAGAACTAGTTAGTAGAATACACTAAAAGTGGTCATAATATTAAAGCATTAACCAAAACAGTAAAGCAACTATATACACAAGTTTTAAAACATAAAAGAAAGATAGATATGAGGGCACAATTGGAAAATACAAAGTATACAAAATCAAACAGCACTAAGAATGAAAACTGCACCAGAAAATGGACTTTAAAAGTGTGCTTTCAAACCCAAAAATGATTGGCAGTGTTTGTAAAGCTTAAGTGATGATTCAAGCAACTTTATATCATCAATTTAAAGGTGTTTATACATTGAAACAACAAGGAATCATAGCACACTCGAAAATCACTAATTCACATCCAAATTTAAGCAAAATTAACGGTATTGGAAGTGATTTTGCATGTATGCTAAAATTTGACCAAATGAACAGTGCACACAAGTTTAAAATGGTCAAATAAACCTAGGAAACTATTTAAAAGCAAAGAATTAGGTACAACTAAAATTTTGAGTAGTTGGAAGGTATAAAAGTGTGCTTAAAAGGTGAGAATTTGCAACCACACCTAATGCACACTTATTTGAAGTAATGTGAACATCCTACCATGTGTAAAGTAGTAGTGGAATGAAGCTAGGAAACATGTCAAAAGCAAAGAATTACCTTAAACTCAAAGTTTGAGTTTTTAGAACATAAATACTTTGGGTATTTTAACTAATGTGATTGTCAGTACATACTTTTATAGCTATTTCATTGCCTAAATTATGTTTATATGTATTATATATCCATGCTTCTATAGATATATGATTGCCTAAATTATGTTCATCTTTATATTGTATGTTCATGTATATTGTCTTTCATTTATTAGGCTACAACTTCATTAAGTTAAGTAGTCATTTAAAATCCTATGGTACTACACACATTCTCAATGAAATGAGAAGGGTAAAAATACTATAAACACTTAGAACGTACAAAATATGTGGAAGTACTCTAGACAAGAGAACTTCAGGTGTAATAAGTTGTCTCCTCCAACTTTAATACACAACCCCTTAGGATGTTTAATGCATTTCAATACTGAGGACTTGTCTTTGCATGCCCTTATTGAATGCCTATGACCATAGTGTTGAAATTGCCTTCCATGTTCGACTTCAGTAGTAATTGCTTTATTACTTATGTCACATGGAGTGTTGCTGTTTTGGCTAAGTTTGTATTTGTTTGGCTTGTCACAGAACATGGCCCATTATCCCAACCATCGTGGATGGATGTACGACCGTTGTTATAGTGGAAGGAGAGGTTTGAAAGAATCTTTTGTCATCGGAGTTGAAGAGTTCGTGGAGACGGCACGACGATATCAATATTATGCCCTTGATGGAGGGATTCGATGTCCATGCATCAAGTGCGAATGCACAAGCATTCTGAAAGATGAAGTCGTCAAAGTTCACCTTTACCAAAAAGGGTTCATGCCTAATTACACGGTCTGGACATTTCATGGTGAAGAAATTCCTTCGACCTCCACTGCAGCTGAAAAACGGCTTGCATCAGGTTCGAATACTGTTGTACATACATGTGAGATAGATCAATTTGCCTACATGCAAGAGATGGTCGACCATGCTCTTCGTCACCATGCTGCAGAAGCAGACGATAGTCATGATGAAGAGCCTCCAAATGAAACGACGCAGAGGTTTTACAATTTACTGACAGAGGCAAATCGACCTGTATTTGAAGGTTCATCTGAGTCAAAATTGTCAGTGTGCATTAGACTCATGGCTGGCAAATCTAATTGGAACGTTCCCATTCAAGCAGTGGACTTCTATACAAAACTGATGTTAAATTTGACACCACCAAACAATTTGATGCCGAAGAATTATTACCAAGCCAAAAAATGTGTTTCAAAGTTGGGATTGGATGTGAAGAAGATTGATTGTTGTGTTAATGAATGTATGTTATTCTATGACAATGAGAGTGGCAAAAATGATGCATTGTTGGTGGAATGCAAGTTTTGTGGCTCACCTCGATATCAGACAATGCATGCTGGACGGAGGCAAAAAAAACCAATTCCATTAAAGTCCATGTTCTACTTGCCTATAATTCCAAGATTACAAAGATTGTTTACTTCAATGCAAACAGCAGAACACATGACATGGCATGATGGTAACAAAACTCCGGGACTTTTGCGTCATCCTTCTGATGGTGAAGCTTGGAAGCACTTCAATCGTAAACATCCATCCTTTGCTAGTGAACCGCGTAACGTCAGACTTGGTCTATGCTCTGATGGGTTTACCCCGTACATTCAGGCATCTGCATCACCGTATTCATGTTGGCCCGTGATAGTTACCCCATACAATCTACCACCGGAGATGTGCATGACAAAGCCTTACATGTTTTTATCGTGTATAATACCAGGTCCATCTAATCCCAAATCATTGATTGATGTTTACTTGGAGCCTTTGATTGATGATTTGAAGAAGTTATGGAATGGTGTTTGGACGTATGACGTTTCAAGGAGGCAAAATTTCCTTATGAGGGCAGCCTTGATGTGGACTATTAATGACTTCCCAGCGTACGGCATGTTATCTGGTTGGAGCACACATGGTCGATTAGCTTGTCCACATTGCATGGAACGTACAAAGTCATTCCAATTGAGTCATGGCCGGAAAAGTAGTTGGTTTGACTGCCATCGACGGTTCTTGCCCATTGATCACCCCTTTAGAAGAAACAAAAAGGCATTTCGAAAAGGACAAGTTGAAACGGATATGCCCCCGCCAAAGTTGACTGGATCACACGTGTGGAGAAGAGTGAAAGACTATCCAAAAGTGACTGAATCTGGTCAGAATAGGCTAGAAGGGTTTGGGGAATGGCATAATTGGACTAAAAGAAGCATATTTTGGGAACTTCCCTATTGGAAGGACAACTTGCTAAGACACAACATCGATGTGATGCACACAGAAAAAAATTTCTTTGACAATGTCTTCAACACAATTATGAATGTTAAAGGTAAGACAAAAGATAATGAGAAAGCAAGAAAAGATTTACCTTTGTATTGTGCACGAAAAGACTTAGAGTTGAAGGCACAAGGTAACGGCCGATTATTTAAACCAAAAGCAAATTACACCATGTCAAAAGACGAGACAAGAATAGTTTGTGGATGGATCAAGGAGCTTAGAATGCCAGATGGATATGCTTCTAACTTGTCCAGATGTGCCAATGTTCAGAACGGTACTATTCAAGGGTTGAAGAGTCATGATTGTCATGTATTCATGGAGACTTTCATCCCTCTTGCGTTCAGTTGTTTGCCAATGCACGTGTTACATCCACTGATAGAAATCAGTACCTTCTTTAAAGATTTGTGTTGCACGACACTAAAGGAAGATTCCCTTAAAAAGATGGATGAAAATATCCCGATTATTCTCTGCAAATTGGAAAGAATATTCCCTCCTGCATTCTTTGATTCAATGGAGCACATTCCAATTCATCTTGCATATGAAGCTTGGCTTGGGGGACCCGTGCAGTACAGGTGGATGTATCCCTTTGAAAGGTTTATGGGAGAATCCAAACGGTCAGTTAAAAATAAAGCTAGAGTGGAAGGCTCAATATGTGCAGCTTACTTGCACAGAGAGACAACTTATTTTTGTTCACATTATTTCAAGAACTTCATGTTGTCTCTCACTCATGTCAGAAATGAAATGCAATGGCAAGTTGAACCACGTGAAGGTGCATTATCAGTTTTCCGACAATCAGGCCGTCACGCAGGGAAAGAATTCACTCACTGGTTAACTGATGCTGAATTCAACTCTGCTCATGTCCATGTCTTGATCAATTGCAGTGAAGTAAAGCCGTACCTTGAGTATGTCATCATCCATCTCTAATCTGTCAAACGGTTTAATTGTTATACACTAATGAATTTCATTTGTACCAGCTCATTTGTTGTGGCTGAGCAAGTCGCAGAAGGAAATACTTCTGCTAGAATACACTCAGAGTTTCCGCATTGGTTTAGAAATCAGGTCCGTAGTTTTTCCTACGTTTAGAGCAAGGTTAATTTGACTATTGCTTTTATAATTTTGTTACTACCTTTGTAGGTTTTTAATCAGGCATTAACTCCCACGGTTCAAGAGTTAAGACATCTCTCCAATTGGCCAATGAGATGTGTCAAAGAATGGCACACTTACTTCATCAATGGTTACAAATTCCATACACATGAATGGTCTAAAGGAAAGAAAACATCAAATTGTGGTGTGTATGTAAAGGGCCTAACAGAGGGGTCTTATGATGATTTCTACGGCATCATTCACAAAATATATGAGTTAGAGTACAACAGCACTACGTCTCCAAACAGAGTAGTACTCTTCTATTGTGAATGGTTTGATCCGTCTAGAGCTGGTACTATAGTCGATCCACGCTTTAATATTGTCGAACTGAACCAGAGATTAAGATATGGGCCTTTTGATCCTTTCATTCTACCATCTAATGTGAGACAGGTTTATTATGTGCCATATCCACCATTTCGCAATATTGACAAGCGTGGTTGGGCCGTAGCAATACAAACGAAGCCTAGAGGTCGCATAGACTCAAATGAAGTTGAGGAAGATGTAGCCTACCAACTTGACCAAATGTCACAACCACAAGAAATTATCGAAGTTGAACGTATAACCGCATTGGTCGACCTTGATGGTGATGGAGATGAATTAGAAGCAACAGTACAAGGTGATGAAGAACAAGAGGAAGAAGAAGAAGAAGAAGAAGATGAAGAAGAACAAGAAGAAGAAGATGATGATGATGACGATGAAGAAGAAGAACAAGAAGAAGAAGACGATGATGAAGATGAAGATGAAGATGATGATCATGATCATGATGACGATGATTGAATGTTGAACATCTATTGTAGCAAATTGGACTATCATTTCATTACCATTATCTAAAATACCATCTTTAAGTTGTATGCAATTACTTGTACATTGACTTTGAAAACAATTCATCCTTCTTTATTTATTTATATTTTTTCGCTTTGTTTGTAAAAATTTGAATGCAGTAATGACAGGACAAGGTTCAGAGCGTCCTGATAAAGGAAAAGGGGTAGCAAGGCCTACAAAGAGGCAACGGCAGGCACCAAAGTATGTACTTAGGGTGCCTGCTAGACTACCTACCCCTGCTCCTGGTAGGACATCATCTGTAGGGCCTCCTCCTACCCCTAGTATACAGACTCCTACACCTGCAGTAGACCCTACTCCTCCTCCTCCAGTACACCCTTCTACTACCACTGCAGTAGACCCTTCTCCTCCTCCTGCAGCACACCCTTCTACAACCCCTGCAGCAGACCCTCTTCCTCCTCCTATTATTGCCACCCCCACTCCTCCCCCTATTGTTATTACCCCCACTCCTCTCCCTGACCCTACTTCTATACCTTCCTCATCTTCTGTACCTCCTTCTGAGACTGTCACACCACTTGGTGATCCAGATTCAAGTGGTGATGCTGAAGATCTTGACCTGCCCCTCCATGATCGACCATGGATTGAGCCCTATGGTAAAGGGTAAGTTTATAATCTGTTGATATCATTTGATGTTTAAACCATATTGTAATTGAAATGAGTTTTGTTATGCAGGTTTATTCCATCTAGGGTTGCTTCCCAGGCCATCACACGTTCAATAAAGCAACAGTTTTTAACTCCATGGCCTACTTGGGGAGCAATACCTCATGACGACAGAAAGCCATTCTGGCAGCGCTTTCAGGTGAGCAATCGATTACACTAATGTCCGTCTTATTTTAGTTTGTTTTGTAATCAATGTTTGTTCTCTTTAATGTTACAGTTGAAGGTGCAGTGGAAACCTGAACATGAAACTCAGATACACAGAAATTTCCACATGAAAGCATCTCATCGGCTGTCAGAGATGTTTAGGGATGCCCGGAATGCAGGACAGCGCCCTAACTGGCTGGGTGAGCACATTTGGAACTCTTTACTGGCCCATTGGAATACAGTAGAGTTCCGCAATAAGTGTGCCAAAGCCCAGCGGAACAGAGCGTCTGAAAGGGGTGGCACCCTGCATACTGGTGGGTCGATCACCATTCATGAGCATGCCATTCGTATGGTATAATCTCATTACATAACTTTTTCTTTCATACATAAGTTATGTATATTGTATTTCATATGTACGCTTGTAATTCTTAATTATGTTACAGGCACAGGCTCTAGGACGGGCGGTCCATGTTGATGAGGTCTTTGCACAGACTCATGTTCGAAAGGGAACTAATCAATTTGTTGATGAAAGATCTCGGAAGACTCATGTAAGCAAATAACACTATTACTAATTGTTCATTTATGTTATACTATCGTTCCCTGACATTGCTTTTAATGTTTCAACAGGAAGAGTTTTCTACGAGACTTTCACAGGTTAGATCTGAACATGAGTCAGCTCCTACACCGGATGATGCCAGTAATGCAGATGATGACATCCGTAGGACGCAGTGCTGGATCGACACCGTTGGTGGGAAGAAAAAGGGACGAGTGTATGGTGCGGGACAACTTGCTGCAAACTATACAGCATCCAGAGGAGGTACTCTGAAGCACCAGCCTTCTTCTTCCACCAGTACTCCTGACGAGGTTCTTCAACTCAGGCAGGAACTCCATCAACGTGACCAGGAGCTCACTGATCTCAGAGCAGAGTTTACAAATTTTAAGGCCCTGGTCATGACTGTCTTGCCACAAACCTCACAGGACGTACAAAATATCCCTCCCACCCAATCACGACCGTCCTCATCACCTGCTGCCACTCAGCAGCCCACATCAGTCCAACCCTCATCAGTCCAACCCTCATCAGTCCAGCCATCAGTAGAGGAGCAGGATGATGAAGATCATTCTGATGATAGTTATGTACATTATTAGTTTCATTTTCTTCTTACTTTGTTAGCCAAACATCTAGATATTAGAACATTTTAGACTTGATATCATTTCAGTGTTAGTTCGATCTACTTCCAGACTTTGGATGTTAGAACATCCTTTTGTTACATTGTTTTATATTTGAACTATAATTACATAATCTATACATTAATGGATGTTCTATGGATTAATTGATGTTCAATGGATATTGATAATTGATTGCATCTTTGAGATGCACATTATGCATGTTTGTATGTGCTTGAAAACTGATATGCAGGTCTGTTTGTAATTGGAATTTGATATACAGGTGTGGGTTGCAAAGAAATACCATTTCTCTGAAACCTGATCTGCATTTTACCGAAGGCTTTTGCCCTTCGGTAAATGTCCACAGCAGGTCATTACCGAAGGTTTCTGCCCTTCGGTAAATACCCTCGAATGGCCATTACCGAGGGCTTTTGCCCTTCGGTAATTACCGAAGGCTTCTGCCCTTCGGTAATTACCGAAGGCTTTTGCCCTTCGGTAATTACCGAAGGCTTTTGCCCTTCGGTAATTACCGAAGGGCAGCAGCCCTCGGTAATTGTTAGCGACAAGAGATTTACCGAAGGATTTTTGGCCGTCGATAAGCCTTCGGTAAACACCCATTATCGACGGCCTTTGGCATTTTCCGAGGGCTTCTGGCCTTCGGTAATACCCTACTTTTTTGTAGTGGTAGCTCAAAATATAGATAAATACTAAAACTAAATAAAAGAGAGGATTTAAGCAAGTAATAAGCTAAAGAAGAGTTGATTTTGCTACTAAAATGATGCTTAGATAATGGTAAGAATTAGCATTATCAATTGTCTCGGTTTTGGTTTCAACCGAGGTTGTAGACCCATAAAATTAATTAATTAAAGGGTCTATGGCCTCGGTTGGATCTGGAACTGAGACAATAGACCCTTTTTGGCCTCGATTTTTACCAAAACTGTTGTTTAAAGTAAGTATTCTTTTTAAAAGATGGTCATTCTATAAACATTCCATATCACATAAATCATATCATATAAACCCAGAAACACAAAAACATACCTACACATAAAAACAAGTATCCACAACCCAAAAGTGCAGTCCTACATATAACTATTTAATGTGATTTTTGGTTTTGATGGTTATTATTTTTGAATGAATTTTTTTACCACTCTTTTAAACTTATATTTCAGGAAAAAAATCCCAAGAGCCCTTAATTTGGGTAAATATGAAGTCTAAAAATTATTTGGATTGAAGATCTTAAACTTACCCTTACTTTCACTCTGGTTAACCGTTTTTCTATTATTATATACGGATTTTGGGTAAAATAGAATTTCAGATACTGTGGTAGCTCGTGTTGCCAACTAATCCTTCTAGATTTTCCAAAAAAACGTTGTTTTCTATTTTTCGAATGATTAATGTGTTTGGACAAAAATCAAGTTGACAGGGTGAATTGATTTCTTGTTCTTTAAAATACTTTTTCTTTCTCTTTATAATATTTACTTAACAAATAATATAAACAACAATAAAGAGTGTAGGGAAAGAGAGATTTGCACAAGTAGTTTTATACTGGTTCAAATCCCAAGGATCCTATGTTCAGTTGCTGATCCCAAACATATATTAACTATCACAAAAACCAATAAAATATTACAATCACACATAAAGACAAGTTTAAGGGTTTAGAAACACCTCTCTTGTTACCCCAAGAGATGATACTCACTTTCCTTGAAAATCACAAAGGATGAACACCTCTTCCAAATGCTTCACGAAGGATAAACACTTCCTTTGAATCTTCACAAAGGGTGATAAGCTTCACCCAGCAACAACAACAACACTTGATCACACTCCTAGTGAAAGTTCTTGCTTTATGCCAACACCAAGTTCTCAAAGCCACAACACAAGAGTTACACAAACGTTAGATCACACTTCACTCAAACTAACAAGTGTGTGTGTTAGAATGAAAGTCTAAAACATCTTTATAAAGACCTCACTTAAGAACACCTCCAAAAATCTGTTGTCAGCTATTTAACGCATGATAATCGATTATTCATTTATGGTAATCAATTATGCATTTAATGAATGCACAACGGTAAAAAACATGTCTAAAAACTCCAATCGCTAGTCGTGATAATCGATTATGGCAAGTCATAATCGATAATGCATAATCGATTATCATTAGTTGGTAATTGATCATTCCTGACCTTAGATTTTTCTGATTCCAAAAATGAAGTTCAAAGCACATAATACATGGAATCAAGGATAAACAACATCCTATACATAATTCCATTAAATTACAAAATCTTTAACACAAAACAAGTCTTCATGAAGGTCTTCTTGCAACTTGAACACTTGAGACTTAATTTTGGGCATCATCAAAATTTCCAAACGTCATCTTTATGCTAACAGAAAACATAAAAAATCTAAAACGAAACTAAGCTTGAAGGTGGGTTTGGTGCTGAAATGAAACGAAATAAACATCACAAAGCACTTGTGCACAAAACCAATCGGTCAAAACAAACGAAAATCATACCTAAGCACTTAATAAATGTTAAATGAAAGAAAAAAATGGAAGAAATGTTGGATATGTGGTCGCGAAAAGTAGGAGCGCAACAACACAATGGATTTGTCTGAAATGTGCAACTTTGTTCGCGAAATTAACCCTAGAAACATGTTATTACCTCGGTTATTGATGGACAAATTTGTAAGCACCAAATTATGATGTCACAAACTTGTTTCACAATCGGCAAGTATGACCGAATCGTTCAAGTAATAAACTTGGTAAGACCAAGTATCGTTCTTCCCAAAGGACTCACGGCCTAGTTTAGTTGTGTGGTTTGTTGATTAGCTAAGACTTACAAACGAAATAATTGGATTATATTATGCAAAACGAAAACTAAACATGTATGCATGAATTGATCAATGGCAAAGACAAAAGATAAACACTTTCAATGGATTATATGAATGAATATGTTGTTGGGGGTCAATTTCATCTCATCCACTCTCATACATTTTAGGAATTCAACATTCAAATCATCATTGTTAATGCCACTCTCTAAAGTACCATTCTAGATGGCTTCTCCCTAATCAAATAGTTCATACAATTCCTAGCATTCCTAATGATTAGTTCATGAGTGCAGGAGCTTAACGACAACCAATATAATATTGTCAGTATAATATTGGGAGAAATTCCCCGGATCTAGACTTCCCCGTACGTGTCCGTATCGACAAAACCAATAATCATGCAATAGAATGAGTTAAACAATGCAAGCATTAAGCAAAGAGGAAAAACCCTAACTAATGATGAAAGAAAGCATAAGTCTTAGATTAAGATGCAAGCATAAATTCCATATATGAGAGCTTCAAGAGATTACATTGATTCCCCAACAAACATACAAGGTTTAGTTCACCATATTCATGGTGAACCTAGATGAACAATGAAAGAATGAAAGAATAAACCCTAAAAAGGTGAAGAGGTAGCCTGAGCATCCAAGATCCTCCTTCAAAGGGGTGGAAGAGAGAGTGTTTGCCTCGTTTCTGCCAAAGATCTCTAACCCTAGGACGTGCAAGTCCTTATATACTATTCTAGAGTTACAAAAAATTACAAAAGCCCAAGCCCAAAAAGTGCCGCTCAGCGCTATTTACCGCTCAGCGGTGGTTGCGTGACTCGTTTCTTCCCCTCAGCGGCCATTTTGCCCCTCAGCGTGACTCCCGCAACCTCCTGAGTGCCGCTCAGCGGTAAAATGCCGCTGAGCGGTGCCTTCGACTTCTCTTTTTGCACTCTTTCTTGTCTTTTCTAATGTCATCTCTCTCCTTCTTCACTCTTTTCACTAAATTCACCTCAAAACCTGCACAAAAACACTTAAATCAAGCATAAACCTGTCCAGCTCTCTTATTTCTGAAAATATAGATAAATTGCATGATTTCAAGCTAGTTTTTAAGTCTAAAGGTTGCTTTTAGTATCAATATTAAGCATGAAAATAACAGTTTTTCAACTGTTATCAGTTATTTTATTAACCGAGACAATAAGGGCTTTATGACCTCAATTCTATCAAGAATCGCTACCTAAAGCCTCCAAAAAAATATATATTTTAAGTTATTTTATGCCTCGGTTCGTGGCATAACCGAGGCATAAGTACTTTGTGGTCTTGTTTCTCTAAACAACCAAGGTCATTGACCATTTTAGGCTCCGGTTCTTTGTGAACCAAGACATATATGTTTGCGATAATTGCAAAAATATTACTATGCCATTTTATGCTTCGGTTGCAACGAAACCAATGTCAAATGTGCAAGTTAAAATCCATAGTTTTTTACTTGTGAGGTAATCAGCCAGACTGCCTAGTTGTAGTCACATAACATGTAGGCTAGACATGTTTAGGTGCAAGCACTTAGGATGTATTCAATTGTGTTTTGTGTTATATCGTCTTAGGACGAGATGAATATTGATGTGGTCTAGGAGTACTCAGCCTTATACAGTACACTAACCTTAGTCTTTTCATGACATGTTAAAGGCGTGTAAAGAACTTCATAAAATAGTAGTGATCGATCCTTAGTTGATTTTACAAACATAATGTTGGTATTTAGTAATCGGTGACTAAACCTATGGCTAAGTGAATTATTAAACAGTGACCAAATTAATAATTAAATAATTGACTAAATCGTTGGCAAAATTGGTGAAAAAAATTGAAAATGTGACTAATATATGACTAAACAATTAATTTTAGGCTTAATTGCTTGGATGGTCCCCACTTTCAAGATTATGTTTCTACTTGGTCTCTGCTTTTTAAAAAGTGTCAATTTCGTCCTCAAATGTGTTAGTATGCATTAATCAAGATCATTCCGTTAATTTTCCAGAAATAATGTTAATTGTGTGATGATGTGGCAAAACAGTGTGGTGATGTGGCAAAACACATTTGCAACGAGTAAAAATGTGCAAATGTTTTGCGCGATAATGTTCTTCACGTGTCTTTTTAATGGAGAAGTTTGTAGTTTGCCTTAAGTGAAGTTTGAACCCGAATTGAAGTTTGCCCTAGTCTCCACTGTTTTCTTCTGTCGTTGCAAGTTCTTCACAAAGTGTGTTTCCAAACAGGTGCAATGTCATGCAATTAGTGTTATTCGCCTTGCTCATGGGGGACACACACAATCATATATATTCAACACATATGCACATTCAATCTTCAATGGAACCCACTTCACTATCAAAGAAAGCTTAAATTTCCACTTTCATTTCGTCGTACATCAGATTGTCCAAAATAGACACACACAATCATATATATTCAACACATATGCACCTTCAATCTTCAATGGAACTCACTTCATTGTCAAAGAAAGCTTGATTTTCCAATCTCACTTCGCCATCAATGAAATCCCCAATTTCGCTTCTCTTTTTCGTTGTTGGAATCCCCAATTCGTAAACATTCATTATTTTTTTTTCTAAACCCTAATCTCATATTTCCAAATCATAAAGTCTTTATCGGTTACACGTCAAAAAACAAATGTCACAATACTATAAAATATGCACTGCAACATGTCTAATAAATGGATGTTAATTATTTAAACATCGTGAACAAAAATGAACTTAATTAATGTAAATTAATAAATTTGAAGACAAAATTAATATTTTTTTTAAAACGGAACTAAATAGTTTCCAAATAATTAAACCTTAATTATATATATATATATATATAATTTTACTTTGTAAACAATAATTTGATCTACTTATAAACAATTTTATTACCTGTTACAAATTAATTATACTAATGATAATCAACTTCAGTATATAATATACCAAAAGATAATATAAAAATTCATACTATATTATTTATCATAAAATTGAAATGAAAATAATTTCAAATAAATATATGTAAGTTTTAAAGTTATTTTACAATTTAACATAACTAATCTTCATGTACCATCATACTTTAAAGGTCTGTTCTGCTACACCATATTCACTTCTAGGAAGGTGTGCAGCCAAAAGTGCACATATTCCGGTTGGAGCAGTAACTATGGTAAATTCTCATTCAGAAGCTGTTGAGATAGCTACTGCACCATATTTTGGTGGCTGTACACAAATATTCCCCACAAAAAACAAAGGTGCTGCTTGTGAACTTAGGTTCTTGTGCATTATGGGAGGAAGTGAATTTATTGTTTTCAAATTTAAGGCCTTAAATCTTTCGATTAAATTTAGAAAATGAGAACTAATGTAAAAGTGAAATTTTAAGTTTTTTTAAGCAGGAATTTATTTTTCTTTAAGCACCAACAAATTACAAAATAAATAATTTATATAAATTAATAATTTAAAAATCACCATTGATTAATTTAATCTAATTAAATATTATTTTTTATTTTTTAAATAAAAATACAAGCAACAATAAATCATAAAAATAAATAGTTTAGTTAATCATCATTTATATTAAATATTATCAAATATTTATTATCTTGTTAATTTAATTTAACGAAATATTAATTTTCTTTTTAAATAAAAAATATTAATACATGGATGGAAGCCTAAGAAAAGGAGAAAGAATCTATGTACATTGAAGGGGAGCCTAAGGTGGGTGAATGAGCTTAAAAACTTGGAATTCTCCTAGTTTCTAGATTCATAATTCCTTTCTCAAGTTTATTCCCTCAACTTCTAATATTTTCTTATGTTGTTATTCATTTATTTACAATTTCTTTAATTATTTCTTCTAATGTTTTGAGGTTTCCTTTTGTGAACCTCCCATATAAATTCTCTTTAATTTCTTAGTAAGTTCTTCGTCATTTTTATTCACATCATAAGTAAAAGTTTATGACTAAAACTACAAATAGAAGATGATGTAAGATAATTACATTACATTGATTACAAAGGTGTAATGAAACTCAACGTTGTTCTTTGATTAACTCTAAGTAGAAACTTGAATCACATATGGTTGCTTCAAAATCATCATTCCAAGCTTGACTGAGGCCATGGAAAATTGCAGAGTTTTTCCTTGAGGATCGTAGCAGTGCCACAGGCACCACTGAATCCAAATACCCAATTGCCATTATAATCTCAATAGATTCCATCAAAACAGACGTTTCCAAGATTTTCAAAATACTCTCATCATATTCAATTTAACGACAATCAAAATGGACCAAATTAGGTTGTGCTTCTTAATATCAAATAATTATTTTATCCGAGAACAAAAAAATTATATTTATTTATAACGATTTCTAAAATATTCGTTTAAATGTATATTTGGATAAGAAATTTTAATAAAGTAATTATTTTTTAGAGAATTCGAAATGTTTTATTGAAAATATATTGTTTGTATGAGTAGTTTTAGAAGAAATTAAAATTTTATAATTTCATTCAAGCAGTTGGATTGTTTAAAGTTGGAGAATTTCAAATTCTATCTAATGTAAAAATTTGAAACTTTTTAGAATATCAAATTCATATTTTGTTTTTTTTTTTTCTGTAGTTTGATTTGCTTTTGAAAGTCATCAACTTAATTAAGTACAGGTGATGTAAGTCTTTAACTTTAGGTAGAACTAAGTTAGACTGACTTCTAAGTTAAGTTTAATTGACTTGAGACTAAATCAAAATAATTTAAAATTGGCACAAAATGAGCTGAGTGTCTCATTTTTAGGTGGAGTTGAGTTGCCCAACCTTAGGTTGACCTGAGTTAGCTTAAGGTTAGGTCAAGTCGAGTTGGCTTAAATATTGGTCGAGTCGAGTTAGCCAAGCTTTAAGTTACATTAAGTTAGTCTAAGTCTAGATCAAACCAAGTTAGTCTTGACACAACCAAGTCGCCCAACTCAAGTTAACCGAGTTAAGTTAGGCCGAGCCCAGGTCAACTTGAATTGACTTAGCCTCACACTCAATCGAGTTGTGTTTTAGGCTTAGGTCATATTAAGATTGATCAGTATTAGGTTAGACCAATCCTAGATTGAGTCAAGTTTATTCAAGTCCAAGTCAAATCAGGTTCAAATGGGATCTGGACGAACCGGTCCAAGTCAAGCTAAGTATTGTATGACTTAGTTTGGCTAAAACATCAAGACTACATTGAGTCAGGAAGATATCAAACTGAGTTGGATTAATTCCATGTCAATATGATTAGATTGATCCTACATCAAATTTAATTTAATTGATAAAGTGAGTATGATTTTTTATATTTTTGTTCGATATTAATTAAAAACAATATAGATAAACATCAACTGAGAAAAAAAATTAATTAGAAAAATATGGATGAAATTTGACCAAATTTGGTTAAATTTGAATTATCTTACCGTATGAACTTTGGAAGATTATGTTATGTGGATGATCTTTACTTTGTGTTTGGACCAAGGATTTTAAAAATTCTAAAAATTTAAAATACATAGTATTTGAATTATTTACAATTAAATTCTCTTAATTTGTTAAATAATTTGTTTTGATGAATTAATTGAAATATATTAAATTTAAAATTTCTTATTTGATAAAACAATTTAATTTCTATTTTAGGAAAACATAAGTTTATCCTTAAGCACGAGTTAAGTTAGCTCATCTTTTGATCTAGAACGACTCATCTCAACTTTTGATCTAGGTTGACTCCTGAGAATTTTAGCAGGACAGACTAGACCCGACCTTTAGTCTAGGTCGACTCATCTCGACCTCCAACTAGGATCGATCAATTTCAACGTTCACACTAGCCTAACTCGACTCGACTTTCAACATGAGCACACTCGACTTGAACTTCAACGCAAGCCAACTCAGTTCGACCTTTCGCCTTGGCCAACTCAACTCGACCTTCGACCTATGTTGACTCAGCTTGTCCATTTGTCAAGGTCGACTCGGCTCGACCTTCTACCCGTGCCATCTCGACTAAACCTTTAGCCCAAGACCATTTAACTCGACCATTGCCTCGAGCATACTCGGGTAGACCTTCAATCGGGACCAAATTAGCTCGACCTTCAACTTAGGTTAATTTTGCTCGATCTTTGACCATGAGCTAACTTTGTTCAATCTTTGACCTTGAGCTGACTTTACTCGATCTTCGACCTTAAGCTGACTCGACTTGAATTCAATATGGGTAGACTTGGTTTGACGTTTAACTTTGTCAACTCGACTTGACTTGGCCTAAACCAACTCAGCTTAACCTTCGGTCATGACTGACTCAAATCGATCATCACTTTGCGCATACTCATCTTGACCTTCGCCTTGAGCCTACTCGGTTCTACCATCGACCCATGTTGTCTCGAATTGACCTTCAACTAGGACTGACTTGGCTCGACCTTTAGTTGAGATCAACTCAGCTTGACCTTCGATCCAAGTGGACTCAGCTTGATCTTCAACCTAAGCTGGCTTGGCTTGATTATCGATATGGGTCGACTTGGCTCGATTATCAACCTAGACAAACTCGACCATTAGTCCAATCGAACTTTGCTCAACCATCAATCTGAATAAACTTGACTCGATCATCGATCTAGACTAACTCGGCTAAACCTTTTTTAGCGGAGTGATAGTGAAGTGAAAATTAGTAGAATTTCAAATTTCTTATACTTTTGATTGATATTTGAAATTATTTTATTTTATTCATTTGAGATACTTTAAATTTGGATTTCTTCTAATTTTTTTATTCAAACAAATTATTTTAAGGTAAATAATTTTAAATTCTAAATTACCTCGTCCAAACCTAACATAAAGCTATCTCAATAAGACTTATTAAATGAAAGTTTTTATTGTAAACATTTTTGATATAGAAGTAAAAGAAAAGAAAAGAAAAAAACAAATATAAGATATCTCATCTCTCATGACACATCATATTAAAAGTAAGTGAAAAGACAGAAATATAGATATAACTAATATGGTAATAAATACAAGCCGTTTAAAAAAGACCTTTAAGAAAAGAGAGGAAAGTGTCTATTTTTCAGCAAACATATATTTAGACAATTATATTTGAAATGTTTTATTATTAAAAAATGACATATGTGAACGACTACTATCAAAACAATAACCCCCACTTTAAACAGAAATCACCATAGAATTAAAATGAGAAAATGTTTTAAGTTTAACTATAATCAAATAGGAAAATTTGTGTAAATATAGAACAATGTAACTAAAAAAAAACCCTACTTTGTAAAAATGAAATTAAAAATCAGACATAAGTAATAGTTGGAAAGCCCAATGAGGAGACCGATTTGGAGTTTTTATGAAGAGTAGCCCAAATAAGGGAGGGTATACCAAGCCCTAAACAAGGTTCCCAGTTGAATATTGTCTGCAAGAAAGATTCAAGTCTTGTTTGGTGGAAGGAAGGGTAAACTAGGAGGAAAGGGTAGGAAGGAACAGAAAGCACAACAATGGAGGGTGGCAACAGCAACAACAACCCTGAGGACCTGGCGGTAGGGTGTTTGCTGTCGATCAGGACAACGTTGGGCGACGAATTCGAAGGTCAGGTTGTGACCTTCGATCGACCCTCCAACATCCTTGTACTCCAGGAACCTTCCAAACATGGCCCTCGTCGGAACATTAGGTTGCTCAAGGCTAATTACATCAAAGAGTTCACCTTTCTTGGCCAGGCCGAAGACCCACTTGATCCTTCCAACTGCTTTCTTGACCTCACCGCTCTCCAAGCTAGGGAAGAAATTGCTATCAGGTATTTTCTTGCAATTCCCCAGATTTTTTCTTTTTTCTAGTTTTCTTTAAATGTGTTCTTTTATGAAATTCATGTGTGGCTTCAAATGATTTTGGATGTAGACAAGCAGAGGCTGATGCTGAGAGGATTGGGGTTGGGGTTACCAGCGAGGCGCAGAGCATCTTCGATGCTTTGTCCAAAACGTAAGTGCTGTGTGAGTGAACGAACCACTGTGGTGTGGATCGGGATTTTAGTGATTGTCTAGTTTGTTTCCTGGCGTGTATATTTTATCTTTGATTAGGTTTTGAAGCCAATAGACTTTAGAGCATGTCACTCATAGAATACACCATTTGTAGATTGTTGTGGAAATGTGTGTGATAAAAGAAATTATAAGCTCGCATCTTGCCCCTGTCAAATAAGGATGGATAAATTTAATTGAGTACAGAAACAAAGATAGGCAAACTTACTTAAGCATACCCATAGCGTGCTGTATGTGTTTAGTGCTGTGGAATGACCCTGGGGTTCTGCAAATTTAGCATATCCATGTGCATTTGAGTAGTTTTCCTTTGCGGTATTATAGTGGTGCTGTAGAGAGAGATATCGGACGTCAATATTGTGTTACAGTGGCGTAAAGAGTAAAGCTGGTTGCTATGGGATTCAATATAGCAGAGTGGTTTTTAACAGTGACTTTTTCCCTGCTATAGGAGCACTGCCATGGTATAGGATTCAATAACCCATTCTTACCCCAAAAATAATGGTTTTTAGCATATTTTGAGTTAATTATGTTCCCCCCCTCCCCTCATTTCTAATGCATTTTTTTATTCAAAATCGTAATGGGATTTTAATCTATTTTGACCATTTAACAAAAAGTTAACTCTGTTTTGACTTCTATTCCTCATACTCTACAGGACTATCTTTTCCCTCTTTGTGCCCATTTTTTTATTCTGCCTTCCCAGTTCACATTTAACTAAGATTTGTTACGCTTTTTTCCTTATACTAATTCAACCACAGTCTTTCATATTTTGACTTCATTGCCATGCTCTTGTTGCTTCTAGATTGATGGTGATTTGTGCATAAACTGACCTAATTATTTATCATAAGTCTCTTTAGTCTGGGTTTCTTTTTTGTTTTTGACTATCTATATGTATAGTATATACATTATTTATTTTTCAATTGCAAGTAAAAAATGGAAGGTGTCATACTACAAGTTTCTAAACTTAAATACCTTAGGCCAGTATTACAAAATGATGAGGAGATTAATGAAGACATTACATATAGGATATAAGTAAAATGGTTAAAATGAAGGCATTGGAGGTTATTTGAGATTGCCAATCACGTACCAAGCTCCCAGGGAAGTTTTATTATACTACTATACATGTGCCTATATTATAATTAAATGCTAGGTTTTAAAGGGGCAACAAGCAGTGTTGTTAAATAGCCACTCTAGTGGTACTATTGTGCTATGGAATTTCTCACATTGAGGATTGCAACTGTGTCTGATATTGCAGTTCCTATCATTGCTGTGGTTGCAGCATTCGTCCTGCATTCTCTTGTCATTTCTTTCAAGTCTTCAGCTAATTAAACTTCCGAGTTAATATAATTCTAGTTGATATATATCATATATTTAGACTGCTATGTAACTTCATAAGCCCATTAAACTATCTGCTATACGACATAACGGATTATTGGCTTTCTGCCATTGAAAACAAGAAAAATAGTGTGTAGCAAAAATGAAAATGTTAGATGGATGTGTGCCCTCCCATGGCCATCACGTTGTACATGGCTATTATCATTGAAGCAGCAATTTTTGAAGCCAAAAATGCAAAAATTGACTGTCAGAGCCAGCAAATTGTACTTCACTCAGTTCTTAATCACAAAATTAGATCCTGCCTCTCCTGCAAGGGTCACCAAGTTGCACATGGCTATCACACTCCAATTTTTTGTGTGTGCTTACATTAGAATGGATATGTTAGAAAATTGATATACCTTTGTTTTCTAGAAGATTTTTTTCTCCTGCAGTCATTATCTATAATCGTGGATATTAATTGAGTACTTGGACTTTTGGTATGGTTTCTGACTATGAATGCTGTTCTCAAACCCAACTATATAATTATCATGTATTGTATATTCTTGATATGATTTGAGTCCTCCTTCCAGTTTGCATTGATAGTTTAGTTAATTATTTTGTGACGATGCACATTTAATTGCATTTTTTATCGATATTTAGATGACAGCCATTCTTTAGAGAAATAGTATTTGTCTAATTTTTATGCATTTTGGAATAAAAGTTTTTAGTTGTTATCAAATTAAAAGAAACGGGGATCACTTGATAGCTCAAGTTGAACTCTGTAGTTATTGTGGATCACTTTTTGGTGCTTGCTGAGAGCACTAAATGCTCTGCTCCCGCATGCCTTAAGAGTGCCTCTTTGCCTTAGGATTTCAATCTTTCTAGCTTTTGTATATTTTTCTCAGGGGCTTAATTTTCTTTTTAACTGATTACGTTAGTATGTACTCAGGCTTCCAGTCCGCTGGGACAAGACAGTCATAGTTGTGATGAATGACGTCCGCGTCAGCAGTCCTTATCATCCTGATTCTGTTGTTGGAGGTACTCCTGCTGCAAATGAGCGAGTGAAGAAAGTGGTAAATATGTTTATTTTGCTATTTGTTATGGTGTGTCTAAATGTATGTATTAGCAACATGTCAAATATATTATACTCCTGCTGCTGCAGGGATTTATTATTCATTTTTATGAAACAACATTAGCAAGTGCAAAATGAAAACTTAATCAAGATAACTTGTAAATGAGAATAGATCGAAAGTCATAACAGGTTATGCTGCTGACAAAAATAAAATACAATATATACTTGTACATAATACAAAAGAATACAATATATAGATATATATAATTTAAAAAATCTTGAAATATTAATAACTAATAATAATATCATGTCTAATAAATTCAAATAATGATATAATCAAATCAAAGTGCCAACATTTCAAGTTCAAAACATAAAATACAACAAAACATAATGTAGGTGCTGCTCAAAACATAATGTAGGAGCTGTTGGTTCAATGCGGGTAGCAGTGGCAACGTCTGCGGGAAATGGTGGTAGTAGTGGTAACATCAGTGGAAATGGCCAAAGCAATGGCAGAAGCAGTGACAACCGTGGCATTACTGGTGGTGGTGGTGTCACAGGTAATAGTAACAATGACGACAAGTACATCACAATAATAAAGGAAACCGTAGGGTGAACTAGGTGAATATTTTGTTCTAACGGTTTGGGTCACGTTGTTTGGCCCAACACTAGGTTTTTAAAAGAATAACATGTGCGCTGACTTCAAAAAGGAAAATAAAGAAAATTAGGGTTTTAATTGCCTCAGGTCAGGTTGGATCCTGTTTGCATCTTTTTCTCCTTCATTTTGCACTTGCTGCCTCTCCTTCTATTCACACTTTGCTACTACTCCTGGTACGACCATCATACTGCTCTGCAACTTTTGCCATGTCTGTTCTGCGGCACTATTTCATGACACCCTGTTAGAATATTACCTCCTATTATGAAGGTTTATGAAAGAAGAAATAAGAGAAATACAGCTAATTGATTTAATTAGTTGAAAATTCTGTTAGTAATAGTTGTGGATTGAAGAGAGGTTATGAATAAATGTGTTATTGGGTATGGGGATAAAAGAGAAATAGTTTTGTGTGGGAGGTTGTTGGACCCTCTAAGTGCTAGTGGATGTATTGTGAACATCTGGTCCAATTGAAAGAAATACATAGAACACTCATTTTTTTTTTGTTTTCATTTGAGAATTCCTTTTGTAAGAGTTTCTGATCCATCTATAACACCCAAAGCGGCCACAATGGGCTGTCATGAAAAACTCACATTGCCACCCCCATGTTATGACAACCATCTATAAATCTGCCACCATGGTGGAGATATTGTAAAACTGATAATTATAACAATATTCCTGATGGTATCGGATCAACTATTTATTTCTATATTATAACACTTCCTTTCACGCTAAAGGACAGGTCATATGTGTTTAGCTTGCTATAAGTTTATTCGATCCTTTATCCTCTTAGAGGCAACCATCTATAAATCTGCCACCATGGCAGATATTTTGTAAAATTGATAATTATAACAATATTCTTGATTGTATTGGATCAACTAGTTATTTCTATAATTTTAACACTTCATTTCACGCTGAAGGATACAGGTCATATGTGTTTAGCTTGCTATAAGTTTATTCTATCCTTTATCCTCTTAGAGGCTTGATGAATATGTTAGCCAATTATTCATTAGAGTTGACAAATCCGGTGGTGATGTCTCTTGACTCCAATTTTTCTTATGAAAATGGCAATCCACCTCAATATGTTTGGTTCTCTCATGGAAGTTATGGTTAAAGGCAATGTGTAATGCTACTTGGTTGTCACATTCAAGGTGCATTTGAGAAGTTTCTTCAAATTTAAACTGAGTTGTTTTAGCCTTATGAGCTCACAAATGACTAATGCCATTTCCCTATATTCTACTTTTGTTCTTGACCTTACCACACCACGTTGTTTCTTACCTTTTCACGATATTTAATCACTTCTTACAAAAACATAGTATTTGAAGTGGAGTGTCTATCTCTAGGTGGAAGTGCCCAATTAGTGTTAGAATATCCAACAATCAGAGTATTTCTCTTACTATTTAAGAAATGTTACAAGTAGATCCTATTTTGAGAGTATACAATCATCGACACTTAATAATTGATTTTCTAGTTGAAGAGATATCAATTCCTAAGTACCATTGCTTTGAAGTGCACACATCTCATCAATCATCATTTGTTGCCACTCTAGGTATTATAAAGCTTTCACTTGAACACTTAGGAATAGGAATAGAAGATAACAAGAAAAAAAGTATATTGTATGGGGAAAGCCTATGATAGTTGAGGTGTGTAAAGTGGGGAGAAGGGTTATAAAGTATATTGTATGGAAGACGTTTGTTGTCTTGCTAGGAAAACCATGCAAGGAGAAACATTTATATGGAACGTGGCCAATTCTTTTACAGAAAGAACATTGAGGATGTTTGTATCCACTTTGTGAAAAGGAAGCGATATTTAAGGAAGAATTCCCAAACAATTAGAATTACAATAACAATCTACACTCCACAGTCAATGCCAACCACAAAAGATGGAAAGTAGAGGTGGAGGAAGAGTATGAGGAGAGAGGAGCCTCTCAACCAAAGGTGAAAGTGGAGAAACAAGGGCAAGGAGGTCCGATGAGCCTTGTGGACAAGACACAGAATTGTTCTGGTGACAAAAAGGTTGTCTTCAGAGGTTGTCAGTGGATGGTACAAAGGTGACTGGCAGCGGATAGTGGCCGATGTCGGTTGACTAATGGCAGTCAGCAGAGGCTGACAGTGGCAGCAGAGGCGAGATTAACCTACTCTAGCACCAACTTAAGACTAAAAGTATGAGAAGAAAAGCTTAAGAGATTGATTATCTCAGTTGATCTTTGTTATTTATAGAAGAAAATTATATAACAATTATCTTGGTAATTAATGCTAACAGATCATAGATACAACTGCTAAGCACCTACATTTAATATGTATTCTAACAATTATCTATATATTTAATACATATTCTGACCAAAATCATGAATTCAGATTTGAAATAATAACCATGGTAGGTAGCCCCCACTAATAGTTAGTTATGTTAGTCCAACAAATAAAAGGGATTATGTGAATTAGCCTCCAACTGAGTAGACCCATTGAGGGTGGGTTTATGTTAGTAGACAAGTAACTGTATATAAATAGGAAGAGCGATTGAGTGGGATTCCGTCTTGTCATTTGGGATGATCGGGGCCTTTGAGCATTGGGAGGTCCAATATTGAGCATTTGTCCAAAAAACGGCTTCAAGATTGATTCCTAAATCTGATGGAAGGGAGATAGATCGCTGATCAAGGTTGAGCAATATTTTGGGGCCAAGGAAGTTCATGAAGGTAGGAATCGGTTAGAATATGTATTAAATATAGGTAGTTGTTAGAATAGGTATTTAGTAGTAGGTGGTTATCAATTGTACCTATGAGCTGTTAGCATTTAATTATATAAGGAATATCTAGGTAATTAATGCTAATAATTCATAGGTACAACTGCTAATCGCCTAGATTAAATACCTATTTTAATTGTTAGAAGTCTTACATCAACTAGAGAGAGATAAGACAATTTAGAGTATATATGTAGATGCAAACCTTAGCATACAAGCCGATTTTTTAAGGTTGAGTTAAGTTTAAAGTTCACTTCTTAACACTAACAACCACCTATATCTTATACATATTCTAACAATTTTCATTTGACCTCGTGGTCACACTGGTGAAGCCGTGTTTGTATTCTGTTTAGAAAGTTTGCAAAAAATTTAGGACAAATACAGGCAACAAGGTTTTCAATTTAAATTTCATTGATTCAACTTTCAGTGATTTGTAATTAGTGTTTAAGGGAAATAATGCAGTTTGTTTCTTGGTAATAATTTACCCTAATAGCCTTTTAAAATAAAACATTTTGATGAAAAACTTGGTTGATATTGACATTTTATTTTCCTCGTTTGTAGCTTGAGTTTGAGAGGAAGAGGTTGCAACTTCGCAGTTCTGGTGGTCAGTAAAGCTTCATATTTGCATCCTTTTACGGTCAGGAAAGCGCCACCCAGGAGTAAACATGATGGGTATGTTGCTTTTAACAAACCCTATACAAGAGGGTTTTCCAAGGCATATTCCTGACTTCAGATATCTTTTGATTATCTGTCTTGAGCTCTCAAGTTCTGTCTTGCTTATGGAGTTCATTTGAGGTACTTGCTCCAGATTCTTCTTAGGAGTGAATGCTGAAGCATATGATGTATGGTGTGTTACACTTGGAAACCGAACAGGTGACTGGGTTTATATAATTTGTCAGTTTGCTGTTGGGAAGTTTAACCAATTACAACGGGCTAACATGAACTCAAAATGACTTTAATTTGTTCCTTGTCTAATAATGCAAATGCTTCGGATAAATGAAGCTGATATACCTACCTGAAGCTTTCTAATTTTTTTTATTTCTTGTTTCTAAATATTTATGTGGTATTATTTGTTTACTTAGCTGTCCCTTCTATGATAAGTTTTATTGTTGTTGGTTTTTGGATTTTAATCTTCTGTGGAGAGATCTTTGGCGATATTTTATTGCATTTTGGGGTCAGATGGGAAAAATCTTTGGCAATATTTCGATTGCATTTTGAGGTCAAATGGGAAAACATAAAGAGACACGGCTGGGGAAGTATTTTGTTCTGTTTTTTGGGGTAGGGTATGTATAACATGCTTTCCGATTTCTTTTGAGATGATCCTCAAACAGAAATTTATGAAATAATAAATACATTCCATTTCTTCAGTTCATGTTTTGCATCATTCTGTCTTGTTCTGAATTTGTCCTCTATGTCTAGATTTGTAGGTTCCGGTCTTCGATTTATGAATTGTGACTTTATTGTCTTTGAATTGGTGTCACCCTGTGTTTGGGTGTGATTTGGAGACGAAGTTGTCTTTTGTGGGTCAAGGTTCTGCTCTGATTCAGTTGTATCTGGTCTTTGTTCTCTGTTCTATATGATGCCCATTTATGCCTAATTGTATTGTTTCTCTCTCTCTCTCTCTCTCTCTCTCTTTTCATTTAACAAATATTTTCTCTCTGGTTTCTGTATTTTCTTCATTTGGGCTCTATTTCCCAACCTAGAATCAGAGTGTTGGCCTCTGCTGGAAATGAAAATTTCATCATGCTGCATCGCATGAGCTCAGTTTGGTCCTCTCTTTCTTCACTCCAACTGCTCTCCCCTCCCCACTTCTCCAAAACTCAGGATTTCTACATTGCTATGGAGTTGACTGCCGTTCTAGCTCAGACTCTTAATGGTTTTTTGGTCTGATTTCAGCAATGATTTTTTTTTTCATTGAGATCTGGATGTGTGGTGTCTTGGAGCTTAGTGCTTTGTTTCTTGAAGATTTTGTTTGAGTTCACTTTGAGCCTTTGAATGTTCCCTTTTTTGGTCTTTCAAGTTTAGGTGAGTCATATTTGACCAATTGCAATTTTGGCTGTGATGCACAAGGGTGGTCAAAATTTATTGTCATTCATCTTGTTGTTCTTGTTGTTTTCCCTGTCTTTGGCAAGAACACGTGGTATCCTTGCTTTTTTCAGGTCACAATCCTACAATTGCTGAGATATGGATATGGATAGCACTTTCAATCTCATCTGCCACATCACCACCTCATGGCAACCTCCTTGAGTTAGGTTGGGCCAAAGCTTAGGAGGAAGCAAGGAGATGGTCCCTATGATGGATATGGTTGCGGAAATGAGTGAGAAAGGGGTGATATGATGTGAAAATGATGGTGGTGTGGTGATAGGATCACGACTTTTAGTGATAGGATGAAGATGGTGTGTAGTTTGAAGGTTTAAGGAGAGGTTAGGCCAACTCCATGAGATAGGTGACTAGAAGGGCCTCTAGGGTTGTTTAGTCTTGATCAAGGAAGAATGAGGTTACAATTTGGCAGAATAACATTACTAATTTCTAAGATGAAATACAAGGGTGGAGACACCTCTATTTATAGGCCAAGGGTGTCTTCTTCTAACCCTAAAGGCATGATCTCCCACCTTTGCTCTCATTGGCCAAAAATGGGGCCTTCTAACCTCTCCAATGATGGGAGGAGATGTGGCCACTCAAAACACAATCTTCTCCATTCCTAGAGTGCGATGTGACCACTACTAAAAGCAAATCCTCTCCAATGGTGGAGGGACATGTGGCCACTACCAAAAAGAAAAACTCTCCACTTTTAAGGTGCCATGCGGCTACTTTTTAAAAAGTAAATCCTCTCTAATGGAAGCATGACACATGACACACTTTTCACTTGGTTTGGATATCTAACTTAGGGAAAATCTCATGCTACTTAGGCCTTAATAAAGTCTTAATCAAACCTACACTACATGGCCGAATACAAGGCCTAAATCTTATACTATTCACTTTTCTTCCATGATGGCCCAAGTAAAACACACCTTTGTTTCTTGTTCTATGGATGGTTCTTTCTGGAGGAGCTTGACCATACTTCTAGTGGTTGGACCCTTGGCTATGAGTTTGTCATCACCACCTCCATGTCTTACAAAATTCTAAGAATCTGATGCACAAAATCCTCTGCCTAAGATGTCGTTTTGCTTTTATCAGTGCTTCAATCAAGCTAGCACTATTTGTTCTCATGATTTCTTGACTTGGTAGTATTGTTAGGGCTCATGATATCCTTGGATTGCTTGATTGACAAAATAGTTATTTCATTTACAGTTATCATTGGTCTAATTTTCTCTTCCATTTTGTTGACCTATGATGTATATATCATTTGAGGAAGGTCTAATTAACATTATTTTGGTTTCGCTTCAAGTGCTTGTTTGATGAATCGTCTTTATAATTGTGAATGATATTACAAGCATGCATTTTGCTAGTTTTTGGTTTGATTAATTCTTATCTACACTTGGTGCATGTATCATTAGTGCTACTTCTCTTTCTGTCATCTAAAAAGATTGCCATCATTGCTAAGGACCAAAGGCCAAGATATTCCAATTGGTTCTAATGGGGGAACTCGTTGAAAATAGGATTTTTTAAATAGTGGTGACTCGGAAGAATCTTTAGTAATGTATTACCCTCGGTAATATTAAAGGATGCAGTAAACATGTACCCATGACACTCTTCAGAATTAGTGAAAGGCCTCGTTTTGGTTATTCGTCATCTTTGCTAAGCGTGATCTCTATTTTTTTTGTCAATTGGTGGTTTAAAACTGTGTTAAGAGCTGTGTTGGACTTTTAGTCCTCAATGAAGACATTTCAGCTGTAAAGGATTGCTTCACAAGGTGTCTTTCATGGAAGCTTCCATCCATGGTGGTTAGATGAGAGCTTCTGCAACGCATTGATATTTCTTTTGTTTTGTTTTTGTCTTGATAGCGTTTAGTGTAACTTGTACAAGGTGGTTAAGCCTCTTTCCCAAGTTCATCTTGTTGATTACTCCCACAATTATTTGGAATTGCTAGTATCTACCTTCCATCTTGTTGAGAAAGAGCTAGAAACATGGTTGGTTATAGGTATTGTTCGTTGAAGAGTTGATAGGTGTTCATTTTCAAAATGGTTCTTTATATGGAAGTATTTAGATAAAGAGATCCTATGTGGTTTAAGCTCCAATGATAAGGAAGTGTTTCTAAGATATTAAATCCAAACGAAAGTAGAAGAATATCTGATGGTTTTTCAAGACTACTGGAAAAGGCTGTCATTTTTTTTTCATCTCTTCTTGACTTAAGGCTAGTAGGTTTTCGACAAGTTCACTTTTACAAGATGTTCCTTCATATGCTTCTCCTTCTCTTTTCCCCCAAACAACAATTGGGAGCTTTAGCATGCATTTTCCAACACTTCTCTTCGGTTTGTTATGACCTATTAGAATAAAGGAACCAGAAATCAACAAGTCTGAACCTAGGTAGTTGATACCTATTATGGTATAAATCAAGATAAATTTTAGATCTCTATTCTATTTTCTAGACCTTACGCAGTTTTTATCTGCACAATTATTACTTCTCTATTTATCTATAAATATGAATGCATAGCGTATATATGTGAGTTATTATTCTTTTGCCTCTTGAATTAAATAAATAAAAGATTATTTCTAGACAAGTTTGAATTAATCAAATAAACGTAAATTAATTTATTAAGAGTCACTCGTTCCAAGCATATTCATATTCGAGTGAGATTTTTCATATACGTGAGAGGTTTTATTATTTTACCTTTTGAATGAAGTAAACAAGTATATAGCTTTGAATTAACTAAATAAACTCTTAGTATTTCTTGTTTTCTTTGACATAAGTTATTTTTAACTTGGGGAGGTGGTTTTAACTCTTACTCCTAACTATAAACAAAATTAATGTTTGATAGAAAAATATAAGAACCACTTCCATAGTCATTTTTCACTACATTTTAAACTTGATGGGTGAGTGATATACATGAAATACTTAGATTATAAGGTCTAAAAGATTGGGACATCATTACTTGGATGATTTTTGTGAAGACTCTGGTTACTGTGTAAAAATTGTGTTGTTGTATTGATATCCTTTGTCGTTCATGAATGTGTTTCTTATAAGATATTTTAGTTATGAACATTGAAGTAAATATTTAATAATTAGACCAATGGAGCAAATTTTTTAACAATCTTTGATTTGTTTATATTTATTATTTACATTAAGAAAGGAAATGTAGCATTAATCTAATGAAAAATAAATAAGAAATTTGTTATATGTGTAATCTCTTAAAATAACAGCATGTTGGACACAATAAATTTGTTAATAAAAAGGATTTATATAAGTTATATAGACGCTAGAGGAGTTATTACTCTTTACTTGTAAATTGTCATATTTACAATATGGTGACATTTTAATTAAATTAGTAAATACTACAATATATTTATTAGAAAAATATTTTTGTTTAACCTTTTATTACTTCAAATCTAAGTTTTATTTATTATCATCCAAACACATGCTGTATCGTTGTTTGAGTATCAAGAAGATTATAGACCATAAATGCTTTGGAACGATGACGCCTTTAATATAATTAAACTTAATTTCTATGTAATAATCTAATTCCATGCAAAGTGCCTTTCATTAGTTTTCATATTTTGTAGCAAATGTTCTCTTCTATAAATTATAATCATTTTTTACAAAATTGACTAATAACTTTTTATCTTCTTTTATATATATATATATATATATATATATATATATATATATATATATATATATATATATATATAACAATTGAACTATATGTATGACGGATATTGTATGGTCATTTCTTTGTTATAGACTGTATGGTTATGACGTGACTAGTCGAACGGTTAAAATATCATGATATTAACATTAATATTAATTAACATACAGCAAAGTATGATTATTAACAATTGGATCATGATTAGGCTATTGTTAATTTAAAGTTTAAACCGAAAACGATAAATATAAGTTTGAAATAAAGAGGTGGGTGATTTGCATTTATTGTGCATTAATTGCTATAACAACTGAACAAACACTAACTTTAGAATTAGAGTACCTTCTATAGGTAACCTCCTAGCTTGATTGAATAGAGTGAAAGGTAAAAGAAGATAGATAAGAACTTGGACATATAGAGCTTGAAAAACTTATAACCTCAATCCCACAAATCAAAACATTTTGACCGCCTACTATGGGCCCGAGGAACAAGACAATTCAATGGTGACCACAAGAAATATATCCAAGCAACATGATCCTATGAAGCTTGTTAGAGAGATGCAATGCTAGATGCAACGAAGGCACGAGGTGGAGTTAGCGGCACTGAGGGCCGAGAATGCAACCACACGACAAGAGTAGGCTGCCCAACATTTTGCATCGGGTGGTGTAGGCCCATCCAATGTGAATAGACAGACAAATGGACCAGTTAAAACAACCTAAAAAGGAAGCATGAGAGCAAGTAAGGGAGCTCTCATTATGAAAATGGTGCAAACGAAGGGTTTGTTACCCTTTATAACTATCATGGAGGCACCCATGCCAGAACGGTGGATGCTTCCCGTGTTCGAGAAGTATGACGGGTTAATTATCCTGATGAGCATTTACGGACATTCATCAACACCATGGATTTCTACACGGCGAGTGACCCCGTGTGGTGTAGGACCTTCTCCTTATCACTAAAGGAGGACATATTAGTGTGTTTTAACACCCTACCACTCAACTCAGTGGATAGCTTCTCCACCATCCACACCCTGTTCAGTTGGCAATATGCGACCAACAAGGTCCAAAGTTTGACACACCTTGTGTTGATCAGCACCAACCAAGGAAAAACTGAATCTTGAAGGCCTTCATAGACCGATATGATAAAACCGCTCAATAGGTTAAAGATGTGAGCCAGGAATTCATTATGAACAACCTTTCAACGACCTTGAAAGCGGAATCGTTCAAAGACAACTTGTGCATGAGGC
The DNA here is from genome assembly GCF_016808095.1 of Vigna angularis. NCBI lineage: Eukaryota > Viridiplantae > Streptophyta > Magnoliopsida > Fabales > Fabaceae > Vigna > Vigna angularis. Next base: position 34,099,185 of record NC_068970.1, read on the forward strand.
CACCTAAAACAATGAACGAGCTACAGGAGCGAGCAAGGAAGTTCATGTGTGTTGAAGACATCGCGTGTTCCGTAAAAAACATCAAGAAGAGGCCGTAGAGGCAGACAAAGAGAAGAAGGAGGGTAAAAAACTCATAGGCAGTGGGGAAAAAGGGAACAACTCCTGACCGAAGGACCTTCCTTGGGGGTCGAAGTTCCATCAGTATACGTCTTTAAACGCATCAAAGGCAAAAATCTTAGAGGAGGCGTTGAGTATAGACCTCTTCCCACCTGTGAAGAAGAAACTGATGCCTAGGAATGTCGACAAGAAGAAACACTGTCAGTATCATCAAAACCTAGGGCACACAACGAGTGGGTGCAAAAATAATGTAGGAACATAACGGGGTGGGGGTGATGCTCAAGGCTGCACACACAAACACGAACGCCTACTTGAAAGCTCAATCATTCGGATGAAGTTGTGTGGGGGAAACGTTGAGCTAGCGGAGGACCCCCATTCGAAAGTTGTTGATGGGGAGACAAATGAAGAGCTCCCTAAACATGTATAAATTAATGTAGAAAAAGTCTTTAGGGCTATCCTCCTTCTCATGATAGACCCGTTTGTTTCTCTTGCACACAATTAAATTATATTTTTCTCTATTCTTAGGGTGCTTCAAGCAACACTGATCAGTGGACCACCGAAACTGATTCGTTATGCGCAAAAAGGTACTAAACTCCTCCACCTCGTTTGATGCCCACTCGTAGCCACTGATGGCCGAAAGAGCATCCACATCCTCTTCCCCCTCATTGAATGTGTCTATGTCAAGGATTACATCCGGTTCTATGAAAACTACGGTGATGCGTGCGGTAGGACACTCATTATTGCCTTCTTGATCCCCAACTTCCTCTTTAACCCATCTATTGAGCACTCAACTGATCCCAAAAAAGAGGAAGACACCGAGCCTGATCCGGATGACTCATGGTCCTCATACCCTCAACCTCTCTCCTCAACGAACTCCTTAGATGACAGTATATCGATGGTTGTCATTATTACTTGAATATGAAGATAAAAATATGCTTGATTTGTAAAGAGTAGAATAAGAGAAGTGGTGAAAATGCCCCGAAGGCCCACCACCATTTTTAGGCATGGAAGGCACCATACGAATGATTCTCAGTCGTTAGATCTAGTAGATCCAACGACCCACAACACACGACAATTGTTTTCTCAGAGTGCGGGAAATTCAAAATTGTGACATGTCATAATCAACCACTATGACCCTTCTAACGACCAAATACACATAAGCGGCTCCTCAGCAAATGACACATAGTTGAAAAAATGAAATAAAGCCCATCGTACCATTGAAACCATCCATCGCAAACCCCTAGAAGTTCCTTCAACAATGTTGATGAAGACTCCTTGATGAAGTATATCATGACACAGAAGCATGAAGAATAGGAGGTTGAATGGCTTCAACGTGTGGCTTGATGTTGCATCCTAGAAGAAGGTTGGGTCAACCTTGAAGAAAAGGTAGAAGAAGTCTATAAAAGAGACAACTCCAATTGAGAAGTTACAAAAAAGTGAGACTTGCAATTTTGGCAAAGTTTCACGAATGTCATTCAAGTTCTAAAGATTACAAAGAGAGAAGTTGTCCTTTTATAGGATAAGGAGAACCCTCTAGAAAGAAAAGAGATACATGTACTTGAAGAAGTTCGATCATTAGGTTCCTTGAACTATTTAAGGTCTTAGAAGCTTCCTTGTCCAAGGGGGCATGAATGGGAGCCTCTCCCTTTAATCAACTCTCAACTAACGTCCAAGTTCAAGGCATGGGAGCCTCTCCTTTGAAGTTGACTGGCTAAGGATGTCCCTTCAAGTTCAAAGGCTTGTTCAAGGTCCAATCCAAGCCCAATTAGGCACTAAACATGATCCAAGCCTAAAAAGTCGTTCATCCTGTCAACTCTAACCTTTTATGGTTGTGTTGCTTATAACTTCTTCCATACAACTACAAATGAGATTGTTGAAAGGTTTTTTGGCCGCACAAAAAATCAACAAAACCTAGTCCCCACTAATGAAGTATAGGACTGATTGCGGGAATCAATCCAAAGACTCAACTAATTTAAGTTTTAAAGCTGTAGAGTAAAGTCCTTGCTATTTATTTATTAATTATCTATTTGACAAAGTGGGGACAACTAAAAAAAATGAAATTAAAAAAAGAAAGACGACTTGAACTATGAAATGGAGATGTAAATGTAAAACTGTATTAAAACTAATTCTATATGATCCAAGGGAAATAAGAGAAAAGAATTGAAGAATTTGTATTAAGCTAAAGAAAATAAAACTCTAATATGAAACCTAAACTAAATTGAGAAATTAATGCAAAAGAAAGGACCTAAACTAATGAACATTGCTACTGCCTAATAATAGAACCTAAAAACTATAAATGCAATATTTAAATTATGCACTACACCTACAAATGAACAATGCAAAGTAGAGATTCAACATTTAGGTTTAATTTGAATTCCTAAAAATACACCTAAAAACCTAATTTTAACTAAAATTTTACAAAAATAAAGAATTAAAGAAAAAAAACTAAAACTATTCTAATTCTAGATAATAAGAAAAAAAAATCTAAAAATAACTTCTAATATAAGAAAAATTGGGAAAAATTTGGAGTTATCACACCCGTACACTTAGGAAACTGCCCTTCTAATCAAGGAAAACTAGAAATGAAAGAATAGAATAAAGACTCAAAGAAAAAGACCTAAACTCAACTAAGAAACACTAGACTATCTCATAGATTCACTCAATTATGCTCATTCATTCAATTCCCAGCCATATCATCAAACAAAACTGCATAACATATTCCTCAACTTTAAATTTCAATTTCAACAATCCCAGCAAGTGAAAAACAACTAAATTCATCCAATTTCAGCAATGAACACAATCAGAAAAGAAAAAATCAGTTTCAGCCTTATAGGAATGAGTGTTTGCACTAAGATTCACTCAAGTATTTAGGGGTGTCTTGTTTCCCTCAATCATAACATGTTATCCTATATCCTTAACTTTGAAAAGACTCTGAGTAATAGTGCTCAACTCATGGTTTTATCTAGATCAAAAGGTCTTTAGGCTTGTAATTTAAATGGTATGAAAAGTAAAAAAGAAAAACACAAGGCTAAATGGAAATAGAGAAACTATGAAGAAGAGTAAGGAACTTAGAACTCAGTGCACTATATGTCTAACTTTGGCCAATCCAATTTCTTTCTCTTTCTCTCTGGTTTTCAACTCTGGTCAGATCTTTTCTTTCAATTCTTTTACCTTTTTGCTCTTTTTCCAAACCTACTCTTTTCTTTTTCACACAACTAGGTTTCTCAACTCATTTTGTCTTTTCTTTTTCACTCATGGCCTTTCTTTTTATTACATTCACTAAGTTCCTAGATCCTCTCCCTACTTCTCACAAGTCTTTACAGGTTTGTAATTGGTGAGGAAAAGACTTGTAATTAATGGAAACAAAGAAAATGGCAAAAGCTCAAAAGAAAGGTACAATGGTAAGAAACTGAAATGGTTAAGCTAAGTGGCTATGGATGAGAGAAAGAATACCTAAATCATGTCTAAAGTCTACCAAGAGCAAGCTTATCATAGAGAATCAATGCAAAATCAGGATGAAAACCAAACATGCATGAAATCACACCAGAAAGAAAAAAAATTGGGCCAAAATCTCTCCAGGGTTAAGAATTGCTAAAACTGACTTGACACTTACTTTTATGCAAAAATTGCTTAATTAGACTGAACTAAGATGCAAAAAGCAATGCTAGGACTACATTTACTTGAATCTAAAGCAGAAAACTACATTAACAATTCTAATTAAAGGAAATGAAACTGTGAAATGAATTGGATCAACAAGAAATGAATAAAAGCATGAAATAGAACCTAAAAATACCTGAACAAGATTACTTAAGGCTATTTACAACTTACACAAAGCTAAGTAGACTCAACTAAAACCTAAAACAACTAAGAAAAAATAATACATAACCTAAAACAGCTCCTAAACTAAGGCTCTATGAAAGAAAACAACAAAAGGAAAAGAGAAGAAGATAGGAAAAGAAGTAACTATGAACCTAAGAAATCTTAATAATAGAAGCAGGGACGATGAAACGGAAAAACAATTCCTAAATGGACAGCTTAAAACAAAACCTAAAAAGGAAAGAACCTAAAACAATTCCTATTTACAAAAGCAATGAACAAAGAATGATCTAAAGAATTAAAGCAGAACATTGAAACATAAAAACAAAAATAGAAAAAGGAAAAGAAAACTATTAGAAGCTCTACTTACAGAAACAATGGAAAGAAAGTAACCTAAGCAATCCTAGAAACAACCTATTGAATCCTAAAAGCAGCAAAAAAAAAAGGTGTTTGCAAACCAAACTTATGAATGGCTATTTACAAACTCAAGTAGACCTCAAACTAAAGGGAAAGAACAACTTAGAAAAAAAAATTTACCCCTAATTTTTACTACAAAAACACATATTAACAGGGTTATATCAGAGGGGAAACAAAAAGTTTGAACCTATACCTTCTCACCCTACACTTAAGAGGCACATTACCCTCAAGGTGTGAGTGAAGAAGGTTTTCTATCAACACAACCACATGAACATATCAAACAACAACAAATTTGTACATAAAAGAAACTGAAAAATACAAAGATAGCAAGAATTGAACAAGAAAAAAAACAAGAATTAAAACTAAAACTACAAAACTAAAAAGATCTTTTTCAGATTGGCCACAAATCAAAATTAATTCTCTTTATTTTTATGTAAAACCACATATTTTCTACTCTACTATTTATAACAATTCACAATATCATGCAAGTTAATAACAAAAACCTATTATTACAAAAGAAAGGAAGGTTATGACTTATTGGTATTTGTTTTGCTCCATGGCCAGCCAAGGTGTGCATTATCTCCTTTACAGCTCTGTATTGCATCAACAACAACTCTTTAAGTTGGTTCTGCATTTTCAAATCACCTTGCTGCAGCAACCAGAGATCCTCATCTAATTGCTCTTGGTTTTGCAAGTTCCAAGCTCCTTTAGCAGCATTGACACCATCTCCTGCCTCTACCAAGGTTGTCTTTGTCTCTACAGCTTCCTTTGAATGCATGACAATGTTAGTCATGTTAGTTGAAACAAGAATATCAAAATCAATGTTCATCAATGAATCATCAAACAATACAACTTCATCCAGATTGAAATAAGAGTCATTCATCAGATCATCAAGTAGTTCATCAAAATTTAATGCATTGAAATCAGAATAATTACTATCATGCGTTTCATTAAAGAGGATTTCAGCCCATCATAGGCAGCGACCCAATTCCAGCAGCCCAAGATTCAATGCAACAACCAACTTCAATTACACCAGTGCAGTCCATAAATTCTTTTCTGGTCCAAAAACAACCAGCCCAAGTTTGCTTCTGCTGACCAATGGTCTAGTTCACCAGATTTCAGCCCAGATTGTTCCCTTTTGACCCAGTCCAAGCCCAATTCTTAAGGTCATCATGGAGGTTGAAGAGTAATGTAGGTTTATTTATGCCATGTATTTGGTCATGTAGTGTAGGTTTGATTAAGGCTTGTATTAAGGCTTAAGTAGCATAGGATTTTTCGTAAGTTAGATATCCAAACGAAGTGGAAAGTGTGTGCCATGTGTCATGCTTCCTTTGGAGAGGATTTACTTTTAAATAGGTAGTCACATGACATCTTAGGAGTGGAGAGTTTTTCTGTTTGGTACTGGTCACATGTCCCTCCATCATTAGAGAGGATTTTCTTTTAGTAGTGGTCACATGACACTTTAAGAATGAAGAAGATTGTGTTTTGTGAGTGGTCACATGTCCTCCCATCATTTGAGAGGATTTGTGGACACTTGTCCACTCCTTAGAAGGCCTCATTTTTTGCCAATGAGAGTAAAGGTGGGAGATCATGCTTTTAGGGTTAGAAGGAGACACCCTTGGTCTATAAATAGAGGTGTCTCTACCCTTGCCAAATTATAGTCATACTCTTCCTTGATCAAGACTAGAACAACCCTCGAGGCTCTTCTAGTCACCTACCTCATGAAGTTGGTCTAAACTTTCCTTGAACCATCAATCTACACACCATTTTCACCTCACCACTCAAAGTTGTGACCTTATCATCATCTCACCATCATTTTCGTGAACTAAGCACTTCCCCCACCTCATTTTTGCAACTATATCCACCATAGAGACAATCTCCTTGCATCCTTCTATGCTTTGGCTCAACGTAACTCAAGGAGGTTGCCATCAACATTGCTTTATAAATGTTTAGTATAGTGTAGATGAATGTAGAAATTGGAGATTTAAGGTCTAAGGTCACAATTTTGGAAAAATAGAATTCACTAAATTTTGAAATTCGGTTAAGGGTCTCACTAGATTTCGTAATCTGTTAAAGGAGAACTGGATGTGGGCTGACTATTAGATTTCAAAATTCGATTAAGGGTCTCACTATATATATATATATATATATATATATATATATATATATATATATATATATATATATATAATTTTTTTAATTTTATTTTAATTTAATTTTGATGGTTTTTATTTATTGTGTGTTCTTGTTTAGAGCTTAGACTTTTCAATATTTTTTATAAGTTTTAATTGGTTTCTTTGTCTCTAGTTTCATTATAGTGTGTCAAGTTGGTCCTCCCTTTTAAAAAAGTTTCAATTTCATCCACACCTAGTATAATTTGCCTCAATCAAATCTCTTCCATTAAATATGCAGAAACAGAGTTAACTATGTGACATGCAAATAAAGTATGCAACTTTTTTTCTCTCTCATATGTTCTCTGTGCCCATATGTTTCTCTCTCTTCTCTCTCTATCCATTAGTTTCCTTGCAAAAATATTCGTGACTCTCATTCACCAAAAACTGAAAAGAAAATAATTATTTCATTTCTAAGAAGAATTGAGGAAAAAATCTGGCAAAACTTTAAGGATTCTATTAGATTTCCATCTCCATTCTTTCTTTCCAAAATTTTTTCTTCACCATCACCATTCCAACTCCCCTCCAACATCAAACACAACCAATCTTCATCTTCATCATCACAACTTCATATTCCATTTTCCATTTCTCCTATATTATTCTCCATGGCCATCAATCATCGTCGTCTTCTCACCATGATTTTTTACAATTAGATACTTCCCTACAATTTCAATCTTTTTCTCTTCTCATCCATTAATTCCAACCCAATACATGAGAACAAAAATTACACAAGCCATTTTGTCCTTCATTCCAATCCCACACTACTCTACCATTAACTCCTTCACCACTCATCTTCTTCCCCAATTCCTCTCCAAATACTCGCTTCAGATTCCTCCATTCACGCAGCTTCAAATCCATCAATGCACACCACCCTCATGCAAAAATAAGAAAAACACACTCAGATCATCAACATCTCCACACTTCATCTTTCCCTTAACCAAAAAAAATTCAGAAAGTAAAATCACACAGAGGGCAAACACAAAGTGTCAATGACCAGTGGCCACCTCCATCGAAATGATGGCGTTGTAGAGGGGAAACATGTCGGTGACATGGAGGTGGACTAACATGGTAGTGGCTGAAGCCCGGAGCGGCGCAATGTTATCTTTGGTAGAGGCTACGCGTGGATCCCGATTTGGGGCTTAGTAGAAGAAACATGGAATAGTGTCACCGGCAACAGGCTTGGTGCGACAGTGGACGCAGCCGATGGAAGCTGGTGCGATTGCTTGAGGTGATTCAACCGATGGTGCTTCAGGTGAAGGGTATAGCTCACATATTGGGAGAAGGAGAAAGGGGACACACATGCTTGATGAGGAAGAAGAAGGCAATGTGAGAGGAGAATGTCGCCGGAGGCTTCTCTGGCCGCAAGCATGATGACAAATCAGGGGGAAACTATGAGCAATCTGAGAACACTATGTAGATCTCAGACTGTGTTCTCTTTTATTTGTTGCAGACACCAGGTTTGATCTATTTCGTTTCCAAACCCTAATTGCAAGCCCCGTTTGTCGTCGCTGTTTCTATACTCTACAATCGATTCTTGGGGTAACGCTGAAATTGAAAATTACTTAAGCACTAATCAAATAAACCTTTCATTAAGAACTTATTTCAAAAGAAAATAAAAGATCAAATGATTTAAACTTTCATTAACTAAACAAAGAAGAGATAGGCACAGAGAAGAGATAGAAATATATGAGCGTAGAGGAGTAGAGAAGAAAGAGTAAAAAGTTGTTGACTTTTTTTCCATATCAGCACACAATTAACTCTGTTTCTGCATATTTAATGGAAAGGACTTGATTGAGACAAGTTATATGAGATGTGGACGAAATTGAAACTTTTTTAAAAGAAAAGATCAACTAGGGACAAAGAAACTAATTAAACTTTTTTAGAATTATTTATTTCATTTTTATTTTAAATTTTTTTATATATTATTTTTAATTTACTTTTAATTGTTATGGTTTTGTTATTTTTCTAATTTTATTTATTGTTGGTATTCTTATTTATAGTTTAGGTTTACAGTTTACGGGTTAGGGTTTAAATTATATATATATATATATATATATATATATATATAAATTATTATTGTAATTTTTATTAATTTTGTTTTAGTTTTTTTTATTAGTTATGTTTTGTTATTTTAATTCATTTTATTAATTTTGTGTGTTTTTTGTTTCCTTTATTTATTCTCTTTAAATTAGTTATTTGTTATGTGTATTTGTTTTAATCTTTTTATGATTTTTTTTGTTATAAAAATGACAAGAACATAAGATATATCTACATACTAGACTGAGAGTTCTTCAATAGGCAAAGCTAGAAGAAGACTTACAACATCTATTCATAGAAGGTGTCGTCTTGAAGAAGTTAAACTATTACATCATCCCAATCTTGATTAGCACCAAGAGGATGTTATTGAGGGGCAACAGGATGTTGTTGAACAACATGAGGATGTTGTTTAAGAAGAACATGAAGTAGGTAAATTTGCTAGAGGTCCATATAATACATCATTATTGGATGCATTATTTTTAGGGTTAAATGTATTTTTCGTCCCTTAAGTATCACACGAATTTGGTTTTAGTTCCTTCTAAAAACTTTGATGATTTTTAGTCCTCATAGTTTTGAAACTCTGACTATTAGTCCTTAAAATTGGACGACGCTAAGTTTTAGTAGATGTGGCAAACGGCGAGGCCACGTGAAACTGCCCTCTTCACTCTTTGCCACGTTGGTTGTTTAAGTTTTGAAATGAGATTAAGTAAGTTAAGTGTGGATTTGGTTGAAGCGCAGTTCGTTATCTCTTATAAATGAGATTTGAAGAAGTTGGGTTCTTCTTTGTCATTGAAGTTGGGGGCAAAGAAAGTTGAGGAGGTACATCTGAAGGTTGGAGTTCGTCTTCTTGAGGAGGTAAGTTGATACATTTTGTTTTGCTCTTCTTCATGTGAATATAAGGATTGGGGATATAGGGTTTGGGTGGGCACGAAAGCTGATGAAGGGATTTCTTTGTTGTAGTGAAATGAAAGGTGAGAGTGGAGGAAATGCTTGGACGCGAAGGTCAATTGGTTCGGGAAAGTCGCAAAGCTGTGGATCATCTTCACGGTTACCTTCTAAATTATGTGGTTGTGGTGAAACATTGTTGCCTTTGAAGGCAACTACTGTGAATAACAAAGGAAGATTGTTTTATAGATGTAGAAATTGGGCAGTAAGTGATTAAATCTTTCAGTTCATGTGCTGAATTTTGAATTAATCGTGTGTTATTTTGAATTAATCGTGTGTTATTTTGATTGCAGAGTAACTCAAGTTGTAATTACTTTGAATGGCATGATGAAAGAGTTTCTGAAATTGAAGGAAGCTTTGAAAGAAAACGTGAAGAACTTGAAATGTGTTTGGAAAATGAAAAACTTGTACTGGATCTAAGGAAAAAGAACGACAAGCTGAAAAGGAAATTAGAACAACAGAAGAAAGATGGGAAAATGATGTTGTTGTTGTTTGTTTTGTCATGGGCGTTAACAATTTTGTTTTGTATTATGTTTTTGTTGAAGATGAATTGTAATTAAGAATTATGGTTGAATAAAATGAGGTACTTGAGTTTGTCTCCAAATTCTGCTTGACTAAATTCTCCAAATAATTTACTTGTGTTGCCACTTGATGATTAACTTTTTTTCCCTTTAACATTCCATTCTTACTGGTCTTTTGTTGTATGTTAATAAAGAAAACATTTGGCAGCATAAGAAACTAGAAGCAGACATTATTCCTTGTAGAATCAAAGATAGTTGTCAAAGTAAATGAAAAAACTAGAAACAGGCATTAAGAAACTACAGAGCCTTCACGCCTAACTAACATTAGCTGAAAACCTTAAGGAAATTTTCCATGCTTACAGAAGACATTAAGTCATCACTAAACATTTTTAAACAACCAATGGCAGATAGTTAACATGGTCTCAACTCATTAAAACTAATCATAAACAGCTGGTCATGGTTCACCCATTTCCATCTCCTGGATCTGCCCCTACTCAGAAATGCAAAAATTCAGTTAACTTGGAATTGCCTGCTAAAATTGACTAAGCAAAGTATCTGTAAATCTGAACTTGGAATAAATAAAGTTAACTTGGCATAATGCAAAGATGGAATACAATAAGAAGCAGGATATAATATGAAGTGGTCCCATACTATTAAATAAGATAAGTTAAGTGGTCTCTTTCCACTGACAAAAAATATTGTAATAGCAATACTAAAGTAAGTTAAGTGGTCCCTTACAATTAATTACATATGATGGTACATGTTAAAAGCAACCATTGTACCCACTACTATTGTTCCCTAAGTGGGTGACTGTGACTTACAAAATACATTAAAATAAACGCTTGGCTACAATAAATCTTCAATTGGTACTAGCTTGGGACCCTAGATGTTGTGCAGCCAGTAGTCGTGAGGATGTTCTTCTTCCACCTTGGTGACTTGATGCAGGTCCTGCTCCACTGCCACTTCTTCTTCCCCTTCTTGATGTTCCTCCACCTTGTGACGTTGATGGGGCTGGTTGTGCTTGAGAACCTCCTGTAGTGGAAGTCGTCCTTGTGCTGCCAGATCCTCCTGCACTTGAAGTGGCCTTTGTGTTTTGTAAATGGAAGTAAGCGACATTGCAATTATCATAGTGTAAATAATTATGAATGTGTAAATAAGTGAAGTTGTAAAAGAGTGATTTTGTACCTTTTTCTTTCCCCTTTTACATGTTCTTACATTATGACCAAATTCATTGCAGCTGCTACACTTCATAACAAGATTCTTCTTTGACAATTTTGTATGACTCACATATTCATCAGCCTCCCTTCTTCTTAGATTTTTAGGCTCCCCAGGGGGTGTTTTATAAATTGGAGGCAGTAGTGCACCAAATTCAGAAGTAGACCACAGTTGTTGTCCATTGATTGGAACAATTTCAAGGCCATAACAAGGATGAACATAGTCTTTAGGGTTTTCTAGTTTGTAATTTATGGCAGCCACAACGTGCCTGCAAGGTATTCCTACCAAATCCCAAAAGTAACAACTACATGAATGGTTACTTAGGTCAACTACAAACTTATCCATTGTAAACCCGTGAGTGACTTCAAATTTTGCAGCCCCTGCCCAAGTTGGAATCCAATTTCCTCTTTTCTCTACTTCCCTATCAAGCCTATTTCGTGGTTTAGGCATCACAAATCCTGTATATGTCTTTGCATTTTCTCTAAGTGTTGCAAACCTACTCATAATGTAAGTTCTAATCCATTCCATCATAGTTATGATAGGTTTGTCTCTAGCTAGTAAAATTGTACTATTAAATGACTCAGACAAATTATTTAACAAGACATCGCATCTAGGATAACTACTAAATGCATGTTTACACCAACACTTAGTTGCAACAGCTAGAAACCAATTGTAAGCATCAATGTTAACATTAGACAACTCACCCATTTTCTTTTCCCAGTCCTATTTAAATGTGGCATTGGCAGCCCCCATCATAAGATCTCTAATAAGCACTCCTCCACCAAATTTCTTCTTGTAATTGTTATACAAGTGCCTTAAGCACAATCTATGTTCCACTCCATCCAAGATGTCATCAAACACTGTCATTAGTCCCTGCAAAACCAAAAGGTCTTGGTCAATAGTTAATACTGTCATTGCTACGAAATAAAAACAGGAAAACATTAAAATGAAAATACCTTTTGTTGATCAGAAATGAAAACCCAACGTTGACAATCAATGCCACCAATATCATCCAGAAGTAGTGTCAAAATCCATCTCCAACTTTCTTTGCATTCATTTTCAACCATAGCAAAAGCTAGTGGGAAATATTGGTCATTCGGGTCTCTGCCCACTGCCACCAACAACTGACCACCATATGTTTTCTTCAGATGACAACCATCTACCCCTATGAAGGGCCTGCAACTTCCTAAGAAGCCTTGCTTACAGCCTTCTAAACACATATAAAATGACCCAAATCTTGGTGGCAAACTTGGTTAGGGTTGATTGACTTTAATTTTAAAGGTTCCAAACTTCACTCTTAGCAATTCGCCCACATAATCATATAGACGGCCGTATTGTCGTTCTCCATCACCAACCAAAGAATCCAAAGCAATTTTCTTGGCCTTTCCAGCTTTCCAAGCAGTTATTCCAACACTGAATGACTTCTTAATGTCATCAATGATTTGGTTGACTGTCATGTTAGCCACATTTACAAACCTGTCTACTAATACTTGTGCAGTCCAGTTTACATTTGCACTTTTGTTTCCAAAAACCCTCCACAATTGTGTCGTCCAACCAAGGTTTTGACCCTAAATGTTTGCTTGCCTCCTACCTTGCTAGCCATAATAAGAAAACCACATTTGTTTTTACAAACTGCCCTTACTCTGTTCAGGTCATTCTTCACAAACTTAACTTTTTTTCCATTTAATACACTATGCTTCATTAGTGCATTTTTAAATTCCTTTAATGAACAGAACTCCATCCCCAATTCGAATCTGAAGTTCTTGTTCATATCATCTTTTCTATACTTTTTAAAGTTGCCCTTTTTCAACCTCACATCCTCATCACTATCTACATTTGAATCCAATTCATCACTATTGTATTATTCATTGATGTCATGATCTCCAACTTCTTCATTCATTATAAATGAACCTTCCCCAACATTACCTCTTCTAGCCATACGTTTCTTCTTCTTTTTCATTGTATTCCACCTATCCAAAAATGGATTAATGTTTCTACGAACTTGGTCTACCCTATCATTCTCAACACCAAACCCATCATCATCATTAGCCATTCTGTCTTCTTCACTATCATCCATACATTCTTCAGCTGAAGCTTCTACTTCCCCCTCAACCACATTCCCCCTTCCTCTTCTTCACGAAGATAATCATGTTCATCACCACCATCACACTCTTCTTCTTCCTCACCCATTTCAACCTCTTCCTGTTCACCACCACCATCAAACTCTTCTTCTTCCTCACTCATTTCAACCTCTTCATGTTCATCACCACCATCAAACTCTTCTTCTTCCTCACCCATTATAACCTCTTCCTGTTCATCACCACCATCAAACTCTTCTTCTTCCTCACCCATTTCAACCTCTTCATGTTCATCACCACCATCAAACTCTTCTTCTTCCTCACCCATTACAACCTCTTCCTGTTCGTCACCACCATCACACTCTTCTTCTTCCTCACTCATTTCAACCTCTTCCTATTCATGACCACCATCACACTCTTCCCTTTCCTCACCCATTTCAACCTCTTCATGTTCCTCACCACCATCACACTCTTCCTCACCCTCTTCCCCACCCTCTTCTATAGCAACATCACCCTCTTCTAGACCCATTCCACCCTCTTCTACAATCTCAGCCACTTCTTCCTCATGTAAATTAACCTCTTCGTCACCCACTTTGGAAATCACTTCCTCCGTGTCTATGTTTCCTTCATTTGCCACTTCACCACTACTAAGAAAGTGAACTTCCACTGCCTCACTAGGAACATGTTGAACATAGATTTCTACCTCTTCCTTATTCTCCTCTGCATAGTTAGTCAAGTACAGTGCTTCACTGTCATCACTCAATAATCTCACATTATTCATCAGCCTTTGTTTTGACCCCTTCCACCATAGTTTGAAGTCTGCATCATACTTAAATTCTTTAACTATTCCAACTGCTTCAAAATACGACCAACGATCCAGATCAAGTCCTTTGATCACGTGTATCTCTCCTTCAACATACTGTAGCCCCTTATTACTAACAAACTTCCCCATGTGATGCAAACAAATGTCGAAAACCATTTCTAGACCAACATCCAGACATCAATGCTTTACACACAAATTGGAACAACCATAATCGAAAGAGAAAAACAATAGCTTAGCTTACCTTTACGCTTGTCTTTCACATCCACCATTTTTTTCACGACCATCGCAACGACCACCTGGATAAAATGCTTCAACTGGAAGGTTTCGAGTACAATGCTTGGAGTACAATGCTTCGAGTAAAACTACTTTTCCCCAGTTGAAAAAATAAACTTTGCCCAATTAAGAACCTTAATTGTTAATCTGCTTTCAATCAACAACGTGCCAATCACTTAATCTCATTTCAAAAGTTAAACAACCAACTTGGTAGAGAGTGAAGAGGGCAGCTGGTATTTCACGTGGCCTCGTTGTTTGCCACATCTACTAAAACTTAACGTCGTCCAATTTTAAGGACTAATAGTCAGAGTTTCAAAACTATGAGGACTAAAAACCATCAAAGTTTTGAGTAGGGACTAAAATCAAATTCGTGTGATACTTAAGGGACGAAAAACATATTTAACTCTTATTTTTACCTATAAGAGTGTCACCTTTATTCTTGTATCATACTTGTTTCTCTTTAAAGACTTGTAGTCATGTGGCAAATATGCCTAGAAAGTAATTGTATTGGCCCAATGTTTCCATCTTACTAACATAAAAAGATAACCACGCCTGCGTGATAATTTCCCAATATGAGGTAGTAATGATGTTAATTTAACACTTACTTTTTTTTATTTTGTTAAATATTTGTGGTAATCACTCCAATTTTACATGTTTTGCAGGTTTTGATGACCTTCAAGAGTCAAAGATGAAATATGAAGAAAACAAAGGAATTCTAAGAAAAAAATAGCAAACTGACTTGGGTGCGACTGTAGCATGGAATCTGAGGGTTGAGCCACACAAAGAAACCCACCTTGGAGGGAAACCTCAAGCTCTGACCTAAGGCTAAAGCCATGAAGAATCTTTCTCTTAGAAGTTATCTTAGGAGGCTCCAGCACAGAAGCACAAGGCCTAAGTCACAAAGGAAACCTACCTTGGGAGGGAACCTCACAGTTGGAGCCATGAGACCACTGTTGAAGCCACACTATAGAATGTCTATAAAAACAAAATTTCCTATATGTTTTAAGAGAGTTTTTTTTTCAGACTTTTCTAGACATATTTAGAGACTTGGAGAGTCTTCTCACATACTTCCTTCGTACTTTAAAGAATATCATTAAAGGAATAGGAGATGGAGTTTCTTCCTTGTATTAAACTATTTTTCTCATATATTATGATAAGTTAAATCTTTTGGGTGTTGGAGTGAGATGTAAACACTTTGAAACTCTCTTGTATTCGATACTATTTTATTTATGGATGCTTGCTTTTAGTTACATGTTTGTGAATTGGTTTATACTTGTTGTTGGATGAAGTGATCACTGATCACTCATCTTATTTCACTAGCATGAGATTGAGTGGAAACTAGTTTCAAGTTTTGGTCCAATCAATTCTCCTTTACGCTTTTAGATGCTAGAAATAGATATAAGGTTGCAACTAACTATAGAGTTCTGATCATAATGCAGGTGATTAATTCAAACAGTCAGTCAATGAGAAATCATACTAAAATTTGCTAGGCTCTAGGTGCCAAGGTTGAACCTATAGTTACATTCAAAGAGAACTCCTAGGACTTGATTACTTGTAGCGTCATATTTAGCAATAGAACCATTACAAGATTTGGACAAAGTGGTGGAGTCAAACTTTAACATCTTTTGATCATCTGGAAGTCAATCACTTTTAATACAAACTATTTCATAACGCCTTTTACTTTTTTTTTTATGAACCAACTCTGTTTTGTACATCTTACAACTCATTTACTATTTTATCAATGATCAAACTAGTTAAAACATTATGTTTTATGCAAAATCCACGTAGATACAATACTTATAACACTACAAACTATCCAATATACTTCTTGGTATATTTGGTTCCTGTGTGGCTCTTAACACCGCACCTTAGGGTAACAATGGATAGACAATATAATATCCATCATCGGTAAATGACAACATTCTTTTAGGTGAACCTATAAAGATAAAATTAGTAAATGAAACTTATTTTATAATGAAAAATAATAATAACCACTTTACTTGTACATAATGAGATCCATGAACGTGTCTTATAGATATCAGTCAATGATGTCTTATATCAAAAAGTGATGTAGTACGTAGTGGGAAGATTGTAATATTTTGATGATATGACAACCAGACCAAGATGACATTATATTGATTAACAATAGCGTAATATTTTGATGATATGACAACCAGACCAAGATGACATTATATTGATTAACAATAGCATAATCAATGTCTGCTATAGTCGTCTACTTGTCCATATTAGTTGTAATTAATGAAACAAATTGTTATGAAAGAAAAATGTAAGATAATGAGTTCCTAAATCAAATTTCAAAGGAAATAAATATAAATTTTTAAACCAAACTTAACCAACAAAAACGTATATACTTGAAAGATGAATGGGTGAAATAAATAAGATGAAATGAAGGAAAATGAAGTATCTATGAACTGAATGAAGAACACAACTATTGAAACGAACAAGAAAGCTAGAAAATCTCAAGAGTGACCAGAGAAAATACATTCAAATGAATTGGGAGTGCATGGGTTCAGTAAACATAGATGCCACCATAAATGCGTTTTGATAAACATTCCTCATTTTTCTTTTATTATATATATATATTTATTAACATTAAATTTGTCTTCATAATAAAACTTTTAAAATACGAAAAGAAAACTTGAAGATACAGAAAGAAAGACATACAAATTTTAATGAGAGAAATTTCATAAGTCCTTAAAACATTTGATATGTTTGAAAATGAGATTTTAGAAATTAATCTCACATAAAAAAAATCATTATGAGTAGAATTCCAACCTTTTAGACCTTGGATTGAACCACTTTTTGGTCAAAACGAACGTAGTGATATCAAATGAGCTAGCAATTTAATGAGATTTAGCGTAGAATTAGAATTTGGTGTTACAAAATTATATATAGGAAAATATTTCATACCGAAATCCATCTATATTATGTAAAAAGTTAGGCAATGATAAAATTGAGCCTTATTACCATTTTGGTAATTTCCAAAACAACTTAAAATGCATATATTTGGATCTTATCATCTTGGGGGAACTCAAAACATATCTAAAGGAGCCCTGAGAAACACCATCAACCATCAATATGAAATTAATCAACTAAAGGATGACAAGAATTAATTCACTTCAATAATTTTAGGTGGTTTAAGAGGGAAAATGAAAATATGAAAATGTTTTAAAACGAAAAAATGATCAATTTATATTAGACAGAATGCTCTGTGATGGGATTTCTCATATTAAGAACTTCCATCTTTGTAGAAGAAATGGCATGAACTAATCTAAAACAATTATTATCAAAACGAAGAGATTTATGCATCTTTCAAAGGATTCAAATAAGGTGAATAACATGGGTGACTGACTGAAGTTGCTAAGTTAACATTGATTACTAACATTTCACTTAGATGTCAAAATTGATATTAATGCGTAACATAAAATTTTAATAAAAAGAATTACCAATGCATCAATTTTCTGGTTGAGTGTGGATGTAAAGAAAGAACCGTCCTGTTACTTCATGTTAAAGGAAAGCATAACAAAAACAATAAAACTTTATATTTTTAAATTCAATCATATTGATGCTGTCGTGAAATTTTTGAAAAGTCAGTACAAATTCCTAAAACGAAGGGTGAAAGATGCTGATATGATGACAATAAACAAATTTCAAATTAATCTGTAATGTGGCACAATAATCTGAAATCATTTAATTTCAATTCAATTCATGATTAAAACTTTGAAAAATTTCAAACTTTGTTGAGAGACTCAGAGAACTTATCACACTTGTCCATTCTTTATATACATCAATTTCATGTCAATTCTTATAGTATGAATATAAATTCTTATTTTAAAAGTAAAATATATTCTTCACATTCTTTCTGCTTTTCTATCAACCGTAATTAGTATTTAAATGTATTCAACCAACCTTGGAATCATTTAAAAAATAGTAAAATTGCAGTTTGGGGTTTTATCATTGGTCAAACATTTGTTTTTTTTTTCTTTACGTTGTTTTATTAATCCAGTGTTTGAAAACTTATATTATTTTACGTTCAAGACCATGCTGACTAACATAGGTGTGTACATTCTTGTCTCTTGTTAAACTTTGGTACTTGTATAAGTATGAAAGATATAATATTAAAATTTTATTTTATTTTTTAAGTTGCGTTACATTTAAAATTTTCTTTCTACTATTACCTACACTTTTATTGTTTATAGATAAATAAAATGTTACCAATAAATTTAAGAAGTATTGCCTTCTATCTTAAGCAGAATCCTAAATTAGAAAATAAAACAAAATAACTTAAGTAATCTACCAAAATTTACACTAATTTTTTTCTCAAATATTAAAAACAATAATTATATTATGTCTAGATTTCACTAAAATACATCTTAATAACTAAGTGATGAATTTTAAAAATTATATCATTATATGGACACTCTTTGAAATTTTGTCAAAAAATTATTAATATCTCTTATTTTCTGTTCCTACGTTTACCTCCGTCATTATATATACATTACACTGATTTATTAACTAACTAAAAGAATATTACACTTTATTCTAAAAAATATTATTGAAAAGATTAAAAAAAGTAAAAATCGTGTGCAGTGAAAGTAACAGTGTAGTTTATTTTAAGTTATTAAATAATGTTATTAGTTTAGGACCACATAAAAGATTGGGATTTGAGATTTGAGAGTAAAATTGATTTGTTATATTCATAAACATGCCAATTGTTAGAAGTTAAGAATCATAAAAGAAGTCGTCTTGCATTTATTATTTGACTTCATTTTAAATTTAATGAGAAATTAGATATAATTATGATTAATTTTTAAATTTTTAAGTTGGATAAGGAAATAGATAAGTACGAAGATATTCATTTTAAAATTATTAAATTACTTTTAATTTATTATATAATTTAAGAAACTTATGTGAAGGGTTTTTTTTGTTTGTTTTAGTTTCCTAACTTACTTTGAGTAGATATATTTTATTGTTTTTATTGTTTTTATAATTAATTAACATTTATTCAATTGATATTTAATATTTTTATAATTTTAATTTTTAATATTTAATATTAAAAAGTGTGTATATGGAGAAAAAAGAAAAAAAATCTGTGTTTTTTAATATTAAATGCCTAGTAATAAAATATTTTTTTATGTAATTTTTTTTGTAAAAAAATATTTAATTAATACTTAGATAGAAATAAGGAAAAAAAACCTCATTTAAATAAATTGAGAATAAGATGGATTTTTATTTTGGAAATATAAAAACGATCAGAATTCTGAGTTTGATAGAAAAAAATATATTTTGATATACATAAATTTTTTATATTTATTTAATATTATCTTTTTTTACATTTTATTTTTTTAATTTTAAAAAATATAAAATTTTACTTTCTTTAATAACTATTTTACTTACAACGTGTCTAAATTATTACAGAAGCTGCGACCCTGTAACAAAGTGCTTCTTTTATTTGTTGTTTTGGGTCAAAGCAAAAGTCGCAGATAACACCAAGGTACCAGTTCCAATTTTCAGACAAAATAGAGGTAAAAGAATAAGTGTTTTCCATGCTGCAACACTACTCACTCCAAGTAAAAGGTTAAAACTGGTAAACTTTCTTCCCTGTTGAAATGTTTAACTGAAATTGGGGAGCAAGAGAGGGTTCTTAGAACTTCATCATATTGTTAGCTTCATTGTTTCTGATTATTTAACCTTTTTCTTTCAACAAATATTGGTAATAGTTAAATACTACACTTGGAGGTAAAAAAAGGTGAAGTTCAAGTTGCTTTTTGTTCAAACTTTATCTTTACGTGTTGAATAGAAACTAAAAAGAAAAGCATGGTGTTAGCAGCATTAAATATTGGATTACAATATTGTAAAGCAATACTGAACTCGGAGATTCTTTTGTATTTTTGGTTTCTTTCTTGCTTTAGGAGGAGCTGGCTCCCTCCTTTTCCTTTTTTTCCACATCTTCACACTAGCTTTTCATGTTTTCTTGGCCTCCATGTGGGTCTTGGGCTAAGAAACCATCCAACATTAGCTGCATTGCATTTCGTTGCTGACAAGTTGTCTCCCTTGGACTTGTTCTGTTCATTTCCTTGTGTGAAGCTCCCAAAAGGGAAGAAAGTATTCATTTTTCTTTGAGGGTGCCTTCAGTTTCTTCTCATTGCCACTGCTTTCATCATTTCACAATTCTCATTGGGAAAAGTACCCGACAGTGATAGTTTCTTCCAACCGTGTTTTTTCTTGTTTCTGTCTGTGTTGTGCAACATAACTTCTTCTGGGGTTAAGTTGAGAAGTTGATGTAGAAGTTTTGGTTTTTGTGCTATTGGGTTCTGAGAAGTTTGAGTTTGGTTGCTACAGTGCATTAAAGTTGATCAAGTGAATTGTAGTAGGATTGGTAGAATGGCAGGAGGAGGAGCTGCACCACAACCCAAGCAGGATGAGCATCAACCACATCCAGTGAAAGATCAACTACCAAATGTTTCCTTCTGCATTACAAGTCCTCCTCCCTGGCGTAAGTTCACTGCTTCATTGGAACCATTTTCTTCTACTTTTTTTCTCTATTTTGTCACATAAACATTCTGGTGTGAATTGCCTTAACATTTCTGGTTTTCATTGCATTCATGTTTTCATGTGTACATTCATGATGTTCAACGAGTTGATTTAGTTTTAGAATTTGTGTTAATGAAGCGGAGGCAATCCTACTTGGTTTCCAACATTACCTGGTGATGCTAGGGACAACTGTTCTGATTCCCAGCTCTCTTGTTCCCCAGATGGGAGGAGGAAATGTAAGAACCTGCTGGATGCTCTTCTCATTTCTTAGCTTCAAAATCTGTTTTCTAAAACTATTCTACATTTCTCCTCAAGAATTTCTCTTTCCAAAACATATGATATTACAACTAAAAAGCAAAACAACTGGGAGATGTATTTTCTCATATTCCTCATCTCTTTCAATTCCACACATTGCTCTATACATTGCACCTTTTTTTTTCTTATTGTCTGAGCAATATTGTTTATTGCATTTTGACAACAGAAATCAAACACTAAGTTTTGAAAAAGAGAGATAGAGGAACATTTTCTAAGAAAAAATGGTTTTATTTTTATTATTGTTCGCTCATAAATCTCATAGAGGTTGCAATTTGGCTTCCTTAGGAAGAGAAAGCAAAAGTGATTCAGACTCTACTGTTTGTGGCTGGCATAAACACCTTTTTCCAAACATTCTTTGGGACTCGTTTGCCTGCAGTTATTGGGGGATCCTACACCTTTGTGCCAACAACCATTTCAATCATTCTGGCAGGTCGCTACAGTGACATTGTGAATCCTCTGGAGGTTGGTTGGTTCATGACAAACCTCTTTATTCATTTTTTTTCTGTTTTTGTTATTTTGTCATCTTTGTTTACCTGCATTGCAACAAACATGCAGAAATTTGAGAGGATAATGCGCGGAACACAGGGTGCCCTCATTGTTGCCTCAACCTTACAAATTGTTCTTGGCTTCAGTGGCCTTTGGCGCAATGTAGTGAGGTTATTGAACCTGCCCTGCCTAAAATAGTTGAACTTTGTGTTACTTCTTCTCAAACTTTTCTGTTAAGTTAGGATAGTCATGCAATGCGTTTACTTTCAGATGTTAACAGATATTCATGCAATTCGTTTACTTTCAGATGTTAACAGGTGGTTTTGATTTAGTTTCTTTACGAAAGATTTAATTCTTATATACTATTCTACACTCAATTAGAGATAATAATCCTTTTTGTCAATTATTAACAACTTTTTTTTTTTTCATTTTACTTCATTCAAAAGTATCATAGACAGACCTCATTTTCAGTTATAATTATAGATAACATTTTATCCATTCTGAAAGTTATTGATTTGTATCGAGCTCTTGAAATCATATTAATGAATAACTTTATGTATTTTTCAGGTTCTTAAGTCCTCTCTCTGCTGTTCCCTTGGTTGCTCTATCAGGCTTTGGGTTGTATGAACTGGGTTTCCCTGTGGTATGCATATTTGCAAAAGGGACTACTTGTTTCCTTTATATATTTTAAAAATTATAATGTTTGATTCCCTCTGTGTTGAATGTGGCTTTTGAATCCAGCTTGCAAAGTGTGTGGAGATTGGGCTGCCAGAAATCATCATCCTAGTAGTTTTTTCTCAGGTGATCAATAAATTTATAACTTTCTTGAAGCTAAACTCTTTTTCTGTTAATTGTAGCATTATACACATTTTTCAACATTATCCAGTGTGCCAAACACGTGTCGGATTAAACTGTGTTAACATTTTATATTTGTTTTTTTTTCCTTTCTTCACTAATTTGAAATGTTTTTTGCAGTACATTCCTCATATGATGAAAGGAGAAAAACCTATCTTTGATCGCTTTGCAGTAATATTCTCAGTGGCAATTGTTTGGATTTATGCTCATCTTCTTACAGTCGGTGGAGCTTACAGAAATTCAGCTCCTAAAACTCAAATAACTTGCAGAACTGATCGAGCAGGAATTATAGGGGGTGCTCCTTGGTATCCATCTTTCAATTTTTCCAATAATAGTATGTACATGGCTAACTACTTGTATGGACTATCTTAAGTGATAACGAAATAATGTGGTTTCCATTTGTCAAAACATATTTTCAGGATAAGAATCCCTTACCCTTTTCAATGGGGAGCTCCTACATTTGATGCTGGAGAAGCTTTTGCTATGATGACTGCTTCATTTGTTGCTCTAGTAGAGGTTAGTTTATTTTTATACTGCCATATGCATTGTTTTTGCAATGTCCTTTTTTTTTGGTGTTTCACACTGATTTAGTACTTTTCTCTTACATAAAATCTACTTGTTCAACAGTCAACTGGCGCCTTCATTGCTGTGTCAAGGTACGCAAGTGCAACACCAATTCCTCCTTCAGTTCTTAGCCGTGGTGTTGGTTGGCAGGTAAATAGATATTAAGTTAATTTTGTCTTTACTACATTCTTTAATAGTTTCACTTTTCTAACTTTTGATGATAGTTAATCGTACTTATTTGTGATGCATCAGGGAGTAGGAATTCTGTTATCTGGAATATTTGGCACAGGGAATGGATCATCAGTTTCTGTGTAAGATCCTAATTCAATATAGTTCCATGTTATTTGATATATGATTATCTTCCTTGTGCAAATTGTATAACATCATTGGCTTTCAATTTCCCAGAGAGAATGCAGGGCTGCTAGCTTTGACACGTGTAGGTAGTAGAAGAGTTGTTCAAATATCAGCGGGATTCATGATCTTCTTCTCAGTTCTTGGTGATTTTTTAACGCTGGAAATTTTTCTGATGTGATTTGTTTCCTTTTGAACTCGAACTTGAGCCTAATTATTTGTTATGAACTGTGTAGGAAAGTTTGGAGCCGTTTTTGCTTCAATTCCAGCTCCAATAGTTGCAGCTTTATATTGTCTTTTCTTTGCCTATGTAGGTAAGTATGAGTATGAACTTAAAGAAGCAGAAGTTGTATTTTATAAACACATTCAGCTTCGTTTATATTTTGTCTTTTTTGTTTGTTCCCACAACACAGGCTCAGCAGGTCTAGGATTCCTTCAATTTTGCAATTTAAACAGCTTTAGAACTAAATTCATCTTAGGGTTCTCCATTTTCATGGGCTTCTCCATACCACAATACTTCAATGAGTACACAGCATTTAAAGGCTACGGTCCTGTACACACAAGAGCAAGATGGGTAATATCTAAGTTCTATGTATGCAGTTTGATTTTGTTTAAGTTGGAGTGATGAGTGAGGAAGAGAAGAAAATGAATAGAGATTTGATTAAAAAAAGTGGTTTGATTTTGATAGTTTAATGACATGATGAACGTGGCATTTGCATCTGAGGCATTTGTTGGTGGTACATTGGCACTTATCTTGGATGTTACATTGAGAAAGAAAGACAACCAAAGTAGAAAAGACAGAGGCATGCACTGGTGGGACAGATTCCGTTCGTTCAAGACAGATACCAGGAGTGAAGAGTTTTACTCATTACCTTTTAATCTCAACAAGTTTTTCCCTTCTGTCTGATGCTTTCACAAGTTGCATGCTCAACTCAACAAAAACAAAACAAAACTGTTTTCTTTATTTTAACTACACATTAATTTAGTAATAAAACTATTATGGTACTGTTTATTTCTTGTTTTTGTAGTGTTTCTTTTCTCCTCACTTGCAAACACTTCGTGTTTTTCAAAATTTTTAAAGTACAAACATATGGTTGCTCTAATTCTTAAAAAAAATGTTCAAACTGCTTTTATTTCCTGCACTTGTTTTTGTAATTGACTTTTTTTTTATTAAAAGGATAATTTTAGTCATTATTAAATGTTATAGTTAAACATTGTTGAAAAAATATGAAAGTAGTTTTTTATTTGTTCACTATATAAAATATTAAAAAAGAAAAAGAAAATTTTAACATTTAAAAATAATCGTATAGATTAAATGGAGAATGTTATAAATTATAAATTAATTGTTTTTAATAGTTTCACGTAACACGACTAAGATAGAAACAATGGAGAATGCTATAAAAGCAACTTCATTTCTCTTTATCTAGATTGTCCATATTCATTTATGATAAAAACTATTATCTATAAATTTTTATAACATATATTACTTTCAAATTGTTTCGGCTGAAATAAAATTGTAATAAGTTTTTATTAGTTTGGTATTCAATATGTTTTCTCTTACTTATATTTACATTCGAAATTGTTTGGATCCATATAGTTAAAGTCAAAAACATGCTTGAGACTTGCAAACAATTCGCCTGCATAAATGGAGAATAGTTAGTATTTTTTTTTCTTAATTCCAAACCATTAATCCCTTTATAATACGTTACTACATTCACAAAGAGTAATAAACAGTTGATAAAACGAAAACTCTAAAAAATAGTATATATATTTTTGTTCAAGATTGAAATATATTTATTTTTATAATAGAAAAATAATATATATATATATATATATATATATATATATATATATGAAAGTAGTAAACGTTTTTAACTTATTAATCCGTTTTGATTCAATCTATCTAACCCGCTAAATTAACAGTTAAAAACATAACGGAATCGTTAACCCATTTTTTAAAAATATAAATATATAATTATTTTAATATATAAATATTATTTATAAGAGTAATTTAATATATAAATATAATAATTATTTTAATTTATTCAATTAAAAATATTAATTAATCAATTAAAAATCTAGAAAATATTTATATGATTAAATATTTTTTTTACTATTATATATTTAAACAAAAAATTTAAATTATTTTTTAAATATTAAAAATATGGTAAACCAGTCTTTCCTTTTGGCTACACGAATTACAAAATTCGAACCATTTTGTATATATATATATATAAAGAAGATTGATAAAAATATTCTTTTATGTAAACTTAAGTAGTTAATTTGTTTTTAATTTGTGTATGCATATAAATAGGATAGTTTGAAAAAGGAATACACTCGATTCGATCTCACGAATTATTTTCAATCTATACTATTTCTATCTTTATCAACAATTTTTATTATGTATTGTTGTTTATATAAAAATTGTTTGGTTTCTTTCTCTAAAGCAAATTCATGTCAACCCTGCTTAAACTAAACATATTAGTAATTTAAGTGAGGACTACTATAATAATAATAAATAAATAACTCATAAATATTGCACCTAATAGAATTCTTATAAATAAATACTAAAAGATGGTTTTACAAAATTTTTGAAGAGCATAACAGATTTATAATTCTAGGAGTGAGAATTAAGAAAAAAAAAAAAGCTTTCCGAAAATTCATCATAAATTGACTTTTATTCATTCAAAATCTCTATGAAAACATTGATTATTAAATTTTCCTCTTTCTATTGAATTTACTAAGACCTAAACTCATGTTGATTTTGAATTTATCAAAAATTTATTTCAATTATATTATTCATCTTTCATATTTAACGTTTATGTTAGTTTGACCACTTTTTATTTTTTAATTGGAATTTAATTATATACAAAAAATAATTAAACCTAAAATGTTGGGAAGACTACCTACTTGGTTAATGCTAGGAATAAATTGATTTTAATTATGCATCTTTCAAACTCTTGGTCGACATTTTTTATTGATTGATTAGAATTGCCAGAAAATTGACATTACAATACATCAATTTAGGTTCAATTGCTTAAATACTTAATATTTAAATAATTTAATGAATTGATGATATGATTTAAATTTAATAATATGTGTATTTTGAAGTTATTTTCAAAGGGTTGCTATTATGAAATCAAACTCCGTCATTTTCACATCATAGTTTGTCACATCACATCATTTAATTTGTGATAATTTTTCAAACAACTACTTCAACAAATAATTTAATTTCTTTATATTTTTTCTACTTATGATTTTTATCTTCATCATTAAATTTATTATTTTTACTTTATCTGTATTTATTTATTTTTTTTACTATTTTTATTTTGTTAAACAAAATATTTAATTTTGTAAAAGCTTAAATTTATAAACATACATTCTTCAACTCAACAACTACATTAATTCTTTGGATTTGATATTTAAACTTACTAATATAATTTATTATACTTTATAAAGTTGTATATTTATCAAAAAAATTTAATTAGAAGAGAGGAAAATGTGAAAATGAGAAGTAGAGGAATGAGGTGTTGGATTAAAGAAGAGAATGGATGGTGAAAAGAATACAAATAGTTGCACTATAAGGTATTTGTCCTAGCTATAGTGTACATAATCTGATTTCTTATTTCATATTAATGAACAAAGAAAAACCCTATCCCTTTAGTCATGGCTCACGGTATCATAAGCTTCAATATAAACTACTTATTTTAAAAGAGAAAAAAAAAATAGACATTTGATTATGCCTATCTGAATTGACAATTGATGACACATAAAATGAATGCATGCAATTTTAATTGAAATGGTTAGAAGTGTCAGATTCTCGCAATAAGTGAACCAAAGATGCTAAATTAATTTGTTTGACCATTACAGTGAAATGATGTGGAGGATGAAGCAAGTGAGAGATCTTGATCTTCTCAAACAACAGAAACCCTTTGAGTCCAATGTTAGGTGGCAATGTTTGACATTAATGGGTAAATATTTAAAATCCAATCTACAAGAGATACAAAACTAAAATTTGGTAGCCCCATTATACAATTCTTCATTCCTCATTTAATATCGGTCAAAGTCTAGCAATACCTCACATGCAACATGTTTAATAGAAAATCAAAGACAACAATTTCAAGCCACATATAGACTTACAAGAACTATACATATCCATCAAGATTACCTCTTTTGTCTTGTAACGATGGCAATGATTCATCCATAGGTTGAATAAATTATTTAATTCTTCCTGCGTTTTCTTTGTTAACTTGATAGGATCATAACATCTAAGAGATGCCTCCATATACGCTATTCCATCAATCAATATAGATTCCCAAGTCAATTTCACACACTTTCGTATTAGCTTTTTCTATTTTTCTAACATTATGTTAACACAAATTATCAATAATTGTTAAAAGGAAAGTATTAAAAATGTTGTAGCATCGTTCTTCTTATTAGAACATTTTATTCATTTTATTTACTTTTATCCAATATATAATTTTTAACCTATTTTGAGTTCTTAACAATCTTTTTTTATATTGAAACATATTTCTTAAACATAAGTATTTTAGTGGTGATTATTCTACAATGGAACATATTTTTCTAAAATGAAATATGTTTTAATATAAGAAAACATTAAATTTTAAAATTATTCACTTGTTTTATACCATACTTACTTGTTCGAATCGTTACTAGAATAAATTATGGACTCAGATATCAAAGTGAGGATTCTCAAGGGAAGGAACAAGGGAGATTTGAATCAAATTAGTACACTAGTGCGAAAAAAAAAATGACACACAATAAAAGTGTGGTGACAATATAGTAATTTGAGCGAACTTTATAACGACGATTTCCATTTCAACCGTCGTTATATGACATAAATGACGAAACAACAACGGCTAGTATAACACTGACGTTGAAAATGTAAAAAACGACTACGATTGATTGTTAAATTATCGATATAAAGTTTTAAATAGTTATACAACGACATTTTAGTGGAAAAACCATTATTAAAAAGCATGTTAGGATTAAATAGTTTTCAATTTTCACTTCCCCACACATGAACAGTTTCTTCGTTCAATTTTTGTTTTCAATGCAGCACTACTAACAAAGTTCAAAGTTATTTTTGAGATGTCAATCGCCATCATTCACCATCGTGCAGCCCACATTATACTTCGTCGTTGTTTGGTCATTCTTTTCTTACATTTTGAACTTACAAAGTCGTTATTCGTTGTGCCGTCACTGCCTCTACTTTTTGTCACTGTTTGAGGCCTCTTCTTCGTTCATGCCCCTCCTTTGTTCGCATCTCCTTCATTCGTGCCATTCATTGTTCACGCTCCTCCAAAACTAATGTTGTTGTACAAATCTCGCCTTGCCTATGTTGTTATTTTCTTTCATGGTCTTCTTTTTCCATGTTAGTGTCATGTATATGTTAATTTTATTTGATTTCAATATTAATATTCTTTATAAAATGTATCTGTTAAACATTAAACGTAACGAATTATTTTCTTTACGAGCATTTGGTGAAATTATTTTAAATAATAAATATTAAATTTCAAGTTAATTTAATGGGTATAAATTATAAAGTTTAATGTCTCGGTAGGTCCCTATTTTCAGCATGAATTTCAAATAGGTCCCTTTTCTTTTCGGCGTCTCAATTGGGTTCTTTTTTGTGTAAAATTGTAGCAATTAGGGGTCTGCCGTCAAATTGAACAAACGGTCGTTTAAGTTTGGGTTTGGTGGCATGATGACTGTATTGATTAATCACACGTGACATTAAAAACGAGTATGAATTGATTTTTTTTATTAAAAAATGGATTGCACATATGTTAAATCGTGTAACTTAAGGACAAATTGAAAAAAAAAATTATGTGCAGCCCTGCAACTCAGAAATCGAAATCAGATTGAGAAAAAAATTGGACTCCAAATTAGGGTTCGTGGGAGAGAAAAAGAAACCCCAATAATTCCCCAATTCAAGCCCTTCAAAGAAATTTCCAAATCCAATTTCATAACCTAACCCCAAAATTGCAACAATTGAATTCCAAATCATTTTACAATCTGCAGAAAGGGAATCAAAAACCACCAACCCCAATTCGCGGGCCACACGCGAGAACAGAGAACTCAAAAACCCCAAATGAAAACCCTTGCCACGAAACGCAGAAACCCTCGTAACCGTAGAGGCATCGCCGTCGCGAGTGATGAACGTTGCGTGTGATCCGCCGGTTTCGCATCCTCCTCCCTGCAACCAGAACTAAACCAGAAAAAGAAAATGGAAGAAACTCCCTCCCTTACGACGCGAATCAGCGCAAGAAAAGAGGGAAAGGGAAAAAGAAGAAGAATGTCCAACGCGCTGTCGCAAACCACCACAAAAGCCGCTTGGTCGCGCCATCTCCACACCGACGCCGCGCCATCACTACCGGAGTCATCTCTCGTTCCTGCGATACCCAGCCATACCCCGAAGTAAGAGAAAGGAAGAAATCTCTCTACGTTGCGGTTAAAGCAAAGGAATAGAAAAAGAAAGTGCTTCCAACGCTGAAATTCTTGATTCAAGCAAAAGAAACAAACGTCCAGAACCCTGAAACTCACCTTCCCCAATTTGATTTCGATTTTGGAATTGCACAGGAGAATAGGGCTTTCGGCACTTTGATTTTCCAAATTTGCCCTTGCTTAAATTATATTTCCACTATGTACATTTAATTTTTTAATTCAAAAATTAAAAAAATATAATTGACACACGTTTTTAATGCCACGTAAATTAAAACTACACTGTCAGCATGCCACGCAATACTCTCCTTAACGGCGTTTGTTCAATTTGACGGCAAACCCCTAATTGCTACAATTTTATACAAAAAAGAACCCAATTGAGACGCCGAAAAGAAAAGGGACCTATTTGAGATTCACGTCGAAAATAGGGACCTACCGAGACATTAAACCAAATTATAAATCTAATCCTCTTACTATTCATTTCATAAAAATTATTATCTTTCTATCATTTTATTTTCTTTGACATACATATATGCATGCATTTCGATCACAATCTACAGAACATAAATATGGATTAAAGTTGGATTAATTTATCATGTATAAGTGATGATTACGAGAGAAGGGTGGAGGATTTTATGTAGTTCGCTCAACGCCATGTTGGTAGTGTAGAAAACAGATTAAGGATTAGATGTCCTTGTGTGAATTGTTTGAATAAGAGAAGATTGGAGGTTGTCGAAATAAGATAACATCTTCTGTGCGATGGATTTCTAAAGAGTTATATAATATGGATGGGGCATGGTGAATTGTTAGACATGTCAAGTGTGTCTGAAACACATAAATTTGTTGATTGCACAATGGACGATAGATTAGAGGACATGATCCATGATGTTGGAGTGCAATACTTTCTTAAAGTGATTTATCAAAAATGTACACTGATGCAGAGACTTCGTTATATCTTGGTTCAACTAACTTCACACGATTATCAGTTTTGTTAAGGTTGATGAATTTGAAAGCAGTGAATGGGTGGACTGATAAAAGCTTTGCATAATTGCTTCAGTTGTTGAAGGAAATGCTTCCTGAAAGTAATATTTTACCTGATTGAATGTATGAGGCAAAGAAGATACTTTGTTCGATGAGTATGGAATATAAAAATATTCATGCATGTCCAAATGATTGTATTTTAAATAGAAAAGAGTTTGTATAGAGTTAAGAAGTTATCCCAAGTGTGGTTTGTCATGTTATAAAAGCAAAGATGGTTATCTGAACAATATTGATGTAGTGATGAATCACGACCCCCCTTCGAAGGTAGTTTGGTATCTACCAATAATTTCAAGGTTTAAACGTATGCTTGCAAATCCAATTGATGTTATGAGTGTGACTATTATGTCATGCAGTTGATGACAACTATTGACAAGTTGGCTATCAAGTAATTTTGGTAATGTAAGATGTTATAACCCACTTTATATTAACTTTAGCTTTTTTGACTGAGTTTATAATGACAATTTTAGCCATAATTGTCGTTATAAACCTTTTTTATTATTTGTTTTTTATTCTAATTAAAATTTGACGGCGGTGCTTTTGTTGTTATTTTGAATTTTGAACTACAACTAAATTTAACCGTCATTAAATTTTTAGCCTCATATAATGATAGTTAAATGTAATTGTTGTTGTTTGAGAAATACTTTTAATGATAACTTGTTCAACAATGATTTTAGAGCTATAATGAGAAGCTTTTTTTTAATCGTCGTGGATAATCCTTTCTACATTAATAGAAAACATATTAATATAAGATATCATAACACCACTTTTAATCCAAAACCTTAAAACAATGAGTTTATGAGTTCTTATACTTATAAATTATTCATCTTACTTATTTTTACTTAATGTAAGACTTCTAACTAAACAATTAATTTCTTTTTCTTATAATAATTTTTTCTATTTTTAAGAGAAAATCTTATTGTTTTCTTTTTGAAACTTATAGCTGGAGACAAAGTATGAATGGGGTAAGAAGTGTTGAGAATTAATGTAAAGATGAAAATAAAATAAATAAAACAGAAAAAAATAATTTTGCTAAAAGAAAACAAAATTATATATCTTTTGCAACCCTCTCGAAGGACTTATTTACCACAATCATAATACTTTATATAATGACAAATGGATTCAATGATTTGGTCCAACCCATTTTCACACACCAATGAAAGTCTAATAAAGAGAGCGTGTGAGAGTTGCTTGATGAATTTGTTTTATAGTACAATAACCCGTTCCCACATACCAAAACATAAAATAGAAAAGCTATATATAAAATATATATGAATTTATTTTAAATCGATCTACACGTGAATGTACATAAATCTAATTAAATATAATCTAACTAAATTTGACTAGCAGAGTTTTAAGTCAATGGTTATTACCGATTCCATGTAATTTATCCTAAACCCTAAACATTTAAGTTGAAAAAAAAAAATGAACAGAATAAGTTAATCAGCTCGGTCACGTGCAAAGTAGTAATTACCACAACCTTGGAATCAACACGATTATAGCATTAACACAAAGTGTTTAATAAGGTTGTCAAGATTATCATTGGATTAAACATTTGATTACTTTCATTTGGTAAATTTGTAATTGATTGCTTAAAGGTGTGAACACATAAAACACCTTAATGTTCTCAAAACAAACCATTAATGGAGGTAATCAATTACTTATGATGGTTTATTGATCACTGGAAGCATGGTAACTATTTTTCTTGCTAATGTTTGAAAATAAATAAATAAACTAGTTGAACCTTTTAGTTTAAAGTTCAGCATTATTTTTTGTTGAGAGTTAGTTGCTAAAAATGGTTGAGTTTGCTTGCTGATTGAGTTAAAGGATATTTGATAAATACTAGATACAAACCCGTTGACAAATGTAAATACATAAAATAATATTAAACAGATAAACAGTATAATACTAAAAAAGTCAATGAATGAAAAAATTTATGGATTATGAGGGTAAAGATGAAAAGATAACAATAATCTATAAATTAGTTATTTTAAAGAAAATGATAAAAATTAGTGAAAGAAACTTATTTACCAAACAATTTTTTTTGTTCAATTATTTATAAATTA
Organism: Vigna angularis; assembly: GCF_016808095.1. Classification (NCBI taxonomy): domain Eukaryota; kingdom Viridiplantae; phylum Streptophyta; class Magnoliopsida; order Fabales; family Fabaceae; genus Vigna; species Vigna angularis. Next base: position 34,132,293 of record NC_068970.1, read on the forward strand.
ATCAAATATCTTATAAGTTAGCTGAAAACACATTCTTACAATAATCCATTATTAGCTCTTGAGTTTTTCAAAAGATTAATACCTTGAGTGCATGGTAGTAATCTATTAGCACTAAATAATATAATCACCACAATTTTGTAAATCTTGTAGGAAAACAATTTTGTAGTAGCTTTTATCGAGTATTGTCTATTTTGTTTTAGTAAACATTGTACTATATATATAAGGTGTTTGCATTTTTTTTTTAATTTATATATTTTAAAACTTTGGTTTTAAACACGGCAATTGAAGACATTAAAACGTATTAACCCTTTTTAAATTGCTTTTATTTTCTGTTCATTACATTTACGGATGACTAATAAATGGTATTAATTTGCTATAGGTTCTAATATTGCATAAAGTTTAATTTTTTTTTCTTATTTGACTTTATACCAATTTTACTAATAAATTGACGATGAACACGGTGCTTGATTTACACCTCCTTTTAATTTGTTTTATTGGAAATGAGAGTGCTAATCCACTATTATAGTCCACGTTAATATGTCACCAAAGCTTTATTAGGCTAGTAATCGATTGACATGCATGATTAATTCATTACTCATAATAGCATATATCAAGCAATTGATTACCATATCCTCAATCGATTACCAGGTTCCTTGCAGCAACCTAGAAAAATGTTATTCAGCCAATAAATCAATTGTATACATAAAGCATATATCTCTAACAATTGTTCTATTTTTATAATGCAATGATATATACTCGTATGCCGTTATCATGTATTAGTTTTACAAACTTTTTTAGGAATTGAGAAATCATACTTACATTTATGTCAAAAGTAGAATAATTATTAAAGGTTTAATGATTAAGTGTTTTAGACAATATTACGCAATACAAGTAATAATGCTACTATATAATAACAATGATTCAGATGCAGTTTATATATAAATGACATGTAAAAGTTTAAATTGGAAATTATAATTTCCCTCTTCTATAGGACTACCAAGTTAGTTTCATTATAAAAAAAAAATCTTACAATTTAAATAACCTTAAAGGAGCAAAGTTTCTCCCTTTTGTGGAAAGTGAAGGTGCACAAAGAAGAGTATTGTGTTGGGGAGGAAGAATGTTTATGTTCATTAGATTTGAAATTAACAAGCTCTTTTATCAATTTTTTTTCTTTGCAAAAGACGGAAATAAAAGCAATACACTAGACTAAGAGGCTTTCAAGTCTTTCCTTATTAGACAATAGATGAAAATTCCGTTAATCTCACGTAATTTAATATGTTAAAAAAGGTGTACAATTAAATTCTCCTTATGATTTTGGTATAGTTGTAAGTCTAGTAATTAGTTTGGCTAAGTAGATTAATACTAACACCAACTTCGTAAATATTTATACTATTTTAGAGTACTCACTTTATGGAATATAAAGAAATGAAACGAGAATTTATTATTTTATATTTATTTCTAAAGTAAGAATTAATCGTCATCTTCTTCTCTATATTTAAATATAAGATTTTTGTTTCAATCTCATCCTTATTTTTTTTTTTTTGCAAAAGATATAACTATACCGTATTGTTTTTTCTATTGTTTTAATATCACTTAATTATTTTTTATATAAAAAAATAATGTCAAATAAAATATAATATTTTAAAATATTTAATAATATAAGGATATATTCTCATTTTGAGTGTCAAATATCTAAAGATAAATTATAATAATAAACTATAAATCAAAATATCAAATAATAATTGGGTAAAATTGAAAGATAAAATATATTACAATTACACAAATAAAATTTCTATGATAACAAAAATATTTATAATTTTGTAAAAATAAATTAAACAAAGTTGGTAAAGTTAATATTTTAAAAAATATATAAAATAAAAATAAATATTCGAATTTAAAAACATTTCAAATGTCTATTTGTTATTTTTTTTTATATTAGAAAGTAGGTTTAAGCCTAACTCAACCTCACAAAACCGGCTTGTAAGGTAGTTTGCATCTCACTTATATATTATAAATTGGTCTTATCTTTAGTAAATGTGGGATTTCCAACATCTTATAATAAATAAAGATTATATTGAATCGTAAAGAAAAATTTATTAAACTAATAATAATTTAAATTTATACATTAACTTTTCATTTTATCTAATTTATTTTTTCTAATTAGATTATGTTAAAGGATTTAACAAGATTCATGACAATAGCATTAAATCATTATATTAGAGTAAATGAAATATCTTTATACAATTATGGTGGTAGAATTATATTTATGAGAGCGAATTAGAAAACAAAAATAATTATATAAAAATTATCAAAACAATATTCTAATAAAAATAAAAATATTAAAAAAAGTAAAATGATCAAATGATTTGATACACATTGAATAAAATTACATAAAAGAAAAAAGAACATAGTTAAGGGAATGATATAATGGAAAATACCTTGGAGATATGAGAAAGTTTTCTTGATATAAAAATAGTCAATCATGTGTGTGTGCAGGTACCTCATTCCCAGAACAACACAAAAGATCGAGATTCAAGAAGAACTCTGAGAGTAAAAACTATCATAGTTTAAGATTTAAGGGAATACCTCAGAGTGGTTTTGTAGGATAACTTGACTTAACTTGGGTCTGGACTGTCTCACCTCAACATTGGTCTAAAAAAACTAGAGACAACTTTGATTCAGATCGACTTGACTCTTCTTAGGTTCATGCCAACTCGACTCCATTTAGACTTGGGTTGATTCGGCTCAACTTAGGTCTCGATCGACAAAGGATCATACCAACTTAGTTTGACATTAGGTTTAGGATTATTAAGCTAGGGTAGACCTTGCCTTGGGATGATCCAACTCAACCATTCAACTTGGGATGACTCAAGTCAACCTTTGACTTGAACCGACTCAAATTAACCCTTGGCCTAGGCCTATTTGAGTTGACCTATGGCCTAGGCTGATTTGGGTTAACCTTCGGTTAGGGAACTCTTGGCTTGACCTTCGATTTGGTTTAACTCAGCTTGACCTTTGGCTTGAGCCGACTCTAATTGACCTTTAACTCGAGCCGACTCTACTCCACTTTTGACTCTAGCTGACTTCACTCGATCTTCAATTAGGTCAACTCTACTTTACCTTCGACTTCGACCTACTTAGCTCGACTTTCGATCCCAATCAACTCAGCTTGACCTTCGACCGAGATAAACTCAACTTTGTCTTGATTGATCATTACTTAACCTTCATCTTAGACTAACTCAATTAATGCTTCACCTTTATTTGACTTTGTTAAACCTTGGATCTGATCAACTTAATTCAACCTACTTCTCAACTGTCTTGACTTAAATTAAATGTACCTATATTTTAGATTTTTAAAATTAAAAACAAATCCAATTTAAATTTAATTCAATTAAGTGAATTTAATTTAAAATCTAAAAATGTAAATTTAGATTTAAAATAAATTCATTTAAATAAATTTAAAAAATATAAATTTAATTAATATATATTATTTTTTCTCAACCTTTACATATCATAGTTAGAGGACTCGTGTTTTTTAATTGTAAGTGTCACCTAATATTGTTTATGCAATCCGAAACACTCATCAATTATCTAAATTACTTGTAGTATTTGAAAAGATTTAAAAATTCTTTTTCATTTTTCTCGACTTCTTTACACTCATGAATATCAACCAAAACATATATATATATAAATTAAATATATTTTTAATTCTTAAATTTAGACATGAAATTAAAATTTGATTATGTCGATCTAAAAATAAATAGATATAACTAATTCGTATGTGTATTAAACAATATTTTAAATTAGTATTTAAACTTAAATATGTCACTTAGTGAAAACAACATTTGATATATAAAAATAATTTAACATAATTATATTAAAAATATCATATCCATTTGATTATAAAATTTAAGAATTAATTTGTATGAAAATTTAGAAGAATGAATAAAAATATATTTATCATGTTAGAATTAAAGAATGATTTCCAACACTGAAATTTTAGGGAGCAAAAACTAGATGAAACGAAAAGAAAGAGATGTAGATGAGAAAAGAGTGGGAACATAGTCCTAGTTAATAACTTGAACACTGTACTATGCCAGCCACGCAATAAATCCCTTTGAAGTCACTTAACTGCATCCGCACTTCAAAACCAATCAACAACAGTTCGTCTATCTACGTGCTCTCAGATTATATACTGTATTTTATTAATGTATTAATGTATATTTACATAAATAAATACTTCTGACATTTAAAATTATTACTGTAAAAGAATTAAACAACTTTCTACAATTTATTACACTGATCCGAATTAATATTGGCACCTCTAAATTTTATCTGTGATATTCAACAATTAACAAATACTAGATATTAAAAATAAATTTAATTTAAGGTGGGAAGTGTTATTTTTTATTTTTGAGAAGGGAGAAGAAGCTGAGATAACAAAGACATTTTAATAGGAGTGTCGTCGTCTCGTGTGCACCAAAAACAATCTCCTTAGCTTTGCGGTTAAATATGTTATTTTAGCCAAAATGTTACACTAAAAACCAAAAACCATACCTTAAACAGATCCTTGACCCTCTAAACATCCTAAGCTTTCTCCTCTCGCCACGTGGCACTACCACCCTTTTCTGAGGCCCGTGCCGGTGCCGATCAGTCATATCCAGATATATAAAAATAAATAAAATATTAAGTGTCACATTATTTTACTACATCAATAATAATTATTACGCCAAAGTCCACAATAATTTTCTTCATGCTCCTTCTCCCATTAATACCAACTTGTCTTTAAATTGACTTGGGAAGGCCATTTTGGAGAGAAAGACTGTGGTATACAACTGCTGTGGGGTGCAGGGATAGAGCTGTGCAGAAAAAGACCCTTTTCAGTTTTCATTACTGCTCACTTCCTTCTTCACACATTCTTCAGTTCAGAAGCCATTGCTCATCTTTTGGTTCTTTGTTGATTGAGATGGGGAATTGCCAAGCTGTGGATGCTGCAGCTCTTGTGATCCAACACCCATCTGGGAAGATAGAGAGGTTGTACTGGCCAGTCAGTGCAAGTGAGGTTATGAGGACTAATCCTGGCTATTATGTGTCTTTGATCATACCATTGGCTGTGCCACAAGGGCAGAATCAGGACCAGAAGACAGTGCTTTTCACCCGAGTGAAGCTGCTTCGCCCCAATGAGACCCTAACTCTTGGCCATGCTTACAGGCTGGTCACTACTCAAGGTATATGGTGAAGCCAGTTGCAATAACTTGTGTGTTTCTAGAACTTGGTGGTCAAAAGTTTTTTTTTTAAGCTAATTTGATGTGATTTTTGGCTGAGTTTCCAACAGACATGTAGTGGTCAATGTACTAAGAAGGGTATGCGTTTGTTTAGTTAGTTTAATGCTCTAAATGGTTTTTCTGTTTCTGGGTTTCAGAGGTTGTGAAGGCTTTGAAAGCAAAGAAACATGCAAAGATGAAGAAGCCTCATGGGAAGACAGCGGATAGTATGCAAATAATGCAACTGGAAAAGGCAAGTTCAGATGGTGATACTGGAGGGATGTTGGACACAGGAAATATATATCAGGTGTGCTTCTGTTACTCATCAGCAATTTTTTTTTTCTCTTTTTGGTTGAATATTATTTTATCAAGTTTTTCAATCTATCCAAAGTGATTCTCTGGAAGACTTAGATGTGTTTGGTTGAGCGTCTTATAGCTATGACCTGCATCAACCTGAAGCTTACAACATTTTTTAATAAAGTTGGGAATTTTGACATGAATAAACACTTTGGATCTAATAATTCACTCAGCACCAAGGTCTTATTTAGATAAATTCTATAGAAATACTTAAAGGAGGTAGAAAAGTAAACAAGTTTTTCTGTCTAGTTAAAATTAATTTTTAATAAAACTAAATACAAAAGGTTCTACAAATTATTTTGTATATACTTTGGAGAAATTCATCTCATTTTTCTTCTCTAATAAGTACTCGTGAAAAAATTTGTATAAAGACTTAGTGTTCTTAAGTTGCTACTGGTATGACACAGAACATAGGAAGGATGTTATAATAATATGCAGCACTCCTTCAGAAACAAAGAGCACTAAGAAAGAGAAACCATAAGCAGGGTGCTACTTATATGCAATTTATGTCTTCATTTTTTGTGTTTGTGTCTTATAGTTGACGAGTACTGATGTTACTGCATAATGAGTTTCAGGGAATGAGGGCAGACAGATACAGGCTAATGAATTCCACACATGCTGCGCTTAAGCTGAAATCATGGCGTCCCTCTTTACAGAGCATCTCAGAGTCTAGCAGCTGAGTTGTGCTAGGATGTGAATGTAAGATGTCTCAAGAGCATGGTTTGATTGCCTCTTTCTTGATGCTCCTCCTAGCTGAATACTTGATATATGGGCTAAGAAGTTCAACAAAGGTTTGAAATAGAGTATTCTCTTCCATCATCAATCACACCTTCACCTTCAACAACTAAATAACCATTTTCCTGGGACATCATGATTGTATAGCTCCAAGAAGAAGAGGAAAATTAAATAAATGGTGAATGTCAAAATCTACTGCAAGTGAATTTACTTTTGTTTTTGTTGAAGCATTCACATGTTACAAGCAAATAGAAATCTTTACATTGCAAAAGTAAAAAACTGTAAAGAAGAAGTCATTTTAGTGTTGAGTTCCAAACATCCCAATCTTTATCAACATATTTTTGTGCCCATAATAGTGATGCCCTTGCAGCCAGGGCTGCTCCTGCTAATTTCTTCTTCTTTAGAGCAACCATCATATCCGTGAATGGCTCCACCAACAATGTCCCAGGACCCCCATAGTCCTTGTGCAAAAACTCACTAAAAATCTGTTTCCAACAAAAGGCAACATTATTATTAAAACTAATCGAGTTCAAAGAGAAACTAAGACATAAAAGCATTCTTTTTCTAAGCAAGTGCCTTGTTAACTAAGTCAGACTTTATATCGAATGCAAAACACATACAAAACATATCACCTCACATCTGTTAAGCTTCTGTACATACCTACTCTACGATCTGTAAAACCCAACGCTTGCTAAGAGACATCAAATCTGATGTTAATAGAAATGAACTACAATTTTGAAGTTCATGAAGGCTTTGGAATCCTAGCCCTTAAATCTTGATTGGATACGGAATAACAGGGAATTGGCCAGAAAATCTCCAGCAATTTCCATCAAGTTAAGCAGGGTTCATAACTACTAGCAGGTAATAAAAATTGACACAAGAGTGATACATCCATAATTAGAGGGTGTGTTTCGATTTCTGTTGGAAGACTTAAACCAATTTTCAATTTTCATTGATCACTGTTAATATATTTAACATTGTTTTAGATCCAATTAGAAACACAATTCACTTCAAATTTTAATTAACTTAAAAATTACAACAACATTTTTTAATTTCAATTAAGTTCAACTCAACTTAATTTTTTAACTAAAAATCAATCACGTACAGAGAATTTTAACTAAAATTCAATCACATACTAAGAATATATGAAGCTGCAATTGTACCCAACTCGGAATGTTGCTGTTACCAACTTACCATTAAGTATTGTTTGATTTACCAGGGATTTACCGTACTTTATGATAGGATTTGCTTAGATCAAATGATGACATGAGGATATTTTTTTAAAATTCAGCCACACATTGTTGAGAACCCCAACTTGGGGAGATTTGAACCAGATTAACGAAATGGTGGTTACGAGTAGACAGGTAAAGCTAACTTAAGATTTGTTAGACAAATCATTGAGGAATATTTAATTTATATTTTCCCGTAACTTAAGACTTGATAACTCAAAAGGGGAAAACAAGAGGTGCATATAAATGTCACTTGAAATTTGGAACAAAATGATATCAGTAAAAGTTGTGGCATTTTTATTTATTTGACGTGATTGCTTCTAGGAAAAGAGTAGTGAAACAAACATCGGTGAACAAATTCTTTTTGAGGTATGAATGCTGGCCACCAAATTATGAAACGAGAGGAATGTTTCTTAAACTTTAGATGTGGCAATTAACAGGGGTATTATCAGGGAATTTAATTCATATCTTTCAAGTTTCAATTTCATTTGTTTGTTATAAAATCTCTAGAGACAAATGCAGTGTATATAAATTGTTTATTTTAAGTATTTATTCATTATAATTTTGTAAAAGGATGCTTACTCATGGGGAAACTTGGTCTATATGCAAGATGATCCATTGCTCTCGTCCTCGTCTTTAACTAAATCCATTACAGTAACATTGCAGTAATTTATCTTTTTAATCAAAAGAAGTTTTTGCACTTATATGCAATGAGTAAAAAAAACATTAATAACACTTCCTTCAAACAAGAGATAAAGAATTATTTTCTTTTACTAACAACTTCGTTAAATCTCTAGAGAAAGATGATGTGGAACACTTAAGAGAGAAAACATGTACATCCTAACTCTAACTCAAATAGTGAACTGGTACAAACAACAATCTATTTAAACAAAGATAGTCAAATATTACCTTAGATATAATAATTGCCTCTGAGCTATTGAATAACAAAACGGAAATGCAGACTGATCAATATGCAATTAAAATCTAATTAAGAAACTGGAAGACTTCATATAAAAAACTAGAAGAAAAGAAAAGAAGAGAGAGAGAGAGAGAGAGATTGATTGATGTGTATGTCTACACACACGGGTGTTCATACCATTATGTGAATGAGTACAAAACAAGATTTGTAAAATTGTGGAGCAAAAAGGACATATCAAAGTAGTAATATATATTGCTTTTCAAATTGATATCACATCTACAATGAAGTCTGAAGACAATAGACTAGATAAATTCCAGCAGGAATTGACCTAATAAGCTGTAAGCCAGGTTATAAGAATCTCTCACCATCAAATCATACCAAAATCTAAAGAGTCAATCATTGATGTATAAGTTAAACATATAACTGATGGAAAAAATGGACAACAGGAAACTTACAAAGTTGCAGAAAATGTCCTAATCCCACATAATTTTAAATTTATTGTTATATTTTAATAAATAATAAGTTTAATTATACAGTTATAATTGTGTGATTTTAGTTCTATCTTGGTCTTCCATCAAACATTTAACAGGTTTTGCTCACGTGAAACCTAACATGTTGCCTTGCCAGACACATAATTGAACAACTTAATTACATTTTTTGTTCCTCACGATTGTGATATCAGAATTAGCAGAACCAAGAGGTGCAACTAAATCACGTCAGCATATGATATCTGTTAAACAGTTTGTTAGCTTCAATGCCACCAAGGAAAAATTAGTTCAAAATCGATCGAAAAGACTAACTATAAGATCGAAATGCTAAATTACAGAACCAAAGTACAATTAAGCTTGAATAATATCTCGATTCAGTCGTTTTCCCGAACACCTAGCACTCAAGTACAATCAATAAATCTGAGTACCAGCAATTACTTCCAAACATTCGAATGAGTTCTTTTTATTTTCTTTATTATTTTTTACACCAAATATAATTGATGAAACTTTAGAAGAAAACAAGAACCAAACAACACCCACAAAAGTTTTCGCCATAAAGTTAAGTTTTTGAAAAGGAAAACGACATTGACCTGAGTGCAAACGGCAACAACCTCATCGAGGTCATCCCCGAACTCGTCCACGTCCTCCGAAAGCTTCTGAAAGAGTTCAACTTTGAACTTCTGGCTCTCCTGCAACATACCTCAAATAATGGAATCAATAAACAGCATGAGGTTTCAGCATGGGCAAATTTACACGGCAAAATGCATGTACTCACGGATTCTGCAAATTCGGGAATTGGGTCAGGGTACACGTACATCTGGGTAGGTGAATGTGTGAGAGTGCAAGTGAAGGAGTTTGTGAAAATGGGTTCGACGCTGAGGCACAACGAAGAAGAAGAGGGTGACTGTGGGAGTGGGAAAGAATGGTGCAAGATAAGAGCATTTGAAGAAAATGGTTTTCTATGATAGAAAGTAATCGTCAAGGGAGAGGAATTCAAAAGCATAATTGCAATTTTGTTTTCAACAGAATTCAGTAATGGAGTTAAAGGAATCTTTGTCTTCTTAGGCCAACCTTAAAGTAAAATAAATAAAAAAATACAATTTTTTTTTATCAAATAATATCAAAGTTAAGGGTGTAATAAATTATTTATCTCAAAATTCACCTCAGTTACCACACAAGATGTTTTCTAAATAAGCTATTAATCATTCAACAAAAATAAAAACAATCATAATAAACATGACTTTTATAATATGAATTATAACTTATCTTAATCATAATTATTTCACCAAACTTATTTTTTTAAAATAAATAATTTTAAAAAACTTACATTATCATGTTTATGAAATTAGGAGTATCATATGGATTCATTTATTTTTATTAACTAACATTCTTTTTTTTTTATCGAATTGAGTGACAGTTGTTATTAATATTTATACTTCATTTTATTTTCTATTCATAGTTATCAAGAGAGTTATTTTCTTAAGGAAGTAAGTGTTTCGACATGTAAAGGTTAAATATGTTTCATTTTATTAATAGTTAAATTAGACAGCCAAAATTTAGTAAAACTTTCTTATGTGAGACATATTAGTGGTGTTGATGAGTAATTAAACCTTATCAAATTCATGAATAGAATAAGATGGACGAATTTTTAATTACTAGCAAACTTAAAGTTCACTTTCAAAGAAATGCAAAAGAAAATTTTCATATATATATATATATATATATATAGTATATAGATAGATAACCACTGTTTAAAACAACAAAAAATTAATTTAAGGTCGCATCGTCTTATTCTTATTGTTTTCTCATTTGTCAAAAGTGTCCTATTAAAAATTTTCTCATATAACTTTTAAATATTTTATATAAATTAATTTTCATTTGAGAAGAATTTTATTTTATTTTCTTCTTTTTATTTCTTATAATATAACTTTCTATGGATGTAGAACATGTTTTAACACTATCTGAACATTAATCTAAATAAAATGTTAAAAATTTGAATTAGGTAAGATTTTAAACATGATTATAATAAATAAAAAATATGGGTCTAAATATTCTAATTTTTAACTTATTTTTTAATTATATTATCATACAGTTAGGAAATTAAAATCTAAATGATAGAAACGTAAAATTGAAAATTCAATTGCAAAATTTTAAAATTTTAAAGCTTCATAATAAAAGTCCAAAAATTAAAAATTTAACGTTAAAATCTATAAAAGTATAAAAGTTCGATAACAAAGCGTGGGAGTTTCTCCTTGTACCTTCAAAGTTTTCTTTCTTTACCTCTAATTTTTTTAAAATGTCAAAATTAACCTACGGTAAAAAGATTTTACTTTAGAAATTAATTTTGGCAAAATTGAATTTTAAAAACTAATTCGACATGGATTTTGAGATCCAATTTTATTTTTATCGAATTTTTGAAATTTGATAAAAATAAAATTAGATTTTAAAATCTAAAGAGAACATAATTATTTTTCGAAATCTGATTGAAATTTAATGAAATTTAGAAATTTACGAATGTTTTTCATATTTGTAATTGTTTATCCATCTATTTTTTATAATTTGGAGGTACAACGAGCTTGGAGGTACAGAAAGAAACTCTCACATTTTATATTGTCGTTTATATATTCTACCTTTTTTCCTTTACACATGGAGTGTTTCATCTTTCATCTCCAAAAAATTTTAAAATGCCTACATTACCCATAATTAAGAAAGATTTAATATTTAAAAAAAAAAGAAATTAAAAGTGGTCAAAGATTCTCACAAAGTGAGCACACATATTATTTCCATGCTTGTTCTCTCGCATCTCATTTTCATTCATCGCATCTCATTTCTTCAGAGTGCTCATTTCTCCAGAGTGCTCATTTCTCTAGAGAGCCATAGAGACCACCCTCTCCTCTGCCTTTCCTTTGAATCCGAATATTTCCAGTAGCACCCAGCACACACAGCAGTTTCCTCTTCCATTATCGATTCTCACATACATAGGTTGTCCATTGTCACAGACAGAGCTAGTTCATTCTCGCATAAAGGTCGTCTCGTTTCTCGTCTACGCGAAGGTAGTGCTTCCACTCTCATTCTGTCTATAGATGGTGTCTGGTGTGGTTTTCAGAGTTTTCTTTAATGGTTGCAGGCACACGACACACACAATCAAATATTCTGCTTATTGAGGTTGGAAGGCCAGAGAGATAGAGGAGCTCCTCTAGCGTCGGCCAGTGCAAAGAAATACCCACCCATGGTCCCTACGAGCACCCAACAGAGGTTGGTTTCTGTTGTTTTCTATACATAGTAGAAGCTAGTAGATTTGTTGTGCAGATATGGGTGAATAGGGCATGGAGAGTCGACAGTGGCTGAATCGAATCTCCATAACCGATTCAGCCTTCACCGAATGTCGATGCATGCTTTGGTTAAGGAGATCTGATTACGCCCCTATCAATTCTCCATACCCGATTCTTAGGTTAAATTTTTTTTTTTGGTTATATTATGTTTTAATTTAATGTTTAGTGTTTATATTTATGCGTTTGGTGTTTGAATTATTTAAAATGTTATTATTTTTAATGTTCTATTATGATAATTTTGAATTTTGTGTTTTAATTTTTTTAAATGTTAAGTTATAATTATTTTAAACTTTTTATTTTAATTTTTAAATTTATAGTTATATGAATTTTCTTTGAATTAAATTGTTTCATTTGAATTAATTATTTATTGATATAAAGAATTAATTTTATTCTTTTTAATAAAATTATTTTAATTATTTTAATTTTCCGTTTTAATTTTTTAAATTTTTTGTTCTAATTATTTTATATTTTCTGTTATAATTATTTTAAATATTCTGTTGTAATAATTCTTAATTTTCTGTTTTAATTTTTTTAATTTTTTAATTTATAGTTATTTGATTTTTATTTTAATAAAATTGTTATAATTGAATTAATTATTTATTTATATAAAGATTCGAATTAATTTTTTTATTTTTAATTAAATAAGTTTAATTATTTTAATTTATCTGTTTTACTTATTTTATATTTTCTGTTTTAATTATTTTAAATATTCTGTTATAATAACTTCAAAATTCGTGTTTTATTTTTTTTTAAATGTTCTGTTATAATTATTTTAAATTTTCTGTTTTAATTTTTTAATTTATAGTTATTTGATTTTTATTTTAATAAAAAAAATTAATTGAATTAATTTTTTATTTATATCAAGATTTGAATTAATTTTTTTTATAGTTAGAAGATTTTTTTGTTACTTTTTGTTTCTGAAATATTAGATTTTTACAGTTAGTTAAAATGTTTTAATTACTTTTTTTTTGTAATTATTTGTAATATTTATAATTTTTTAGAGATTTAAGTTATTTTATTTGTAATAATATGTTATTTAATTTTAGGGTTAAATATGTTTTTAGTCCCTAAACTATTGGTCGTTTCTGGTTTTCGTCCCTCTTTCAAAGTAAGGTACGATTTGATCCTCAATCTTTTCGAAACTTTGGTTTTAGTCCTCGAAAACTAACACCGTTAAAAATGTGCTGACGTGGCTAACGGTAGACTGACACACGATTTTTTTTTTCAAATGTTTCTCACTTTTTCTCCCCTTCTCTCTCTTCCTTCCATCTTCCACCCAACTTCATCCCTGGTTACATCTTTTTGAGTCTACATATCAATGCTTTGTTGCTTTACCCATAAAGGAAAAGAGAATCATGAAAGCTGCTCCAAGTTCCACCACCCTTCGACTTGCCACTTTTGTTGTGTCAATTGTGTGAATGTTTTCTGTCAAGGTGGTCAAGCCAGTTCCCGAACCCCAAAGACCAGCCAATATACTACACAAACCCTCCAATGCAATTCCTCGACTCACCACTCCTGGAGTTGGAGGCCTCAAATTGACTCGCAGAGATGCAGAATGATAAGTTCCAACCTGCAAAACCAACTTGTCATTCACTTACTCACAATTTTAGTTTCTGATCATGTTCTCATGGAAAATACAGGATATTACATTAGTTTTATAATCGTGGGATTCATAGTACCATTCAGCTAATATTTGTATTTACAAGCATTTAAATAATTTTCTTACTGAATCCACAGAAGCAACCAGAGATACTACGGCCATGATTATGCAAGTCCTGAAATGGAAAATCGGGAAACCCCATTGCAAATGGGTAAGGAATTCGGAGCCATGCAGAAGTTAACAACGCATTGGATACATCAGTCCTGCAATGTTTCATGGTATAAGCATGCTTTCTACATGCATCAGTCAGAATGTTTGAACTTGGGATTTTGGGATTGCATCCTTTGTAGTTATATGCTCCCCCAGTTGTTAGAAACGACGCATATATCCATGTTAATGTAACACTCAAGGGAACCTGTAGATATTTGGAAATTTGTAAACACAATTGGTTAGGATATGTTGGTTGGTAGAAGAAACGTAACTCACTCAAGTTGAAGGGAGAGGAATCCAAAGATTTTTAACAGAAGGATACTTTTAAAAACAGTAACTTTCCAAAGAAATTAACATAACTGCTAATAAATATCAGAAAAACGAAACCAGGGATGAAGTTGGGTGGAAGATGGAAGGAAGAGAGAGAAGGGAAGAAAGAGTGAGAAACACTTAAAAAAAATCGTGTGTCAGTCTACCGTTAGCCACGTCAGCACATTTTTAACGGTGTTAGTTTTCGAGGACTAAAACCAAAATTTCGAAAAGATTGAGGACCAAATCGTACCTTACTTTGAAAGAGGGACGAAAACCAGAAACGGCCAATAGTTTAGGGACTAAAAACATATTTAACCCTTAATTTTATAATGAATTAGTTAAATTGATTTTATTTTAAATAAATTGTTTTGAATGATTTAATATTTTTTACTAGTGTAATTTTTTTAATTATTATAATATTGTTAATAAAGAAATTTAGAATAGACATGACTCGTATTCGAGGAGGTTCCTCTTCACATCGCGTAGAGAGTTCGTCATAGGGTGAGAGTGGAGACCTACTGCTTCTGCTCGTAGAAGACATGGAGTAGTTGAGTCTGATATTCATGTTGAGGACCATGGAGATGTGAGGTTTCACGAGGATGCAGTTGAGAATTATGCATTTGAGGAGCACGATATTGAGCAGGAGGAGGATCATGAGGATGTTGTTGAAGGTGAATTTCCTGGAGGTCCATTAGATGCTTCAGTATTGACACATTACATTTACCATGTTGCTTATGTGATATGGCAGGGTCGGATAAGTGCAAAACTTTAATTTTAATGATTATTGTTTAGTTGAAATAATTTTATATTAAATATTATTGTTTAGGAATGAGAGGAGATCAAGTTGATCTCTCATGGGAAGAAGTTAAACAGATTAGGATCCTGCCACGAGGGCATTAAAGACATCGTTAATGGTTCTGGTCTGATGTCATTTCGAGACCAGCAGTTTCCATCTCCCCGTGGGTGAGATGACCCTGACTTTAGATGATGTGTCATCGTTGTTGCACCTCCCAGTTTTAGACCAATTATGTCATATAGAGGAAGTAGATTTTGAAGAAAGTAGACGCGCCATTGTGGAGCTTTTAGGCGTGGATGGCGGGAGAGCTGGTGCTGAGTTACATGAAGCTCACGGTGCGAAAGTCAGATTGAGCTGGCTTCGAGACATCTACGCTGTAACACCCAAATATTTTAAAGAGTATTACTGATAGTAGAGACTAAATTAATTTGATATCTCTTATAAACAATCAAACTTTATTTCAATTACTCCAAAGTACAATACCAAACTTACAAACTTTAAACAATATAGTCTTCACCATTGAAATTTCAACTTATAAGTTTTACACAACATAATCTTCCCAATACAAATTTATTCTTTTTACAAAAATCCCTGAAAGTTTTTTCCCCGCATCTCTCTCATCTCTAAGCTTGTTCAACGGCATCTGCAACATTATCTAATCACATATAACATGAATTATATGATCATAGTACAAACAAATAAGGGTAAGCCAACCATATCAAAAAAATCATTAAACTTGTAATAAAAATATTATAATAATGTATTTCTGCAATTGATAAAATATCATTATTCCGATGTCATTAATTCATCATTATCAAAATCATCTTTCTCATTTCCATAAATCTTACAAGTGTACCATGCTTACTCATGAAGCCTTATGGTCAGACCGCTCTCTGCCTGCTTCCTTAAGCCTCACTTATATACTATGTCTTACTTTCTGAAGCCTTATGGTCAGACCCCTCTCTGCCTGCTTCTATAAAACTTATGAACCACATATTTATGTCAAAGCCTTATGGTCAGACCACTTGCTGCCTGCTTTCATAAACCTCAGGTGTTACTTTGCTCATATCAAGCTCTCATGGTATAAACCGAACATACTACTTCCCGTAGGAAACATCATTTCATAAGCAATGATTTCTTATATCCACTCCAACATTTCATTAAATCAACAATTCATAACCTCTTATCCACATAACTCAATCATGTTCATTCTCTAATCATAATTTGACAATAACCTAATTTGGTGTCAATAAATTAAACATATTGCCAGATATCATACTTCATATTATAAACTCATTTTGACCATAACGAGTATAACTCAACATATTTTCACCAATCAAAGATTCATAGATCAGCCAAAACATTTCAACATATCTTAGCAACTACATATTAAAGTCTGAGCTCAATGTAACGACAAATAAAATATATATGAAGTTTTTACCATGATAACTTTATGCATCTACAATTGACTTATTTTATTTTATTTTCATCCTATTAGAGATCTTTCTTTACCCCAATTGGTCACCGGAGAGGACCCAGATGTCTGAACGCATCAAACTCACCTTCGACGCCAGCACATATGACTAGTCACAACTGACTGGACCAGGCCAGGGCTGCTCTATGATCAGGGATGTGCCAACTCAGGTTTTTAAGGTTCCTCTATCCTACCAACAAAGGGAGGCCCTTAATAATTTACAATTTATTTATTTAATTTATCTACCTTGTTCTCTTATGCTCTAAATCTAAAATGCCTAATTTTAATATTTTACTTCCTCTCACAACAACCTCAAACAGTATCTGTATATTTAATACCCATATACAAGTTATTACAGAACCCTTCCTCCAAACCTTCCAACAAGATCAATTTCAGCCAATAAACTCATTCAATAAATTCATCACAATAAACATCCATAATAGAATTCATACAAGATAATTATAAACAATTAACAATAATAAAATATTACTATAAATGGTCATAGAAGAATACAATATTTGACAATCATAAAAATAATCTTAATATAAAATTTTATGGGGAAACAAGAAGTTGAATCTGGCAGAGCCGGTTAGACAACTTCTAATCCATCCAACAATACAATATAATTAAATAACAAGAACAATACATGTCTGGGGAAATAAGAAGTTGAATCTGGCAGAGCCGGTTAGACAACTTCTAATCCTTCCAAAAATTGCAATAAAATAAATAAGTAAAGCAATAAATAGTTTGGGGAAACAAGAAGTTGAATCTGGCAGAGCCGGTTAGACAACTTCTAATCCTTCCAAAAATGTAATAAAATAAGTAAGGAAAGAAATAAAAAAAATTGGGGAATCAAGAAATTGAATATGGCAGAGCCGGTTAGACAATTTCTAATCCTTCCAAATTACAATAAAAATAAATAAGGAAAACAATAAAATGTTTGGGGAAACAAGAAATTGAATCTGGCAGAGCCGGTTAGACAATTTCTAATCCTTCCAAAATACAAAAATAAACAACTAATAACATACAAATGGCATAACATATTCAACATCACAATTTACAACTATCACACTTGGATATCAACACAAAAGCATACTCTCATTTAAATTCAAGATCATACAGAAACAAAATACTCCATATTCAAGATTTAAGATCAGACAAAAGCAAAATATAGCATATTCAAGACTCAAGATAATACAAAAGGAAATACTCAAAGTTAGCTCCCCTTACCTCTATTCCAGACTTAGTTTCTTCTTCTCAAACCGTTCTCCGGAAACTTCCAGAATTTCCCCTCTTCAACTAAAATTTCCTCCAACTCTCTTCTCTCACAATTTCTCTAGAATTTTGGTGTAAATCTTCAGCCTCCCCCCCTTGGCTATTTATAGCCAAAAATTTTACTATTCATTTTTACTATTCACTTTTACTATTCACTTTTACTATTCAAAAATTATTTTTTTATTCACCATTCTTATCTCTGAATTATTAACTCTACGTGGAGTGTTCTCTTCCACAATTTATTTTAATATACATATATATATATATATATATATATATATATATATATATATATATATATATATTTTAACCATTCACTATTCACTATTTACTATTTACTATTCACTATTCACATTTCTTAAAAAAAATCCTAAATAAGTTATCAAAAATTTGAAGCTCTCCCTCTAGAATTACTATAATTTTATATCCAAAAATTTACATTTTTCTATCCATTAAAATTATTATTACTAATAAAATGCAAAAATTTACTATTATAAATATATATATATTTTTTTTATGGGTCTTACATTCTCCCCAACAACAATTATTTTCGCCCTCGAAAATTATCTATTTAACAAAAGACTTTGTAATAAAAGACTACTTACAAAAGAGATATGGATATTCCTTTATCATAAATTCTTCCAATTCTCAAGTCATTTCCTGTGTGTCTTCATCCCAAAGTACCTTTACCGTGCGAATATCCTTTCCTCTTAGCTTTTTCATTTAAACATCTAGTATACGCACTGGTCCAACGTCCATTGTTAAATTTTCCTTGACCTGGATTTCATCAACTTCTAACACATGCTTTGGATCTGGAATATACTTTCTCAGTTGGGATACATGAAAAACGTTATGCAATTTTGCCAATCGAGGTGGTAATGTTATCTCATAAGCCACTCGCCTAATCTTTTTGAGAATTTGATACGGTCCGAGAAATTTTGGTGTCAGTTTCCTCATCTTGATAGCTCTCCCGACTCCTGTAGTTGGTGTTACTCGTAAGAATACGTGATCTCCTTCTTCAAATTCTAACGGTCTTCTTCTTTTGTCGGCATATGACTTTTGTCTACTTTGAGTTGCTTTCATCCGACCTTGGATTAATTTTATTTTTTCTGTGGTTCGCTGTAATAGCTCGGGTCCCACTGTCAGTGCTTCCCCATCTTGAAACCAACACAACGGGGTCCTACATCTTCTTCCATATAAAGCTTCATATGGTGGCATACCAATACTGGAATGATAACTGTTGTTGTAAGTAAATTCTACTAATGGTAGTATCTCATTCCAACTTCCAAGATGGTCTAATACACAAGTTCTTAGCAAATCCTCCAAAGACTGAATAGTTCTTTCTGTTTGACCATCAGTCTGAGGGTGATAAGCCGAACTCATCCTCAACTGCGTTCCCAGAGCCTTCTGTAGCGTCTGCCAAAACCTTGAAGTAAACCTTGGATCTCTGTCTGACACAATGCTTGTAGGTATGCCATGCAACCTCACTACTTCTCCGATGTATAACTCCGTCAGCTTTTCTAGTGACATACGTTGATTAATGGGCAAAAAGTGAGCGCTCTTGGTTAGTCTATCAACGATAACCCAGATAGAATCGTGACCTTTTGATGATTTTGGTAAATGTGTTACAAAGTCCATCGAGATACTGTCCCACTTCCATTGAGGAATGTCTAACTGTCGTAACATCCCTCCCAGTTTTTGATGCTCCACTTTTGCCTTTTGACACACCAAGCAGGCTGCTACAAACTCGGCCACATCCCTCTTCATTCCATTCCACCAAAATGACTCTTTCAGGTCCTTATACATCTTAGTCATACCTGGATGTATGCTAAGACGACTTTTATGGCCTTCATCCAGAATTAAATGTTTCAGTTCACTCTTTGCAGGTATACACACTCTGTTCTTAAATCGAAGAATGTCATCTTTACTTAGAACGAACTCCTTGGCTTGATCGGTGTCCAACAACCTGATCTTTTGCTGCAACTCTTGATCCATTGACTGTTCAACCTTCACTTGTTCTAAGAAGTCACTAGTGATTACTAGATGACCACACCATATATGATCTCGGGTTAACTGCAACCCCAAGTTCATATCACGTAACTTTTCTAACAGTTCTAATTCCTTCACCATCAGTGTTGTTATCTGAGCTTGTCTCCTACTCAATGCATCTGCCACCACATTGGCTTTTCCTGGGTGATATAAAAGCTCGAAGTCATAGTCCTTCATATATTCCATCCATCTTCTTTGTCGCATGTTCAGCTCCTTTTGATCGAACAAATACTTTAGACTCTTATGGTCACTAAAAACTTGGAAACTTGCCCCATAGAGGTAGTGTCTCCATGTCTTTAATGCAAATACTACTGCTGCAAGTTCTATGTCATGCGTTGGGTAGTTCTTCTCATGCGCCTTTAGCTGCCTAGATGCATAAGCCACAGGTCTCCTTCCTTGCATTAGGACGCACCCCAAACCTTGATATGACGCATCACAGTACACCTCAAAAGATTTGTTGGAGTCTGGAATGATTAATACTGGGGCTGACGTTAGCCGTTGCTTCATATCTTCAAAACTGGCTTCGCACTTGTCAGTCCACAGGAATGGTTGATCTTTACGAGTTAACTGAGTTAGAGGGCCTACAATCTTGGAAAACCCTTCGACGAAACGTCGGTAATAACCGGCTAATCCTACAAAACTTCGTACTTCAGTTACAGTTTTCGGCCGCTCCCACTTTAGCACAGCTTCCACTTTTGCTGGGTCCACTGAGATTCCTTGAGCAGAAATCACATGACCCAAAAAATTTACTTTCTCTATCCAGAACTCACACTTTGACAGTTTCCCATACAGTTGATGTTTTCTCAAAATTTCCAACGCCATCCTCAAGTGTTCTGCATGCTTTTCCTTATTCTCTTAATAGATAAGAATATCGTCTATAAATACTACCACGAACTTATCTAAACATGACCGAAATATCCTGTTCATGTAGTCCATAAAAATCGCTGGAGCATTCGTCACGCCAAACGACATTACTACGTACTCAAAGTGTCCGTAGCGAGATCTGAAAGCCGTCTTTTGTACATCTTCCGTCTTGACAAGAATCTGATGGTACCCAGATCTGAGATCAATTTTCGAAAACACCTATTCTCCCCTCAACTGATCTAATAGATCATCGATTCTTGGCAAAGGATATTTGTTCTTTATTGTAACCTTGTTCAACTGTCGATAATCCACGCACAACCTTGAACTTCCATCCTTCTTCTTCACCAGCAATACAGGAGCTCCCCATGGAGACACACTTGGACGGATAAACTTCTTCTCCAACAGATCTTCGATTTGCTTTTTCAACTCTGCTAGTTCGGCAGGAGCCATTCTGTATGGAGCCATAGAAACCGGGCCAGCTCCGGGCACTAGATCTATTGTGAAATCGATCTCTCGACTAGGTGGTAAACCTGGTACTTCTTCTGGAAAAACATCAACATATTCTTCTACCACAGGTATTCCGATGATTTGTTCTTCAGTATTCTCTCTTTTCTCCTGAGCTAACACCACATAGCAGGTAGCTCCATCTTTGATATCTTTCGCAACGACTCGAGTTGAGCTTAGTTCTAAATCGTTCAAATTTAGAAACTCTATCCTTTGTTTCCCGCAGTCAATAAGAACGTGATTGGCAGTCAACCAATCCATTCCCAAAATAATGTGTAGATTTTGAAGGGGTAAGCAGATCAAGTTCACTTTGAACTTGCGTCCTGCAATTTGGATCGGGCATCCAGCACAGACTGAACTGGTCGCAACTGGTCCCGATGCTGGTGTAGAAACTACTAATTCACACCCTAGATCATGCATCGATAATCCGAGTCTTTCTAAACATGCTAGGGATATAAAGGAGTGTGTGGCTCCAGAGTCAAACAAAACATATACAGATTCTCCTAACAACATACAGGTATGTAAAATTAATGTACCTGGCTTAGTAGTCTCTTCTACAGACATTGCAAATACTCTTCTTGTTGCCCGGGGCTTTACTTCAGCAGAATCTTGTTGTTGTGGTTCACCCACTTTCTTTTTCTTTGGACAGACATTAGCAAAGTGTCCCGGATCATTGCAGATGAAACATCTCTTCCCTTCAACTCTTTCCCCAACAAGTTTAGGGCAGTCACGTCTGAAATGTGCCCCTCCACACTCAAAACACTTCATTGTTCCTCGATATGATAATTGTGGTTTTTCATAAGGTTTTTTGTTGAATTTCATTGAAGATTCTCCCTTTGCAAGTCTAGAAACTCTACTTGGATCAAACTCCAACAATTCTATCATTCTGGCTTTCTCTACCAATGCTAGAAACTCTTGTATTTCCAATGGCATAAGTACCTTCTTCAGTTCATGCCTTAGTCCTCCCTCGAATTTTCGACATCTCCATTCTTCTGTGATATTCTGAGTATAAAACCTCGAGAGATAATTAAATTTTACTACGTACTCTTGTACTGATAACCTTCTTTGTTGTAAGGTCAGAAACTCCGCCTCCCTTGCAAATTTTGCACTGTTTGGAAAATATTTTTCCAAGAACCTTATCTTAAAGTTCTCCCAATTCACAGTCTCACCACGAACCGTCATCAACTGTTGCATACTTTCCCACCAATATTCAGCCTCACCCACCAAAAGAAATGATGCATAAGTTAATTTTTGTTCTTCTGAGCAAGTTATTACCCGAAAAATCTTCTCGTTCTGCCTTAGCCAAGAGTCAGCCTCATCAGGAGTAGCCTCCCCATTAAATTTAGTTGGATCATGCCTTAAGAAGTCATTCAAGCTAGAATGATTTTGAGGTACTTGATCAACTTGTTGTTGCTGCATCTTTGTCGAGTTTAAATGATTTCTTCAAAAAGATAACAATACAATTTAGCATATGATATCAATTTCCTCCAATAGTCATTTTCATCATAACAACTAATAGTTTTACTAAGAATAATAATTTCACTCCCCATAGTCCCAAAATAATTTCGAAAACCATTGCTCTGATACCATAATGTAACACCCAAATATTTTAAAGGGTATTACTGATAGTAGAGACTAAATTAATTTGATATCTCTTATAAACAATCAAACTTTATTTCAATTACTCCAAAATACAATACCAAACTTACAAACTTTAAAAAATATAGTCTTCACCATTGAAATTTCTTCACCATTGAAATTTCAACTTATAAGTTTTACACAACATAATCTTCCCAATACAAATTTATTCTTTTTACAAAAATCCCTGAATGTTTTTCCCCGCATCTCTCTCATCTCTAAGCTTGTTCAACCGCATCTGCAACATTATCTAATCACATATAACATGAGTTATATGATCATAGTACAAACAAATAAGGGTAAGCCAACCATATCAAAAAAATCATTAAACTTGTAATAAAAATATTATAATAATGTATTTCTGCAATTGATAAAATATCATTATTCCGATGTCATTAATTCATCATTATCAAAATCATCTTTCTCATTTCCATAAATCTTACAAGTGTACCATGCTTACTCATGAAGCCTTATGGTCAGACCGCTCTCTGCCTGCTTCCTTAAGCCTCACTTATATACTATGTCTTACTTTCTGAAGCCTTATGGTCAGACCCCTCTCTGCCTGCTTCTATAAAACTTATGAACCACATATTTATGTCAAAGCCTTATGGTCAGACCACTTGCTGCCTGCTTTCATAAACCTCAGGTGTTACTTTGCTCATATCAAGCTCTCATGGTATAAACCGAACATACTACTTCCCGTAGGAAACATCATTTCATAAGCAATGATTTCTTATATCCACTCCAACATTTCATTAAATCAACAATTCATAACCTCTTCTCCACATAACTCAATCATGTTCATTCTCTAATCATAATTTGACAATAACCTAATTTGGTGTCAATAAATTAAACATATTGCCAGATATCATACTTCATATTATAAACTCATTTTGACCATAACGAGTATAACTCAACATATTTTCACCAATCAAAGATTCATAGATCAGCCAAAACATTTCAACATATCTTAGCAACTACATATTAAAGTCTGAGCTCAATGTAACGACAAATAAAATATATATGAAGTTTTTACCATGATAACTTTATGCATCTACAATTGACTTATTTTATTTTATTTTCATCCTATTAGAGATCTTTCTTTACCCCAATTGGTCACCGGAGAGGACCCAGATGTCTGAACGCATCAAACTCACCTTCGACGCCAGCACATATGACTAGTCACAACTGACTGGACCAGGCCAGGGCTGCTCTATGATCAGGGATGTGCCAACTCAGGTTTTTAAGGTTCCTCTATCCTACCAACAAAGGGAGGCCCTTAATAATTTACAATTTATTTATTTAATTTATCTACCTTGTTCTCTTATGCTCTAAATCTAAAATGCCTAATTTTAATATTTTACTTCCTCTCACAACAACCTCAAACAATATCTGTATATTTAATACCCATATACAAGTTATTACAGAACCCTTCCTCCAAACCTTCCAACAAGATCAATTTCAGCCAATAAACTCATTCAATAAATTCATCACAATAAACATCCATAATAGAATTCATACAAGATAATTATAAACAATTAACAATAATAAAATATTACTATAAATGGTCATAGAAGAATACAATATTTGACAATCATAAAAATAATCTTAATATAAAATTTTATGGGGAAACAAGAAGTTGAATCTGGCAGAGCCGGTTAGACAACTTCTAATCCATCCAACAATACAATATAATTAAATAACAAGAACAATACATGTCTGGGGAAATAAGAAGTTGAATCTGGCAGAGCCGGTTAGACAACTTCTAATCCTTCCAAAAATTGCAATAAAATAAATAAGTAAAGCAATAAATAGTTTGGGGAAACAAGAAGTTGAATCTGGCAGAGCCGGTTAGACAACTTCTAATCCTTCCAAAAATGTAATAAAATAAGTAAGGAAAGAAATAAAAAAAATTGGGGAATCAAGAAATTGAATATGGCAGAGCCGGTTAGACAATTTCTAATCCTTCCAAATTACAATAAAAATAAATAAGGAAAACAATAAAATGTTTGGGGAAACAAGAAATTGAATCTGGCAGAGCCGGTTAGACAATTTCTAATCCTTCCAAAATACAAAAATAAACAACTAATAACATACAAATGGCATAACATATTCAACATCACAATTTACAACTATCACACTTGGATATCAACACAAAAGCATACTCTCATTTAAATTCAAGATCATACAGAAACAAAATACTCCATATTCAAGATTTAAGATCAGACAAAAGCAAAATATAGCATATTCAAGACTCAAGATAATACAAAAGGAAATACTCAAAGTTAGCTCCCCTTACCTCTATTCCAGACTTAGTTTCTTCTTCTCAAACCGTTCTTCGGAAACTTCCAGAATTTCCCCTCTTCAACTAAAATTTCCTCCAACTCTCTTCTCTCACAATTTCTCTAGAATTTTGGTGTAAATCTTCAGCCTCCCCCCCTTGGCTATTTATAGCAAAAAAATTTACTATTCATTTTTACTATTCATTTTTACTATTCACTTTTACTATTCACTTTTACTATTCACTTTTACTATTCAAAAATTATTTTTTTATTCACCATTCTTATCTCTGAATTATTAACTCTACATGGAGTGTTCTCTTCAACAATTTATTTTAATATATATATATATATTTTTTTTAACCATTCACTATTCACTATTTACTATTTACTATTCACTATTCACATTTCTTAAAAAAAATCCTAAATAAGTTATCAAAAATTTGAAGCTCTCCCTCTAGAATTACTATAATTTTATATCCAAAAATTTACATTTTTCTATCCATTAAAATTATTATTACTAATAAAATGCAAAAATTTACTATTATATATATATATATATATATATATATATATATATATATATATTTTTATGGGTCTTACATACGCTAAGCACTATGAGCAACAACAATGGGAGTATGCTGCCCGAGCATACTTGTTGCATCTAGTTGGATGCAGTATATTTGCTGATAAGACTGCCACATTCATTCGGGTGTTTTATCTTTTGCTCTTTAGAGACGTACACGCATGTGGCCGATATGCTTGGGGCGTTGTTGCACTAGCATATATGTATGAGCAGCTAGGAGATGCTAACTTGGCTTCGACTAGACAGATGACAGGTTATTTGACTCTGTTACAGGTAAAAATTTAGTTTACAATTTGATTTGGTTTAATTTTTTCGATGTCGATTATGAAATAATTTGTAATTTTTTTGTTTTTTAGAGTTGGATATATGAGTGCTTCCCTACATTGGGAAGAAGGCGTATGGTGTCTTCGTACATGGAAGACAGACCGCGTGCTGCAAAGTGGGAGTCACCGAGGCAGGGTTCCACTCTCTTAGAGGTCAGGGTACACTTGGATGCGCTGACATATGATTCAGTCATCTGGTACCCTCAGGAGACTCGTCCCTTTTATGGCATTTGTATGTTCTCGGGATGGATCAGGATTCGTGAGATGTTGTGCCGACATTTGCCCGAGCGTGTTTTGAGGCAGTTTGGATTTCACCAGTCCATCCCTCGAGACCCACCCGTTATTGCAGATGCAGACATACTGGCAATCGATGATGTATGGTTGCACTATCGTGATCATGTTGTTATGGGTGTGTCCGTCGGCAGATTCCCATCTGATTGTGTTAATGGTTACCTTCCTTGGTTTAGGATGATATCTCATCCTTACATTATTCTTGCTGCTGATGACGACCGGCTGAGTCTTGCTCCCAGACTCTGACGTGACATTCCTGATGAAGTCCCGCAGCGTCGTAGATTGACTGCACAGTCTGGTTTGCTGGTATGTTTACTTACATTGTTTATGTTATATAATTTTGTTGTGATTGTTTATATAATTGTGTGTCATCATTATAATACAGGGTGTAGTGAGAACATTTGGCAGAAGGTTACAAAAAATGCTCTCTTGCAAGGAAATTCCCAAGGGGATGGTAGAATACACTCATGCACGGGAGCTACTGGATTTAGCTGAAGCAACCGTTGAAGAGTATTCACCGATCAGGATATCTGCCATGTTCTTGACAGACATGTTCGTGGAAGACGATCTACTTCAAATTGAATTAGCTTTTATACTTTTATTGTATCCCATTAAATAATTATTTTAGACTCATTTTTTATGTTATTTTTTTCTCTAAAATAACATTAAATTTTATATATGCATGATATTTAATGTTTCTTTACATTACAATTTTGAACTAAAACAACATTACATCATGAATCTACTAAGTCAACATAGGAGGTAGTAACACCCATCAACTCTGAAAATGTTTGCATCCTATTTGTATACGAATATGACCACATTCACGCCTCTGGATAACAATGACTTGAGCATATCACATCTATCATAGGCAAAGGACAACCATCTTCTAGTTCAACTTGTAAATTTCCTATTAGTAAAAAATCTTATTTTGAAATTAAACATAATAATAATAACATTACCTGTACGAAATGATTGTCGTTAACATGTCCTATACATACTAAGTGATGTTGTCTTACATTAGAAGGCGGTCTGGTACGTAGTGGGAATATCGTATAGTTATGACTATATGAAAGACAGACTAGGATGACGTTATAGCAATTAGCAGTTGCATACCCAATGTCTGGTATAATCATCCACTTCGTTGCCTTAGCCTATAAGGAATAAAACAAATTTTTATGATAAAAGTAATAAAACAAATAATAAATATGTTGTCAAGTATAGGAACGCGTACCGCTGAGTGTGGGTCCACCATCAAAGACCTCCTTAGCTCTTCTAGTCGATCATAGCCTCCCACTAGTGTCGCATATTCATCACGCCAGTGACTTAATTCTTTATAAAGATCATTTCGTATAATGGGCCAAGAATCTTCCCCGAGCCCCATTGACACGGCAATACATTTATAGCCACCATCAGCAACAACATCAACAACATTGAGAATATATGGTTGACAAATAGGATGAAATTGGTTTATCATAGGTACTCTCCTTCATTGCATAGGTTTATCCTTAAGTTGAAATTTGTTTTTCACAGACAAAGATTCAATTGTTGACTGAAATGTGTTTACATGCTCAAAATATGAGGGATCACGCTTTGTAGACCTCTCTGTTCTCTTAAGTTTTTTCTTTTGTGCACTCTTCGTCTTAACTTTATGCAATGGAGGTATGATAGATGTCATTGCAAGACAAACAATGTCAAGTAACTTTTGTTTAATCGTCACTTTACCTCCAATCTCAACCTCCTTAAATTTTTCTTCAACCATAGCAAGCACACGTTGTATGGATAACTCTGGTTGTGATTCATTCGACACAATATCTGAAATAGACAATCTTGTCCACATCACATGAAATTCATCCAAAGGAATCATACCAAGGGCATAACGTGCTAATTCACAAGCACACGGGACACCATACGTCCGTCTAAGTATGCATCCACATCTTCCCCTATTGAGACCTATAAGATTTACTCGTTCTAATTCTTCAGCTATTAGTTCCAAAGCATATCTGGATACTCGTCCAACAAGTCTTTTGTATTTTATGCCTTTATAACCTTCACTCATAAGATTCAGACTACTTTCAAACGACGCTTTGATCTTATTATGTTGCAACGTAATGACATTATGAATGGCATCCCAACAAGAACAAAGATCTCCTATACTGTTTCCCAATACTTTTTTTAAGTTCCAATGAGCAAACTCAACTCTGGCAAAAATAAATCAGCAATATTATCAAATATTCAAATACAAAATAAACTAATATAACATTAAAACATATATGTTTGTTGTTGTATTCCCTAAATACATAACGTTGTTTGTCAATGCTTTTACAAAGTAAGTATTGTATGGAATAATCCAAGTATTATTCACATATTCAAAGAATAAAGGCCATGAACGACAAATGTATTCTAAGTGATTCACACAATCACTAAACATAGATTCATCATCACAATCCATGACGTTCTCCCATGCTTCTATTACGACATCCCATGCTTCCACACAATCAACTAATATTTTGCACTTCGCTTTGACATTTTTAATAATATGGAAGCGACATAACAACTGATATGACTGAGGAAACACATTGTCGATGGAATTCATCAAAGGCAAGTCTCTATCGCTGACAATGACTTGTGGATCGACCTTAGATGTCAAAAATAAACCTCTAAGCTTTTGAAGAGCCCAAGTGAAATTGTTTTGACGCTCACTTGATAAGAATGCAAATGCGACTCACTAGGTTAACCCAGTAGATATCATACCAACAATTTCTAACAACGACAACCGATATTTATTTGTTTTATAAGTTGAATCCATTAACAAAACAACATTAAATGCATTCAATAACTTAATTGCATCAGGATGTATGCAAAATATATCACTGACAACCTCAGAATCCTCAACACATCTACTCTAATGTATGTACTTGTCGCGATCCAACATCATCATCAACTGTTGCAGCTCATTTCTCGACCCTCTCAATGAACGTTTGTATGTATATATTGCTGTGTAAACTTGTTTTATTGTAGTTACATTATAATCATTATTTTGTTTCAGAGTGAACAAAATATTTTCCAGTGTTACTTGGGTTTTAGTCATATCAACAAGTACTGCTTGTTTAGTAGGATTTAACCTACCAGCATAAGGATGCCCCACTAAAGTTTCTGCTAAATCATGGTTGTGGTATCCACATATCACTTGCAATACCCACCCATCGCCATTACCAGATGGTTTGCCCCTTAATTGGAAAGGACAATCACATTTTCAAGTCTCATACGTACTAGGTTGGACATCGGGTTTGTATTTTCTATATTTTCCGCCTCTTTCACATCCTAGCAACACAAACGTCTTGCTCCCACGTTGACCGGTAGCTTTATCGGATCTTATAGTCACCACAACAAATCCTAGATCATATGCAATCTCTCTTACCCATTCGATTAAGTTTTCACGAAAGGAAAAAATTTCATTTGTTGTGAAATGATTCGTCAGAATTATGATAACATGCTAGAATTTATTTCAGAATTCATTCTATAGATATTCGTCCATTTAGACTATAATCACTTATAACAAAATAAAAAAAAATAATACAAAAAATTTAAAATTTATATTATAAAATAAAAAACTAATACATTACACAATTATAAATTTATTAACTATATAATCAACTTAAAAGAGAACACCAAATTAAATAAACTTAAAACTATATAAAACTTTATTAAAAAATTTCATATACATTTTTTATCCAAAAAATTATAAAAATTAAATATTTAAAATGCATTTTTTATATTAACAAAAATTAATAATTATAACTAGTTTTATGAAATTTTTTATGTAACAAACCTAGTTAAATAATATTAATAAAACAACGTGCAAAAATAATTATAAACTAATAAAATACTACTAAAATAATTAAAACAGTAATATAATTAAAGTTTTATATATAACATATATTAAGATTATGATATCTTCACTATCGGATCTCTACATCCTATTTCTATAAATTCGGTTTTTAATATCTGATAGGTATTAAGGTTATCTTTCTTCAAAATAAATTTTATTAATTTTAATAAATTTATTGAAATTATTTTATATTAATTAAAAGTTATATAATTACATTATAAACTTAGTACATAATTTTAAAAATAATTACAAACTAATAAAATAATTAAATAACAAATATTATTAGACTTTTATATAAATTAGTAAATAGTAGTCGGATTTCCACATCTGAATAGGTTATAATCGAATATTCACATCCGATTATGGTGCTTTCGGATAATCATATTCATACTTTCATTTTGAATTGTTTTTATTGAAAATTAGTTTTATTTATTTTAATACATTCATAAAATTATTTTATATTAATTAGAACTTATATAATACATTATAAACTTATAAAAAAAAATATTAAACTAATATAAGAAGTATTAAAACAATTAAAACTAATATAACAAGTATATAATATTTGGAGCCACGAATATAATAAAAGTCGGATATCTAAATCCGAAACTTCCTAATCGGATGTCCACATCTGACACCCCTACATCGGCTCTCCACAATTGATAAGTTGAATTTTGGTTTTTTCATGCAACCAAATTAACAAAAATAAAATACCTCTCCATATGCAACCAACAAGTATATGCACACAGATTAAAAAACAATACTATAACCTCTCTTTAACAGGAACACAAACAAAAATGAGCTAACACGCTGCAAGTGCACCACCACAACAAGTAAACCACTTTAAGCTGCACTCGAACAATCCTTCTAGACAACACTCACTCACAAATACGAGCTGCAAAGTAAAAGCTCGAGGAAAAATATTATGAAAGAGCAGTAGTTCAGAGGTGCACGACTGTAGTGTTTTTTTATAAAGATGAAATGGGATGAAATGGGATGCAAAGATGAAAAGGAAATTGGAGGTGCAGGTGAGATGCTTAGAGGTGCAGGCTGAAACACAATTAGACATGATATATTGGTCCCCTCTTCCATTCACTAATGGGCCTACAAAATAGTAGGATGGGTTTTACCTCCTGCACCCCAACAATTTCTTCACAGACCCACTTCAACTTTCAAAATAACCATTTTGTCGTCTGAAAAAGTGGCTTCCAGATTACAGAAGCTTTTTTCGCGGAAAAGCTTTTCAAAATTTCTGGAATAATATTCCAAAATATAATTTTGGGAATAAGATTTCTCAAACTTTTGAAATGTGTTTTGGAATAAACTTTTAGGAATTGGATTTTTTTGAAAAAAAAAATCTGAAACTCATAAGATCCGAAATGAGTTTTTCAAAATACATGAAATAAATTTTGAAATATACTTTCCACGACAATTTTTTTTCTTTTCATTTTCTGTCTCTTCTTGTCAACAACTGTGCGACGATGACAATAGTGAAGCGGTAACAGTGGTGGTGTGATGTGGTACAATGTTGAAGGATGTTTGAGTATTTTTCCTGTATTGTGGAGTGCTGTTAATAATTGTTGGAGTGCAGAAAGCAATATCCAAATAAAAACTATAAGACTCCTTTTTATTTTTCGGTAGCTTCTTTTATTAATATAAAAAAACATTTTATCCTTCTCAAATTAGGTAATTTTGAAGTAAAAGATAACCTTAAAAAATTGGATAAATTAAGAAAAATAATAATTTTCAGGTTATACAGTCTGAAAAACTTTTTTTTGAAAAAATATTTTTAAATTGTAAAATTTGAAAGTTATTTTTAATTTATAAATTACTTGAATTTGATTTTTGGATTGTACAATTCAAAAAAATAAAAAACGATAATTTTTTTATATGAGGGTAGGAAAATATATAGAGATGTAAGTTTTGTTTTCCAGAGTCAATATTATAGTTTTGAGTAAAACATTAAAATCTGGTTTTTGAACTTCTCAAACCAAATATGACCCTTCAAAAAATCCATAACCATTGTAATATTGGGCTTTAAGAAAAAGTACTTGTGGGCTTATTAACATGAACTATGAGAGAGTTACTCCCTCTATTACTCCAATTGCTCCCTACACCTCCTTAGATCTTTTCTTATTCCAAAAATATCCTAGGTTAAATTTTTTTAATTTTTACCATTTAGCTTTATTTATTTTTTTCAAAATCCTAATTTCACAGCCCCCACCCTCCTCACTTTTCTCTTTCTCTGATTATACACAAATCTCACCTTTTCACTTTCTCTCTTCCTCTCTTCTTTGCACAGAGGGCTCACATCCCCCTCACTTTTCTATTTCTCTGATTTCGCACAAACCTCACCCCCTCACT
Organism: Vigna angularis; assembly: GCF_016808095.1. Classification (NCBI taxonomy): domain Eukaryota; kingdom Viridiplantae; phylum Streptophyta; class Magnoliopsida; order Fabales; family Fabaceae; genus Vigna; species Vigna angularis. Next base: position 34,165,074 of record NC_068970.1, read on the forward strand.
CTCTCTCTCTCTTCCTCTATTCTTCGCTTACAGAGAGCCCCCACTCTCTCCCTCTTTCTCTTCGTTTCTTCTTCCCTTGCACATTTTTGTGGTTAAAACTTCCTTTCTTTTCTTTTTTTTCTGTATGTGCTATGTAAATGAATGTATGTGGTGTGATGTGTAAGAGGAAGAAGAAGAAAAACGCGACGACTTGAATGAATGTGGGAAATCCATTCAGCCTTTAATGGATCTTGAGATCCGTTTAAGTCTTCGCGTTTCAACTCTTTTATTTTTTTTTCGTAGATTTTAATTTCTGAACATTGTAAATATTTATTTGTGTAGATTTTACATAATTTAATAATTTTTGTAATATTTTTTATGTATAAAAAAATTGTTAAAAAATAAACAAATCGTTGAAAGGCTTGAACAATGGGAGATGCGTTGTTCAACGGATCTTGATTTACGTCAACGGATGTCAAGATCCGTTGAAGGCCAAAGAGATGTTGACTGCAGGACAAAATGGGAACGGAAAGGTGTAGGGAGCAACCTGTGGTGGTGGAGGGAGCAACCTGTGGTGGTGGAAGGAGTAACCCTCGTGAACTAATCATAATATTTAAAACGCCAAGAACGAAATCTAAAGGGCTTTCCTCCATCACCTCCAATATTTCTTCCTCTACCCCAAATTTTTCTAAAACCCTTAATTACCCTTTGATTTTTGTCTAGGGTAAAAACCTAAAATCTAATTTCTCTCTTCTATATATACTTTCTTATAACACTCACCTGACCTTCGTGTCCCATAACACAACACTCCTAATTTCTCTTTCACTTTTCTCGTTTTCCCCATCAACATTTTAAAACAAATACTCTTATCATTTTTCACTTTCACAATACTCGTTTTTCCACTCTCTCATTCATCTCACACACTCCAAGTTCTTTTTCCCTTTCATTTTCATGCCAAAAGTTCAACCACGTAAGTAATTTTTTATTAAATTTTATTTATTGTTTATTTGTGATAATATTATGTGATATTTTCACCACATATCGAAATTCATAGCTGATTAGGGAATAAAACTAAATTTAGGCTATAGGTATTAGATTTAGAAAACTTGTTACGAAAAAAACACTATTTTTTTTGGTATCGGATTTCAAAATTTGATATAAGGAATGTTACGGATTAGGAAAAGTAATAAATGTTGAAATTTGGTTAGCTAGTTTACTGGATTTTGATACTCTACCAGATTTCAAAATTTATTTAAGTAGTCTACGAATTTAGAAATCTGGTATATATATATATATATATATATATATATATATATATATATATATATATATATATATATATATATATATATATATTTAATTTTTTTAATTTATTTTTAAGGGCTTGTGGTTTGGTTAGTTTTTTTAATGTTATTTTTTTTTCGTGTTCTTATTTTATTTATCTATTCTTTTCAAATTTAGTTGTTTGTTAGGTGTTTTGTTTTTAATGTTTGCTTGAATTTATTTGTTATAGAAACGGTAAAAACACACAGTGTATCAACATACCAAACTCAGAGTTTTGCATAGGATGAAGTTAGGAGGAGACCTACGATATTTGCTTGTAGAATGGGTTGTGATGGTTAAACTAGAGAAGTTGCAACATTAATTGGTCGTGATCTTGATGAACAACAAGAAGATGTCATTAAACAATACGGGGATCTTGTTCACCAATAAGTTGAAGTGGTTAGATATCTTAAAGGTTCATACCACACTTCTTTGTTGAAGAGCTAGGTTGATCATGTTGCATTTGCATTGTGGGAATGTCAAGTTTGTAATATTTTTTTTATGGTTGATGACTTGTTTAAATTTTATATGCAATTGTTATGTGTAGGATTAAGAAGAAATAAAGTTGGTCTCCCATGAAAAAACATTAAAAAAATTTAGAGCATGTCATCTTGCCTTTATTTCATTATGTTGTAGAATGATGATGTTATAAATTGTATCCCAACATGAGCATAAATCTCTCCTACAAATTTCCAAGACTTTCTTTAGACTATAGTGAACATACTCAACCTTATACAAATGACATCAACAATATCATAAAAAATCTAACTAAAATAACTAAATAAAATAATATCTGAACATACTTGTTTGATGTTATGTTTCCTAGATGCAATACTTAGTTTATCCATGCCTTTACAAAGTATTTCTATGGAATGATCCAAGAGTCATTGTCATATTCAAATAATAAATGCCATGAATTACAAACATGATGAGGGCAATCAACACCACCTCTAAAGGTTGACTCAAGATAAATTTGATATGAAGCTAAAATTGACTTGTGATTACATAAAATATAAAAGACAATTTTTCATCTTAAATATGAAAACTTTAAGCATCAACAACATGACATCAACATATAATGTCTCCCTTATTCAATAATAATAACTAAATATCAACAAATTCATAAATAAAAACAAGCAAAAAAAAAATTAAAAAAAGTAAAGAAAATAAGCATGTTGAAATGTAATGTATTTTCTGGTAGGCTTTTTTAGAAGCTTTTTATTTTTCCTTCTTGTGTTGAACTATTATCCTTTATAAATAGGATAGTATGTGTATTATGGTTTAAGTGAATAGTAATAATAAAATTTCAGTTTCTCTCTCAACTCTTTAAGTTGGTATCTAGAGTCAGTCTCGACCATCACTGATCGTCGTCATTGTACGTCGTCGCTGCTGTTGTTCGCCGCCGCCGCAATTTTTCTCTAGCGAAGTCTAAGGTTAGGTGCGCCTCAATGAGCGCAACCCATCCCTAGTGGTTGTCGCTTCATTCTATTCCCGATGCGCCGTACATGCCGCTTCTTTCCGGCCAACCTGGGGCACATGGGCTTCGTGTGCTGCCTTCCTCGTGTCGGAACATCATTGCGCCACTACCGATCATTTCGCCTAAGTCTCTTGAGTGTGTTGCGGTCACTATTTTGTTGTTTCGTTGACATTAGCTCCGATCTAGGGTTTCTACCCTCAAAATCAGTGTTTCCCTTTTCTGTTTGGCCTTAGAATGGCTTATAGTTTTGGAACACCTTCTCTATCTGCTACACCTACCATTACTTCTGCAAAACTCAATTGGAAAAACTATCTATCTAGGTCTTCTTCCGTGGAGTTATGGTTTCTTGGTCAAGGATACCATGATCATCTTGAACAAGATATTTTCATTGTACCCGATGAGAAATCTTAATCGTAGAAGCTTAATTTTGAATTATACGCTGTCCTATGGCAATCTTTTGAACAAGAGATCTTATAAATTTTGCGACCTTACAAAATGTGCTCCTCCATTTGGGAAATAACACATGATATTTTTGCAATGATGTGCAACGTCTCTTTGATGCAACTCAGAGAGTGACTTCCCTCAAACAAGTCAATCATGATATGGTCGCTCACATAGGAAAGGCTCGTGTTGCCATAGAGGAATTGAAAAATTTATTTGTGACTGATTATTTAGAAGACATAAACAAGAAGCTTGATAAGTTTTACATGGTCTTAATTCTAAAAAGTCTACACTTAGATTTTGATCATGTTCGTGATCAAATGTTAGTTGGTGATCAAGTCCCATCAATGGGCAACCTAGTTACTCGACTTCTTCAGGTACTTTCAATAGTTAAAGACGAAAATTCAATTGATGATATTGAAACATCAGCTATGGTAGCACCACAAGGAAGAAGAGGAGGCAAAAGCAACTGAGGAGAACATGGTGGTTGTAATATGCGTCCTCAATGCACATATTTTAAGAAAATGGGTCATACTCGAGACAAATGTTATGCCTTACATGAATATTCTAACAAAGATGCTCATGTTTCTAAATCTGATCATCTAGAATCCATAATTTCAAATGAAGAGAACTAAGAATTTTTGAGGTACAAGTATGAAAAATCTTCTAATCCTAGTCAATCCTCCTCCATGTCCAATGTGTCAACTGCTTGCATATCTCAATCTGTGGAAGATCATAATCCATGGATCCTTGACTCAGGTGCCTCAAACCATATCTCTGGTAACATTTCTTCATTTTCTTCCATGTCCTCTTTGAAAGTCCCTCATTTTATTACTGTTGCCAATGGATCAAAAGTGGCATCTCAGGGATTGGCATAGTTTCCTTATCTTCTTCACTAAATTTATATTTTGTTTTGTATATTTCTCATTGTCCTTATAATTTAATCTCTTTGAGTCAATTAACTCGTTCCTTAAATTGTTCTGTAACCTTTATTGCTAATTCCTTTGTTATACAGGAACATGGTACGGGTCGTCTGATTGGAGAAGGACATGAGTATCGAGGACTTTATTTCTTAAAACATAGCTCTTTAGTTTCTTATTTTACAACTTCATCCCCGAAAATTTTGCATGATTGTTTGAGCCATCCAAGTTTGTCCAAATTGAAGATGATGGTTTTGAGTCTCAAGAACACTCAAGTCCTAGATTGTGAGTCTTTTCAGTCAAAAAAACATGTTAGATCTTCTTAGCCCAAAAGGTCTGAGACGCGATGTAATTTTCCTTTCTCAACTATTCCCTATGAAATTTGAGTACCAAGTTGTGTTACTTCGTTTGATTTTAATTATCTTTAACCTTCGTTGATGAATTTTCTCGATGTACTTAGGTTTATTTAATAAAAAAGATATATAAACTTTTGTCATATTTATGTCCTTTTTTAATGAAATTAAGAACCAATTTGGGAAGACAATTAAAATCTCTACAATGATAATGTTAAGGAGTATTTTTCTGCAGCATATTCTTCCTTCTTATACTTCCATGGAATTTTACATCAATCAACATGTCCTCACACTCCACAACAAAATGGTATTTTAGAGAGAAAGAATAGACATCTCATTGAAATTGTACGCTCCCTAATGTTGAATATTAATATTCCTTTGCATCATTGGGGCGATGCAGCCCTCCCTACCTGTTTTCTAATCAATAGGATTCCTTCTTCCTCTCTTGAGAATAAAATTCCTCACTCTATCATTTTTCCAAACGACGCTCTATATCATGTCTCCCCACGTGTATTTGGGTATACTTGTTTTCTCCATCTTCAGGTCTTGATAAACTCTCTCCAAAAGCTATTAAGTGTGTTTTCTTAGGATACTCTCGTCTTCAGAAAGGGTATAAGTGTTATTCTCCTTCCACCACGAGATATTATATTTCTGCTGATGTCACATTCTTTGAGGATACACCTTTTATCTTGTCTTCCATGGAGGATTGTTCATCTATTCAACAAAAGTTTCCTACCATGACGTGATATGTTGGTTATTCCTACTTGTGTACCTCAAACTCAAAATGCGGATGACATTGTTCCTTCACATCTTCTCACATATCAGCATCGGAGACAATCTCAAACGTAGAACACTGAAGATCCTCGAGACTCACATCCTCCTCCATCAGATCCCCAGACCATGGATCTTTCATCCTCCTCACCTTTTCATGACTCAAATGATAATTTGCCCATTGCCTTTTGGAAAGGTATTCACTCTACTCGTAATCCATATCTTGTTTGTAAGTTTCTGAGTTATCATCGTTTGTCTCCTTCCTATTTCTCTTTTGTTTCCTCCTTATCCTTCCTTAAGGTTCCTAATAATGTTTATGAGCCATTTGATCATCCTGGAAGGCGTCAATCCATGGTTGATGAAATGCAAGCACTTGACCATAATGGTACTTGAGACCTTATCCCTCTTCCTTCTGGTAAGAAGCCTGTTGGTTGTAGATGAGTTTATGCTATTAAAGTTGGTCCTACTAGTGAAATTGATCGTGTCAAAGCTCGTCTAGTAGCTAAGGAATATACTCAAGTTTATGGCCTTGATTATTGTGATACCTTTTCTCATGTGGCTAAAACCAGTACTGTTTGTATTTTGCTTGTTATGGTTGTCATTTGTCAGTAGCCAATTTACCAGTTAGACATTAAAAATGTCTTTCTTCATGGAGATCTAGAAGAGGAGATATATATGGAGCAACCTTCTGGGTTTGTTGCTCAAGAAGAGTCTGGGTTAGTTTCAAAATTACATCGTTCCCTCTATGGCTTGAAGCAATCACCTCGAGCTTGGTTTGGTAAATTTAGTTGGGTCATGCAAAATTTTGGATTGAAACGATGTGAGGCGGATCATTTAGTGTTTTATGGTCATTCTTCTCCTGAAACATGTGTTTATCTCATGGTGTATGTTGATGATATTTTTATTACAAGGAATGACGTCACTAGAATTACTCAATTAAAAAATCATTTGTTCAACCACTTTCAGACTAAAGATCTGGGTCGTCTAGAATATTTTCTTGGTATTGAAGTGGCACAATCAAAGGAGGGTGTCATCATTTCACAAAGGAAATATGCTCTTGATATTTTAGAGTAAACATGTTTGACAAATTACAAGCTCATTGATAGTCCTATGTACTCAAATCAAAAGTTAATGAGAGATCAAGAAAAACTCAGACCTAGAGAGACATAGAAGGTTGGTTGAAAAACTCATCTATCTTACCATAAAAAGACCTGATCTTTCTTATCCAATGGGAGTTGAGTCAAAAAATCTACATGTTGACCATTGGAATGCAGTGATTGGCATTCTCAGATACGTAAAAGGAAACCAAGGACAAAGATTGTTGTATGAGAACAAGGAAAGCACCTGAATCGAAGGATATTGTGATACAGATTGGGCTGGTTGTCCAATTGATTGAATATCTACTACAAAATATTGTGTTTTACTTGGAGGGAACCTTGTATCTTAGAAAAGTAAGAAATAAAGTGTTGTTGCTCGATCTAGTGTTGAAGTTGAATATCAATCTATGACTTTAACTACATGCAAACTTGTGTGATCAGACAACTTCTTCAAGAATTGAAATTTTGTGAAATTGAGTAGTTGAAACTATAGAGTGACAACCAAGCAACCCTTCATATTGCCTCTAATCCTGTGTTTCATTAGAGAACAAAGCACATAAAAATTGTCTGTCATTTTATTATAGAGAAGTTGTTGTTCAAGGAACTTATTACTGAGTTTGTCAACTTTAATGAACTTGGAGACATTCTGACCAAATCTCTAAGGGGGCCTAGAATTCAATTTATATATTCCAATCTTTGTGCATATGATCTATATGCTCTAGCATGAGGGGAATGTTGAAATGTAATGTGTTTTCTAATGGGCTTTTTTAGAAGTCTTCTATTCTTCCTTCTTATGTTGAATTATTATCCCTTATAAATATGATAGTATGTGTATTAGGGTTTAAGTGAACAGTAATAATAAAATTTCACTTTCTTTCTCAACTCTTTAAGTAAGCAAAATAAATTTTAAAAGAATTAAACATAAATAAAAAACAGTACCATATTTTGAAAATCGAAGAATACTTAATCGGATTTTGAAATCCAAGAGAATGCTTAACCAGATTTTGAAATCTAGAAGTATCCTTAAGCAGATTTTGAAATCTGGTAGTAACCTTAACTAAATTTTGAAATTTGATGAGTTCATAAATTGAATTTCGAAATCTGATGAGTTTCTAAACCGAATTTTAAAATCTAATGGGTTCTTAAATCTAGTGAGTTACTCAATCAAATTTTGAATTGGTACTTCCCTAAATTAGATTTCGAAATCTAATGTTTCTCTAAACTAGATATCCGTTGTATTCTTAAATTCGATGAGTTACCTAATCATATTTAGAAATTTGGTACCTCTTTAAATCGAATTTCAAAATTTGATGTTTCTCTGAACTAGATTTTGAAATTTGATTATTATTAAAATTATTCACCTACTACTTCCAAAATTTGGTGAATAGTTTTACAAAACAAATTTTAAAATCTGACAAATTTAAAATATAATAAAAATAAATAATAAATTTGCATTTACAAAACAAAAGTTTAAGTGAGGAAGAACGAAGTTATTACATGTACCTTCCTGTTTAAAATGAAAATGAAGAAAATTTCAAAAGAAAATTATTTTAAGAAAAAGAAGAAAGAAACGACAAATCGTTTAATGTGAAAATAACTTCGGGATCAATAAATATAGTACCTTTTACCGTAAATATGTTTGATAAATAATAACTGCTACTTATTTAATTAATTTAATATTTGACATCAAGGAAATTTTGGAGGTTCAGGAACAAAAATTGGAGATAAAGGAAGGAAGCTCCCATATAATATACAACCATAATTTCTTACAAAAAAGTAGCACTGACACTTGCAATTTATGAACATTTTAAATCGAAATTCAGTCATCTAGCACCGCTCCTTTTTTCAATATTGTCTCAAAACTGTGATACAAAAATATAATGTTTGGATTGGAAATTTTGAGAAAGGGATTCAATTTTAAGTAAATATAAAAAGATTAAATTTTTATAGGGTGGTTAAAATGAAGCTAGCACTTCATGAAAATAAAATTATTTTATCTATTAAAGTTCCCATACATTTTAAATTCCTCGCAAATTTCAAAACTCTTATCCAAATACTGGCTAAAGTGTTCAATGTGAATGTGTATTACATAAGATGAATCCTTTTTTTCTCCTATTAAGCATTGGCCCAATTAAAAATTTCTGAATGGGCCAGACTCAGGTTCATAGCACATCATAAATGAAAAGAAAAGAAAAAGGCAGCATCTTAGCTTCTTTTAGCACCTCCATACATTTTAACCACCATCTTCATAGAATTATGAATTGACCTATTTCCTTTTATCATCTTCTTCCTCCAATGTTGCTCCCTTCTCCCTCATGCTTCACCTTCTTCCTCCATTTATGCACTCCTTTTCCCCACTCATCACCTTCTTCTTCCTCACTATTCACCTTCTTCCTATTTAAAAACTACCTTCTAAATCATACATTCGAATCATTTTTATTATATATTCACGAATGCAAAATATAAATTTTATATTTTAAAATACAAAATAAAAAATAAAAAATATATTTTAGATTATGCAATCCTAAATACAAATTTTTTTGAATTGTACATTTTAAAATATATTTTTTATTTTATATTTTGGAATGCAAAATTCGAAATATAAATTTTGTATTTCGAAATAAAAAAAAATACATTTTAGATGATAAGATTGGAAACAAAATTTATATTTTGTGCACCCTGAAACATTTTCAAATTTTGTGTATTTCAGAACTAAAAATAAAAATGAAGAGGTTAAAATTGAAATTTTGAAGAGTATGGGTGTAGAGAATAAAATTATGGAGGTGCAGGAAGAATGAGCCGAACAAAAATTAGACACATTTCCCATACTATCCTTTGTGGGTTGGTGGCCCCGGTTCGCATTGAACATGCTTAAACACAAATTGAAAAGTAATAGGAAGCAGTTTTTTTGCGCGAAAAGCAACGCTTAATCTTGCATTAGATGAAAATCTGGAACGTAATCTTGTTGTCAGTTCCGACCAAAAAGAATCAGGAAAGGGAATGTTGCAGTTGAACATGACAGAATGTGATTCTCGCTTTCTTTTCCTTTACACATATTCTATAAAACTCATCCTCTTATGTATCACAATATCAATAAACATTAAGCCAATCATTCAGTTTGTTTCAAAACCCAATGAAGATAACCACTACTACACCACCTTTTCTTCAAGTTTCCAAAATAACAATCCCAAGCTCCAACCTCCAACCTCCCTACAAAAATTAAGTAATGTGAACAGTGTGCTACAATTGACAGAATCAAAAACCGACCCAAAGCACATAACTTTTCCCCAATAAGTACTTTGCATGTTATTTTAAACCAAACATTTCTTTTTCTTTCTTTCCAAACACCCTTTTTTTTCCGATTGCAAAATAGGGATTTTGTATATTGTCATTCTGGGTTAACTCAAAAACTCTCCAAAGAGTTGTAAAGTTTACTTAAATTCATGAAAATGGTTTATCATGTATGATTTTCTAAGTTCATTTCCAGCTTCATAGAAGCATAAAAATTCATTCTTTTGGCTTAATGTTAGTAAAACTACATTTTCATTGGGTAGGATTTGATCGAATAAATTATATTCATCACGAAAAATGTAAACCAGCGTTCTAAAAGTGTTAAGAAGACGAAAACAGAAAGTTTTATCGAAAAGCACCATTAACACGCATCTATATATAATGTGTTAAAAAAGTCTTGATACCATTTTAAACTCCTCAACTGGTGAGAAGACAGGTTATCAAAACCCTATTCATTAAGATGTTCAAATTCTGATGGGTCAAACAGTTTGAAATTTGATTGTAAAGAAGGCTTTATTAGGTAGAAACATGGACCAGCAATGTATGAAGACACACACACATATATATATGTTCAATGCTCGAGGTTAGGTTTTTTATTTTTTTCGTTAGTGGGAAGGAGCTTGTGTTCTTTTGTGATGTTGATGTGAAAGCACTTTACATAGTTTCTGTTACTGTTTTTTGTTTGCCCCACGTTCTTGTAATTAATTGCCAATGAAGGTCAATGAAATCCTGATTTGATGCTTTCACGTTCCATTTGCCTAAGCATTGTAGTAATCAGAAAGAGCGTGAGAGAAAGTGAAGAGAGTTTCAATTCGTCTTTGCTCCTTTAAGAAAGGACAATAATCACTATTATTAATGAATGACCAAAAGAAGCAAGATAACAAAGTAATGATCCTTATCTCCTTCGTCAACATTCACTAATCAATGTTAAGTAATTAATTACCTATATGTATTTTTCGCCGTACTAGTGTCTTAACTCTTCTCTTTTACTTCACACTTTATTCCTTCATAATTTTGGAACAAGCTTTCGGCTAAACAGCTTCCCCTCCTTCTTCTGTCTATTCTATCTTTTCCTGTTTTTTCATATCTATACGTGCAAGCACTTTCACAAAGTAAAACTTGTACCGCTTAAATTTACCTAAACTTTAAACTTTCTTGCATCGAAACCAAATCTTACCCAATCACTTTTTATAAGTGAATGAGGAAATGGTATAGAGATATTGTGTGAATGTGAAATAAGGTGATGAGTTTTTGAGGCATGCATGGTAGCTACTTTCACATAAAGACTGCTTGGTGCATCTTTTAATGACTAAGACAAGAGAGAGGGTTGTTTAGATTGGAATATAAAATATCTATGGGTGTAGTGTATGAGGGAAATTGAGTGAGCAAAGTTAAGGTTGAAGGGGTGGTGGGGTGGGGGTGATAGATGGACATGGTTGCTGTATAGGGTTTTGATGATTAAGCAGACGACTCTTTTGTCTCCACTCTGTCACTATAGAGGTCCATGGTCGGCACTATCACAAAGCATGAATAAAGAACAGCAGGACATCCACGTTACAAGACGCTCCCCCTCGAGACTAGTTCATATATATCTACCCCATAACTACTCATCTTTTTTCTTTGTGCTTTTCAAAGAGACAAATGCGTGTAAGTTGATGACCAAAAGCTGGAACAGTAACTAAAGTTTTAAGGAAAAAAATGTGAGTGCTCTTGTGATCTGCAAACAACAGTGTGGTAGCTACATTATACGTAACAGGTGTTTGATTCCATCTGTGGGGGTTTTTTGGTTTTAGAAAATGATCAGTAAAGGGGACAGACATGGACGAATATGATTGTATGTGTGCATGCGAGAGTTGTTAATTATGAGTGGTATGAGTTAATTTAATTAGGAAGAACGAAAGCGATGATTGATATTGATTATTGGAGAGACAAAATAGAGGAGTATTTACGTATAAATATGAAGTTTAGATGGCATGATTTTTATTGTCTGAGCCTGACTTTTTGTTACTTTTTGTTGGTTGCTTTTCTTTTATTATCTGTCTCTTATTCTTTCCATAAAAAATGTGAATTAGAATGGGGACAATGAGTGCCTCAAGGACTCGAGAGTAGTGCTGTGTCTTGTATTCAGCATCAAATCCTGAGAAACCATATATATCTGAGAATTATGATTCTCACTTTTGAAGGCTTAACCGATGGAGGGACCGAGATGAAACTTTTGGGAGGAGGTCCACGAGAAAATGATAAATTTCACAGCCAAACAAATAACTGGTGTTCTTCTCTCTATCCTTGTCATATGCACACCAAAAGTGGGAAATTCCAAATTCCCTTACAAAAAGAGAGGATAAAGAGGTAGATTCTACATCCCACAGAAAACGCCCCGAAAGCCCTACCATTTTATTGCGAGGGAAAAGTATCTTTGGCTTTTTGGTTATATACTTAGGATTCCTCACTCCTCACGCTTTAAAGGTTATTTTGTTTACAAATAAAGGAAAGCTTATTCTTTAGTGCAAGATAAGGAAAGCAAAGAAATGTAAAGGAACCTTCGTGCATTAGCATACAAATTTAAGACAAAAATAAAGGCAGAGCTTAGTGCCTGCTTGGTCCCCTTTGCTATGTGAGTGCACATGGCACCCTCTAATAGGTTTTGCAAATTCCTGCTTACAAACCATTTAGTGAATCATATAATTACTACGGTCATACATGCCATAATAATAACTGAATTATAGGCAATACAAATTCGTGAATCTATCAAGTAGCCCAAACTCCCATGTGTACTAACATTTGGTCCTCATCATTGAGGATATTGGTGGGAACCAAATGGCAGGACAAAATTCCAAAATTTTCATTTAATTCTTAACTTTTTATGCCCAATGGGATGGCGTCACGTATGCCCTCATGCCCCAATCTCCGGATATTTATTAATTTTAGCCACCATTTATTCATATGAACAAAATGCTCATCCAGCCCCTAAACCCATTAACCATCACTGTTATCAATAAACTAATATGGGGGAAGAAAATACTATTCTGTGAGGTAAAACAAATAGAGCTTTAAGTATCATCTTTTGTGCTCGATCCAATGCTGGGGTTTGTTAGCTGTACATGCATACAAACTTGGCTTATGTGCGTTTCTTTTATAAAAAGGATTAGGAAGAGACCAGTTGTGTCTGTTGATCAAATTTATATTAGCATTATTGTCCTTCCAACCCAGTGTCTGTCCTAATATCTGTCCCATTAATCCTATAATGCAAAAGCAAGTTTTTATTTAATATCCAAAACTTTTTGCCCCCAACTTGGAGTAAAAAATATATTTATTAACTGTACGTGCGGACGATTACCATCAGAATTGTTTATTTGATTTCCATATATATATAACCTGTTCTGTTGGGGTTCAAATTAGCATATAATTTGAAGATAAATTCTATTTTTATTCACGTTTTTTTCAAAATTAAGAAAAATGTTAAATAAAATGAATAATAACATGATAAGAAATGTAGAAATATTAATATAAAAATATTATTATAAAAATAAAATAAGTTGGATGGATCCCATCCCACGGTGTCGGTGTAGCAGGTAATGAAATATTAGTGCATTAATTGATTGATGGAAGCAGCAACCAGCTTTAATTAATAAGCATGTCTTAATAAATTGACAAGTAGAAAGACACCTTGGATTGGGGGATCCACATTTGGAACTATACGAAAACCCTTATAAAGCAGCGAATAGTATGCTACATGTGAAAGTGACCATTACACTATTGACAATATGGATGACCTACATATTTTACTTCACGGATGAATTCTTATATACTACACCATGTAAAGGCATATGATAATAATTCAAATGGAGAGGAAACTATGTCGTTTAATGGATCAATCAAGTGCCCATATTACCTCATTCATTCATATAGCTCCATCAATTATGCAGAGCAAACATCCAAGAGCAATGGGAGAAGAAGCAATGCGCTAAGATTGTCACTAAGTTGCCATAATTTTCTTCACTATGGTCCATCTGTGAGGAGCGTTTGATGAACATGGGTCTAGACAGCAGTGTATGGATGTGATGTGAGAATGTGATGCTCAATCAATAAATAGTTTTATAGTTGTCATGCAAACGTACGGATGATATGATAATTAGGTCGCATACCATGCATGGTTACTTTTCTACAAAGACGCTACGGGAAAAAAGCCTGGGTAGAGTGTGTTGATGCAAAAATAATATATACCTTATGTCGGGGGTAATGGGACTAAATGACAACCTCTCTCCGTGAGCTGAGCTTTTAACTATTATTGAGGAAGGAATTCTGTACTGCACTCACTTTTTTAAGATACGTTACTATGTTCTTTAATTTCGCTTTTGCTCTTCACAGTTTAATTTGTACTATAGTTCTTTGTTTACATACTTTTAAAAGTAATTATGGCAAATGTTCTTCCTATTGGTATAAAAGCTAGCTCTGTTGGTGGTCGCTACCCTTCTTCTGCATCTCTATAAATATTTGGCAAGAAATATCTAGTGACAGAAAAATGGAAAAACTATTTTTGTGGTTGGTCTGTCAAGAAGAAGAATTCAAACTATGGCGTCCTTCCATGATTCGCTATCGTACTAAAAAGTAGTTTTAAGGTTATATTATCATATGATAATCTCAGCCTGATTACTACGTTTTCCAAACGCACACGACACTGAGGTATATATCCTAGTAAGTGATCCACACACATAGCATGTTTGGAAACTCATTAAGTACGAAGAACATGTTTAAAATATGAAAATTAAGAACTTTTAAAACCACATTCAAGATATGAAACCAGACTAAACCAAACAAAGGCAAGAGTGGATACATGGATATGTAGATGTAATGCAAAGTGTGAGTGATATTTCATGAAATGGGAAGGGGTGCTACTGCTTGATAGTTTGTTTGCATATGTTATAATACCACAACAGCACAGTCTGTAGACAGTCACGAGCATGCACTTGCTAATTGAGGAGTCAATCAGTGATTGGTCATCTTTAGAACCGGCGGGACCGACGAGTCCATCCGCTTCAGAGTTTTGCCTCACTAGATTTCTGAGAGGGTCTGGTAGTTTCTTTTCATTCAGTAATACGAACAAATAGCAAACCTACAAACTATCTTAAATGAGAGTCATGTGGCATGAGATAGCAATACCCAATAGTTTTCAAGAGATTTTGCGTGGACTGTAATAGTTTTTAAGACAAGTGGATATGAATAATTGTAAATGTACATTTAGGTGCATATGGTGGTGGAGCCGTGAATCACATTATTCACTCAAGAATAATTCTAGATGAGAATGAGCATAAAAAAGAAACGTAAATGAAAGGAATATATGAAATTAATAGTCATTTATTAATCAATCCAATACACAGCACACAGGAAATGGCCCCAAAGACCCTTTTAGACCCCTACGTGAAGAGGGTTCTCCTCCCTTGAAAAACAAATAAAAAAATTCAAGGTTTAACCTATATATACACGTGTCTCCATCACACGCGCGGACACCAGGCCATGGAGTCCTGTATAGTTAGGCCTAAGCTCAAGGCCAAAAAGGAAAAAAAATATCAACTGCTCCCGTAAAGAAGAAACCAAGAAAAAGAAAATCACACGTTCACACTTGATTGGCACGCCGCAGAACCGTCTGCATAGGTGCCCGTAGCCATAAAAAGTCTACAAATTGTAGCCAGAGTTCAACTTATTGCCCTTAAATTGTTTTCCCTGTTCAAGGGTACCCATCAAAGTAACGCGGAAGTTGAAGAAGCAGTTATGCTAGCAAAGAAATGAAGCTTGCTTGACTTATGAATCCCACATCACGATGAACAGATCAAACTTCTTAGTTTCAACTTTCAATCACCCAAGTTTTTATACCTGCTCTCTACTTTAGTACTCAACGTCTGCGGCTTTGACTCCATCATCTGTCATCTCTTTCGCCTATAATTAATGCAAACTTTGAATTCCAACTCGCAACTCACTTCTTTCTTCCACACTCACAAGTTACAACAACAGATCACATTAAATTCGTCTACCACTGTTTCAGTGTTTCCTCTTCTCTCGTTACTTCCCACATGATGCAAAATCCCTCTCCCCAAGGGAATTCTGCATACTCATTAATAAGCCACCCACATAAAATAAAAATTAATAATTATAAATTCTCCAAACCCATCAAACTCTTGTACATACGATATAGATATACTTAGTATAATAATCTACACCCTCACTCAAGTCATTTTTTAATAGCAAAAACCCTCTAAAAAATGTTGAGGTTTCTACACAACCTGGCCCACCTTATTCCATCTTTTTCTTCTCTTCTTTATTATTCGTGAAACTTTTCTCTTCACTCGGAGTTTTTGTCATCTACCCACAAACAGTTATTTAATTTCCTCCTCTTACAAGACAAGGAGAAAGAGGATGAAGAGGATGACGATGAGAATGATGAGACACTTGACCTCATTCGAGTCCGAGTTGTTACTCGCAACTGCGGCAACACCAAAGGGAGTTTTCTGCGGTTACTGTTAACCACAAGTTCTTGCATCAACTGGTAGCACCCAATAATTTTTTCCTACAGCGATCACATACAAATGCTTTAGCAATCACTTTTGTTTGTTCATTTTCAAACATATGTTAAAAATGCACATTATAAATTTAATATACTATTTACATGCTTACTTTTCTTAGTCCCTCGCACCATGACTCAGCATGCTCAGGCTTAAGGACAGCCCAATTAGGAATTTCCTTAGCCGCGGAAAGTATGGCTGCGGCAGCAATGCATGATGGCCTGTAAGCAAGAAAGCCAGCCTCTGCGGACAAAGTAATAGGAAACTGAAAATACAACCTTACTATAATTTGTCTTCAACTTTTAACTCTATCAGTAAATTACATAGAGTACATTTAACACACTTTACAAAAAGTAAAATGATCATAAAAAAAAAGTGAAATTTTTTATTTTTATAAAAACGAAATAAAAAATAAAGAAAGATAATATTAAATAAATGTAAAAAATTCTTTGTGTGTAAAAGAATATTTCTGAATTACACATTATTGAAATACATACCTTGGATATTAGCCACGATGATTTCTGTGGCCCGGGAAATGAGGAACCCGGTAAAAGCTCCTGTTGAATCTATTTTGCACGCAAAGAAAGCGAGAAAACAAAGTGGGGTTACTGATCTTAGCCTCCAATCCAAAACACCCAGAACAAGTAGCTCCATCCTACGAATTGTTCTCGGCTCAAATAAGTACTTTGCACCTTCTATCTGCATTTTATACATCATTAAATTACGTAGAGCCATACGAACTGACATGCCGATTCAACCCGGGAGTTTTAACTAGCGTATTACGTTGATTCTACTTCAAAAGCGAGGCCCATATATGCTTATATTTACTATGTATAGATACCTGAAGGTCCAAGAGAGATGGAACCAGAGGTTCCTCCATCTTTGCTGCCAAAGACAAACATGCAACAGATAGAAGTTGCAGAGGCCACCCATTTGTTTGCTGTAGACATGTATGCACAAGATCATGCATCAAACAGTGAATCGAAAAGGTCATTATAATCATTACCACAATAAATATATATTTTTTAATACTTTTCAAACTTTCTAGCCCAAAGGCCAGCATGTATCCCTCACGTGACATGCACCAGCGGATAAAAGTACTGGAATCTTCTGCAAGCTGTCACTATCTACTGTATACAGTATTACGTAGTATATATTGCCGAAGTACATTGTTTATTTCTTTTTAAATGTCGTATAAATAACTAATATGATACCTGTATAAACTTTTGCGCAAAATTCAATATTTGAATAAAAGCAATAGCATAAGGTTTTGTCGTACATAAGAAAATGCGCTGTTTAACCAATAATTGATTGGCTTTTGGAATAGTAACATAAGGCGCTCCTGATCCCTTGGAAATTTCTTCACATAATAATTAGAGCGTATAATATAAATCTCTTCACGTAATAATTAGAACATATAATATTTGAACGTAACCAGTATGATGGCGTATATATTTTAAGCAAAAATATACTCTATAATATAATGTAGTATTTTAGAGTCCTTTCCATTCTTTCATTATAATAGTCACTTTAGAAAAAAAAAATTAATGATTTTTTGAGAAGATATTTTATATCTTTTATGCAAATTTATATTTATTTTTATATGTTATAAATATTTACATATTTTTAATAATAATATGATTTTAAAATTATTAATAAAAAAAAATAATTTGATGCATTATAGTAATGGTTTTTAAAATATTCAACAAAATTAATTACTTTCATTCATTCGTATAATAATTACGTTATCAATATCTTATATAATTATCGTTTTTTCAGAGGCTCCGTGCATTTATTTCGGAAAAATTATATTATACAATTAACTTACATGAAAAATAGTAATACTAAAAGTATAATATTGTAACGTTACTACATGAATCATCATTTTCTTAAAGAAGTATAAATTAGCCTTCCATATATAAAGTAAAGTGAGACAATTATTGCAGTAAAACTAGAGTACTTTTCACCTCTTAAAAGTCAAACATATTTTCAGCCGTAGAATTTAAACTTTCTGCATACCCATTGACAATAAACCAGGGAAAAAGAAACATTTAAGTTACAGTTTTAAAACATAATACTCTTACGGTAGTCTATAATGTTAATTATAAGAGAAAAAAAACCAAAAAATATAAAAATAAAAAAATCCCCACCTCCACCACAATAATAATAGTTATTATTATTATAATTATAATAATATATATATATATATATAATAATTAATTAAAAATATACTTATAATATATGGTGTATACTTTTTTTTCTATTTTATGCTTAAAATTGTAATAATTTGCTTGGAGAAAAGCTGGATGAGAGTAAACTTTATTAAAGTCTTGTTCAAGTCTTGTTCTTTTGTGTGTATTTGAGGTTGTTCTTTTGTGTGTATTTGAGGAAGTGGATTTGAAGAGATTTCAGAGAATTTGAAGATAAATTTTTGTCTGTTTATTTGAGTAAATTTAGAAGTAAACGAGGATAAATTTATAAATAAAATTTGTAAAAATTAATATAAAATTGTATTGACGTGATAAATTAAAAAAATTTATTTCCAAATTCACTCTCATTTACCTCTAAATTCACTCAAATAAACGACAAAAAGAATTATTTTCAAATCCTCTCAAATTCCGTCAAATCCTCTCAAATTCCGTCAAATCCACTCCCTCAAATCCACTAAAAAATATGAGATACAAATGAATAAAAATAATTATTTTGTTATCTCTGTTAACTTTTTTTTATTATTATAAAAATAAGTTATTGCTTATTTCCACTAGTAACATAATAATCTAGTAGAATGTAAAAAAAGTACGATTTTATAACTAGTTGATTATAGTTATAAATATAAATAAATTATTATTATGTTAATTACTAATAAAAATGTAGACGTCTTCACTACTATTAATAATCACTAAAAAAACGCTCTCCTAAGTTATCTAACTATTGGAATAATCTGACATTCAAAGCTGGCGAGAAATAAGAGCTCACCGGTAAATCGCGAGAATCCATAAACCGATCCATATAGTTGACGGCAAGGTACGCCGTTAGAGGTTGAAAGCCATAATACGCTTGTACCTGCGAAAAACGCACGAAACAGAGACCGGTCAAATCGTAATAAGACAAAGAAATATAACGCCGTCTATCCACTGTGAACTCCGTACAACGCAGATCTAGAGTATACTAGAAACACAGAGAGACTGTTACAGAGCGGTGCATTTTAGCATGGAGCATTTCGGCGAGTAGCAATTGCATAATATGAGTGGAATGACATGTCCCATTTTTTTATTTTGTTTTGCTTATTTATTTACCTTGAGAATCCATGCAACGGATTCCTCTCTGGCGTCGGCGTCGAGGGTGCGAGATTGGTACCTTGAGAGGTAGTCGAATCCGGGGACAAAGTTGCGCTCGTGTTCGATGAAACTAGCGATTGAATAGTCTTCTGAGGAAGGTAGCGGCGACGGCGGCGGGGAAGTGGAGTCTACATCGGACGAACATTCCGGCGACTCTCCGGAGAGGATGCCGGAGCTTTCGTCGGCGCAGAGGAGGTCGTAGTCGGAGATGCAGGAAACCGACATGAGGAGCGCTGCCGGTGGTTCCCCCTTCATCATGTAGCCATGTGGAATTGGCGGGAGGTTGCCGGAACCTGACCGGAGATGTCGCCGGAGAAGTGACTTTGCGGAAAGCGAGAGGGAGAGAGAGGGAGTGTGGTTGTTGAATGAGAGAGACGATGTTGTATTGGTTTGGGGGGTGTGTCTGTTTGTTTCACTATAAATATGGGTGCTTCTGTCTGTTTTTCTCTAACAAAATAAATATTAAAATTCCTTCCACTTTGTTTTCCTCAAATATCTACGCTAGGAGTTTTTTAATATTAATTTTCATGCATAGGAAGAGTAATCTACTCAAGAAAATTATCATATATATATATATATATATATATATATATAATTTTTAACTACACGCTTTCAATTAAAGTGGTATCATGGATTACTTTTACACATGAATTTCACATGAATTTGGGAATGTGAAAATTTTATTTTATAAATAAAAAAAGTCAGGAATAAGAGTACGTCAACAAAGAAATTAACTAACATAATATTGACAAACATAAATATCTTGTTACATCAGAATTTTTTTTGTCTCTTTAATCTCACACTACATTTTAACCTCCCACTATAGGAATGTCAATAAAAACATCTTATAAAGTTATGAGTGTCAAATAAATGTTAAACTTAGTAATATTTTTAAGTTTAATAACTTATTCAAACAAGTATCTTTGTAAATTTACATTTTTTTTCTTACCAACTCATTTTATAATTACTTGAGACAATCTATCTTAGCCGTTCTTTTCGCTTTCCTATAACGTGTATATGCCTCTCAAAAATAACAATCTAAATTAAATTATTTCCTATATTTATTTTAAATATATATTGTACAAATTACCTATAATTTGATCTTTAACAATTAAAATAAACTAATGACTTAATTATTAATTCACTCTTAAAAACTAAAATCAACAACTTCCTATAATTTTTACTATTTCTATATTTTAAATTTTAAAATGAAAGATTCAAATATTAAATTTAAAACATTTAAAATTTAATTAAAAATTTAAAATTTAAAATTTTAACATCTAAATAACATGGTATAGTATGAAGGATGAATAAAATTAATTGAATGAAGACATGTATATATTTATTGAGATCTCAAAAATAAATATCAATTTTAAAATAAAATAAAAGTTTAGAACACTAAACTTAGTGAAGAACGTTAAATTAAAATCCTCAGACAAACCCCTTCAGTCAAAACAACTCAAAAAGATAAATAAATAACGCCTTTTATGTTAGGTAAACATAAATGGAATAGGTAAAACATGAAAAATATTTACCTTAATAGTAACAATTTTATTACTAGTAATAATAAATTTCTTTATGAATGGAAAATATAATTAATAAGTTTATGTAAAAATAAAATGTGGAAAGCTAAATAAGAAATTTTGGTAGCTTAAATGATAGAAAATTGTGGTGATTTCAAGAATATGGGTTCAAACTCTTTTCTACCTTTTTGTTTTAAAAAAAAAAATTAAATAGTGATAGTGGATAAACACTCCACGTTTGAAGTCGTTATTGAAGAAGAGTAGAGGTTCTGAAGAGTTTTCGGGGAAACAAATTTTGAGCAAGAGATTAAGTCTGGAATAGAGGTAGGGAGCTAACATTTCTAAGCTTTTATATTATGATTTAGTATTGTTTTATTACTATTCATGTTTTGAAATTCTGTGTAAATACTGTTAATGAAAAACATATGTGCTTGGTGTATATCCATCTATATTTAATTTCTGTGCTAATATTATATGTTGTTGTTTTGGATCTGTAAAAAAGAAATTTGTTAAAAACTAGTTGATGAACACTTTGGCTAAGGAAAGACTTGGTACTTAAGTTGTCCATGGTGACACACCTCTCTTTCCTAGAAGTCTACTCGATAGGTTTTTAACTTAAATCCTATTGAACAGATTAAGTACTGTTAAACTATTATGCAATATACTCAATTGATATAAAATATGTGATGGATTCATCTTTCTGGAAGGATAAGAAGATGTCTAACCGGCTATGCCAGATTCAACTTCTTAGTTCCCCAGAACGTTTATATTAAAGTTATAATTGTGATGGTAGGATAGAGAAATCTTAAAAATCGGAGTTGGTACATCCCTAATCATAGAGCAGCCCTGGTCAACTCCAGTAAGTTGTGACTAGTCATATGTACTGGCGTTTATGGTGAGTTTGATTCGTCAAACATTTGATTCTTCTCCGGTGACCATTTATGCTGATATTTTAGTATTGTTAATTTATTTTGTGATATATTCATTTTTGTATGATTTCTGTGATGATTGTATTTTATTATATTGGATTTGAATTTATGCATCTGAACATGATATGAGTATTATGGGGAGATTTTGTAATGGTATAATATGAGTTGAGGAATATGAGCATAGTATGAGTCTCGTGGAGAGATTCTGTAATGATATGGTATTTGTGTATATGTTGATGTTGAGGGTCCTGTTGTTGGAGGTTATCCTGATACTCTAATAATCATCTAGTCTCAAGTAGAGAAGGATGAATTATGTGGTGAGAGAGCAGGAGGTCCTGGTCTATGTGCCGATTTTGGACATAGTGTTGAGGACTAACCTTGTGGATGGTATAGAGTATTTTGGAAGTGTATTTGTAAGAAGAAGTAGAAGTCATCACCAGTGCATAGCTTCCCGTGACCGCTCATCAACGTATCATCCGAATGAGTGTCTATTGGGTATTGTGGAATGAGTGTATATTGGGTATTCTGGAATGAGTGTCTATTGGGTATTGTGGAATGAGTGTCTATTGAGTATTCTGGAATGAGTGTCTATTGGGTATTGTGGAATGAGTGTCTATTGGGTATTGTTGAATGAGTGTCTATTGGGTATTGTGGGATGAGTGTCTATTGGGTATTGTGGAATGAGTATCTATTGAGTATTGTGGGATGAGTGTTTATGGGGTATTGTGGGATGAGTGTCTATTGGGTATTGTGGGATGAGTGTCTATTGAGTATTATGGGATGAGTGTTTATGGGGTATTGTGGGATGAGTGTCTATTAGGAATTGTGGTATGATGGGATGAGTATCTATGGTTCGATTGTTGTATGATGGTATGAGGGTGTCTGACATAATTATTATATGATGTTTGTTGAGTTTATCAAAGTAATTATGCATGTTTTACAAATGATTTGTTGCATGTTAGCTCACCCTACTTGTTTGTGTTTGTGTATGTGCGATGATCGTATAATTTGTTATACGGGAGCAGATGAAGGAATGTCGTCTGATTTAGCGCCAATGAAAAAAGAGATAGAAGAATAAATTAGAAGAATTCGAGTTATATTTATGAGTTTGTAGTTGAAATATGAGTTTAAAATATATATATATATATATATATATATATATATATATATATATATATATATATATATATATTATCAAGTGTGAGATTATGGGATGTTAGCTTAAATGTAATGCTACAATATATCAATTATGAATTAATCAAGTGTGAGATTATGGGATGTTACAGAATACACTTAAATAAGTTATTTTATGAGTAGTTAATTTGTTTAAGAGTTTTTGTCCGTAGTCAACACTTTATTGTATTGGTAAATAGGTAATAATTATGTCTTGGTAGGAAAGTTTAAAGTTTGGAGATGAAAAGCCAAAATTAGAATTTATAAATTATAATGTTTCCATTAAATGAAAAAAATAAGGAAGTAAATAATTTTATTTACAATAGCACCTTGAATGTGTGAGTGAAAAAAGTAGAGTGAGAGATTATTAGAAAAAATGGAGAAATGTTGTCCACCAGCCGAGTTATGGAGAAGATTCTGAAGTTGTTCAAAAACAAATTTGAGAACATGATGTGCATAACTAAGGAGTTCAAGGACTTGTCAACAATTTTAGTTAAAAATCCTCTCGGGTCTCTTGAAGCACATAAGCAACGAAAGAAGAAGTGTGATCCACTTACTCAGCTACTCTAAATGAAAGTAGAGACTCATAACACTCAAGGTAGAGGATGATACCAAGAAGGTAGAGGAAGCAGTCATAGTAATAGAAACAAGGACAAAAAGAGGAGAAAGAAGAACCAGGTCAACAAAATTGGTACGGAAGAGGACGATGTCCATGGAAATGAGGTTAATTGAGCAATTCAAATGTTGAGTGCTTCAAATGTGACAAGTATAACCATTATGCAAAAGATTGTTACTCATGCAAGTGTTTTAGTTGTGGCAAGGTTGGACATTTTGCAAAAGATTTTTTATCGAAGAATGAAAGAGAAAAGAAGATTAACCTTGCAAAAGAAGTTGAAGAAAAAAAATGTTGTTGATAATGGGATGAGCTCAGGAGTCGAACACATGCAACTTGTGATCTTAGCAAGACAATTGAGTAATGTGAATAGACCAACTAAATAATTGGCTAGACAACCGAATAATATGGATAGACTAATTATAAATTGTAATATTTTGATTAAATAGAATAGTAAAGAAGTGAATAAGTTTATTCACATAAAGGTTTATTTGCTAACATTCTATATCGATATTGTTGTAATGAATAAGAAAATTGTCATACTTGCCCTATAAAAAAAATCGGTAATAATAAAATTGCAAAAGAATATGAAAAGAATGTTTCACACAAAAAATTAAATTAAATTTTATGTCAAATTCCTTAGTAGTTTAATGTAATTAGACAACATAAAAAAAGTTATTTTAACCACAGAAATATTATTGCACACTTTTCACATTGGTCAAACGTTATATGTAATGTTATAATTTGATTATTAGATCACTTAAATTAATTTGTTATATAAGATTATTAATAATGTGATAACTTATCAAAAATTTATTGGCGCAATTTGATATCTTTATATATATATATAAAGTGATATATTATATATTTTTGGATTAGTATAATTTGTATAATGGCTTTTTTCCTCAACCCAAACTGCAAATCTTTGATTAATAAATTTGTTTTGGCGAAAGTTTATTGTAATTTTTATATTTATGTCTAAATTTGTTTATAAAAAATATATTGATGGTGATATTTTTTGTAAAGTATTATTTATACACTAATTACCGTAAGAAGTTGAATTAATGATTAGTTGTTAGTGATTAACTACCTAAAATTTTACACTAACAGTCCATATTTATTTAACTCTTTAATTAATTTACAATTATAGATTAAATAAATTTTGTTTATTAACTATAATAATTAATTAAACCACGAGTAATGTATATTCGTCTAGGAAGATGCATATACAGATCCAAATACAAATCTAAAATTAAAACATTGACATAAGATGTGATGTATTTACTGGTGAGTTAGCTCCTAATACTATATGTTAGAAATTTTCCGATAATGAAACAAAAACCTTAATATCCAAATAAATGTTATGAACAATTCCAATATACATCTAATGCTTGATATTATCCTATGATAATTACATGCAATAAGAAACTTCTTAGAGGATAAGATAAAAACAGAGGTGCTCTTCTCGTGGAAGTCAAGACACGTAATAAAATTTCTTAATCATAAAATGGAAGAAAATGAATGACAGGAAAAAGAGGGAAAACAACCTAAGATTCTTAAAGAAAGAAAACCTCTAATTATTCATTATTTATGTAGTAAGTATTATCATAAGGGAATTTCTTTCATTAATAAGCTACAAAAATGGCAACTTATGCTTCCGTCTAAATCAAAATAAAAGTGGATACTTGTGAAACAAGTTGAAAGAAAATAAAAACACTACTCGCATCAAGATGACATCATGATTTTCGTTATTTTTTTTTAATTTGAAGAAAAACCAATGTCAATATTCATGACATGTTGAAAAACGTTTTAAAAAGTACAATTTGACTAAATATTGCAGCCCACTCCTGGGGCTGAGATACGTTCCAATTTTCAACCAGCACATGGTTGCTCTGTAATTTGTACCATTTATATTTATGTATATAAATTATTTAATTGATATATTTAAATAAAGAATTAATAATTTTGGATCATATAAATTTCTCTAAACCTAAAAAAGTTTCAGCGTCATGGTTAATGTCAAACACTATATATATTCGAAGTATTATTTACTTAAAAGTTGAAACTCCACTCTCTTATAAAACACATCAAAATATTGAAAGAGAAGGATTAAAACTATTAGAAAATAATAATAATAATAATAGTTTTAAAAAAAAACTAAAATCAATATAATAATTAAAATAAATTACACTTTTATTGTAACATCCCAAAAATACAGTTTAACACTATATAATAGAATAATCACATTTAATAATATTTAGATCAGTCTTACACTAAGAAGAGCGTACGGTAATAGCCGAACGGCCTTACAAAGCAGTACGAGAAAATAAAGCTGTACAAAGGTACATTTCTGACCGAACAGTTTACAAAAGAAAATACCGAAGGTCATACTAAACAAAAAGGGAAGGTGATCG
This sequence comes from Vigna angularis, assembly GCF_016808095.1. Taxonomy (NCBI): domain Eukaryota; kingdom Viridiplantae; phylum Streptophyta; class Magnoliopsida; order Fabales; family Fabaceae; genus Vigna; species Vigna angularis. The sequence continues at coordinate 34,191,273 of NC_068970.1, forward strand.
AAAGACCACCTCACTATAAAACTAAACTACTAACCGAACGTCCTATTGTTCGGTCTTAACTTCAACCTCAACTAGGTTTTCTTCCTCCAGCGCCTCTTCCAGTAGTTCATCTCCTTCTGCTCACATCCACACGGATGATCATTGCAAAGACAAAGACGAACGTACAAAACAAGACAAGACAGGAAACACAAAACTACTACACTTATATTAGAAATCTTGATAAATATAATAAGATACTTATTGGAGTAGTGTTTAATAATAAACTAAAATATACGAATACATATATACATATTTAAGTTTATCACTGAATACCAAGAACCAACTATGCTTGGCCGAACGCTCAAGCACAGTGTTTCGAAACTAAAACGCTCGTCCTCAACTGGGATTCTTCCCAAATGAAAGAATCCAATTCTAACCAAGTTTACTAGAATTACCGAATGGTCAATGACCGTTCAGTAACGAACGTACATTATCATAGGAGAAAATTTCTTACCAGAATCATTTATATTCAACTCATTTCTTAACATATAATTTCATAACTTTATACATTCATATCATAATCATTTTTCATACTTCATACAATCCAAACATAGAAATTTCATATATTTCATGCATTAGAACATAGCACAATCATATTTCATTTCCAATCATCAAATCAACGAACGTTCATACAGCACAATAAACATACAAATTAAATTAAATAAGCTTCCCTTACCCCAGACCGTGAATGAACGTTCCTAGAAGCAGAATTAAGGTCGCCCTACTAAAATTCCTTCTACCCTTACGTTCCACAATTCTTCTAAACCAAACAACAGAAAACCAATAATGGCTCAGACAAGATGAAATCATGCAACCAGAACTTGGTTTGCATGTACCAGATAACGAACGACTAAGGACAAGAAGAACTTACCAGTTCGGAACTCGAAACCGATCGGTTCAAACTGAAGCTCTGGACGCCGAAAGTGCTTCTACGGTGCCTGAACAGTGATCGGAGAAGAGAAAAGGTGAGATTTGGTAGAGAGAAGGGAGAACTTTTAGAGAGAAGAAGGAGAAATGAGAATTTCAGAGTTTGGAGAAGAAGGTGCATGCAGAGAGTGTGACGTCAAAATGAACGTCCGCTCATCTGCCGATACCTGCATTCCACTATCTGATTTTCGGATCCCCTCCGCTTGACACCTGACGTCCGTTCAGAGGATTTTTGGGTGCGTTTTTAATGATTCTGACATTTATCATTGGATATTTTTTTTTTCTATACATATTGAATTTGTTAATTTTAATATAATATTTTTATTGTTTAGAATAAATGCAGAAATTATTGTAAGAATAATTTGATTTGGCCATTACAGTGTACAAATCTTGAGCAGCTTGACCCATGCCACGACCATGGTAAACAGATGCAAAGTGGGTGAATCATTTTCTCGAATACTGTTTTCTTTGAACTTTTTAGCCTTTTTCTTCTTAAAGCCTTTGTATTATCTGCTTTTTTTCACATGGAAGTATTTGTTATACAATCTTTTTCATGTTAGATGAATACAATAGCAGAAACTTGTGAGTGACACTCTCCATAAGTGTCATCAGAATCTGGTATTAGTTTCTATCTCAGTTAGAGGCTCTCATAAGAAATTATGTGTATATAGGACCCATTATCTGCTTTTAAACATAGGTCGGTGGTCCTAGATTGAGACACGTACACTTCTTTGTATACCTTATTCTCAGTAAATTACTTTAGATAAGAGGTTTAAATTAAACTATGTTTGAAATACATCAATGGAGCCTAAATATATATAATTCAAACAAGACTTATGGGGTAGTGAATGTCAAACTCACATCATCATTATTTCTTACATGATTGATGCTTCACCAGCCTGAAATGGTTGAATTATAACAAAAATCCTTTAGCTTTGGCATTCTTATATCTACTTGTAATTCTTTCATAGTGGCTAGAGTCATAGCTTCCACCTATAATATTATAATAATATAACTTTGTTTTTTCGTGTTAGATAAGATTGATATAACTTACTATATGTAAAAGCAGCACTGTTTTTTATGTTCCAACATCTCATTTTTGTTTATATTACTAAATTTATTTTATGTTCAAAATGTTATCTTGTTTCTTCTTTTTAGATTATAAATTTATTTGTTGGGTGTATGGAAGAGAAGAGAAGTAATTGTCAGAAAGCTTAATTAATAAGAAAAAATAGTAGAAGAATTTAAATTTTGACAAGTAATTGTCACAAAGCTTAATCCAACATTTGTTAGATGAAAAGGAAAGTAAGAAAGAAGAAATCCATGGGTATTAGCCAATGTAATTTATAGGTGTTTATATTAAAAATCATATTAAAAACGATTTAAATTTTGATCTTGTCAATGTCCCCTTCAATCTTTTCTTTCTTTCTTTTGTGGCATTGACACAGTGGACACATAGTTAATGACATAATGTTCATAAATCAATGAAGTGACCCCATGCTCAGGAAATTTCAATGTATAAAGAAGAAAGGAAAAGGAAAGATACATGACAAAATAAACTTAAGAAAGATCCACAAAAACGGACAAATCGGTTTGTCCATGGTGAGAACACTTTCCCTTAATTTCTCATTAACCCCATTAAATTAAATTCAAGCACTTTGCAATAATGCATTGTCCAAGTAATTAAATGGCTATGTTTTCTTCTTGCTGCACCCTTCAAAACTTTAAATATGTAATCTAACAACCTTCATGGATAAGGAAGCATATATATAAGAAATTCAAAGGTACCAACCCTAAAATTTAAGCAAATTTGTCCTTTTGAAGGAAAATGTCAGAACCAAAGTTTGCTCACTAATTCATTATGTTCTTAACTTCTCCCTTTGACTTATTTATATTTATTAATAATCAAATTCAACCGCTGGCGAAAATACATCAAATAGTTTATACTTTTTTGATGGAAAACTCTACCTAACTTGAATATGTATCTTCTCTACACATGAACAGCAATGCCCCTTGTTATAGTGGAAAATGGATAAGTACCCAACACTTTATAATTTTAATTGATTTTTGTTTAGGTTCCTGCTTAAAGGACACATGCAATAACACTACGATTCCATTTAGAAAAGAAAAGTTTGTGAAGAACAAGTATAGCGTTTAATGTATCAAATCAAGAAAAAGTACAAAGAAGGCATGGACCTTCGGTAGGGAGCAAAAATTGAGTGCGGAGTTGTATGTTACACCAGCAGACAGAGGAGCATGACAGAGTTTAGTGATGAAAAGAAAGTTATGGAGGTTAAGCTAGTGGTGAAAAGGTGGCATGTGTCAATTAATGCACTTACAAAAATTAATTCCAATATTATGTGATTCATAGATTGTTTTCTTCTTTGAACACATAATCCTGTGTTTGATTATGTGAATGCCTCCACAGTTCATCATATTTTGATTTAATATAAGATTAATAACAGAATTTTAAACACAAGATCTATTAAGTATTTTTATTTTGGATTACTTCAAACTTATGTTTATTAGGACAATATCATTTTATTATAATTAATATTAATAGTTTAATATCATGATGATTATTTATGATGATGTATCATTCTCGATTATTAATTACTTATTATATTTGAGATATTATTTTAATCAAAATATAAGTTTAAATTTATATTGATCTTATAAATATAATTATATATTTTTTAAGAAATATTTACTTAATAATCATTCATACTTAAAGAATCTTTTTGTAATTAGATTCTTTTTTTTCAACATCAAGAAATTCGAATAAAGAGCTTTCAAGTCACAACGAGATTCTTGTTGAAGATTTTGGTAAGATGAAAGTGAAATTTGCACCGAAATTACTTTAGTTGTAGTGATATTTGATAGTATATTTGGTTTGTGAGTTGAGTTGAATAGCCCATAGGGGAAAAAATGTGTGTATCCTAGTATTTTGCTAAAAGGATGATCTTGAAATGGTAGTGTAGAAGAAATGAAGTGTACTGCAGAATGGCATGTGGAAGGGTGAAGTTTTAATGTTGTGAGTGGGACATGTGAGAAGGTAGTGAGACAATTGTTGAAATGAATGTGCACATGATTTGTAGGTTGATTAGTGGGAGTGTGGAATGATTGTGCTGGCATGAGTGAAACAATTATTGGTGGTTTGTAGTTGTTCCAGCTGCAAAAGGTTGAGGTTGAGGCTGCTTCTTCTACTGTTTCTCCTTTCGGGTTAGGTTGGTGCAATACTATATTTGACAAGCCCATGATACAGATCAATGGGAGTGGAACACCCTGATCCAGTCCACTTTTGGAATCCTGTAATGGGCTCATTCCGACAAAACAGTACTTCAATATTAAATACATATATTATTAACATCTCACTCTTATCCTTTTATAACCTTTATTTATTCTCTACTTATTGTTTCCCTCTCTAGTACAATTTTCCATCAAATGTTGCTTTTTCTTTTCTTTTTTTCAACTACATTACATTTATTGACTTTATAACAAATTTTAATTTCTTTTCTTTTGTAATTTTTTTAAATTTTCATAATCATTTAAGGTTTAGTTAAAATGATATTTTAAAATAAAATAAAATGTCATTTAAAGATAGAAAAGAGGTGAATGATATTTACTTAAAAGAGAATGTTAATTTAAAAAATAGCAAAAAAGGAGAATATTATGTTATTAACTTCAAGAGAGATAGTGTAGTTTCTTGGGATGATATATTCTTTTCAAAATAATTTGTTGAAAGCATAAGAATGTATCAGGAGTGTGCCCTCCACTTATCAAACTTTTGGTAAAAATAAAAAACATTATAAAAGAAATGCTTCTATATATCAGAAGCACATGAAACTGGGTTGAACATAGAAATGCTATAATGGGCTTAGTAAAAGAAACATCAGTAAAAGTAGAAAAGCCCAACCCAAAATCCATTGGCGTCGCCCGGACTCGAACCGGAGACCTTCAGTGTGTTAGACTGACGTGATAACCAACTACACCACGACACCTTAATATCGGAATCTTTCTACACTTTTAATATTACTAAATTGCTATACACAAATAATATGGAATAAATGGATGAAAATGATTATCTAACACGTTTATTGGATTATGGAAACAACTAGTATTAAATTCGTGTCTGATGCTATTTTGTGTGTTTACTAAAAGAGAATTAGAGATCACATAAGGAAAAGGTTTAATGTCTCAACAGATTCCTATTTTTGTTCAGAATCTCAAATAGGACCCTTTCTTTTTTGACATCTCCATTGGGTCCTTATTTTTGTAAAATTGAATCAAATAGAACCTTTCCGTCAAATTGATCAGATGGCGTTAAATACGACATGTTGACTGTGTAGTTTTTTTGTTACGTGGCATTAAAAAGTGACTGAACTTTTTTTATTTTATTTTTGAATTAAAAAATAGAGTTTAAAGTGAGGACAAAGTTGGGAAAGCCCCATTTAGAAATTTAGGTCTTTTTATTTATAATTGAAAAAGAGAAATTGATTAGGGATCACTTTTTAATTTGTATCCCTAATCAATTTCTTTTTTTCAATTATAAATAAAAAGACCTAAATTCCTAAGCGGGGCTTTCCCAACTTTGCCCTCACTTTAAACTCTATTTTTTAATTTAAAAATTAAAAAAAAAGTTCAGTCACTTTTTAATGCCACGTAACAAAAAAACTACACAGTCAACATGCCCTATTTAACGCCATCTGATCAATTTGACGGAACGGTCCTATTTGATTCAATTTTACAAAAATAACGATCCAATTGGGATGCCAAAAAAGAAAGGGTCCTATTTGAGATTCTGAACAAAAATAGGGACTTATTGAGACATTAAAGTTAATAAATATTTTTGAGTTTATAATTTAGTTTTGAATATAATATATAAGCCTTTATAATAACTTATAAGTTTATAAAGTTAATATATTTATAAAATTATAAATATGAATTTTGTAAAAAATAAATAATAAAATATGTGCAGAAATAAAGTAGATATTCTAAAAACATAAAGTATATGTATAAATGTCGGAGTATACAAGACACGAAATGGTGCAACAAGAGAATGTCTTATTCAATATATAAAGGTGGCTTATATAAGCCTTTACAATAACTGCAAAGTTGAAAGTGCCATACTGCAAGGTAGTGAAATAGGCACGTAAAAAACAACAACGTAACAACCTATAACTAGTTCAATCTTATAAACAGGGAACCTTATGAGTACGTGAAAATAGAAACTTAACAAAAAAAAACTTAACAACTTAACATTCCCTCCCGTTAGCTAAATGACTGTATTTTAGCTTATTTCAGTGACTGCTGTAACTCCAAGCATGTGTCAGATGTTTTCAAATTGATCAAGCTTCATTGCTTTAGTCATTATGTCAGCTACTTGCTCATTGGAACAACAGTATGTTAATCAAACTACTTGATCATTAACCAAGACTCTTAGAAAATAAAATCTTACTACTATATGCTTGCTCCTTCCATGGAAGACAAGATTTTTGGATAATTGAATGGTAGAGTTGTTGTCACGTAAAGTTTCAGTTGCTTCCTTTTCTGCTAAACCAGGCAGCCACAAGATGCTACGATAATGTATTCAACCTCGATGGTAGATAAGCTTATCACATGTTGTTTGTTTTACATCCATGAAACTGCTCCATTTCTAATCAAAACAACTACTCTAGAGGTACTTCTTCTATAATGTAAGTCACCTGCATAGTTGCTGTCACTATAAGCTATGAGACCAGTCTTTGTTTCCTTTTGATAGAATATACCATATTTAAGGGTTCCTTTAAGGTATCTTAATAGTCGTTTTACTGTAGCCCAATGTGACTCTTTTGGATTTGACATGTATCGACTAATTAAACTTACTTCAAACATTAAATCTAGTCGGGTCACTGCTAGATACATGAGGCTCCCAACAGCTTGTTTGAATTTGGTAGCGTCGACTACAACACCTTCAATATCCTTAGAGAGTAATTGTGCCTGGTATAATTGGATTTCGCACTGAGTTACTTTCAGTCATGTTGAATGGAGCTAGTAAATCATGAGCATATTGTCTTTGACAAATGAAGATTCTTGTGTTACTTTGTATAACTTTGATTCCAAGGAAGTGTCTCATTTTGCCTAAGTCAGTCATATCAAACTCTGCCTTCATTGAGTTTTTAAATTCGTCACACATGTATTTGCTATTGCCAGTGAAAATCAAATCGTCAACATAGACACTAACAATCAGAATATTATCGTGAATGCTTTTTGTGAACAAGGTGTGTTCATTGGAGCATCGTTTAAAGTGTTCTTTGGCAAAGTAAGCTTCGATCTTGTTATACCAAGCTCTTGGAGCTTGTTTAAGCCCATATAGTGCTTTCTTGAGACGGTAGATGTGATCTTCTTTTCCTTTCTTGATGAAACCTTCAGGTTGTTGGACATACACTTCTTCCTGAAGCTCACCATGTAGGAAGGCGCTCTTGACATCAAGTTGCATTACTTCCCATGCATTTTGAGTAGCTAGAGCTAATATCAGTCTCACGGTGTCAAGTCTTGCAACTAGGGCGAAAACTTATGTAAAATCTATTCCAAATCGTTGAGCATAGCCTTTGGCCACTAGTCTATCCTTGTACTTCTCCATGTGGCCACTTTCATTAAACTTGGTCTTAAAAAGCCACTTGACACCAATGGGTGTTACCCCCTATCGTGGATTCACAAGTTCCCACATATGATTCTTTTCTATTCCCTTCATCTCTGCATTCATAGCCTTTTTCCATTGTTGATTTGTACAAGCCTCTTTGAATGACTAAGGATCTCTAGACTTAGTCATCACAGTGCTAGTAAGCTTTCCTTTTCTACTGGAAAAGTGATTTCGTAATCAGACAGCCACGCAGGTTGTCTTCGTGATCATGGAGCCAAAACTTCTGTTGAGGAATCAATGAGTTCTAAATTGGGAGCTGATTTGTGTACTTCGTCATCACTAGTTTTTATTTCATGTGATGTAGATTCTGCGTTTTTATTTACTGGGTCTACTGTGACTGCTTCATTTTCCCAATCTAGAACTTCAGTTTTGCTTCTTGTGTTTTCGTTCCAATTTCGACTTTTATCTTCTTCAAACATCACGTCCCTACTCATGATTACACCCAGCAAAATACATGGATGACTTTTGTCATCAAGCTTGCTTCTCTTTTGATCTGGAATATGCACGTGAGTAATGCAACCAAATGTTTGAAAATAATCAACTCGTGCTTTGATTCTGCTCCATGTCTCCTCTCGTGTTCGCTGATCAATGGCACATGTGGGGCTTCAATTTTGAACATGTATACACCAGCGCACCACTTCAGGCCAAAAGGGTTTTGGGACCTGCTCGTCGTGTAACATAGCTCGTACATCATTCATGATGGTGCAGTTGTTGAAGGGTGTAGGCAACTGTCAATTGCCTAGTGATGCCTTCTTGTGAGCAAAAGTTCTCAAACTCCTTGGATGTGAATTCACCACCACGATTTGTTCTAAGACAAGTGATGTGGGTGTTGGCTTCCTTCTCAACACAGGCTTTAAAACTCTTGAATGCAGTGAAAGTCTCAGATTTTTCATGTAAAAAATACACCCAAGTTTTACTTGAGTAATCATCAATGAAGTTTAATATGCACCTTTTGTTGCTGTGTGAGGCAGGTGAGATCGGACCACAGACATCGACATGAATTAATTGAAGTTTTGTTGAAGTTCTCTGTGAGCTTTGCTTTGGTATAATGTCTCTATGATGCTTGCCCACAAGACAGGTAGTGCATAGTGTTTGAGGAAGTTTCATTTGTGGTAGACCGATCACCATTTGCTTATTCGCAAGTATGTTTAGTGCTTTAAAATGAAGATGCCCAAAGCGTCTATGCCACAATTGTGTTTCCCTGTCTGAAGGGTCCTCAGTTTGAAGGCATCTGAGAGGCTGAGAAGTCATTGAAGCTGTCAGATAAAAAATTCGGTTGCCTTTCATGTTGGTGTGAAGAATCAGTCCTCGATCTGGATGGTATATTTTGCACGTATCATTTTGAAATAGAACAGCTAAACCTTTCTCTTTGAGTTGCCCTAGACTTAAGAGATTGGTCTTAAGCTCTTGAACATAGTAAACATCGGTGATGACATGAAAGGTGCTATTAATTTGAATTTGAATACTACCTTTCGCAGTGACAACCATTGTTGTGTTGTTTCCGAGTTTAACAGATCGACTAAATCCCTCTTCTCTCACTTTTGTAAACCAAAGCTTCTTTTCGATCATGTGATTACTGTAATCGGAATCCAAAAACCAGTCTTCCTCTTGGACAAATTGTGTCATCTCTGTCGCAACCGGAATCGCGACGGGACGACGATCCAAAAAAGGAACGACGGGTTTGAAAAAGAATTTTGGAGTCGCCACCATAGTTTATTCTGGAAAACTACGGAAAAACCATAAAATGTTAAGGCATGGTCTACAAGAACCAGATTCTAAGTTCGGGAGTCGGTTACGCGTAGGGAAGGTATTAGCACCCTACAACGCCTGCCCTAAGACAGTACCTCTAACTAAATACGCGAATGTGATGTGGTTTTCAAAATGTTTAACTATCCCTTGAAATAAAAGTCTAAAAAACAAAATATATTTTTTAGTTTTTTGCGCCCGACAAGGATTGACCTTGCTCCTACGTATTCTCATTAAAATGAGAAATCAGGGTTACATACTTCTTTTGAATCTGTTTGAGAAACTTGTTTGGAAATTGTTTGAAAATTTGTTTTGAAATGATTTTGGATAATAGGGAAGTGAAGCTGACAAGAACTAGCCTTGCTCCTACGTATCTCCACTTTTGATGGAGAATCAAGGATCACGTAGTTCTCGTTGAGAAATTGTTTGTTTGCTTGAAAGTGTTGATGTTTTTATGGCTGAAAGATTGTTTATTCAAAATGGATGTTTTTAGTTTTTGAAGGTTTTTATTTTTGGTATATTTTTATAAAAGAAAACGAAAAGGTTTTTAGCACAAGAACGATGCGAGCGATCACACATGTGCTTAACCCTTAAAACATATTTTGGTATTTTTTTATAAAATAAAGAGAAAAGGTTTTTAGCACAAGGACGATACGAACGATTGCACATGTGCTTAACCTTTAAAATATATTTTTTGGTATTTTTTATAAAAGAAAGAGAAAAGGTTTTTAGCACAAGGATGATGCGAGCGATCACACATGTGCTTGACCGTTAAAATATATTTTTGTATTTTGTTTATAAAAGAAAGAGAAAAGGTTTTTAGCACAAGGACGATGCGAACGATCACACATGTGCTTAACCTTTAAAATATTTTTTTTTGGTATTTTTTATAAAAGAAAGAGAAAAGGTTTTTAGCACAAGGACGATGCGAGCGATCACACATGTGCTTGACCGTTAAAATATATTTTTGTATTTTTTTTATAAAAGAAAGAGAAAAGATTTTTAGCACAAGAACGATACGAGCGATTACACATGTGCTTGACCGTTAAAATATATTTTTGTATTTTTTTATAAAAGAAATAGAAAATGTTTTTAGCACAAGGACGATGCGAGCGATCACACATGTGCTTGACCGTTAAAATATATTTTTGTATTTTTTTTTATAAAAGAAAGAGAAAAGGTTTTTAGCACAAGGACGATGCGAGCGATCACACTTGTGCTTAACCTTTAAAATATTTATAATTTTAATATTTTATCTTTTTTTTTCTTAGTTTTTTGTAATTTTTATGTAAAACAAAACAAACAAGTCCAATAGATATAAATAAAACAAAGGGGTGGGGGGCTATCATACAAGGGGTTACATATAATAAAATCTGAAACAAATAATAAAAGCATAAAAATAAAATAAAAGCAAGAGAACATCCCAATAAGAATAGGGGTGCAGAGATAAAAACGAGAGGTGCGGAGTAAAATTGAGGCTCTTTAGTTTGGGCCCAAATCCCCTTTTTTTCTTTGTATCTGTCATGGGTGTAAGGATAAAACTGGAGGTGCATCCCGAAATAGTGTGCTCAAGCCTAATTCTTTCTCTCTCTTTTTTTTTTGCATAAATAGAGTGGGCCTAAGCCCGAACGAAATGGGGGTGTGAATGGAGTTGTGTATGTGGCAGGAGGAAAAGGACGCGGCCCAATAGCTAGGTCCAAAGACTCTTTATTCAGAATCCCATTAGGGGTCTGTTCACACCTTCTTCATTCTTCCATTTGCCAACCACAAGACAAATATCTCTTCTCCCAGTCAGGAATTCTGATAAAAAGCGTCTTCCTTGCGTGCATTCAGCCACCTCCGTCAAATGGTTGCTTCCTGCCACAGTCTCCTGTTCTGGTCCGCTAAGACAGTGTAGATGCAGCATGCATAGCATGCATGGCGAGCAGAAGATTCCCACCAGAATGGGAGAAGGCGTGATGGAACCAAAAAGCCAAAACGCTAAAGTTGGCTCAAATTGGACTGACATTTTTATGTTTTGTTTCTTTTTTTTAACATTTGACAGAATGAATTAAAGTAAAAGAACATAAAAATAGAATAAAATAAAACAAAATAAAATAAAACAGACTAAAATAAAATAACTCTAAATAAATAAATAAAATTAGAATAACCAAGAATAAAATAAGAATAAATAAAATAAAACACAATATAATAAAATAGAATAAAATACAATACAATATAATAAAATACAATGGCTCAAAATAACAAAATAACCTAAAATAAAAATAAAAATAACAATAACATAAACAGAACAACATAAAAAATAAATAAGATAAAATAAATTTCATTATTATTTATTTATTTACCCGGACAAAATTGGGTGTTGACAATCTCCTCTTATGTTTTTAGTAATAGCTCATATTCTGCTTCTTTTGACTTGTCAAATGTTGCGTAGTGAGCCTATTTTTCAAACTCGGGACATTCATACTAAAAGTGGCCAAGCTTGTGACAGTGAAAGCATTCAATGAGTGCTCGGTTTAATGGTTGTCGTCCTCGACCTCTCCCACGACCACGACCACAGCCAAGGCTTGTTCCAGATCAGTCATCATGAGTTATTTTCAATACTTGTTCCTCTAGTTGAAGACTTCACATTCTTTGTTCATGGATGAGCAAACTGCCATGAAGTTCATCAATGATGAGAGTGCTTAAGTCGTTAGACTCCTCAATGGAACACACCACGTAGTTGAATTTTGCAGTTAGCAATCGGAGTATCTTGCAAACTATCGTGCTAGAATCTACTTTCTCATCGTTTGATTTCATCTTGTTAACTATACTAAGAGTGCGTCCTAGATACGCATATACTTTATCCCCTTCTTTCATACTTAAAAGCTCAAACTCACGGCGTAATGCTTGAAGCTGAGCACGTTTTACTCTCGTTGAGCCTTGATATTTCTTCTGCATGGATTGCTAGATTGCCTGCGATGTACTTTTGTCTAATATGGTTTCAAAATCTCCCGAACAATAGCTTGGAATAGGTAATTTTTTACCTTTAGATCCCTTAGATTGGCCTTAGCCACATTCTTGAATTGAACCTCAGTGGATGTGGCTTCAAGGACTAGTATGCCCTCTTCTACGAGCTGCCACAATACTTTACTTCGTAAGAAGTTTTCCACCGTCGTAGACCAAAAGTCATAATGGCCATCGAACCTTGGTATGGCCGGTTGCACGAAATTCTCTGTGGTAGACATCTTTTTTTTTTTCACACGTACTGTATTTTCACACTTGGATGTTTTGTGGTTCTCTCACAACACTCTATACTCACACTTTGTACAAGGCCCCTTATGGAGCTTTGATACCAAATGTAGTAACTCAGAGTATACAAGACACAGAATGATGCAACAAGAGAATCTCTTATTCAATAAACAGAGGTGGCTTATATAAGCCTTTAAAATAACTACAAAGCTTAAAGTGTCATACTACAAGGCAGTAAAATAGGCACGTAAAAAACAACAACGTAACAACCTAAAACCAGTTCAATCCTATAAATAGGGAACCTTATGAGTACGTGATAACAAAAACTTAACAACTTAACATGTGTAGAGTTAACTCACTAAAAATATGAGTTAGTGTACGAATAGACTGATATAATGTGAACTGTAAGACTCATCTAATTAATGTATTGACAAACACATTCAATATGTATTGTTTGACTTGTCTAATCAGTATATGGATATATTTGTCTAATGTGTATTATTAAATTCGTCTAATTAGTATATGAAAAAACTTGTGTAATGCATATTGCAAGACTTGCCTAATCATAAAATGGATAGATTCGTCTAATGTGTATTAATAGATTCATTTAATATGTGTATGAACATATTTGTCTAATGTATATTGTTAGATTGGTATAATCAGTGTATGGACAAACTCGTCTGATTAGTGTATAAACATAATTGTCTAATGTGTATTTTTATACTCATTTAATCAATGTATGAATTGACTCATATAATATTTTTTGTTATACTCATCTAATATGTATATAGACAGACTTGTCTAATGTGTGTTGCAAGATTTATCTAAGTCGTAAATCAACAGGCTTGTCTAATATTTATTAAACTTGGGTAATTTATATGTTCAAAGAGTTGGCTAATGTATATTACTAGAGTTGTCTAATAAATATATCAGTGACTTGTCTAATGCGGATTGTTAGACTTGTTTAATTAGCATATCGACAATCTCATCTAATGTTTTTTGCTTTCATCATTTAATCAATGTATTCCCAGACTTGTCTAATAAATTTTGTTACACTTGTATAATCAACGTATGAAATGACTTGTCTAATATTTCTTGTTATACTCATCTAATTATTGTATGGACAATCTCATGTCATTTTTTTTACTATATTCTTCTAATTAGTGTATGAAAGACTTATCTTATGTGTATTTCTAGACTCGTCTAATCAATACATCGATAAACTCACATAATATGTATTGTCAAACTTATTTAATCAATATATAGACACACTCATATAATGTGTATTGTTAGACTCATATAATAAGTGTGTATTTAAGTTCATGTAATGTATATTGCAAGTCTCACCTAATTAATAAGTGAACAAACTCGTTTAATGTGTATTACTAAAATCGTCTAATTTGTGTATACTCAAACTTGTCTAATGTATACTATTAGACTTGTTTAATCAGTGTATAGACACACTCGTATGGTGTTTGTTGCTAGAATTATTTAATTAGTGTATAGACGTAGTCATCCAATCAATGAATCAACAAACTCGTTTAATTAGTGTTTGTTGCTAGACTTATTTAATTAGTATATGAACATCTCATGGGTATTTCTAAATCTGTCTAATCAATAAGTGGAATAATTCATTTAAGAGTTTTTGCTATACTTGTTTATTAATTGTATGGACATATTCATCTTATGTATAGTGTTAAGCTTGTTTAATCAATGCGTCGACAAACTCATTTAATGTTTTTTTTACTCATCTAATAAGTATATGCTTAAAGCCATTTAATCAATGTAAGAAATACCTCTTCTAATACTTTTTTTTGTTATACTCATCTAATTAGTGTATGTAAATACTCCTTTATTGTGTATTACTAGACTTGTCTAATAGTTTTTGTTATACTCGTCTAATTAATGTATGTACAAATTCGTCTAATGTGTATATTGTTAGACTCATAATATTTTTTGCTATATTTTTCTAGTGTATGTTGCTAGATTTGTCTAATCAATGTATGTCTAATATATATTTGTAGACTCCAATAATGACAATATAAATACATTAGTGGTATATCTTAAAAAAATTAGTTTGTTAGTGTTTATTTTTTGTTTCTATCTTACAAAAGTCTTAAACTTTAAATTTTCAAGTTGAAAATGGAAAAAATTATATTCAAATAATATAAGCAAAATTTATAATATTATGAAATACGATTTTGTTATTACAAATATCTAATTTAAACCTTACAAATAAACAAAATTTATAATATTATGAAATATGATTTTGTTATTACAAATATCAAATTTAAACCTTACAAATAAACTATTAAGTGCAATATTTTAATTTATTTTATTAAAAATATAATTATTTAAAACTTTAGGCCAATTTCTATGTACATACTAAAAATATTAAAAAATATTCATAAGAATATTTATATTATAAATTAAAATAAAAAAGATAAATATAATTTGTTTAAGACAAAAATATTACATTATAATTTATTTTATATTATAGTGTAAACAATTTGTAGTATCAATAAATATATATTATTTTTTAAAGGTTTAATTATTCTAGTGATCCTTGTTTTTATTGGAAGTCGTAGATCGGTCTCTCAATTTTTTTGTCTTAGTTGGATCTATATTTTTAAAAAGTTGAGCCAATCAGGTCATTTTCATTAGTACAATACTAACATAGTTAAAGAGGGTGTTACGTGTCAGTTCACAATTTTTTTTTTAAATATTTTTATTTTTTTCTATTTAAAAAAATTAAAAAGATTGCCACATATCAAACTAAACATAGCACCATGTGGCAATAACAGTGTGACATGACAATGACGGTGTCATGTGTCACTGTCATGTCACATGTAATTGAAATAGTCTCAATTTGGTCCTTATATTTTTATTTTGTCTCAATTCACCAGTGCAAAAACAGTGTATAACGTCACGCGTTCAACGTCCAACCACTCAATAGCCAACGTTAAAAATTACTGGTGACATTTTTGTAAATAAATGCAATTATTAAACGTCATTTAGAATTGTAATTCGACGTAAAAGAATATTAAACGTCGAATGCCCCAACATTAGACATCAAAAGGTTAGTGAATTCAATAAAAATTTGAACGGGAGATTGAAAATTCATTCACTTCATCTTAGCGCGTGAAACCCTCTTCTTTGCTCAAACTTTTCTCGAGCGAAGTTTGACGACCATCACATGTAATTTTTCTTTCATTTGATACAAATGCATGTTAATTTACTACTTTGGGTATGATTTTCGTTTGTTTTGACCGATTATTTTCGTGTTTTTTTCCTTCATAGGTGCATTCTGTTTTCTCTCTCACTTGTGGCAACACTTTATTCCGATGAACCAAGGTTAGTTTTCGTTTTCGTTTTCATTTTGAAGAACTTATTTGTTGAATTTTTTTGTTGTTATTTTTTTGTTAAACTTGTTTGTTGTTGTTGTTTGGTTGAACTTGTTTCTTGTTGTTGTTTGATTGAACTTGTTTGTTGTTTGATTGAACTTGTTTGTTGTTTGTCACTGTTGTTTGTTATTGATACTATATTGCACGTTCATAGTGCATAATTTACAAAATACCAAAAACTGAAATTTGTTATTTTTCTGCTTTTCAGGTCTCATAGAGTTGTAAAAAAGGATCACAATTAATTAAAAAAAATAAAAAAAAATGATTAACGTTGTTTATTGATAAAATTCGACGTCAATTTAACGTCTCCCGATATGATGTCTGTTCACGGTTGAAAATACCGTTATTTGTGATGTAATTTTGATACTAAATACACCATTTTTCACTTAGAAACTTGCTTAGACTCATTCATTTTCATTTAATTCTGTGAATAAGAGAGTTGAGGTTGAATTTGATGATTTTATGACTAATTTCCCTTGTTTTGATAGGTAATGAGAGAATGTGGAAAGCAGAGATGAAGTGCTAAGGAATTAGAGCTCAAAAAGGCTTGGAAAAGTACCTAAATGAGGAATCGCACGAAGCTTGGGCGCCCTGTCCGAGGTTTGAGCCTCGAAAAATCGACGTCCACCGCCCGGGCGCCCTCCTAGGCCGCCCGGGCGGCGGCCCTCGAAGCCTGGGCGTCCAATTGAAGGCTCAGGCCCTACATGAGGATCGTCCACCGCCCGGGCGCCCTAAATGGGGCGCCCGAGCGTCGCGCGTCGCAGATCCGACCAAATTTTTGCTCTATTTAGACTCTTTTGGACCAAGCCCTGTTTCTACTCTTTTTCCAACTTTATTTAAAGGACCCAAGCGCTCTAGGTTTTGTATCTCTGGCTGGAGCAACACAACAACACACTCTTCTACTCTTTAAAGGTGGATCTGGAGGCGGGAGCTTCCTCTTCTACTCTTAGGGTTTCACTATCTCATGCTTTTCCATTATTCATATAGTTTCTCAATTTCTGTGGGGAACTAAACTCTATTTGTTGTTGGGGAATGATGTAACCTTGTGAACTCTCATGTATTTGAATTGATTCTTAATTTATATGTTTTTTCATTAATTATTAGGGAATTCATTTGTTTCAATGCTTGCGCTATTTAACTCATTTAGTAGCATGATTTATGAATTGCATGAGTGCCGGGAGGTTCCTTACAATTCAGGTTCTTGTTGAATTCTCCCAAGGGAAATATTTCTCAGGGATGAGAGTATGAGTACTTGGTCGTCTTAAGCTCTTGATCTTCAGACTTAATTTTCTAGGAATGCTAGGATTTGCACGAACTAGGAATTAAGGCAGACTTATTACGCCGAGGGATCGGGTTCTAAGTATTTTAGTGAGTGACGTTAATATTAATGTAAAAAGAAGAATTCTTATATACATGAGAGTAAACTTGGTGAAATCAAACCCTAACAACATACTCATCTCATTTTATAAACAACCTCCGTTCATTTTTGTGCTACTCTACTATTGATCAATTTGCGTTCATATTTAATTTTTTGTCTTTGCATTTGAAACCAACAATCTCATTTTATTTAAGTTTTAATTAATTGAGTTATCACACAATTGTTTAGTGTCGAGAGTCTTCAGGGATACGATACTTGGTCTTACCATTTTATATTACTTGTGCGATTCGATACACTTGCCGATCCATCAACAAGTTTTTGGTTTCGTTTCTGGAGATCAAAAATATTGTTAATAACGTCGTTCTCGAATTCGACGTGAAAGGCCCAAAATATTCGACGTTGTACGGTGTTTTTGTACTAGTGATTTAGTTCTAATTTTTTTTAAAATAAATTTAATGTGTATATAAATATTATACAAATATTTGTACTAATTTTTTTTTTATTAAATATTTTTAACAATATTAATTTTCTTTATATTTTACACTAAGTTAGTTATATTATGTTCTTTAAATATACCTGTCACATTTAAAAAAGTGAGTGGTGAAAGTAAGAATTGAAATAAAATGTGGAAGAGTCTGGAAGAACATGGAAGAAAAAGAATGAGCAAGAGAAACGACTTTTAATTAGGGTTTTCAAAAAAATTTCTCCAATTTGTTAAAAGAAATAAAATTCTACGTCATTAACTTATTCACTAAGCCACGTCATTTGAAAAATTCACACATGTGTGCTACATCAATGTTTCTTTTAAAACTCTTATAAGTAAATTTAAAGAACATAATTAACATTTATATAATTAACTCAGTGTAAAATATAAAGAAACTTAATATTGCTACAAAGTGTAAACCTTTGGATGGTCTTCATATTTATAGGGAAATCTCAATTGGGCCCTCTTGTTGAAAATAGTCTTAATTGAGTGTTAAATTTTGAAAAATTGTAACAATTACGCCTTTTTCGTCAAGTGTTGACAGACAATGTCAAAGTATGCTGATGATGGGGTGATGCTGATTTGGATTATTTTGTTAAGTGGAAATTTTAAATTATGACTTGTAATAATAATTTTAAATTACATCTCTGATTCTAATTAAGTAATGCAATTAAATCACCTTAACCTTAATTATCTCAATTAGCTTTTGAAAAGAACTAATTCACCTAATAACCCTGATCAGAAACACATTTTTCCTAAATTTGGCTTCCTCTTCTTCGCTCACAAACCCCAGCATTAGAGGTTGAACGAGGAGAAAATGTAAATCAGTGGTAGTGGAAGTTGAACGAGGAGAAAACAGGGCTCGTGGAAGAAGATTTGTGGTTTAGCTTTCACAATTTGGATTCGCGCAAGTTTGGTTGTGGTTTTGAATCGAAGATGGTTGACAGTGGAGTTGAATGGAGGTTTCACGGCGGCGCGATTTGATTTTTAGGGTTTCCTCGACATGACAAAATTTAATTGGTTTTTGGGTTGCGACGAAACCCATTCGACAACACTGATGAGTTGTTGGAAGTACTTTCTGGCGAGGTCTTTGGAGAGTTTGGATTTAAGGATGTCGCACTAGTTTCATGACTGAAACCTCATGCTTGATCTGCGTCACCATTCGCTCTTTCTTCAACTTCTCTTTCTTTATGACCTTGACAGCGACGTTGTCATTGGTGATGAGGTTTCTGCCGTAGTAGACCTTGGCAAAGTTTCTCTGCCCCAATATCGCCCCATCTTGTATTTACTGAAGATTATATTTCTGGGATTTGCATGGATAATAAGATTTACTCATTCATACAAATAACTTATGCCCAAATTTTATTAACATGAGTGTTATATTTTTATAAGGTTTATTTAGGGAAACATTCTTCTCATTTTTGTGCTCTTGTCTTACATATTTTCCGTCAAAGTAATAAAACTTTGCTATTTTTCATTTTTCAAGTAGATGATAGTTTTTTTTTGTTTTATAATTTTATTAATTTTCATAATCATTTAAGGTTTAATCAAAATATTATTTTAAAATGAAATAAAATGTCATTTAAAGATAGAAAAGAGGTGAATGATATTTATTTAAAAGAGAATGTTTATTTAAAAAATAGCAAAAGAGGAGAATATTATGTTATTAACTTCAAGAGAGATAGTGTAGTTTCTTGGGATGATATATTCTTTTCAAAATAATTTTGTTGAAAGCATAAGAATGTATCAGGAGTGTGCCCTCCACTTATCAAACTTTTGGTAAAAATAAAAAACATTATAAAAGAAATGCTTCTATATATCAGAAGCCCATGATTTACATGAAACTGGGTTGAACATAGAAATGCTATAATGGGCTTAGTAAAAACACCATAAAAATAATGAATTGAAAAAGAAAAATCAGTAAAAGTAGGAAAACCCAGACCGAAATCCGTTGGCGTCGCCCGGACTCGAACCGGAGACCTTCAGTGTGTTAGACTGACGTGATAACCAACTACACCACGACACCTTTACGTTAGTACTGGATCAAAGTATTTATAATACTTTTAAATAAGTGGATGAAAATTATTATTTAGCACGTTTCTTGTATTATCGAAACAAATTATATATCTCGGTATTGTTTTCCTTATATTAGTCGTATACGTTTTCCACTAGAATAATAAAATACGATAAATATAGTTTTGAATGAATGCTTAACTAGCAAAATTTAACCATATTTTTCTACAATATCATATAGTTCTTAAAACATCAGCTAAAGTGAAAAATATTCATTATTTAGAAACATTAATTTTTTTTTATGAAAAAGCATTAACATTTATATTTGTCTTTAAAAAACTAAAATGTTAATAAGTCACTGTTTGCATATTAACAAGTATTACGTGTATTGTATGTGTATTTGTATATGCAAGTTAAATGTAAATATAAATAAAGAAAAAATAATTTACATCTAAACAAGCATTGATTTAATAAATAAAATAAGTGATTATATCAACAATAATTTCATTACAGAATGATTTGGAGTCACAAAATGAATCACTTCAGTTTAGAAAAATTATATTTTTTCTTATAACAGTTGGAACAACATTTACAAGATATAGACATGTCCTTTTTAGATTAAACATGATTTGTCTATACTTTGATGATCAAGTAATAATTTGTTTCAAGCTATTTGGTCTATCCGGAAGACAAAATATATTTGAATCTCGTAGTAAAATATGTTAGAAGTAGTCAATTATACTTATATATGATACTTGAGCGTAATGGAAACAACTATTCTAATTATTCTTGTGTTTGGGTATTATAATATTCTTGTGTATGAATATTCACAAGTATCTTTGTGAATTTTATTTAAATAAAAAGTAAGTAATTAAAATAAAATTATTAATAGAAGAAATCTTAATCATTGAATAATGGTTAGAAATTTAATTTTACTTATTTATATTTTAAATCAGAGATATAAAATTGAATTTATTTTTAAAGATATTAACTTTTTAAAACTTATACTTTATGGTATTACTGGTTTTTATCTTTTTTAAGAAAAACTAAATTTATTTTCACTACCACTTTATTATTATGCAATTTTATTTAGGTTATACTTTGAACTCAATTTTTTGTCTAAATTAATTTTCTAAAAAATTATTTTTAAAATGATTTTATTTGAAATAAAAAATAATGAATTATGTTTTTTAATTATTGTAAATTAACCACAACATTGAATAAGGAAGCGGCACTGGCCTACGTATTTTTTATTTGAACATTTACATTTCTCTACCTTTTTTATTTATTTATTTTACTTTTCAATTTTCCAATCTGTGACCTGGGTGAATAAGTGATAATTAGGGTTTTCAAATTTTCCCAAATTCATTCTCCATTTTCTTCATTTTTTTAAAAAATTATTTTAAGTAGAGAAATACTTTGCAGAAACTAGAAATGAAAATTTGTTGGGCTTAGTAAACCCTCTTAGAGAACTTGAAAACAGAACCCGACCCGTTTAACGTTGAATAGCAAAACCCCATACACGTTCTTTTAGCCATTCTTCTGCAAGTTCCAAATTCCAATTCATAGTTACTTTGCAAGTTACCACGCAGTTACTCTCATTCCACCATGCATTTTCCTCCAATTTCTCAGCAACCAAACACCACCTGATTCTGTCATGAACTGCTTCTCGCTGATATCATCATACGCCGCCGTCGTCGGAAGCGCAGCTCGATTAATCGCCAACCGTTCCCCTCACGGCTGCTCTTTCCCGACGTTGTTAGAATTTCGAGGAGTTAGGTCTTTCCGTTCAGAATTCGTGTTCACCACTCGCTGCTTTTCAACGAAAAAAGGGCGCAAAAGTGGTTCTAGTTCTTCTCGGTTGCACAAGCCCGAACCTGAAGCACCAGTCATGGAGAAGGAGAAGGACGCTTTCTATGTCGTTCGGAAAGGGGACGTTGTTGGAATCTATAGTAGTCTCGCTGATTCTCAGGCTCAAGTTGGACCTTCTGTAATTTCTCTTCTGAACCTCTCATCATATAATCTTGGATTGAGTTTAATTTTCATATTCGGTCGTATTATAGTTGTCTTATATAACTTTTAAATTATTATTAAAAGCAAACAATCCTATCCTACTCGATGAAATGTGATGAATGACACAGTAAGGACATTCTAGTTAAATTCAATTTATTTTTACTCTTGTTTAAATGACAAGATTAAGTATTTGTGACTGTTTTGAAATTTTCTTGGGTAGCAAAATTGTTAAGTGAGGGGAGTGTTTGATTTCAACTGTGGAGTGGTTTGATTGACAGCTACTATGCCATCGGGAAAATTATTCTTATGCCCTTGTGATTTCTTGAAAGTTCACACTTTACCCCTGCCCCTTTTAATACTTGCATAACCCCTGCAGGAATACATCGGTAATGTCTTTCTTTGATTATAAGGATATAGTGTCAAGATATAATGTATTTCAAACAATTAAGAGGGTTACCATAATCATTATTTGTTAGAAAGCCAGGGATTCAGTTGAGATTTGCCAGTGTTAGGATAGTTACCCTATTTATCATGATTATATTGTGTCTAGGATTATGCTATTTATCATGATTATATTGTGTCTAGGGTTACCCTATTTATTATGTTAGTGTGTATCAATTAGGAAAACATGTTAGATCTTCTTTTCCTAAAAGTAATTCTAGTTTTTCCATCATCCATTCTGATATATGGGAACCTAGTCGTATCTCCTCCTTTGGTTTTAGATATTTTGTTACCTTTATTGATGAATATTCACGATGTACTTGGGTTTATCTTATGAAAAATCATTCTGAATTGTTAACTATCTTTACATCCTTTTTGAATGAAATCAAGAATCAATTTGGTCAAGTAATCAAAATATTAAGAAGTGATAATGCAAAAGAGTATTTCTCATCCTCCTTTTCTGCCATCTTGAGTTCCCATGGTATCTTACATCAGTCTACTTGTCCTCATACACCACAGCAAAATGGTATAGCAGAACGAAAAAATAGACACTTGGTTGAAACTGCTCGTACCCTTTTGCTTGGTGCCCATATTCCTGTCCATCACTGGGGATGCCATCTTAACTGCATGTTATCTTATTAATAGGATGCCCTCCTCCTCTCTTAATAATAAAGTCCCTTTCTCCATTTTGTTTCCTAATGATCCTCTCTTTCATACATCTCCCCGAGTGTTTGGCTGTGTATGTTTTGTTCATGACATGTCTCCAGGTCTAGACAAACTCTCCGCTCGCGCTCTCAAATGTGTCTTCTTAAGCTATTCTCGACTTCAAAAAGGATATCGGTGTTACTCTCCTGAAACTAAGAAGTATTACATGTCTGCCAATGTCACATTCTTTGAACAGACTCCTTACTTCTCTCCATCTGTTCAGGATGTTTCTATCCTCCAGCAGGTCCTTCCTATTCCAATGGCTGAGTCAAATAGCTCCACTGTCTCTGTCATTCCAAGTCTTGATCACAATCCTTCTACACCTGTTTCTCCACATACTGAGATCATCCCACACAGGGCCCCAATGGATAGTCCACCTCCCCAAGACAATGGTGAATCTCCTACTTCAGATTCTTCTCCCTCGTCACCTCCTCCCACGCCTCCTGGTGCAAATGATTCAGCATGGCCTATTGCCCTCAGAAAAGGTACTTGTTCCACTCGAAACCCTCATCCCATTTATAATTTTCTAAGCTATCATCGATTGTCGCCCTCCTATTTTTCTCTTTTATCCTCAGTGTCCTCTGTTGTTATACCCAAGAATGTGAAAGAAGCACTTGGTCATCCTGGATGGCGACAAGCTATGATTGCAGAAATGCAGGCTCTTGACCACAATAATACTTGGGAGTTGGTGCCCCTTCCCCCAGGAAAAATGGCGGTTGGTTGTCGATGGGTGTATGCAGTTAAAGTTGGCCCTGATGGTGAAATTGATCGGCTCAAAGCTCGACTTGTTGCAAAAGGTTACACTCAGGTTTATGGTCTTGATTATTGTGACACTTTCTCTCCTGTAGCCAAGATGACTACTATTCGTCTCTTCTTTGCCATGACAGCCATTCGTCACTGGCCACTTCATCAATTGGATATCAAGAATGTCTTCCTACATGGTGATCTTGAGGAAGAAGTTTATATGGAGCAACCTCCTAGGTTTGTTGCTCAGGGGGAGTCTGGTATGGTATGCAAATTGCATCGATCTCTATATGGCCTCAAGCAATCCCCACGTGCTTGGTTTGGAAAGTTTAGCTCCATTGTTCAAAAATTTGGGCTAAAATGCAATGAAGCAGACCATTCAGTTTTTTATTGTCATTCTTCTCTCGGGAAATGTGTTTACTTAATAGTATATGTTGATGATATTGTCATCACAGGAAATGATGCTGTTGGAATATCTCAACTAAAAGAGTACTTGTGTAGACATTTTCAAACCAAGGATCTTGGAAGTCTCAAATACTTCTTAGGCATTGAAGTAGCGCAATCAAAAGATGGAGTTGTAATCTCCCAAAGGAAGTATGCTCTTGATATATTACAAGAAACAGGCATGATTGTAGACCAGTAGACAGTCCCATGGACCCAAACCAGAAATTAAGGACAGAAATTAAGGACAGAAGAAGGTAAATTATTCTCCGATCCAAAGAGGTATAGGAGGCTGGTTGGAAAACTGATTTATCTCACTATTACAAGGCCAGATCTATCCTTTGCAGTTGGAGTGGTTAGTCAGTTCATGCAGGCTCCATGTGTTGACCATTGGAATGCTCTCATTCGCATTCTAAGGTATGTAAAGAAGGCTCCCGAGCAAGGATTGTTATATGAAGATAAAGGAAGCATTCAGGTCTCTGGGTATTGTGATGCAGATTTGGCAGGTTTACCTATTGATAGACGGTCTACTACAGGATATTGTGTTTTTCTGGGAGGAAACATTATTTCATGGAAAAGTAAGAAACAAAATGTAGTAGCTCGATCAACTGCGGAAGCCGAGTATAGGGCAATGGCATCACTAACATGTGAACTTATATGGGTGAAACAATTCCTTCAAGAGGTTAAATTTTGTGACATCCATACTATGAAGATGTATTGCGACAATCAAGCTGCTCTCCACATTGCATCAAATCCAGTATTTCACGAGAGGACTAAACATATAGAAATTGGTTGTCATTTTGTTCGTGAAAAGTTGTTAACCAAAGAAATATGTACTGAGTTTATTGGGTCAAACGATCAACTCGCAGATGTATTGACCAAGTCATTAAGGGGTCCTCGGATTGAGTTTATTTGTTCCAAGCTTGGTACATACAATTTGTATGCTCCAGCTTGAGGGGGAGTGTTAGGATATTTATCCTATTTTATCATCATTATAGTGTGTCAAGGGTTACCCTATTTATCATGATTATATTGTGTCTAGGATTACCCTATTTATCATGATTATATTGTGTCTAGGGTTACCCTATTTATCATGTACTTGTGTATCAATTTATTCTTATAAATAGAAGATTGTGAGAGGATCAATCAAGCCCTCTAGAATTATTTTACAGTTTCAATCTTAAGTGCCAGTATGTTACTGATCTTGGGGAGCATGTTTTTTCTTTGTTAGCAGTCGAAATTCATATTACCTTTTATTGTGCTTCAACATTACTCTTCATTTCATTGTGTTATTATCTGCTTGACTGGATGCAGTGGCTATATCTGTTTTGTGCTATTGAGGATAAGTTATTACTTTTTTCTGTCGGTAGTAGGTTTAAATATATGCTTCCTTGTGTCACTGGGTAGGTTTGCAATCCTCCTGTTAGTGTGTACAAGGGATATTCGTTATCAAAGGACACTGAGGAATATCTTGCCTCGCATGGACTAAAGAATGCATTATATACAATTAGAGCTGCGGATTTGAAAGAGGATTTGTTGGGCATGCTTGTTCCCTGCCCATTCCAGGTAAACAGCTGTTGCAACGCATTTGAATTTTAATTCTTTTCAACAAAGGCAAGGTTATCATTAGCTATATATGCTTGATCTCAAAGTAAGCATCCTTATTGTGAGTTGGTGATGTTTACTAATTTTTAACTGGGGGGAATTTGAATTGATGATAAAATATGCTCTCATGATGTAAAATCTTTCACATTCATATTACTAGTGCATTGGTCGATTGATGGGAGTAAGTCCTCTTTTACATGAAATTTTAACTAGACAAACTTATATATAGAATTCTTTAAATTCATAGGTATAGAAAGGTATATTTACTGAATGTATTGTGTGTGTTATGCAGACCACACAGTATGTATTTATACTAATTTACAAAATCAATTATAATAAATTTCTACCTAATAATCAGGAATCAATCATCCTAATTTCCTAGAATATGTAACTATTAATTTCCTACAAATCTGTAACAGCTAATTACATTCTAACAATAGGTTTTATTCCTTCCTGATTATAATTTTACATACAAAACCCATTCTGTGGTATTATGAAGTAGGTAGTCGGTTGTTGCATTTAAAAAGTTTGCTAATAAAGATATTGATCTATACTTATAGATGGCATGGCACATTTTTGTTTCCTTGAACTGTGTTTTCTCAACAGATATCCTCTTAATTTCCTTTAAAGTTTGAGGTTTGTTAATCAAACAAATAAGAAGATTTATTATGTATGTCCCAGGAACCTCCTACCAAAGAGGGCAAATCAAATATGGACGTATCTAAAAAGAGATCTTTGGGAGTGCATGGACAGGATGAGGTGAGATCAGTACAATTTGGAACTATAACACCACTATCAGCAAGGCAAAGTTCCAGGGTTATGTATCTGTTACTTACTGGCTATCACTTCTGTTACAATGATTAGTCATATGCATCTATCAAGTCTATTACTTCCATTGGAATTATTTAAATATTCTTATGACGTCCTCTCAAACCTTGTTTCTTTCATTCATCTTTGTAAATCATAACTTTATGTTATAGTTGACTGCATGGGATTGCATATCATGGAATCTTATAATGGTTTTGAAGCATTGTACAATGCTATATCTATGACGTAAAGATTTAACTTATTAAAAACTTAGGTCAATGTTTGGTAGTTGGTAATAACTCAATAAAAAGAAGATTACAGTACAGCTTTACTGGACTATCATCTGCATTGGATACTACACTTGATTTCCACCAATGAAACCTTATTTCTAGAGTCTGAAGTAAATTGTAGCATGAGAAAGTGTAGTGCCGCTGTGTGTAATGTCTGTGAAACCAGTTGTTTTTATTTCAGTGCACTGTCAAAACTTGTTTTTATTGTAAATATTTTGATACATTTATTTGCTTTGCAGAAAGCAATAGTTGAAGATCCCTTGAGAAAGCAAGTCAAGTTAGATCATAATGCTGTAACCGAAGCACCTTCACAAGCAACTGTAAGTGAAATCATATTGATACTCATGTATTTAAAAACATGTTTGCTTGACGCTTTCCTATTTCCAGAAAAGTTATACTTGCATCTCTTGCAAAAAACCTTCATGTGGTTCAGAATCTAGCAATCTAAATTGGTAAAGTTGAAAATTATGAACATTAGTATCCACATCATTTGCTGAAGAAGCCCTTGTAGAGGCTCAATATGCATGGTTTGGTAAACTGAAGAAGCCAAGATGCTAAGTTTTGAACCACTGGGTGTTTTCCAATTGATTTATAGTTGAAGGGGGCTTCCATGCATTTTAGCCAATAGTTATCATTTTAATTGGAGACTCAATTTATACTGTGGTCATTTGATGGCTCTCTTGTTGATCTCTGTACAATATGGAATGAAATGTTTTATAACTCATCAACTCATTTGATGCTTTTAGATCTCTCTTATTCTAGCATTCTAGTAAAATGTAGCCTCATAGTTGCCTATCCTTTTTTGGTTAATCAAACTTATGTATCATTGTGCAGCGGACTTGTATTCTTGAGTTTGATGGTGCGTCGAAAGGAAATCCTGGAAAATCTGGTGCTGGGGCTATTCTGCGAGCTATTGATGGAAGTTTGGTATGCATTTGATGTCTCTGTATCTAGTCATCATTAGCATACAACTATAATCTCTTTAACTATTTTTACTTTAAAGATTTGTAGGTTACGTGAAGGTGTGGGTGTGGCAACTAACAATGCTGCGGAGTATCGTGCAATGATATTGGGAATGAAATATGCTCTTAAGAAGGGATTTACTGGTATTCGTATCCAAGGTGATTCCAAACTTGTTTGCATGCAGGTTGGTTATTTTATATTCTTTTCTATGTTATTTTATTCTAGTATAGTAGCATTATTAAAGTTTTAATGACATTTACACCCCTTCATTATGTAATTCTATGCCCTTGGATTCTTTATGCAATAGCTACTGCCTGAAACAGATTGATGGTTCCTGGAAGGTCAAGAATGAGAACTTGTCTATATTATATAAGGTGGCAAAAGAACTGAAGGATAAATTTTCTTCATTCCAGATCAACCATGTTCTAAGGGTAGGTATAGTTTACTGAGCTATTGATGTAGATGGATTTACATGGTGTTTGTTATAAGTTATAGCTTTGATTTGGAGAAATAATTGTATATTTTTCAAAAGATCTCCTAGGAGCAGGCAAAAATAAGTAATTATACTTTCAAAATAAGCCAAAACTGATAATACACAATTGTCATTATCCAAAAAGAGAAAATTAATGTTTTCTGAAAAGCTGATAAAAGCATAAAATGAAGCATTGAAAAACTGAATAAAAATTTCAATAAGGTAATGCTCCTGTAACCTTCTTAATGGCGTGATTTCTCTCCCCCTTGAAAGATTTTTGTGCTTGCGAGATACAAATAAGTTGTAGGAACAAGTTTAATTCAAGTGGCCATCCCTTTAATTATTTAACACTACAAAAATTCAATGAAAGAAGAATCGTTTATTGCATATGCTTTGCTACAGAAGTGTTGTACTAAATTCTAATATACATCATCCCCTCTTTGGTAGAATGTGCTTTCCTAACGTCAATTTTATGATGACTTTATGAGCTTTATTTCCTTGTTAAATTTACTAGATAATCGAGTTTTGCATTTAAGTATTATATACGTATCAGAATAATACCACTGAAGGTTTTCTTTAAGCATTTCCTTAAAATAATTTTCTTTTTACCTTGTGAAGAACTTCAATTCTGACGCTGACGCTGAAGCAAATTTGGCTATCAACCTTGCAGGTGAGGTCTTGAGAATCTTTAGTCTTTTATATTCATTGATCTCTTGTTAAATGCATGTATTAAATTATTTTAAGCTTTCGCTGTTTATACAGATGGCCAAGTCCAGGAAGAGTGTGTATAATATTGACTGATGGCTGCTGCTGGGTGGGATTTGTTGCTGGAACACGTCTGCAGTTTGAAGAAGTGTCTCAGCAGTTATATAACTTATGGGCTCAGCGTTTTGAATTTCCATAACTTTTTGGCCGCAATGGAAGATTCCCATTACGACTTATAGACACTGCAATCATATCAAGTTGAGTTCTTTTTTTTCATTTTTGAGCATACTATCTTACAGTCTAAAGAAAACACGATTCTTGTTCAATAACACTAATATTATTACTTAGTTGAAAATGTTGTTTCATTATTAATTTTGTATCTATTCAGGCTCGATTTACATGCACGGTAGTGTTTCAATTATTGTAAGAATATTCTGTAAACTAATGCTTTCAACTCCTGCTAACCAGTGAAGTTGATATTGGGAGTATATTACGGTTATGTATTGATGTGGATCAGTTTAGATAGACACAAAGTTCAGACACTTTCTGTATTATATTAAATGACATGTAAAATTAATCAATTCATTACAAAAAAAATATTTAAAAATTATAAAAATATTTAAAAATACAATATGATCAACTAATAATAATATTAATGATATTTCAATAAAAAAATTACAATATCATACAACAATATATTATTATATTATTTATAATATTTTAATATTTTTTATTTAAAATAAATTTTTACAAGTTGAGTTTATGATTGAACTTTCAAATTTACGTAAATTTTCAAGTTTAATAACCTTTCTCAAGTTTAATAACCTTGCTTGGGACACATTGATTCTAATGAGGATGTAGCAATGGATCCATGGTGTTTTGAGGTAGATTGTCCCAATAAATGCAAAAGGAGTTGGGGTTTTCAAGGGCTACTATAGGAAATTTGTTAAAGATTATGGGAAATTGGCTAAACCTTTAACTGTTCTGACTAAGATAGATGAGTGTAGATGAACTTCTTTTGAACAACAAGCTTTTGACCACTTAAAGGAGAAGATCACAACAACCTCGGTTCTAGCTTTACAAAATTTCAACCAAGAGTTTGTAATTGAAAGTGATGCTTCAGGAGGAGGAATAGGAGCTATTTTCACGGACCAATCACGTATTCCAGCAAGGCTTTGGGGGAGCGAAATTTAGCTAAGTCTGCTTATGAGAAGGAGCTCGTGGCCATGGCATTGGCCATCCAATATTGGAGACTGTACCTGTTAGGCAGAAAGTTCATGGTGTCCACAGATTTAAAAGAGTTATTTTTACAGAAGATACTACAGGGGATCAACAAAATTTGTCTGCAAAGTTATCCAGGACCTCATTACTGGCCTACCGAAGTCCAAGGAATATGAAGCCGTTTTTGTTGTGGTGGATCATTTGTCAAAGTACAACCATTTTATCCCAACCAAACACCCATATACTGCAAAAATTTTGGTTCAGATTTTTGTCAGAAGTTGTAGACTGCATTGCATTCCAACCTCTTTCCTGGTTGACCGTGACCCAGTTTTTGTCAGCAATTTCTGGAAGGAGATCTTTAAATTGCAAGGAGCTCAGTTGAAGATGAATACGACCTATCACCTCCAAACAGATAGCCAAACACAAGTTACGAATAGCTATTTAGAGACATTTTAACGATGTTTCATCGCAGATCAGCCGCGGACATGGGTGGTTTGGATGTCATGGGCTGAATATTGGTACAACACCAATTTCCACAGTTCCATAGGAACCACACCTTTTGAGGTGGTGTATGGACGGCCTCCACCAGTCATTACCAGATTCCTTCCAAGGGAGACATGTGTTGAAGCCGTGCAGCGTGAGCTGTTAGACCGTGATGAGGCACTAAGTCAGCGGAAGCAACATCTGCTTCGATCATGGAGAAAAAGTTTCAGCATAGGAGTATGGGTGTTCCTTAAGTTGAAGCCTCATAGGCAACAGACCTTGAAGTCTGAGATTTGTCCTAAGCTTGCTCCTAAGTACTATTGTCCTTTCCAAATTACGGGGAGACTAGGGGCTGCGGCTTATAGACTTCAACTTCCTCCGGAGTCACGTATACATCCTGTATTCCACGTGTCACTAAAACGTTGTTGGGACTTCGATATTGAGAAAACTTTGCCTCCCGGACTGGATTTGGAGATTGTTCGAGATGTTGTACCTGCTGCAGTGTTGGCTACACTCTGTTGGAACTGGCTCTGGGCAAAATCTGATTTCTGTATTTTCCTTTCGTTTGCCATTCACTAATACTGGGATTTATTCCTTTCGTATGAATTGTTCTTTCTATTATAATAACTATTCTGTCTTTGGGTTTCCAACAGTTTGTTTAGAAATAATTAAATATCAATTGGTGAAGAGTTAAGGCAATGTGTACAAACTTTGACAAGAAGTTGAAAAGAGGATGAAAGCATGGTAAACAGTGAACGAATTAAACCTCTATCTGCATTTTGTTGTCCATCTTAGGCTCAGGTTATTTTCTCTTTCCCTAAAAGGAATACACGTTCTAATATAAATAATTGCTAATAAATAACTATTTCAAAATCAACAACTCTAACAATCCTAGACCAAAAAGGCACTAAAGAAATGGATATCAAAACTACTCATTTAGGTCTCTTACAGCAAAAGCACCACAGTTGTAACAGGACCCTATTTACTATTTCTTATCAACTTTATTCCATTCTCTCCAGTCTTTGTCCACGTTATTTTGTGCCCAAGTGATAGCAGCACGTGCAGCTATTGGTCCACCAGGAAATCCTTGCTCGTTCAGGGTATCCGCCATGTCAACGAAAGGAAGGACCAGAAGTGTACCAGGACCTCCATACTCGGAGTGTAAGAAAGTGCTAAAAATCTACTCCATTAAACATAAATCACACAATTCAAAGCAGGGTTAGTATGGACACAAATATTTCATTAGTCAACTCAACTCAAATAGCAATGGTGCACATAGAAAACTATCAGTTGAGCTGAATTCAAGAACAAGACATTCCGAATGCACAGTTCCAATTACTAAAATATGGAAATATTACAAAATAGACAAATAAAATCACATCTTCCCTATTTTCTTTTCCTGGTTGTTTAAAAGTCCTTACATTGTCAACTCCCTAGTTTCATAAACTAATACAGGAGTTTAACTCAGCTTGTAAACTTTCACAATCTGATAATAAAAATAGATGAAACAAGTTTAAGTGCAAGTAAAACAACCTAGAACACGGGTTTCTCTAACATACACATAAAATCTCTCTTACGATGCCAAAGCATAATAGAGATGACTACTTATCTGAATTTTATATATACAAATTAAATATTTTTTATCAGAGGCATATTAATGTTCGAAAGCCAAATTACTCAACATCCATGACATATTCATGATTAACAGTAATAGGCCACGGGTTTTAAGCAAAACCTACAAGAAATAACAACAAAAGTCAACGAAAAAACCCATTCAAAAGACTTTCATAAACATTCAATAAAAGGAAGAATGGGTACTGCACAGAGAAAAGAACAGGAAAAGTTGAGAGGTTAGAATTAGATGTGTAGGTAACTACATCTAATGAAGGATCTTCTAAATCCAGAGATCTCAATGAAGCTGTCATTGAGGTCAAAATGAGATTTCGGAAAGCCTCACTCTAGAGTTGTTGTCATGGTATGATTGCTATTTGAAAATACACCACTAGTTCAATATATGTATCAGAAGACGTTAGTTCATATGCTGAGGGAAACCTAATGTAATAATTCGCATCACTTCTTGGTGACTAAGATCAGAGAAACCAAAAACTCAACCAGGAAACATCTATAAAGGATCATTCATAACTTACTTCTCCAATAAAGGTGCACAAATACATTGCATGCAAGGTGACAAGGAATGCTTTTAATGATTCTTTAGCATGCTGAGAATCATACTACTATAACCAACTAATCATTAAATCATATTCCCACTCCCAAATTCATGGTAGTTATTGTAGGTTCTTTCCCAAATTGAAAAAAGAAATACATAATTCAACTCAACAAAGGGTAAAGAAACAAAAAAAAAAAACATGAGGATAACCAAATTAACGAAAGAAAAAAAGGGGTAGTAGGGGACATGAAGAAGGAAACCAACGAACCTCAGTGCAAATTCCTACAACTTCCTCAACGGATTCTCCATATATATCCTTCTTTGTAAGCTTTTGGTGAAGGTGGCTTTTGAATTTTTCCGTCTCCTGCAAAAGAGAAGCAAAAATAGAAAGAAATTGGAAAGCGAAGTTAATTTATTAGTTAACAAATAGAGAGAAGAGAAGAAAAAAATGGAAGAGACAACTGACGGCATCTGCGAATTCGGGAATTGGGTCAGGGAATTTGTACTCAGCAGCTCTCACAAGGAACCTTTTCGTGGATGAAAATGGTAAAGTTGGGAACTTTCTTCTTCCTTTGACAGAAGGAAATGAGAAGCGGTGCTGTTTAAATGTGGCAGAGGTTGAGATTAAGCGGGGTTGCAAGAAGCACAAGGGAGTGGAGGAAGGAAGCAAAGAAGCAATGGTTGAGGAAGAAGATGAAGAAACGGAGAAGGGTGGAAGAGAAGCAGAAGAACTCATTCTGCAAATCGCCTCCTTCTTCGTTATCTCTTCGCTAGTTAGTTCCCTCCGTTTACTCCTATTCCTCCTAAGCTTGTATATTATCAATTTTTTAATATTTTTAAATAAGGTATAAATCCTTTTTAAATTAATTTTATCCATCCCGTTATATATACATAATAGTAAAATACTTACCAAATCAAAAGTTAGATCTTTAAAATATTAAAATTATCAAATTGTTAATTAATTATTTTTATTATCATCATAGTTATTATTATTGTTATTATTAACATATTTAATATTTAATAGTTACTTTTAAATATTTAATATTTAATATCATCATAATTATTATTATTATTGTTAATTAAAATATTTAATAGTCATATGAGGTGTTATTACATTTAAAATCAATTCTTTTATAGAATGTGAGGTAAATATGTTTCGTATTTATATTAAATATATAATTAATTCATAACCAATTATGTTTTTTAAAATAATTTTTTGTTTCCAAACTTATATAAAAAAACACGTATGCAAATTATCTTATCCATTATTAACCTAATCAGGGGACATTACAAAACTTTACTTTCTTACAAACATAACATACATAATGTTGATCTCCATTTTCTTTGGAATATTTGATAAAATAACGAAAATTAAGTTGCTTTACATAAAGAGAAAAAAATGACTATAGTGAAAATTGAATTGAATGGTATGTATGTATATATGTATGTATGCATGTATGTATGTATGTATGTATGTATGGATGTATGTATGTATGGATGTAGGAAAATGTTATTTGGACAACGAAATTTTGACACTGATTTCACAACGCCACGTGTCGGCTCTGCATTGGCTAAATAATTTGAAAATAAAACAGAGAAAGGGTTACGGGGCGAGGGGTATTTTGGGATTTTCAGACTAAAATTTTAAGTTTTGGGTTTGGCGGTTTAGGGTGGGAAAGACGTGCGTTCAACCCTTCCATCTCGTGTCTTGCTCTCTCGCTCTGTCGTCCATCTTCGAAGCTTCCATCTTCGCTGTCGTTCTCTCCTCCGTCTTCAATACGTGCGTTCAACCGTTCGATATTCTCTGTGGCTGTGTGGTCCATCTTTACCCTAATACGGGCGTTGAACCCTTCCATCTTTTGTGTGGGTCTGTCGTCCACAGGGAAACCCTTCCATCTTGTGTGTCGCTCTGTCCTCCATCTTGCCCTTGAAACAAGATTTGGAAACATGGACATGGTCATCACTACAAGGTTTGATGCGTTGCAATCGCGCGTTGGGAACATTGAACAACAACTGCAACACTTCCAAAGTGCTTCTGAAAACAATCCTCAGACTTAGAATTGGTTGTTTAGGCTTTATTTTCTGCATTATAAAGAACTATGTACCACAGTTCCTACTTTGATAATTTCAAGTCTTTAATTTAATGAAGTTGTTTACTTTAAAACTGGTTCCTCAATTCTCGACATTTATTATGTAATGTTCAATTTATGATACACTTAATACCATTGCAGTTGTGAGTAAAACACCAATACCACTAACCAATACCACTTAATGACATTGTAGTTGTCTGTAAAACTAAAACACTGTTGAACCAAAGTAGTCAGCTGTGGTGTCATGGGTGATCATTGGCAAAAATTGTTACTTTCAGACACAAGTCCACTTGTATTTACTTGGTGTTGGTGTTTCAGTGGTGGTAGAGAGTGGAAAGTGATGGGAGGTGACCCCAAGAAGTGGAGAAGAAGCCATTCTTACTTAGGGGACCAAGTTGGACAAGTGCAGAGCTAATATGCAGAAAAAACACTATGGTAATCGTTTACAGTGTCCTTGTAATCGATTACAGTGTCAAAAAAGGTGTAAACTTGATTTCCAAGGCATAATTTGAAAGGTCTTTGAGTCTAGATTCCAACAAAACAAGAATCAACTCATTTGGAGTTCGGTGGAGAAAGATATGAGCAAAAGAATAAGCAAAGGTAAGAGTTGGCAAAAATATATGAAACGCTAACTTGAAAGAATAAACTGTAACAACTCAGATGTCCAAAAATTACAAATTAGTAGTCATTGGAAAGATTTTTGAGTCTAGTTTCTAATAAAAAAAGAATCACATCATTTGGAGGTCGGTGGGAAAAGTTATCAGTAAAATAGCCAGCAAAG
This sequence comes from Vigna angularis, assembly GCF_016808095.1. NCBI lineage: Eukaryota > Viridiplantae > Streptophyta > Magnoliopsida > Fabales > Fabaceae > Vigna > Vigna angularis. The sequence goes on from NC_068970.1 coordinate 34,227,105, forward strand.
GTCAAAGTTGACAGCATGTTATCTCACCCAAGTTGCTCATCTCATAAACATTGTTTTTTTCCTCCATCATGGGGTGCCAAAACATCACTTCTCACCCTATACTCACACTTAACAACAAAATCAAGTGAAAACCATGGGATTTATGCCAAAAAATTAAAAATTTTGACTATGGTCACCTAGGTTACCACAACTGACTCCTCCAGTACAAGTTTTTGTACAAATCCTGAATTTTGTTCGTGTAATCGTTTACAGTGTCCTTGTAATCGATTACAGTGTCAAAAAAGGTGTAAACTTGATTTCCAAGGCATAATTTGAAAGGTCTTTGAGTCTAGATTCCAACAAAACAAGAATCAACTCATTTGGAGTTCGGTGGAGAAAGATATGAGCAAAAGAACAAGCAAAGGTAAGAGTTGGCAAAAATATATGAAACGCTAACTTGAAAGAATAAACTGTAAGAGTTGGCAAAAAACCATGGGATTTATGCCAATCATACTGGTTTTCACAATGGTCGCCCACGTTAACCTGACTGACTACCTCTGTTGGACTTTCTGTACAAAACCTTATTTTCTCTCGGGTAATCGTTTACGAGGGAGTTGTAAACGATTACCACAGCCTTTCTTCAGCACTCTCAGTCATCCCTTGCACAAGTTGCTACCCCCACTCATGAGGGGTCACTCCACACTCCTTGGGACATAATCACATCACCAATCACCCTCTCCCACCACTGAAACACCAGGACCAGCCTAAGACAAGTGCAAAAGTGCCTAAAAGTCACTTTTTTTTACAATGGTCACCCCTGTGAATCTGACTAACTACCTGTGTTGGACTTTTTGTACAAAACCTTATTTTCTCTCGGGTAATCGTTTACCAGGCACTTGTAAACGATTACCACATCCTTTTTTCAGCACTCTCAGTCATCCCTTGCACAAGTTGCTCCCCCCACTCATGAGGGGTCACTCCACACTCATTGGGACATAATCACATCACTAACCTCCCTCTCCCACCACTGAAACACCAGGAACAGCCTAAGACAAGTGCAAAAGTGCCTAAAAGTCACTTCTTTTGACAATGGTCACCCCTGTCACACTGACTGACTACCTGTGTTGGACTTTCTGTACAAAACCTTATTTTGTCTCGGGTAATCGTTTACCAGGCACTTGTAAACGATTACCACATCCTTTTTTCAGCACTCTCAGTCATCCCTTGCACAAGTTGCTCCCCCCACTCATGAGAGGTCACTCCACACTTCTTGGGACATAATCACATCACCAACCACCCTCTCCCACCACTGAAACACCAGGACCAGCCTAAGACAAGTGCAATAGTGCCTAAAAGTCACTTTTTTTGACAATGGTCACCCCTGTGAATCTGACTGACTACCTGTGTTGGACTTTCTGTACAAAACCTGATTTTCTCTTGGGTAATCGTTTACCAGGCACTTGTAAACGATTACCACATCCTTTTTTCAGCACTCTCAGTCATCCCTTGCACAAGTTGCTCCCCCAACTGATGAGGGGTCACTCCACACTCCTTGGGACATAATCACATCACCAACCACCCTCTCCCACCACTGAAACACCATGAACAGCCTAAGACAAGTGCAAAAGTGCCTAAAAGTCACTTCTTTTGACAGTGGTCACCCCTGGCACCCTGACTGACTACCTGTGTTGGACTTTCTGTACAAAACCTGATTTTCTCTCGGGTAATCGTTTACCAGGAGTGTGTAAACGATTACCACAACCTTTCTTCAGCACTCTCAGTCATCCCTTGCACAAGTTGCTCCCCCCACTCATGAGGGGTCACTCCACACTCATTGGGACATAATCACATCACCAACCACCCTCTCCCACCACTGAAACACCAGGACCAGCCTAAGACAAGTGCAAAAGTGCCTAAAAGTCACTTTTTACAATGGTCACCCCTGTGAATCTGACTGACTACCTGTGTTGGACTTTCTGTACAAAACCTTATTTTCTCTCGGGTAATCGTTTACGAGGGAGTTGTAAACGATTACCACAACCTTTCTTCAGCACTATCATTCATCCCTTGCACAAGTTGTTCCCCCCACTCATGAGGGGTCACTCAACACTCCTTGGCCTCACAGGACATCACCCCCCACTCAAATTATGATTCAAATGAACTGGTTTTCACATAAGTCACCCATGTTACCCATAATGACCACTCAAACACCAACATCTTACAAACAAGCCTGCAACTTAGCAAACACAAAACTTTACCACATTCTGAAATCCACAAACCCACAACTCATAATAACAATGGTATTCAAAAAATAAAATATGAGACCAACTCAAACAAAAACTCAAATTTTATATCATTCAAATAAATCCGATACATTACACTTTGTTTTCTTAATCTATTTACAATGATTACAATGATCATTTACTTTCCATTAATCAACTAAATACACATATCACTCATTTTTTATTCTAAGCACTACGGTTCCGGTGTATGGAGTCCTAAGTGCTCTTCCCTTGTAACGCATTCGGGATCCAACCCTAACATACGTCTTCAAAGGTTGTTCATTTCCGTCGTCGGACAATGGTCACCGGACCTTGCCATTCAGCACGATAACTTGTACGAAAAACACCACCTTTACGAAAATGGAGGGAGACAACACCACGCACACAGAACAATCACATACAAAGCTAAGTCAAGAGGCACGAAACACGACCTTCAGGAGATGGGACCTTCACGAGACGGGAACTTCGTTTCCAATGAAACAGAGAAAGGGGTATTTTCGGATTTTCAGTTAAAAGAAGGGTTACGGACTTCCATTTCGAAGGTTTTTATAAAATATTTTTTTTAAACCAAACCAATGAAAATAGGACACGTGGCGTTGTCAAAAAAGTGTTAAGAAATGGTTGTTGGAATATCGCGATCCATGGATGTATGTATGGATGTATGTACTGTATGGATATCCGTCATGGCAATGGACCGGTCGGGGAGACAATTAACAACTCAGTAATCAATTGGTAAAGATAACCATTAAGGTAATTAAAGGATAATCAATAATAGTAACCGTCATTGATTGACAGTTAATGGATTAATGAAAGTTGATAAACTCATTTTAAATATATGTTTAACAGAAAGTTAGGTAACTAATTCTGATGACTAACCTTTATTACAAGATTATTATGCAAAGTCATTAACTTGAGTTATAGAGTGTTTTCTACTAGGATAAGGAGAAGAGAGAGAATAACGTAACTGGATGATAGAGCGAACAACTTTGAATGTTTTGGAATAGAGATCTCAATCTTACCGAAACAAAATATATATATATATATATATATATATATATATATATATATATATATATATGTGTGTGTGTGTGTGTGTGTGTGTGTGTGTGTGTGTGTGTGTGAGAGAGAGAATTTAAGCATATATTTTAAACATAAAATAGTAGAAACCAAAACTTATGAGTTTTTATGAATTTATTCAACTGTTAATTTTAAGGTAATTTATCATAAATTATGTCAATTTTCTATCAAACTTTTATTTTGTTTGAATTCATACTTTTTTTTGAATGATTGAAAAGTAAATATCTCATTTATAATTTAACTAATGAATTTTGTTATTTTAGTGACCAAGTTATGGGATTAAGTCAACTGCTTATTATATTATATGTCTTGAAGATTTGTTTGTCTTTGTCATCATTTTTCTTAAGTGTTATTTTGGTTAAATTAGAAGGTTATTTATAAAAGGTAGTTTAATACTAAAGTTAGTAAAAATTTGGTCGTTCAAGTAATTAATGTATATTAAATGTAATTATCTATCTTTTTATCTTAAACCTCAATTTATAAATTTTGAAATAGGCTTTGAATTAGCGTTGGTCTAATTACGACCCAATTGATGATAATCATGTTTTGCTTTAAGCTAATTAATGTCAATGGTAATTTCTTAGTGCTTAAACCATTTGACTCATCGATAATAACTGATCGTCTGTTCATTTATCTATAGCTGATTGTCTGATTATACGATACAATTTGTAAACAAGTTATTCTCTCGTCCCATATATAAAATGTTTACCAATTATTGGCTTAATCAAGTTTAGTTTATAGAATTCTTTTTATCATTTGTTTTTCAATCACTTAAACACCTTAACTCTAAAGACCTATGTTATCTCTAGTTCATTCTTAAATTTATTGTGATTTCTCAATCACAATATAAGAACGCATATCTCCTTTTATATTATACTTCTTTATAGGACTCATTTACAATTAGAAATACCTACTTGATCTCATCTATCATATAATTACTAAGGCATAAATTATCTCACCCTGATCTCTAATCTCATGATCTTTGAGCATCAATATTTTTCCATAAATGTTTACCTATCCTTTTATCTCATTACAAATATTTACTTCCTTGTAATATTTTAGGAACTTTTAATTATATATATATATATATATATATATATATATATATATATATATATATATATATATATATATATATATATATATATATATATATATATATATTGTAAAACAAAATATTAGAAAATGGCAACTTATACTTCAAGTTATAGAGAATGTTAACTTTTCTAAAAAACAATCAATTTAAAGCAGAAAGTCATTACTTTATCATTATATTATTAATATTTATTGTCAAAAGAAATCAATAAAAGCAGGAAGGCTCTAAAAAAATTGAAGATATGTTAAAGTTTTTAAATTTGACTTAATTTTTTACATATAATGAGATGTGTTAATATCAAATTACGAGAGAGACAAAAATAAATCAACTTTTTCTCTTATAGATATGATATTAAGCATTATTCGAGAAGAGTGACCAATTTCGATGGATGGAAGGACATATTTCAATAATTTAAAATGCGTTCCCAATCATGTTCAAAAATAAAATGGTAATTATTTTGAATATACCAGATTTTTATAAAAAAATAAGTAAAAGATAAAGAACCGAAATATCTTTTAAAAAAAGATTAAAGGTAAAAATGAATGTTATAAATAAATATAAAATATTAAGTATAATTTAAAAAAAAAACTATATATCATGGTATGTAAAATACGCCATTATTTACTAAGGTAAAATATAAATAAAACAAAATATAATTTATATTAAAAGAATTAGATAAAGCATAGTTACAATTTCTACACAAATTTGGGTTCAATTATTAAAATTTCAGAAGAAAATAATTACTAAATAAATTCCGTTGCTGAGTGGTAATATTAAAATGTATGATCTAACCTGCCACATATTCTGATTAAACTCAGATATTAACTAGCAATTATACATGCCAACAATGGGTCATACACTTAACAAGTAGTGTACCCTATTTTTGAGTTCAAACTCCAAATGCAACATAAAAATGTGCATGTTATGAAAGTCATTCAAGGGAGAATCACATTTTCTTCGATGCGAATACAGGGTTCGTTCAATTTAAAGGGCCGCCATTTAAGAAACACAGACAAAAAATTAAGATTCAAAAATATAAACTTGACATATCTTGAAAATTTTCCGAGCTCCATAACAACTACTTAAGCATCCACAAGCTAAAGACAGATCACTACAATATGTAATCAAGGTCACAAACAACTATCTGTTTCCTCCATCAGATAACACAGCACAATAAAATGTCAAAGGCTATATAAACTGTACTGTGTGATTAATCCTCTTCTCTTTCGGGAGGCAAACCACAAGGCAGGAGCATTTTCTGCACAAAAGATAGAACTTGTCATATAAGGAATAGCTGATGACTGAAGAGTTGTAAACAACGACACTAAGGAGAAGGTTAACATGACAACAACAAAAATCAGAGTTCTCTATTAAAAAAAAGGGACATTCTCCGTGTTCTCATTCTCTATAAGAGACCTTTTCCATTTTTCTCCCACTTCAATCTCTTCATACATCGCTCTCTATAATTTTGGCTATCTTTCACTCCGACATTCATAGTGTTCAGAACACCCATGCCACCCTCCCATTTGTGAGGTTTACTGAGAAAAAAAACGAGGCAAACCTTTTGCACGTGTATGGTGTGTAAGTTGTACCCTGGTTCTCGTGGTTACAAAGGAATGCAAAATTTATTAAACATAGTCTTACATTAGTGTTGGGAAATTAAGTACAAGCTCACTGGAACAAGTTTAAAGAAAAACACAAGAATGCTTAGAATACCATTCACAAACAGCAGCTTGAAGAAGAAACAAAGCATACATACTAGAAACAATTTAGCATCGTTTAATTAGAGGATTAACGAAGTCTACTCTACACCCACAAAAAATTACTTTGAAACGAGTTTCTCTCTGTCGGAGATACAGTTAAAGCTTCATAGATTACAATCACTCTCACATACAATGAACGTATAATTTCTTTCTCTATTATCGTTTGGTACATAAGATTTCTCTCTCTCTCTCTGAAAAGAAACAATAAAATGTTTTCCTTGTTTTCTTAAAACAAATGGCCCATTGGTAAGTTGCTTTTGAGTATCTTTCCTAAAATATAATTAATCTTATTTTAGATTTTATATGAAGAGATAAAATGATTGATGGTTCTTAATAAAGAAATTGCATTATGCATATGCAAAAGACCCGGTGTCCTACGTTTTGGACATTGGTTGCGTTGAGGAGTCATGCATGCTCCATAGCTCTTAAACAAAAAAACTACTCATCCCTCCCTACACTTTCCTGATAACCCCTTACCCCCGGGCCAAAATAACACCCTCCAAAACACGGGTAATTAAAAGAGAGTTCTAAATAATTATGACTAGTACTTAGCAGACGAGCAAGTTACTGATCGCAAATAGTCAGAACAAGGTAAGTCCAAATGGGATATTTCGTTGAATAGACAGATCAAAATCCCATAATTTGGATATTAGGCTACCAGTCTGATTATGCATTTTCTATATAAAATACAATGACCCTTGAATTCACTATAGGACACGACAGTGCAAGCGGTTACTTGTATCCTATTTATCAGAAACAACACTCTCTGAAAAGAAATAACAACAAACTAATAAGCAAGCAACATGTATCTATAGTTACAGAACTATGTACCTAGAATAAATTCACATATAAGAATGGAAAAAATAAAACAAAAAAGGACAACCTCTCTAAAATAACAGGAATAAAGGTATTCAAAATGACAATAATAAAGGGATGCAACAAGTTTACGAAGTTCACTTCCTCAACAAGCAAACAATAACAGCAGCACTCAAGAACCTCATCAGAAAAGCATTACAAGTAACAAGTGATTTTCTTTTCATCTTTTGTTTCAAAAGCCCATAGACAACCTGGTTGGTCGAAATATATTTCACTACAAAGAAATGTTAGCAACGCACTCTTGTCTATGCAATTGGGCAAAATTAACATTCAGTTACACTAGTAACTGATCCCACTCCTCGTTCATGAACTCTCCGAATACAGTAGAACACTGAAAAAAAAGTGTATTGCTAGCATTTATCTTTTCCTAAGATGACAGTGAAACAAATAGTGGTTATAGATAAAGACCTGATTCAATATCAAGGTAGAAGACAAGGCGCCTCTATTATAAAGTAGAACAAAAAATGAAACTATGTTGGGGAAACAAAGAAGAAAAAAACACATATGTCCAGAGAGAAAGATAACCTGCATAAAGCTATAGCGTTCCCTTCCGATAGATTCATTTTCAGCAATACCAAAGTATGCCAGTAAAGGGTAGTGGCCAATGTATGATGCATAGCTATCACGTTGAATGTTCACTGCCCATTCACTGCAAACACATACAAGCAAGAAAAACAAACGATTGGAAAATAATTTATAAAAAGATTAAAAGAAAACAAATTTAGAATGAATTTTGGGGAAAAAAGAGTGAGAGCGAAACTGACAATCTGTTCAAATCGGCATGACCAGTTCCAACATATTTGGCTTGTAGATGCTCGAGCTGAGAGTTGATGTTAAACCTATCACTGGCCTGCATAAAACGCCCAAATTAATTTTTGCATCAAAATTTCAAAACCCTAATAAACTCCATATCACCCTCTGATTGGAAAATTGAAAAGTAAAATAAAAAGTTGTATTGCAGCCTTGGGAAGAAATTGGTAAAAGAGTGTACCTGCATGGTGTGTGATTAGTGGGTTGAATGGAGTTGCTATGAACCAAATTACTCCACCAATGCTTAAGGATAGATACTGGGAAGAGAGGGTTCTTGGTGGAAGCGCCTGAGGAAACCCTAGAATGATGCAGAGACACTATCTTGACCGATTAATCGGTGGAACAAAGGTTTTAAACGGTGGAAAAGAGGAATGAACGGAGGGAAACAGGTTCAATCGGTGGAAAGTGATGTTTAATCGGTGAAAATGGAATACAATCGGTGAAAGATGGTGGAAAACCTAGAAATAGATGTTCGAGGGCTTAGGAACTCGAGGCTGGAAGAGGAAAATGCAGATCTGTGAAGGCGATGAAGATTTACGAAGGAGACGAGGTGGTTCTGTGATGATAATGGTTGGCTATGAGGAGAGAATTGTCTAAATAAATAAATTTGATGGTTTAATTTTATATTTCTTATTATTTTATAAATTAAAATTAATATTATCAACTATATTTAATGATAATGTGGGATTTAAGGTGATGTGTAACGTAACTAAGTAAAATCATTACATTATTAATAAAATATAAAAGTTAAATTAAATTTGATCGTATTTACTCTGAAGTTATATTTTACGATAAAAGATTTGGATTTTGACAAAAAAATATGAAAAAAAGAAAATCATAAAAGATTTATTACAAAATTATAAAAGCTAAATTAAATTTATCATATTTACTCGTCTGAAGTTATATTTTACGAAAAAAGATTTGGATTTTGACAAAAAAAAATTGAAAAAAAAGAAAATCATCAAAAATTTATTACAAAATTATATAAAAAAGTTTCTATAAATTATTTTTAATTTTGGTAGAAATTCATTTAATTTTTTTCTATTTTTCTCTGCTATTTTTTTTAGTTTGTCCCCATACAGAAGTGATAACATTGGTTTAAGTTTGTCCAATCAGAAGTGATAACTTTGGTTTTATTTTGTATTTTGTGTAGTTATAATAAGATAATGAAACTTATAGCTAAGAAAATGTAACTAATATATATTTTTATATTTTATTATTTTTGACATTATAATGTGATTTTGTGAAAACCTTTTTAAATGAAAATGTAAATTTCTTTTTTCTCGTATTAAAGAAAAAAATCAGACTCTTTTAAGAAAAATTAGAATGAAGTATTTATTTATGTCAAAAAGGAGTTTTCTTTCTCTAAATTTTTTGTATTTTTTTACAGAGATTTCACTCAAATTTCATTTTCTCTTTGAGCATAGACTTTTGAAGTACCTTGAAAATACTAGAAAGGATTGAATAGTGAAAATTTTTTGCAACTCTTCTAAATTAACACTTTATCGAGCTTTTGAAATTTTTTTAAAATAATTGTAGGCTCAACTTAATTGGATTTTGTAATAATTGTTTTTAATGTGTTATTCAGAATATATATATATATATATATATATATATATATATATATATATATATATATATATATTACAGAGGTTTATTAAGAATTTTCTTTATGAAATAAATCGTTTAGCTTGAAAGATTCTTGTGTTTGGAAATAAAATCAATTACAAGTTTTTACAAGATGATCGTTTAGCTAAGAGAAGAGATAATTGCACAACAGATTCTATACTGGTTCGTTCCAACTAAGTTATGTCTAATATCTTCCGTTGAGAGTTCCACTATAATCTTCACCTGATTACAAATGAGTATTAGCACCATTGTTGATACTTAGCAATCCTGTCGAGATTTTGTTTGAGTATTCACATCATGGTACTTAACAACCTTAGCCGAGATTTCCTTTGAGTATTCACATCACTCATGGTACTTAACAACCTTGCTAAAATTCCTCAACTCAAACAAAGTTCACTTGTAAGTATTTTAATTCTCTTAAGAATTACAATCAACTATTGCTTACAAGTAGTTCAGACTATATCTCTCTCACAGAGAGGATTTGATTACAATACAAAACAGTCTAAACACTCACAAACGTTTCTCTCTTCTCTTTTACAATCGTGAGTAATATGACAATGAAGCTTGAGAGTATCTCTTTCTCTTTTTCTGTTCTGTTCTCTTTTATTTTCTTAGCTCATATGTATTTTTTCTTGAGCTCTTTCTCTTCTTCTTTTCAGGATGAATATGTGTTGTAAACTTTTCTTTTCTTATGCTCTTGAGCTATTCTCTTGATTTTCTTCTTGAAAAATTTTCTATTTATAGGTTTCATGGATATATGTTCATTAGACTCAGTTTGTAGTGTTTTCTTGATACTTGTGCTTTTTCTTTTTTCTTTGCCCAGCAGCCGTTGCGTAAGTCAACTTTGTTAGAGCAAACATGCTTTTTGAGACTTTGCTTTAAGTGAGGAGGAACATTTTGTGAATATCTTCTTTGTCTGTAACGTCCACTTTTGAGACTTTGCTTCAAGGGAAGAACATTTTGTGAATATCTTCTTTCTCTCTAATGTCCACTTTTTAATATTTGAATATTGAGTATTTAATGTCATTTAATGCTGACTCAGAACAATAAAGTTCTTTTTTATTTTCTACCATTAGATAACATTTTAACATTTTTTGATCAAGCTTTTCTTTAAGGATATCAAACATAGATATATACTTCAAAGAGATATTTATTAAACTCATGACATCATTTAATGAAATAAACTTCTTTAGCTTTTGCATTAAATTTTCTTACATAATTTAATATTTAAGTCTTTTAATATGTTTTATCAAATACATTATCGGACCTATTTTTGTTTTCAAAAGACACTGAATACCTATTCAAGATATTATACTTATTTGCTTACTTTGAATGTTTTAATAGTTTTACCCTTGTATTTTCAATTCCTTATTTCTTATAATCTTTTATTCAGAAAAGTATTCAAAAACATATTTTAATTATATCATAACATCTTATAAACACGCAATCAACTTTAGATGCAAATTGTCGCTTAATTATTAAAATATTTCCTTACTTTTTACAAAACTAATGAATGAAATATATGTTTGGATACTTATAAAATTGGAGCATATATATTTAATTTAGTTTTAAAAACTAATCATATTTATAATTTAAAAATTTATCAATATAATAACAAAAATAACTTTAAACTTAACTCAAATATATAAAATCAGTTTATAAAATAAGTTTATAAAATAAAATTTACAATTATATATATATATATATATATATATATATATATATATATATATATATATATATATATATATATATATATATAATCAACACGGAATCTCCAATAGTAAGAATCCAAATTTACATATCAATTCTCAACAAAAAGAACTAATTTTAAGAGTTTTTAGAAGTATGCCTACCTATTTGTAGTTTTTGAAGTAGTAGAACACATATTCTCTACAAACAACTTCAAAAATTATGCTCAGATGAATATCAAACTTTCATTTATAATTTAGCTTTTTAAGAAAGATAAATATTGTGAACAAAAGTACAGTGACTTGATATTCCAGCCTCTAAAACAAGGAGCACACGACCTCGGGTATTTGACATACCCCAATAATGTGATATATAATTTCCTGTTCATTGTAACAGTGGGGTTTTCATCTTAAAGCAAGCATGACTTCAGCAATAAGTGGCTTCTCTTAGACAGTATAAATTCCAAACTTTAACTTTAAACCAAACACTTCAGTTGCCTCACTTCATTAAGATCAGATGGAGCTTTTTATTCAACCAATAAAAGCAACAATTTAATCAACATTTTTTCTTTACCTTTGCAGATCATGATGCTAGAGTTGTAGGTGGACAATTATCAACGGAACAAGCCAATATATCCCTGTACTCCCTGGATATTCTGAAAGAGTCATAAACTTGTCCATCACTGCTTTTCTTGTATTCAAGCAACAGGTTTGATTGGTCAAATGCTGTAAGCTTGACAAATCCAAAGTCATGGTCTTTAAATATACTCCATCTGGTGTTTATGGGAGCAAATTCAGCAAGGGATGCTCCTCCTCCCCCAACCACTAGATGTATTGTACCATTCAAGGGGCCCTTGTAACTGTGCTTCTCTTTATTAGTGCAGATATTCTGTGTAAGGAAAATGGCAGTTATTTTTTCATGTTTAATGGTAACAGAAAACAAGAAAAAAGTGTCTAGGATAGTTCAATCATTTTGATTCTTGATGACAAAGTGACGGCTAGAAAGCACAGATTCGATACCACATAAATATACAGGAACATGGTAAAGTTAATAATCATAAGCTATGACACAGCTATAATACCCTGTATTAAATTAATCTTCATGTAGTTAAAAAAGATGCAAAGTTATTTTAGACAACAAAATGGTAGAATTTATCTTATTATAGTGGGGTTCCAATTTATTTTGGTATAAAGTTCACGTACCAAAAGTATAGAAAGCTAACAAGTAAGAAAATTTTTAATAACAAAATGACCATAATTTAATGTATATCTTGATGATCAAGCTGACAGTGAGTAAAGTGAGCAACAAGAAAAGGATAAGATGAGTTGTACACTACCAAATCGAGAAAGGCTATTTTCAAGCCATGGCATATACTCATCTCGAGCTTCTACAGAGAACTCAAGGAACAAAGTAAAAACTATCTATCTCTGAAGTTAGACAAAATACCTGATACACAGGGCAAGTTCTTTCGTAGTTATGGACATGTCCATACATTGCTATGTCAACCTTATACTTTTGCCAGAGATATTGAAGCTCCTCCCTTCCCATTGGTTCTTCAAAAGAGCCTTCTGCCACATAGAAGTCAGCAGAAGAATAACCAAGTACCCTATGCGCAAGAAATATCAGCCATGGCTGTTTCTGTCGGTCAACCGAAGCTAGGCAATTTTCAATGAATTTATACTGTTCTGATCCTTTTCTCCAATCGAGTTCTGTGTTAGCTATGCAGAATCTGAACATACCATAATCAGCTGAGTACCTGGCATAGTAAAGTAAGTTTTGAAGATCTTTCTGGAGGAAATAAAATCATTAACATCTTTTTATGGGTATACTGAAGAAGCTAACAGAATTTACTAGGTTAACTTAGTTTAATAGGTTAACTTAGTTTTATTTGGTGCAAGAGAAGGGCACGGCTGTGCAACTTTGATGTTTTGAATATATGTTAAAGATGCTAAATGCCTACATCCATTAGAGTTTTATAAAAGGGAACTTATTAAACACATGCTGAAAGGTTGAAATTATAAAGATATTTTACCAGAAATTTTCCCTGTTCTCAGCTGGTACATAAAACATGGTTTGAGACGGTACACCACATTCACCACCAGAATCCATGGTCCCATAAAATGATCCGGTCCCTGGCCAGTCACGTTCATGATTGCCACTAAAAGAATACCATGAAAAGCATAAAATGACATAATCAAGAGTAGCGGTAAACATACAAAAATGCAACTCATGCATAACAAGTCAAACCTTGCCGTCATATATGGTACAGTTGATGCAATTGGCTCGATTTGTGCAGTAAACTGATCCCACTGTGAAAGGTATCCACTCGCATAGCATAAATCACCAATGTGGAAGACTATATCTACGTCTTTTAAGTCTTTTATAATCTGTTTAGTAGTGTTGAGTGAGCCAGGCTGGTAATTATTAAATTCATTGGAGCCATCAGCTTCTGCCTGCGTGTAAGATAAGAAAATAAAAAGTAGAGTAACCAGTAATTAAATCAAAAGTAAGAACACCTGATATCTTTCCAGGGTATAAATATTTTGACATTCCAAAATATATAAGTTAAATTCAAACATAAAATAAAAGAAAGGAGAGTAGTTATAATTGGAATAACCCATGGATGAAAGAGAAGACAAAGAAGTAATAGAGATTTAAATCAACCTGATCAATCTTATCTCTTTTTCTTATATGTAATTATGAATTCATTTATACAAATTGTATCTCCAGATTTCAGAAGATGGTTATAACTAGAAGAGCCACTAGAGAAAATAAAAAGAAAGAAAATTACCTTTCCCATATCACCGAATATGACTACACGTTGCAAGGAATTTTGACCTGGAAAAGGAGATGCTTTGAACTGGTATTCTTCACTCCATATCACTGTACCATTAAATAGTCTATGCCCCAGCTTGTATATGTACCTGAAAATAGAAAAAAAGAAAATACATTGCAATTTGGGGTTCGTACAGTGAACTGCTGCTGATAAAATCAAGATGTTCCTTCATACCACAATATTTGAAGTTTTGAACCAATATATACTTATGTTACTTATGATAATACACGTCATGCGGGGCAAAAGAAGTACATTTGGTGCCAAATCCTTTCTACTTGAATCACATGCAAATTTCTTGGTTTCTTGATAGTGGCTATTCTTCCACTTCAACCAAATAGAACTACACCCAACCTAGCGTTTGTTTTCTTATAATAATAGAAGTCACGTAGGAAAATAGTTGCATATTTGGAGTCAATCCTTTCTAATAAAATCACATAAAATATCTTGGTTACTTGACAGTGGTTATATTCATGAAATTTCCCATTCAATCATTTATAAGAACTCCCAATATTGGAATTTGAAGGATACCTGTTCCTGTTTTCACTGAATGAAGTTATCCATCAGCATGTATTTCCGTTCATCACAATAATATTCTGATACACTACAGCGTCAGCACTCATAATTACTTACCAATTAGAAGTAATTCCAAACATCGAAATTTTAAGATATTCATGTTTAAATCTGTTAGCATTTTTATGTTCTAATTGTTGGGAAATCTCACATGGCATCCCTTAATTCTTAGAGTGCAGTTTATACATCTGTTGGACAACCTCACTTACTGCCAATTAGTTTTAAGTTGAATTTGACATGGCATCAGAGCCTATAGTTTATGTTAGTAATTCCCTAATATGTCAATCAGAGAGTTTTCACTTATTAATTAAAAGTAGTTGTGAATAAATTTATACATCTTGCATGATGTTCTACATAAATTTGTGAAAATCAAATGGATTAACAGGGATCATTTCTAGTAAAGTTATGGTTGGAAGGTGCACCTTAACTACAAAGGAAGTCTTACTAAATGAAACTATGTAAGGTAATAAAATGCCAACATGTGCATAAGCTGTGTTATAGTGAATGAGTGGACAAACAATAAAATATTTTATCAGAAACTAAAAATATCTCACCAAAAGTTGAAGTAGATCCTATTTTGAAATTAAAAATTAGAATAGCAAATTAATAATATCAGTTGTCAAGCAAGCAATCATAATTATTCTCAAATAAGATATAACATACTCTCTGTTGGGCCACAACTCCTTCAGAAAACTAGTGTGCGTATATCCTGGGTCACGCCATCCAACAGTTCTTGCTGGTGCACCTACATATATACATGAACATAAGAAATTGAACGTTTTCAATTCCACTACTTCCTCTTTATGAAAGAAATTTGCAAATAGCCATCCACATTTTAAAACGAAAATACTATTACCGACACAATAAACATGATTTTCCATCCCAAAAGTACCTATGACTCAAATATAGTTAAAATTAACACTAGAAGGTAGCAGAAGAGTTGCATACCACACATGGTGTTGCGATCAAAAGTCAGTGTCCCAGCAGGAGATTTCACACGGTTCCCTCCTTTAGGGCCCCATTCCACAAAAGGTTCAGCTTCACTGATTCCATATCCACTTGTCCATGTTACAGTCATCTGTTACAAGAACAATGTAAATAATCTATTGATAATCCTAGATATTCTTAATCCACATATATAGTGTTACAGACGAATATTAACGTGGTAAATGCAGAAGCGGAAAATATCAAGAAACTGGAGAACTATTTATCCTTTGCAATCAAAAGGTAACTACAAGAAGTCGAAGCCTCCAATGTTCTAGAGCATAGCTCTAACAAAATATCAAAAAAATAACAGAATGCCCATCCCCCACTTCCTCACGAGTCTAAATAATAAAAATAATCGTGTTTAACAACCTCTCCACTACTCATGGCACCTCAACTTTAGGATTTCCCTTCTTCCTTTTAGGCACATACATCCTTCATGCCTTAGGTGTCTCATGCCCCTCATGGACCACTGGCTCTTTTGGCCCATAAACTTGTTGGGCTCCAACACACGCATTTACCAACAAATATCATTCTAAGAAAGACTTTGAGTTCTAATCAGAGCAAGCTCCTGCAGCACTAATACTCATGAGAATAATATCCAGATCCGATAAAAAAAAGGCAGTTTTGAAATTGCAATAGAGGGAGCTTAAACTTACTTCATTCCATGTTTTCCCTTGTGCTAATCGGGGATATACTGGTGCATTTGGATTGACGAATGATACTTTATTTGACACGGCAACGAGCTTTGGCTGTTAAAAATAATTTTAAAAAAGAATAAATAGAAAGATAAAGTTAAGCTCAAAATCCACATTTCTGGTCACAAACGTCATATACACAATAAAGAAAAATAGTTACATATGCAAACAGGACAAAACAATCAAACTAACCTAACACCACTGGTTGGGACAGGGAGTACACAGTCACAAATGCTTTATAAATAGAATTTGCAACAGAAGTCCGCAAATGTATGCGTACTGGTAGGAATTTCTTTTCATGGGAAGTGGGAGAAAGAGTTATGGCTGTTTTACAGTGAAAGAAGATAGAGACTGGAACCATCTCAGATATTATGAAAGATGGAGCCGTCTATGAGGTGCTCAGATAAATCGGAGATGAACAATAGGATGGTATGAGCATGGTGACATTAGCCTAGAATCCCTCAACAATAAGACGAGTAGAGCTCCAAATAGTTGACTTATAATGGATTTCATAAGACAAATTTACAATCATAATACGTCTATTAATTTGATAAACAGGAGGATTAAAGGGTAGAGGAGTTTATCTGCATACACTTGTTAAGCCACCTGTGAAAAGGGCAAATGAGAAGTCGGATCTCTGATTAATCAACTGAAGCTTCAAGGAACCTTTTCCTGTGGTCTTGTAACTATTACTAGAGAAATTGGCATATTGATACTGAAATCAGAAAAGGAAAAGAGTTTAACATCAAAACATTTTAACTTCAAAGCTTTCTTTAGCTAAGGATCTGTGTCACACCGACCTTGATAGGCGCAGAACATAGAAGTGGGGGATCAACCCTTCCGTTTTCTGCAGGGCATGTAGAAGCACTGGAACATGCGAAACATTGGATTCCCAATCAATGAATGGAACAAGATTCTTGATTCTTAACTCATACTTATACACGAGCAAGTTCATGATGTGAAGCCTACCTGAAGTTTGCAGGAGAAAACACTCCAATCCAATCTTCTACAGTGGGTTTCGGATTACTGTATTGCAGCGTAACCCATTCTGTATTTTGTCCCTAAACAGTTGCAAGCAGGATCCATCAATTTCTGCTACCAGAACTTATTTTAATCGTAGGCAAGTACTTAAAAGCAGAAAGTGAAGCGGCTAAAAACTAAAAGAAAATTCTTAAAAGTGCAGTCAAAGCGTACCGTCAAGCCAAGGACATTAGGAGTGGCTTTGATATAAGCACGTTCATCAAGAGCAAGTGTTGTTTTATGAATGGCAACTTTGGAGAGAGGTTGGTGCCCATCCGACACTGCTAGCTGAAAGGTTGCAAGAACAACAAAAGAGAAAAATAGATCTCTTGACTTCCACATCTCACTCATCATCATCATCATCTGAAAAACATCGAAAAATTATACTATGAACCAGTGACTGCCATATTAATCAACATCTACCCTCTTCCCAGAACAAAATAAAAGAATAAAAAAAACAGCTATAGTCGGATTTAACGAAAAGGATTAGTCCATTACAGTCTTGCGAACTAAGGTTCCAACTTTTGCTGCGAGAATTCTCCTCGTTGAGTGTCTTTTTAACACCTGAACAAGTATTGACTGTGGTGAAAGATGGCCGGGAGGGAAAAAAACATGAAACACATAAAGGGTAAATCTCCAGCCACTAAAATTGCAATGTGAAATTAAAACAAACAAATGGGTGGCATGAAAATTAATAACCAGTTCCCAGATGCATAAAATTGAAAGTCAACTTGGCATGTGAGTTGAATCAAATGAAGGTGTATAAGAAACAGTTGCGGCCTTATGGGAAGAACAGATCATGAGATGAGAGGCAACTAGTTTTACTTTATCACATCAGTCGGAAAAGAAAAGGTGGAAAAGAGAAACCTTAAAAGTTAAAACATCTTTCGCAAGTGTTCAAATTATTTCATCTTTATACGCAAGCAAGGCTTTCCATTTCGACAAGTCAACCACAACCGTTAGATATGTATCTATTTAAATAAATGGTTTGGACTGATAGATTGTGATGAATTTTATCTATAATTTAAAATTAAATCTTAAATCCACATGGATACTAAAAATATCTCAAACAAATTCCATCTTCCAACTTTTTATTAATATATGACGGGTTTTTTAAATAATAAAATATTATTTCAGTGTATACGCTGTGAAAGAAAAGTTATATGTCCATGATAAAAAAAATTCAAAAGTTAAAAATTATCATAAAGTATCAATCATTTATAGTATCGTGGTATCCGTAAAATGGAAAGATATGTGTGCAAGCATCGTAATAAGAACATTTTTAATGATAAATGATAAACAATTATTTCAATAGTTGTTGTGAAAATCGATATTTAAATGTAAAATCCATTTATTATTTACGAATTAGATGAAACGAATAGTAGTAATATAATAAGATCAATAAAATCATCAGACAAAATCATAACATATTCATATTCTTAGGTGAATGTATTCAGTTTAAATAAAAATTAAATCTAATTAAAATTTTATGTAATTAAATGCAATGTTATGTATATTATTAACATTAATACCACCCATTTAAATTCTCTTTTTCGTTTTGCGTTTTACATAATTAAAATTTAATACAATTCCAAATTTATCTTATTGATAACATTCACCTTTTTGAATGAATTTTAATTAAAATAAAATACAATTAAAGTTAATAAATAGAACTTTAATTAGAATAAAATTCAAATCTAATAAAAAATAAAAAGTATTTTTTTTACATTATTTATCTTCATTGAATTTTAACCAATTAAAATAGAACTCAATTAAAATAAAATACTCTTTTCTCTTCTACTCATGAAACTCTTATGATTAGGATGGTAAGAAATTCACAAAAAAAGTGATCAATTTTGTTAATGTCTATGAACAAAGAAATTTTCTTTATTTTAATAACTTGTCATTTTTATTGTAGACAAAAAAATCACAATTTATGATTTTGTAAATCCTTTCACTTCTGAAATGCAACACATTATCTATTTATTTATATTTCATTTTAAAAATTTATAAATTATTTTTAAAATATCCATAAATATCTACCAATTTAAAAAAATTCACGTTATTTAATAAGTAACGAAGAAATTAACTGGATAAATTTTCTGTTACTTTACCTAAGTAGTGAACACTGTCCTGTCTGACATGTCCATTGTCATCTTAATTATAATAATATTTTAATATAAAAAAACAGCACAATTAAATGTGCGTGGTTGTACCAAGTTTGGTGAGTTACCACAAATGAATTACAAAGAACGAATTATTCTTTATGCATTGACAACAAAAAAGGAAAAACTGATGATGTAGATAAAACCCTAAACCCTAAATTCGATATGTTATGTGATTGTTGTCACTCGTTCTGCTTTGGTGCTTCATCTCCAAAACCCACCAATTCGCTACCAGTTCTTCTCCCACTTCCTCAAACCAACCTTCCCTTCTGTCTTCAAACCTCGTCCCTTCTCTCTAATCACTCCACGCCAAACACATGCTACGCCCTTTGTTAATGCTGTTGCATCAGCTTCATCATCACAAGCTTCCAATGGCAGAGACACTTTCTTTGTTATTGGCCTCAACAGACCCTCTCTCGTTCAGGTCCCTTCTCCTCTTTTCCTCTCGCTGATAGCTTATTTTTGTTTTCCTTTTTCTATCTGAACAAAATTCAAACGCAGTTATTTTGGCGTTTTTGTCATTGTCATCCAACCAGGTTCATAGTAAAAATGTTGGCTTAGGTTACTGAGATGAAATTTCGATTCTGATTGGAGAAGAACACTAAAAGCCCAACTCTATGTTTTGTCCTTTTTATTTATTGGGATGCTGGGGCTTATGATGTTTATATCATTGATTCGTGTTCAGGCTTCTTCAGTACCGTCTGTGATGTCAGGGAAGGATGTTGTTATTGCCGCGGAGACTGGGAGTGGTAAGACATACAGTTACCTAGTTCCTCTTATTGATAAGCTAAGGGATGCCCAGGAACATTCTCTACATGCTATGTCTGATCAGGAAGCGACCCCGACACAAAGTTTTGCTCATCCTTTGTCCGAATGTGCAACTTTGTGAGCAGGTAGTTAGGATGGACAGCACTCTACGTAGGGATGATGGTGAGGCGATAGTCAGTGTGGCTGCCATTTGTGGTAGGAAGGTAGTGATTGAGCAATATTTATGGTTATATGGAATTTGTAGTATGCTTTTTTTGAATTTTTAATAATAAGAATCATTTTGACCAGGGATGGCCAATTCGGGAACCTGATGTCATTGGGACAACACCTGCTGCCCTTCTGAATTATCTTGACCTTGATAGAACTCGCCGCATGGAATTTATGCGTGGTGTTAAATATGTGGTATGTCTAGGTAATTTGAGTGCCACATTTGTAGGCTTTTGTTAACATATAGGTAACTGATGCCGCATTTGCGGGCTTAACTTAATACCTCTTTAAGTTTGCTTTTGAGAGTTTTGTGTTAACAAATAAAAATGTGTAACTCGCGACCCCTTAGTGTGTACAAGGGATATTCGTTGTCAAAGGACACTGAGGAATATCTTGCCTCGCATGGACTAAAAAATGCACTATATACAATTAGAGCTGCGGATTTGAAAGAGGATGTGTTGGGCATGCTTGTTCCTTGCCCATTCCAGGTAAACAGCTGTTGCAATGCATTTGAATTTTAATTCTTATCAACAAAGGCAAGGTTACCATTATATGCTTGATCTCAAAGTAAGCATCCTTATTGTGAGTTGGTGATGTTTACTAACTTTTAACAGGGGGGAATTTGAATCGATGATAAAATATGCTCTCATGATGTAAATATCTTTCACATTCATATTACTAGTGCATTGGTGATTGATGGGAGTAAGTCCTCTTTTACATGAAATTTTAACTAGGCAAACTTATATGTAGAATTCTTTAAATTCATAGGTATAGAAAGGTATATTTACTGAATGTATTGAGTGTGTAATGCAGACAACACAGTATGTATTTATACTAATTTACAGAATCAATTATAATAAATTCTCATTTAATAATCACGAATCAATCATCTTAATTTCCTAGAATATGTAATTATTAATTTCCTAGAATATGTAATTATTAATTTCCTACAAATCTGTAACAGCTAATTACATTCTAACAATAGATTTTATTCCTTCTTGATTATAATTTTACATACAAAACCCATTCTGTGGTTATATTATGAAGTAGGTAGTCGGTTGTTGCATTTAAAAAGTTTGCTAATAAAGATATTTATCTATACTTATAGATGGCATGACACATCTTTGTTTCCTTGAACTGTGTTTTCTCCACAGATATCCTCTAAATTTCCTTTAAAGTTTGAGGTTTGTTAATCAAACAAATAAGAAGATTTTATTATGTATGTCCCAGGAACCTCCTACCAAAGAGGGCAAATCAAATGTTGACGTATCTAAAAAGAGACCTTTGGGAGTGCTTGGACAGGATGAGTTGAGATCAGTACAATTTGGAACTACAACACC
Source organism: Vigna angularis (assembly GCF_016808095.1). Taxonomy (NCBI): domain Eukaryota; kingdom Viridiplantae; phylum Streptophyta; class Magnoliopsida; order Fabales; family Fabaceae; genus Vigna; species Vigna angularis. Next base: position 34,248,897 of record NC_068970.1, read on the forward strand.
ACTATCAGGAAGGCAAAATTCCAGGGTTATGTATCTGTTACTTACTGGCTATCACTTTTGTTACTATGATTAGTCATATGCATCTATCAATTCTATTACTTCCATTGGAATTATTTAAATATTCTTATGACATCCTCTCAAACCTTGTTTTCTTTCAATCATTTTTGTAAATCATAACTTTATGTTATAGTTGACTGCATGGGATTGCATATCATGGAATCTTATAATGGTTTTGAAGCATTGTATTGTACAGTGCTATATCTATAAAATTCGTGTAGTTGACGGTGCCATCTATGTCATAAAGATTTAACTTATTAAAAACTTAGGTCAATGTTTGGTAGTAGGTAATAACTCAATAAAAAAAATTACAGTACAGCTTTACTGGACTATCATCTGCGTTGAATACTACACTTGATTTCCACCAATGAAACCTTATTTCTAGAGTCTGAAGTAAATTGTAACATGAGAAAATGTAGTGGTTCTGTGTGTAATGTTTGTGAAACCATTTTTTTTTACTTCAGTGCACTGTCAAAACTTGTTTTTATTGTAAATGTTTTGATAAATTTATTTGCTTTGCAGAAAGCAATAGTTGAAGATCCCTTGAGAAAGCAAGTCAAGTTAGATCATAATGCTTTAACCGAAGCACCTTCATAAGCAACTGTAAGTTGAAATCATATTGATATTCATGTATTCAAAAACATGTTTGCTTGACACTTTCGTATTTCCAGAAAAATTATACTTGCATCTCTTGCAAAAAACCTTCATGTCGTTCAGAATATAGCAATCTAAATTGGTAAAGTTGAAAATTATGAACATTAGTATCCAAATCATTAACTGAAGAAGCCCTTGTAGAGGCTCAATATGCATGGTTTGGTAAACTGAAGAAGCCAAGATGCTAAGTTTTGAACCACTGGGTGTTTTCCATTGATTTATTGTTGAAGGGGGCTTCCATGCATTTTAGCCAATAGTTATCATTTTAATTGGAGACTCAATTTATAATACTGTGGTCATTTGATGGCTCTCTTGTTGATCTCTGTACAATATGGAGTGAAATGTTTTATAATTCATCAACTCATTTGATGCTTTTAGATCTCTCTTATTCTAGCATTCTAGTAAAATGCAGCCTCATAGTTGCCTATCCTTTTTTGGTTAATCATAGTTATGTATCATTGTGTAGCGGACTTTTATTCTTGAGTTTGATGGTGTGTCGAACGGAAATCCTGGAAAATCTGGTGCTTGGGCTGTTCTGCGAGCTATGGATGGAAGTTTGGTATGCATTTGATGTTTCTGTATCTAGTCATCATTGCCATACAACAATAATCTCTTGCTTGGGTAGGTATAGTTTACTGAACTATTGATGTAGATAGATTTACATCTTGTTTGTTATAAGTCATAACTTAGATTTGGAGAAATAATTGTTTATTTTTCAAAAGTTCTCTTAGGAAGCAGGCAAAAATAAAGTAATTATACTTTCAAAATAAGCCAAAACTGATACACAATTGTCATTATCCAAAAAGAGAAAATTAATGTTTTCTGAAAAGCTGATAAAAGCATAAAATGAAGCATTGAAAAACTGAATAAAAATTGCAATAAGGTAATGCTCCTGTAACCTTCTTAATGGCGTGATTTCTCTCCCCCTTGAAAGATTTTTGTGCTTGCGAAATACAAATAAGTTGTAGGAACAAGTTTATTCCAAGTGGCCATCCCGTTAATTATTTAACACTACAAAAATTCAATGAAAGAAGAATAGTTTATGGCATCTGCCATGCTACAGAACTGTTGTACTGAATTCTAATATACATCATCCCCTCTTTGGTAGAATGTGCTTTCCTAACGTCAATTTTATGATGACTATATGAGCATTATTTCCTTGTTAATACGGACCAGAGTAATACTACTGAAGGTTTTCCTTTAGCATTTCCTTAAAATAATTTTATTTTTACCTTGTGAAGAACTTCAATTCTGATGCTGGCACTCAAGCAAATTTGGCTATCAACCTTGCAGGTAAGATCTTGAGAATCTTTAGTCTTTTATATTCATTCATCTCTTGTTAAATGCATGTATTAAATTGTTTTAAGCTTTCGCTGTTTATACAGATGGCCAAGTCCAGGAAGAGTGTATATAATATTGACTGATGGCTGCTGCTGGGTGGGATTTGTTGCTGGAACACGTCTGCAGTTTGAAGAAGTGTCTCAGCAGTTATACAACTTAAGGCCTCAGCGTTTTGAATTTCCATAATTTTTTGGCCGCAATGGAAGATTCCCATTACGACTTATCGACACTGCAATCATATCAAGTTGAGTTCGTTATTTTCATTTTTGAGCATACGGAAGATCAGAATATCTTGCAGTCTAAAGAAAACATGATTCTTGTTCAATAACGCTAATATTATTACTTAGTTGAAAATGTTGTTTCATTATTAATTTTGTATCTATTCAGGCTCGATTTACGTGCACGGTAGTCTTTCAATTATTGTAAGAATATTCTGTAAACTAATGCTTTCAACTCCTGCTATCCAGTGAAGTTGATATTGGGAGTATTATGTATTGATGTGGATCAGTTTAGATAGCCCCATTCCCTGCCTGTCATGGTGAATGATGCTCTTGAATTGCTTCGTCATTTAAAAGGGATTGTCATACTTGTATGCACGAACTTAGATTTTGTTGTGTATGATCGCATAGTAGCGGTGAGATAAATGCTTTAAAAAATGTTACTTTCCGCCATAATTTATTATTTCATACAAACAGGGAGTGAAATCATTATTAATGTAAAGTAAGATCATGATCAGCTATATATGAGCCTTGTAAGATGCAGCTATACATTAGCTTTTTTTTATAAATTAAAATTGTGAATATCGATCGAGAATGACAGTTAGGTATCATTTGCTAGAGAAATAATCTAGTTGTTTGTGATATCAGCCCAGTAGGCCCATTATTTGGAGAGTGTATGACACGAGGAAAAGGAGGGTGAGAGAATGATGAGCTGACACGAGAGTGTGTTGTGCACGAGATTTTGTTATATTGGGGATGGTGAAGAGAGAGAGGGTATCGTTGGTTACTGGAAGTTTGTTATGGGCAGGGAGCAATAGTTCTCTTTTGGAGCTACGTTCTGTGGACAAAATCTGATTTCTGTATTTTTCTTTCGTTTGCCATTCAATAATATTGGGATTTATTCCTTCCTGTGTGAATTGTTCTTTCTACTATAACTATGCTTTCGATTTCCAACATTTTGTTCTGACTTGCCGGATTCTTAGGGGTGAATTCCACCTAAATCGAAGAAGCAAATAGAAGCAAAAGTGAATGTGTTGGAGGCTGATGTGGCCAGCCTTAAGCTTACGCTTGAAGCGATTCAAGCACAAAATGCAGTTGATCATGGAAAAGCTAGATGCCTTGAATGATCAACGAAGGAAAAAACACGATTCTCTATCGTTACAGAGGCCCGTGGCGAAGGGGGTGTTTTTGAGCAACTCTCTGAAATTAAACAGGAAGGGTGTGTGGATGAATATACTCAACGATTTGAATGTCTTACTATAGAGGTGAAACGTATTCCTGATGAGCAATATGTTTGTAGCCTTCGTTCGATGGTTCCTCTATCGCAGGCAAAGTTGTTGAACCTAGCTCGTGTTATTGAAAGAGAAGTTGCTAGAGTAAAGGCAGTGTCCAAGCCGAGGCAATTCTGGTTCCTTTAGTGGATTTGAGGCCCAGTGGAAATAGAAGGAATGAGGATTCGGGCTGGATTCATGTGGGTCGTGGAAAGGATCAGTTCAATGAGAAGGGCTGAATAAAGGACGTTTTGGGTATGCAAATCCCTAGATCTGAAATTAGAAGAAGCTGATTTTTCCATCGATGCGTTTTTATTTGATGTTGAAGATATTGATTTGATATTGGGATGCCATGATTATCCACATATGGAATTACAATTATTGATTGAAAAAACCATGAGATGGATATTTGTTTGCATGGAACCGTGGTTACAATTAAGAACAATGACAACAAATAAACTCGAAATGTATCTTTTTTCGATGTAATAACTCAATCTTTGAAGGTGGTAGAAGATTTCTATTTTGGAACAGAGGTTCGTCCTCGAGCTCATCTAGACAAAGACAACAAGATTTTAAACCCATCATAATGTCAGGAGTTAAAAAGTAGATTTGGAAAGTGATTAATGATCCTCGGGGTTACTTGGTAAGACAAAATTGTTTAGAAAATAAATCATCTATAAACAATCCAGGTTTTGAAATTTAACAAAAAAATATTCAACAAAATATTACTTATAAAAAACAAAGTCTTAGAAAAAAGAGCGTTTAAAAGAACAGAAAACATAAACATATTTCTAAGTGATCATAAAAGAGAATACCTAAACTATATGTTAACAAACATGTACTCAATAGGATAATATGGAAATCTACTTAATCAAGATCAAAAGTGTCTAGGCATTGATCTACAAGTCTTCTTATTAAAGAACAAAGTAGTTACAGCATTTTCCGTAAAATTCTATATCGTTTGAAATGATGTTTAAAGAGAGTGTCTGATTAACTAGGAAAATCCTACATGAGATTAATATGACATTGTGCTTATAATATCTATTCATGAAGTATTGAAATGGAAAAGTGTAATGAAGCTTGTAAATATAAGTTGAAAGATCTCTTACAAAAGAAGAAAAGTGTTTTACAGTAGGCATCGTCTAATAAATATTAGTTTTGAACAATAGGACATGGTCCCAAACTTATTACTGAAAAATGTCTAATCAAAGATATCATTTAAAAAAGATGTGCAAAACATTATGACAAGTTCTCAAGCTCTGAAATTAACATATTTATTCATAAGAAGAGATAAAATGTTAAAGCCTAATACTCTATATTCAATTTGTTAAGAAGTGAACTTTAAGCCTAATTCAACCCCACAAAATCGGTTTGTAAGATGAGGTCTGCATCCACTTATATATTATAAATTAGCCTTATCTTTAGTCGATGTAGGACTTCCAACACACCGCCCTCACGCCGAGGTATAGACATCATCTCAAGCGTGAGACTAAACATTAATGGGTGGTTTGATAATGACCCGATAGCGGGTGGAACAACATGCCCAACAAACAACAAATATCTCTAGGATAAACTGTAATCATAGCTCTGATACCATGTTAAGAAGTTGATTTATAATAACATTAAATGCCAAAGACAGAGTAGGAAGAGACTCAGACAACCTGCTCTGATACCAACTTGAGAAGTGGACTTTAAGCCTAACTCAATCCCATAAAATCGGCTTGTAAGATGAGGTATGCACCTACTTATATATTATAAATTGACCTTATCTCTAGTCGATGTGAGACTTCCAACACAATCAGTGTCATAAAAGAAAGTGTTTTATAAAGAAACATCATCAAAAGCGTGCTAAAAACTATATCTCAAGATTGCTTTTCATTTACAAGCGTCTAACGCTTAACACAGTCTGTCAATATTTGAAAGTTGTACTTGAACATCAAGACTTATTGTTGACAAGACAAATGATAAAGTGTTTTGAACAAGAAATGATAACTAACATCTTTATAACGATTGAAAATACTGTTATTTGTGATGTAATTTTGATACTAAATGCACCCTTTTCTGCTTAGAAACTTGCTTGGAATCATGTTTTTCTGTTAAGTTGTGTGAATAAGAGAGTTGAGGTTGAATTTGATGATTTTAAGACTAATTTCCCTTGTTTTGACAAGAAATGAGATAATATGGAAAGTAAGGATGAAGTGCCATGAAGATGGAGCTTAGAAAGGCTTGGAAAAGCACTAGAAGGGAGGATTGCTCGAAGCTTGGGCACCCTTTTTGGAGGCTCAAGCGCAGCAGAGTGTCGCTCACCGCCCAAACGCTCCTTCTGGGGCGCTTGAGCGCCAGGAGCACGAAGCTTGGGCGTCTTGTCTGAGGCTTGAGCGTGGAAGACCACCGCTCACCGCTCGGGCGCCCTAAGTGGGGCGCTTGAGCGCCGGCGACACGGGCTTGGGCTTGTTTCTGTTCTGTCTTCGCTCTATTTAAAGGACTCAGGCGTCTTAGGTTTTGTATCTCTGGCTGGAGTAGCATAACACCACACTCTTCCACTCTCTGAAGGCAGAAGCTTCCATCCTCTACTTTTAGGGTTTTGCTATCTCATGCTTTTCCATTATTCATCTAGTCTCACCATGTCTATGGTGAACTAAACTCTATTTGTTGTTGGGGGATGATGTAACCTTGTGAACTCTCATGTATTTGAATTGATTCTTAATAACACATGCTTTTTCATTAATTATTAGAGTAATTCATCTGTGCTTATTACATGCATTGTTTAACTCTGATGTATGAATTGCATGAGTGTCGGGAGGTTCCTTACAATTTAGGTTCTTGTTCAATTCTCCCAAGAGTAATATTGCTCAGGAATGAGGGTGTGAGTCTTGGTCGCCTTAAAGCTCTTGATCTTCACATTTAATTACTAGGAATGCTAGAAATTGCATGAACTGGTGGTTAAGGACAAACTTCTTCGCCGAGGGATCGGGTTTTAAGTGATTTAGTGAGTGACGTTAACATTAATGCATAAAGAAGAATTCTTACATACATGAGAGGGAACTTGGTGAAATCTAACCCCAACAACATATTCATCCCATATTACAAACAACATCCATTCATCATTGTGATATTCTGCCATTGATCAAATTGCATTCATATTTAATTTTCTGTCTTTGCATCTGAAACCAATGATCTTTATTTCTTTAAGTCTTAATTAATCGAGTTATCACACGACTGTTTAGTGCCGAGAGTCCTCTGGGATACGATACTTGGTCTTACCATTTTATATTACTTGTGCGATTTGGTATACTTGCCAATCCATCAACACGTCTATAGACGATCAAAACATTGAATGTTCATTAGTGCATGTACTGCACAGTAATGGTTTGCTTGTATACTTTGTCCTTGTTATTTGTGTAAAACTGGATTACACAAAGGATTAATCAGAACATTTGCACACATTGGATAAATACATTGAGAGAAGTAAAAGAACCTTTCGCGAATGTTTCTCTTGAAGACTTATACTTTAACAAGTCGTACAAGCTATTCTTCAAATCTACTAAAGCATTGTACATCTGCAGAAAAGACCTGAGTCAAATCAAGCTACCAAAGCAGGCTATGAAGCCTATATGAAATCAACTTTGATCCCTCAAGAAAGGTTATATAAAGAAGATCAACTAAAAAGAAAAATAGGTTGATTAGAGAAAAGAAGAAGAATTGTTGTTGAAGTTGAAAATAAGAAGAAGAAAGAAGATGTGGGAATAAAAGAGATAAAAAGAGAAAGAGAGATAAAATATGCACAAGAAAGACCATCAAATATTAGTTCTACTCCATCTCAATGCTTATATCGTCTAATGATCTTCAACCTACAAAAGATGATGAAAGCAAACTCAAACAAGATAAAATATGAAGAGAAAACTATCATCACATCTAGTCTTCTATTAAATCTTGAAGCCTTTAATGTCTGATGCTTCCAAAATGAAAGGAAGAGAAAGAAGAAAAGAGAAAGAAGAAAAGAGAAAGAAGAAAAGAGAAAGAAGAGAAGAGAAAGAAGAGAAGAGAAGAAGAAAGAGAAAATCTCATGAGCTATATCGTTTGATGCTCTTCGTACAAAGGAAGTGACCTCATAAGTTACAAGACTACATTTCATTATATTTATCCTTTCATTGAGAGTTAAACATATATACCTTGTAATTTATCCCACAATATATTTGGTGTAAGTTCTGAAGAGAACTAAAATACTTGTAACTAGGAGTCAGTAATACTCAACTAGGCAGCGTATCAGGTAGATACCGAGATTGTCTAGGATGTTAAGAGTGACTATAATACTCAACCAGGAGTGGATTATACTCGAAACCAAGAGTGCTGTAAGAATACTCAGTTCAAACAATTGTCTAGAGATAGATCCTGGAGAGGCTAAACTCGAACTAGTTGTGTTGACTAGGGGATCAGGAGTGTTGTAAGATTACTTGCAACAAGGAGTGGGTTAAACTCATGTAATATTTTATAAGATTAGTGGAACCTCTTAAGAGTTTTTAAGAGAGAATTAGATGTAACTTAGATTGAGTGAACCCGTATAAAACTTGTTTTTCATTATTCTTCCTTAAAAGCTTTTACAAAGTCTTTTAAAATGTCATAGTCTAAATAAATTCTTATTTACTCATCTTATGAAACCAACATCTAAACAAAACACACATGTGCATACTCTTATCACAAATTATTAGACATTGCTCTGTGAAAATATTTTGAAAATACTATTTACCCCCCTCTAGTGTTTCCTGTGTTGTTTAGTACCTCCTAAGAGGAATAAAGAGCACAATATTACTTTGCTGGAAGGACAAGGCCCATTGAATGTGAGGCCATATAGATATCCTCACCACCGTAAAGATGAGATAGAAAAAAAAAGTAAGAAAGATATTGTAGTCATGAATTATCAAGCGCAATCATAGTGCTTTTTCTAGCCCAATCCTTTTAGTTAAAAAGAAAGATAATTCATGAAGGTTATGTGTGGACTATAGAGTTTTGAACAAAGTTACAATGCCAGATAAATTCATAATCCTTGTTATTGATGAATTATTAGTTGAAGTGCATGCAGTTAAACATTTCTCTAAGTTGGACCTGAAAGTTGGTTATCACCAAGTGAGAGTTAAGGCTAATGATATACATAAGACTGCTTTCAGAACCCATGAAGGTTACTATGAGTCTGGTCATGCCCTTTAGTCTTATGAATGTATCTTCAACTTTTCAAGCATTAACGAATGATGTACTTGGGCCTATATTAAGGAAGTATGTTCTAGTATTTTTTTTAATGACATTCTCATCTACATCAAAGATTGGGAGACCCATGTGCAACGCTTAAGTGAGGTGTTAGAGGTGTTGTTAGATAAAAACTTAGTAGCCAACAAGAAGAAGTGTTATTTTGCTCCAGTTGTGATTTAGTACTAGGGACCGTGATTATCAAACTTTCGAGTTAACTTAATTACGACTTCCATGATCAACAACTAATTTCAGTAAACAAATCTCCAATTTAATTGAAAAAACTCTAATTTTTGTCGATGAACCTAATTTTGCTCCATGCATCTTAAATGAAAACAATACCTAATTCTGAAAACAAATGTTTTTAACTACATTTTTCTCTTTTTTATGTTCAAAATAAAAAAATCTACGTCAATGACCCACATCACAATTACATTCTGCCATGTCGTTTAGAAAAGCAATACTATCATGTCATGTTGATGTATTTTTAACACTATTTAGCTAATTCAATAGTAAAGATATAATTGATTCAATTTATAAATAAATCCAATTAAAAAAATAAAATAAGTGAAAGATTAATTTGAGATTAAAAAAAAATCTTCAAAATGATTAAACCATTAAAATAAAATTCAATTCAAATAAAAAGATTATTTTGTCTTCTACTCGTTAAACTCTTATTATGATTAGAATGATAAAAAAATCACAAAATGATAAAAATAATTTATTATAGATAAAGAAATCACAATTTACGATTTTTGTATGAAATGCAACACATTATCTATTTATTTATATTTTATTTTAAAAATCTATAAATTACTTTTAAAATATTTATAGGTATTCATAAATATCTACAAATTTTAAAAAATCCAAATATACGCCCTAACTGTCTGTTGTCATATAATTATATTAATATTTTAATTTAAAAATATCTATAAATATTCATAAGAAATATATAAAGTGGTCGTTAGGTCAAGTTGGTAGACTTTGAGGTTCCGGATCCAATCTTGTATTTTTAAAGAATGATTAATTTGGAAGAAAAATGAATTAAAAAGAACAAATTATTATTTATGCATTGACAACAAAAAAAGGAAAAACTCATAATACGATGTAACTAAAACCCTAAACCCTAAATTGCATTATGATGTTATGTGATTGTTTGTCTCCTTGAAACAAAGCAGAGTTAAAAAAGAAAAAGATAATTTTTGAGTGAAGAAGGAAGTTCCAATGAATGTCACTCGTTCTGCTTTGGTGGTGCTTCATCTCCAAAACCCACCAATTCGCTACCAGTTCTTCTCCCACTTCCTCAAACCAACCTTCCCTTCTGTATTCAAACCTCGTCCCTTCTCTCTAATCACTCCACGCCAAACACATGCTACACCCTTTGTTAATGCTGTTGCATCAGCTTCATCATCACAAGCTTCCAATGGCAGAGACACTTTCTTTGCAGAAGAAAACGTTTCCTGGACTTCACTTGGTCTCTCTGATACCATTTCTAGAGCACTCTCTGATATTGGCCTCAACAGACCCTCTCTCGTTCAGGTCCCTTCTCCTCTTTTCCTCTCGCTGATAGCTTATTTTTGTTTTCTTTTTTCTATCTGGACAAAATTCAAACGCAGTTATTTGGGCGTTTTTGTCATTGTCATCCAACCAGGTTCATAGTAAAAATGTTGGCTTAGGTTACTGAGATGAAATTTCGATTCTGATTGGAGAAGAACACTAAAAGCCCAACTCTATGTTTTGTCCTTCTTATTTATTGGGATGCTGGGGCTTATGATGTTTACATCATTGATTTGTGTTCAGGCTTCTTCAGTACCGTCTGTGATGTCAGGGAAGGATGTTGTTATTGCCGCGGAGACTGGGAGTGGTAAGACATACAGTTACCTAGTTCCTCTTATTGATAAGCTAAGGGATGCCCAGGAACATTCTCTACATGCTATGTCTGATCAGGAAGTGACCCCGACACAGAAAGTTCTGCTCATCCTTTGTCCGAATGTGCAACTTTGTGAGCAGGTAGTTAAGATGGCCAGCAGTCTACGTAGGGATGATGGTGAGGCCATAGTCAGTGTGGCTGCCATTTGTGGTAGGCAGGTAGTGATTGAGCAATATTTACGGTCATATGGAATTTGTGTATGCTTTTCTTAAATTTTTAATAATAAGAATTATTTTGACCAGGGATGGCCAATTCGGGAACCTGATGTCATTGTGACAACACCTGCTGCCCTTCTGAATTATGTTGACCTTGATAGAACCCGCCGTATGCAATTTATGCGTGGTGTTAAATATGTGGTATGTTTCAGATCTCATGTATGTTACGGTAAAAGATATATGAATTAAACTATGACTCTTCTTACATGTATGATTATTACTTGTATTTCTAACTGTCAGGTGTTTGATGAAGCTGATATGCTTCTATGTGGGAGCTTCCAGAATAAAGTAATCCGTTTGATAAATTTGCTCCGCTTTGATGAAAAGGTCTTGTCTCGATCAAAAAAATCAGTAGCAGAGTTTTCAGCGAAAGATGAATCTTCCTTGTCATCAGAAGCTGCTTTTGAAGGTGAAGAGGAACTTCAAACTGAAGCCACCTTAGAAGAGGATGACACTGATAAAGAAGATGATATTGTTGATATTAATAATGAAGACACATCTGTTAAACAAAGAGACTGGAGGAGAGTGAGAAAAACTTATGAACGTAGTAAACAGTATGTTTTTGTTGCTGCAACACTTCCAGTGAATGGAAAGAAGACAGCTGGAGGGATATTGAAACATATGTTTCCTGATGCTGAGTGGATTTGTGGAAACTATCTTCATTGCCACAATCCGAGGTTTTTTTTGTGTTATTTTCAATCACGGCATCTCATTTTTTGACATTGTTACTCAGCTGCTCTTGGTGAAACAATGACATGTATTTTTCAAGAATTAGAATAGGAAAATGATTAAATGTCTTAATGATGATTCCGTTGATTTTGAACTGGAGATGAGATAACAGGAATGTATGCGGAGAAAAGTATAACTTAAAGACAACTATAATCAGAAATGGTAGGACTATTTTAATAAATATAGTTTACTGCCTATTGGAATATTTGGATGAATTCCTTATAAGTATGATCATTGGTGTACCTTCACATATAGTTTGAGTTTACTTCAATTGAATATTAGCAGACAGTGAAGAATTATTTCAGACATTTTAGCTTGTATAAACATGCAAGACAAATGGCTTTATTATTCATAGCAAGAGCTTTTTGGGCTTGAATCATGAATGAGGCACTTTACCACTTTACTTTTGGGTAAAAGTCTATTTTTGTGATGAATAAAAATTAATAACTCAGTTGTGGATGCATTGATGCCATACCAAATACTGATTCTTCAAATGCTTAAGTTATTAGACTGAGGCCAATAAGTGGTTTTATATTTCTATCCAGTATTAGTGTATGGCTGGAAGATTGAAATGACTCCACTTAAGTGACTGGGAAAAATTTAGTTGTAAAAGGGTTACAGGAAAATGTAGTACTAGCTAGGCCCTTATGTTGTCGTCCCTGCAACTTATGTTGTCGTCCCTGCCAACCTTTTGTTGAAAAGTCTATTTTCCCCGTTTCTAAATTCTCTGTTTGGATTAGTTTCTCGTCTATGAAACAGAATTGAAAGGATATCATTCTAATTAGCATTTGAGAGATTATGAAATCATTCACTTATCCTCCATGGTAGGGCATAATATATGGCTTCTCGAACACAAGATTTTTGGCCATTCTTTGTTGAAAAACATATGAACTATATGCTCTGCATCTTTTTGAACTCGTGTTATTTTGAGATCCAACTAATCCTTTGGCCATGTTTTCTTTTTTAAATTTGATGTTATTTTTTTTTCAATTTTCAGATTGGAGCAAAAATGGATAGAAGTTACCGTTGATACTCAAGTGGATGAACTCATAAAGGCTGTGAATCACAGTTTCAGATCTGAAGATTTGGTTAATGCTGGTGGCATTCACAGAACAATGGTGTTTGCAAATACTGTTGATGCTGTTGAAGCTGTGGCAAAGATATTACTCCGATCTGGAATTGAATGTTCACGCTATCATAAGAATTGCACATTGGAGGAGCGAGCACAGACCTTAGTTGATTTTCATGATAAAGGTGGTGTTCTTGTATGTACTGATGCTGCTGCTCGAGGTGTTGATATTCCAAATGTTTTACATGTTATTCAGGTATAGTTCACCTTTTACTCTAGTATAGTAGTTTCATGGTTCAATTATTTTATTCTGATAACAAAAACTGTTTATCCTAGGTTTCAAAACAAGCAAAATAAAAGAAGATTTCATTAGATATTAACTACGACATGTTGATCAAATGAAGGTTGTTGAATATGTTGAAAATTATCTATGGGATTAATCTCCTTGTGTTGAATATACACATAGGGTCCTTTATTTATAATAGAAGAAATATGGGTTAAGCCCAAAATACAAATAAGAAATAATAATAAATTAACTAAAGATAAAAGATAAATATAAAATAAAGATAATATATCTAACAAAGGTGTTACTACTATACATGTTAGAAATTGGAAAGACTATACACTAAAACATTAGAATTCCAAAGTTTTTAATCCCATTAATGCTACACCATTTCCACGGGTGATAATTTGTTTTAAAGATCAATTATCTGTTGTGTTAAGATTCACTTACAAGTTGCTAGGTATGGGTCTTGACTCTCACATTGGAAGTATGAGATTCAAGTGTGGGGTTGTATGAAGCCCAAATATGGATATGGACACGGATATGACACGGACACAGAGATACGGCTAAATTGAAAAAATATACAGGACACGGCATTTATATACATAATAGTTTCAAATTGTCAACTAACACAAAAATGAATCTAATCTATCTTTCTAATATCCAAAAAGCAAAAGTAGTGATCATATAAGATTTGTTCCTTACTTTTATAATCATAATAAAAACTTATGTAATAAGTTTACAAGTTTATGGGTTTTTTAGAAAATCATTGGATTTGTGGTTATTAACATTGTGTTAGAGTCATGTCAAAATCATGTCAAAGACAAAAAAATGTCTTTCAAATTGGACACTTTACCGATACTTGTGTCGAATGAGTATCATACGCATGTTGGTGTCCGATACATTGGACATGCCATTTATGAGGCATGTCCGAGCTTCATATGTGGGGTTTGGCTTTTTGTGGTATGGGTGGTGTCATAGTTATGCAGCATGTCTCAGCTGCAAAATGAACAATGTTGTGATGGCATGGCTGTGCTTGTTGGGACTAGTCAAAAGGTTAGCACACAGTCAGCCCAGGGGGGCTCTGGGGCCGAGTTCTGGTGGGAGGTTAGGATCCAATTGTAAGATATGGGGCCCAGGTTCCACATTAGAAGTGTGGGATTCTAGTTTGGGGTCTATAAGACTTGGGCTCTCCAATTGCTATGGCTAGCTTGGTGGTGGGTTCACCTAAGGTTCTTATCAAATTGCTTCATTAAATAACACCAACAAATATCTTTTTTTTGAGAATTAAAATTGTTAGAAAGCATCTCCTAGTTAGGGAAATATCTCATATTTAGAGTTGTATTTCTATGCTAATTCACAATATCTTTAGAATATGATTTGGTTTTATTGTGATTTGAATGTTAGTTGATAAGGGTTTCCTTGTTTCATATAATTTGACAACGTTACTAGTATTAGTCTGTATATAAATTCATCTGCCGAGGACCTTAATTCCTCAATCAATTCACGTATTCTGTCTCAAATAAATTATACACGAGCATAAACAACCTATTCAAGTGGACCTCCAATATCTTCTGATTTGTGAGACTATGATAGAGGTATAAGGTCTATAAGATTATGCGGGAAATTGTAATTCTGTATACTAGTAATTTAATGTTTTAGTTGATTGTCATCTTCCAATATTGATTAATTACTCTGAGAAGGAACATATTGTGATCAAATCGATTGAAGCACGATGACAGAGTGAGAAGATGTGAACATGACACACTAAAGGCAGTAACAGAAATAATGGATCTATTTTAGGCCTTAAAAGTCAAACTCCTTTAGGGAGCAAAAAAGTGTTGGCCACATCAAATAAGAGGACTTGTTGGGAAATTTCTGAGTTTTGACTTTTGGTTTGGAACGAATGCAGTCTGGGGATAAAGTGGTATTTTATACCACTAAAGTGCTTTTAAATTCTTACAACTAATCAAGTGTAGCCTGAAAAGTTGAATTATCTTCCCTACCCGATTTCTTTATTCATTTATCTGGGTTACTTTATTTATTATGGGACTCTGAACTCAAATCATTACACTACCGTGCACGTATCTGTCTCTTTTATTTCCATCTTATGAACTCTGATTCTGCTATTATGACACTGCTTCATGCATTTCAGGCAGATTTTGCTACTTCTGCTGTAGACTTTTTGCATAGGGTTGGTCGTACAGCTAGAGCTGGTCAAATTGGACTTGTTACTAGCATGTACACCGAATCCAACAGGGAACTTGTCGATGCAGTTCGTTGGGCAGAGAAACGTGGTCAACCTGTGGTAAATTTTAATATTCATCGGCCTTACACATGCAATGGAAAGAATACCAATTGTGGTTGTTCCAAGAAAAATAATTTTGTAATTGTAAAATTGGGTCTTGAGGTTTACAGTTGATGCTGGTCATGTATGATGCCGGGGTTAACTAAGGACATTTAACATCTTCACACATTATTCAAACACTATAAATCATTGATGAATTCCAATACTTGTGAGTAATAGTTGCCAATTTACCACAGGAAACTGCATTTAGCAGGAAAAGAAGCTTCCGCAACAAGCTCAAGAAGAGGGGTAAACTTTTAACACTTAGTCCTACAAAGTTTTAAAAGAAACATTCTATATGAATATGTATACCCTAAATATTGATGATCAGCGAATATGTTTAAGTTTATGAGTAACAGAAAATGCCTTTGAATCTTGTCCCAATTGTCATCTTGTCCCAATTGTCATCTTGTATTTGTAACAGGTACTAACAAAGTCACAGATTCAACAACTAATAAAGAGAGGGCACTGGCATGAGAATACTAGAATGCACTAAGTATGTAAAACAGCATCCTCCAATGACAAGGTGAAGAACATTATGGGCCTCTGCATTTAAAAGGTATTAGTTGTTGCACCTACATGGCTCACAGTATATGACACTCATTTAACGGATCCTGCCATTTCTTAAGGATCATGTAATTTCCATGAAGCCGACTTCCATATCAGAGTTATAATTAATACAGACAACTATTTTTGTAATGAGCAGTGTCTTATCCAAACTTAGTTTCTGGAATGGCATTTTCCCATCATCTTTTAAGGTATCTTAAGTATGGAAAATATCAATAGTGTGTCTGCATGTGTCCAAGTTCCTAGCAAAGTTCATGATTGTGGGAAACGTTTACAGGAGCTGTTGGTTTACCTTCGTTCCTATAATTTTTTTTTCATGTAAATTATGAGCGATTGTATTGCTCTCTTATTTTTTCCTCAGTACTTATAACTGTAGCTTAAAGATTCCAAGCAGCGAGACCTATCAAATACCACAGATTTGTTTACATGTTTACATTGTTGATGGGTACATTTTAATAGACTCGGTTAATTTTTGTGTGGCACAATTCAAATTATCATATCTCTATGTTTTCGAGAGTTGAAGTTTGTTTGTTTTAGAAATTGAAGTCTGAGTGGTAAATATAATAATACTTTTGATACAAATGTAGTTTCACATTATGTCCATGTCATTTTTGGATATTAAATTGTATGGGTAAGGTAATTCATTATTTGTGTTGTATAGAAAGCGAGGAATGTTCCTAAACTTAGTAATCCTTTCAATATCTTTTACATTAAAATTCTTTTTATACTTCCTAAAGGTATGATGAAAAATGTAACTCATTTTATGATTTTCTTTCTTATACGTAGATATTTCATTTTTATAACATTTTATTCCTATAAATCAAGATTAAATTAAGGAAGTTATAACTATACAATATGTCGTACAGTTACACGAATTTATAATTTAGTTAATAAAATATATTCATCTCAACAAATATTAATGATTTTGTAATTATAAAAAAACTTCAACATTTCATATTTGTAGGACTGCTCACATTTGTATGGGTGTTTGAAAATTACTTTCTATGTAAACTTTAATGTGGATGGTAACACCAAAGGGTGTATTAGTTTTGTTGAAAGTGTAGGTATTTTTAGAAGTAGAGTTGAATGTATGAGATGTTTCTCTTCTTATGTTGAAATTAATATTACTCTAAACGCTGAACTTATGGATGCTATTATTAGAGGTTGAACTTCATTATGGTTGGAAAATAACTTAATGTTGATTATTTAGATTCAAAGGTTTTGTCAGATCCCATTTAAAACACACTCAAAACTCCAAGTAGTGGGATCCATGTGCCAAGAAGAGAGTGAGCGTCTCAGCTAGTGGAAAACAGGTGGTTGCAGGAGAGTGACCGTTCGGTTTGGATGACGACAGTACTTAATGCGAAATTTCAAATGTCGTACCACTTCTCTGCATGTCTTCCTTCTTCTCCTCCTTCTTCATGTCGTCCGGTTTGAACTATTAGGGGCCTGTTTATTGAAGTGGATAGGTAGCGCTCAGTTATGTTAATTTTTAAGAAATGTTATTCCAGTCGTACTTACACTATGATGAGAGTATATGATCGTATTTCAGTTGAATGTATTAAGAATGAAGTATGAGAAAATTTGAAATGTGATGTAAATGAACTAGTTTGATTATGAACGAGTATTCCAAGAAGGAATATCTTAGAAAGTGATTATTGATTGGTAAAGTATGAATGTGGACAAAGCTTAGCAGGCGTTCATCTTGATATTCCATGATTACTCGTTCTCATGTAGAGAGGAGTAAGTCATGTGTGGGAATGGCAAGAGGTCCTAGTCCATAAGGTTAACTTGGATGGAACGGATCAACCTCGGGTGGCAGCTGTTGAGGGTATCCCAATTACTACATCACTCGGGTGCACGAACGTCGTAGCTACACAAGATTCATACAGTTCGGACAGTCAGAGTCAAGTGGTCGTTATTTGCATGCTTTGATGTATGAATGATGATTGGTGTGTTATTGGTTTAATTATGAATGTTGTATGTTGTTATTGAATAAATTAAATTACATAAGCTTACCCTGTTTATCATTTTTGTCTGTGTTGTGCGTCCTGTCGTTGTCCTGGTGCAATGATTATCCGTGTGGATGTGAGCAAAAGGAGAAGAGCTGCTGGAAGAAGTATTGGAAGACACATCAGAAGTGAAGGCCGAACCTTGAGAACGTTCGGTCTGTTGTTAGCTTTATATTTTGTAAGACCATTCGGTATAAGTTATTTTGTAAATGTTCAGTCTAGTGGTAGCTAGCGTACGATTTTAAATTTCCTACTGTTATGTAAGGCCGCTCGGCCGTAATCGTACTTCACTGTGTGTTGAACTGATCTGTAGTATTGTTAATATATGATTATTCTCTTATATGATTTTACACTGTATTTTTGAGATGTTACAGGTTTCCATATCTTTTATGAAAGAGAAAAAAATGTACTAATAAATAACCTAGTTTGAATGTAAAGTTTAAATGAAAATTGATCAAAATCTTTTCTCACATGTCTTACGAATTTTATAGAAATAGGTTTAATTTATCTGAATATATGTTTTCTTTGTATTTTTCTCATAGTAATAGTTTATTGAGAAATTAAGGTGAAAAAGGGTTTTTTATAGATTGCAGCTTTTAAAAATGATGAAAACAATAATTTTAAAAACGACTCCACTGGGGATCGAACCCAGAATCTCTGGTTCCGTAGACCAGCGCCTTATCCATTGGGCCATGGAGTCTTGTTTGATACAAGACTTATAACTACCCTTCATATACTTGATATGTCTTGTTAGCCTTTTTCTTATCAATAAAAGAATTGGGCAATGGATGCATACATATTCATGAACATGTCGTAATTTTTCTTAATAATTGACTGCTATTAGTTACTTTGATTAGCTTATAATTTGATGTGATCAAAGTGATTTTGTTTGACAAGTAAGTTTATTTATTTTTTTTTCATTTTTTAATTTCTTTTCATAATCTATTTCAAGTAGTTTATAACTTAGTTTAAGCTTGTAGTCTTTTTTTCACTTTAATCCTCGTAAATTTGCTAGATTTTTTCTTCTTCTAAGTTTCAATTTTAAGTTTTCGCCCTACTACTTTACATTTATCAATTAACTTAAGATATTATTATTCACTTTATATCCGTATATTTTCAATTAATTATCAATTTTCAACTAACCTATAGATTAGTTTTTATGAAAGATGCTTTTAAGAGTATACTTCCTCCTTCTCAATTCATTTTCAATTTTAAGATTAATTCACACGGGTCAATAACATCTAATAAATGTAAATTTGAATTATTCTTTATTTAATAGCATATGTCCTAATGATTAGTAATAATAACTTGAAATGTTTACTTATCTCAACTAATTCCAATAATAATAGTTGTGAACTACTATTTGTCATCAACTTATTGTCTGCATTTACTTTTATACTTTTTTATGTAATCAATTTGGACCCATCGACCTTATTTAAAATATAATTAATTCTTTGTACTCTTTGTATTTCATATTTCATAAATAAAAAGCAGTCATTACTCTCTTAGATAAATTAATGAATAAAATGAATTAAGAGATATAATTAAGAAAAAAATAAATTTTGAAAAATCTTCAATTTTAACGTATATTGAATGACTGATTACACAGGTATATAATAAAAATAAGATCACATTTTTTAAGAAAGAAATTATTACTCATGCATGTCATTGGAAATATGATTTCTGTTGCTGTATAGGGTTGATTAAATCAATAACATTAAATGCTATTTTCAGACTCAAATATAGTCAATGATGAATTAATACTTCACCCGTTCAATTCTTTAATGTCACTTAAGTTTTTGTACCTAAAACCTAAAAAATACTAGTTTTATTTTGTAACATTTGGCTTTAAGGTTTGATCGAACAGAATAATAAAAGCATTGATTTTTATAATTTTTAATAATATTTTTATTATTTAGATAAAACATCACTGAAAATAATGCATTTTCTATTTGTATAATATATAGTGTCAACTTTTTATTTTTCTACAAAATATATATCTTCCTTTTTTACGATATATTTTTTTTCTTTCCATCAAACATCTATAAAATAGAGTTGTCTTCATCCTAATGAAAATAATTATTTTAGTTCTATTTAAGATTAAAAAATAAAAGTACAATTAGTTAAAAATACCCATTATATATTATAGAACTTTACAAACAACAAATAAGTAGAAATATTTTTTTTTGAAAAAATAGAGAGAATACCATTCTTTTTATTTTAAGTTTATTTTGTATAACTCATGCGTGAATCCATTTCTTTTACCTCTTGTTTTTCTATAAGTTTTCTTTTATAATTTTAGAAAACATATGTACATGCTTCGTAGTTTACATTTTTTTTAATTTAAATCTAACTCTATTACTCATGTTTTTTAATATCGAATCGTGTTATGTGGATGGTAACGAGATAATGAATACATTTTTCCAGTTGAATTTTTAAATAGAGTAAGTTTATTTTATTTTCCAATTCTTTTGATTTTCATATGTTTTTCTTTGTGTAATTGAGAACTTTAACCTTTAGAATATTTGTAATTTGTGTTTTGATTGTTTTGGAATTAAAATTGTAGGAGTTTAGGTTCATAGCAATAGTTTTTTATCCTAATTTTATGTCAATTCTAGACATGAGGATTAATTTACTTAGTTTTGTTTCTCTTATAAGTATAGATATAATATCGAGTATATTCTCTCTTCTCATTGTAAATCTATTTAAAAAGATTATTCTATTCATTATATTTATTAATAAGATACTCCTTTAAATATTACTTTAATATTATTAAAAGTATTTTAAGTGCATATCATAATTTGTTTATTAAATATATATTACTATCATATGGATACAATATCTATTAGGTGAAAATCAATAAAGTGACCGCAGTACAAGAAAGTAATTTGGTATTTCAAATTTTATTTCAGCTTAACCGAAACATTTGAAGACGAAGTAAATAATCCAAGTATATTTTTTATAGATATACTTTTGAAAGCAATCGAAGTTTATATGTGATATAAAAAAATTAAAATTATTTAAACACAGAAATGAGAGCATGCTTCAAACAATGGAATGCAAAAATGGGAAGCTACATGTGTATGACATGGGCAACACAATGAGAAATGCTTAATGTGTGAGCAATCAACCAAGGCATTAGCAATAGAATAAAACATGACCTTGATGAACCTACGACAAAGACCAAAACACGTCAATGTGTGTTTTTTCATTGCGAACAAATATTAAACATACCAAAAAAATGTGAGAAAGAGAAAAACAAACCTCCAAAACAACAAGGAATGGTTTGTGAGGAGAGATGAGAAAAAGATGCTTTGTGTAAGACCTAGAAAAAATATGTACATGAGATAAAATAGATAATAAATAGTAATATGTATTTAAATTATTATTATTGTATTAAAATATTCTATTAGTGATAGCTTCAACAACAACATATAAAATTTGGCACCGTTGTCGGGGAATACGCTTAGAATTTTTAATAATTTGATGAGTAAGAAGCCTCACCATCCTCCACTTGGTGGATTTCAAGCCTAGGTCCATGCAACTCATCATCTTCACGAGTGAAGATTTCAAAGCGCCAAATCCTAATTAGGATAACTACATGATCATCACGGTCGAGATCGTTCGGTACAGTGTGAGCAAGGTTCTCATCGACTAAGGCAGCTCCGCCAACAACCTCTATTGGAAGACTTTATAGAAGATGGACCTTTCAAAAGATATGGTCGTACCATATAACGAACAGATAGTGGGGTTCACCAACGACCGGGTGGACACACGTGACTATGTGGATTTGAGGACCAGGCTAGGAGCTGGGCGTGACACAAAGGAGTTGAGAGTGAGGTACCTGCTGGTGGAGGCAAACACCTCGTACAATGTGTTGATCGAACAACCATGAAGAATGCTACGACGTGATGCCTTTTGACTTGGGTTAAAGATTAATTTAGGCCATGTATTTCGACTAACTAGTATAGGTTTTTTTAAGGCTTGTATTAAGGCCTAGTTAGTGTAGGGTTTTTCCTTGCTTAGTTGTCCAAACCATGTGGAAAGTATATGTCACGTGTCATGCTTCCATTGGAGATGATTCACTACAATAAAAGCGCGTATTACCGAAGGTTTATTACCGACGGCCTTTAGGCCTTCGGTAATGCCTAATGCCTCATCATATGCGAACCGCATCTTCGTCCAGCCATTCTCTCGAGAGATTCACCCGTACACATCTCTTTTTCTCTCGAACCTCCGCTCGTCTCCGATCCATATTTCAAGTTCCTCCGCCTCAAATCTTCATCCACCAGCCACGGTTAGTCTCTAGATCTTCATTCTCCCGTACATTTCTCCTTTGCCTCAACCTAATCCACCATATAATCCACTTTTCACCGGTTAAACCTATCCTCACTAATCTATCTTCACTTTTTCCCGATTAAAACCTCTTTTCATTCCATTCCATCGATTCAATCGTGGAATCCTTTCTTTCCACCGATCAAAACGTCCGAAATCCACATCCCTAGAATCTACACATATCAAACCACTCAATCTAGGATTTGCCTCCGTTGTCCGTCATCCAATGTTCTTCTTCTTTGATTTGCTCGATCTGTGCCAGTTTCCATGGTTCTTCATCGATCCGCCTCGACCTGGAGCTATCAAGTGGTACTCAGAGCCTAGGTTTGGCGCATTTGCACGGAGCTAAGAATTTTCTTTGCCTTTCCATGTTGTCTTCGATTAATTGTCTTGATCTGTTTTGATCTTGTATTGATTCAATCTGTGCGTTGGTCGTTCTCCATTTTCTGGGTTATAAATCTGTTTCGAGTCATTTGTCTTGTTTGTCTTCATTGTTATGAGTTTCGTGTTTAGGATTCTATAATTTTGTGTATGTGCGTTTTGTGTGCTTTGAGTTCTCTCCACATTCGTTTAAGGGTTTTAGGGCTGGCTAGGTTCAGAATTGACGACTCGATTTTGGGTGAAAATGGGTGCTTGATGGTTCAAGCGTTGGTGGATTCCGAAGGGAGGTTCGTGGATATCTCAGCTGTGTGGCCAAGTACCATGAATCCTGAAACCATTTTGTGTGAGAGTATGATTTATCTCGAGGTTGAGGAATCCAAGGAATTGTTGAGTGGACCATGTTATAATCTCAATGACGGTAATTTGATTCCTTAGTATATTATGGGAGAATCCTGTTTTTCCATTTTTGCCATGGCTTTTGACGCCTATAACAGAGTATAAGAAGGATAGTTTTGGCTCTGTGGAGAGGGCTTTCAATTGTGCTCATGGTAATGCAATGAAGTTGATTGGGAATGCCTTTCCGGCTTTGTGGCAGCTTCTCGCGACCTCGAGGAAGTAGAAGCTAAAGTGTATTGAGCATTTGTCATTTGTGAATATGGTAATGTTGTATCAGACTACATAGTTCTATATCAGTATTCAACTTGTTTGAGCGATTAATTTTATTTATTTTAGAACACTGACAAGTACTGGTTTGGGTGGCCATCTTTATGGAGATATTGGATCACTGTCTGAATTGGAGATTTTGTAAGTATTTTATTCAGTATATTCTTTTGTTATATCTACCAAAGGAAATGATCAAGTCATAAATTAAGAACATGTTAAAATTGAAAATAATGAGAAATTAGATAACTGTTGTGACTCGATCTAAGAACAGTATAAGCAGAAAAGGGAACATGCATGAAAAGTCCAGCTGTAATAACTTGTACTTATCTACATATATATCATCTGGATTGTCTTGATTCTCTTCTGAAAGCTCCAAAATGGTAATTTGCATTTAGCTTAATGTTTGGAACATAGGAAGTTACGATGAATAATTTGCTTTAAAATGTTATTGATTCATATCCAGTAATGGTCATGCATTGCATAGAATACGATTCTCCAATAATTATCCCAGTGATGCAGATAAGTACAAGTTTCATTAAAATGTCTGAATCTAGTTCTGGAATAGTTTAAATCTTTTTGAGTATATCTGGGTTGCTTGGAATGGAAATTGAGAACTGGAAGTTGATTTAAATTGTTTCAACACATGTTTGGTTTTAACATAATTACATTGACTCTTGTTGAGGAATGTTTAGAATTATATCTAACTGCATCAGGCTTAGGTGGTAGTTGATAAATGTTAGCGACAAGGGATTTACCGAGGGCTCTGTGACCGTCGATAAGCCGTCTGTAAATACCCTTTTCCGACGGCTTCTGGCTATTTCCGAGGGCTTATGGCCTTCGGTAATGCCCTTCTTTTTTGTAGTGGATTTAGCTTTAGTAATGGTCACATGACATTCTAGAAATGGAGAGGATTCTCCCTAGTTAGTGGCCATATGTCCTTCCCTCATTAGAGAGGGTTTGTGGACACTTGTCCACTCCTTAGAGGGCCACTTTCTCGACCAAAAGATGCTTAGAAGGGAAGACATGCAAAGTTTCTGTTTTTATGGTTTTTAGGAGGCACCCTTAGCCTATAAATAAAGGTTTCTCCTCTCATGTATTCACCTTTGATTTAGAATAATGTTATGTTACCCATTATGAGCCATAATACTCTACTTAGATTAAGACTAGAGCATCTCATGTGGTCCCTCTAATCACCTTCCTCTACAAGTTGGCCTAACCTCTCTTTGAACCACCAAACACCACAACACCACTATATCACCACCTAAGGTTGTGAGCCTTCTTCCTTCTCCAACCATTGCTTACACATTCCTTGGCCATTGCCCACCATATTCCACACCAACATCACCTAAGGGACCAAACACCATAACCTCTCTACTAGTTTTGGCCCAACCTAGCTAGAAGTTTGCTACTATAAGAGCATGGCAACAATGTTAGGGTGCCCCCGACCGAGCGCCATAACATTGTCTCCATATGGTTGTTCGCTTAGTAGGAAATGGACATTTGGGTCCTTTCTTGGTCGGTTGAGCATAGAAGGTGTTCCTACTAGTAGCAATAAACTACTTCACCAAGTGGGTGGAAGTTAAACCCTTGACAACCATCATGACACAACAAGTACAAAAGTTCATCTGGAAGCTCATATGTCGCTTCGGCCTTTCTTGGACTCATTATTGATAATGGCAAACAATTCATCAAAAATAGGTTAGTCGAGTTCTTGGGCATCAAGCATGTAACCAATTAGTTCTATGGAACACTCTTAGACAATCAAGTTGAAGCGGTAAGTAAAACCATAGTAGTCGAGTTGAAGCAGAGGAAGCAAAGAGAGCTTGGGTGGAAGTCAAAGGTATTTTGGGGATACCATTATTCACTGCACGGTACAACCTCATGTATGGTATTGACAACTTTTAACCTCACATATGGTATTGACGTCAATGAAGCACACCTTATAGTGGAGTTGGACACCTTGCAAGCAAAAAGAGAAGTAGTAGTCATGCGTGTTGAAGCTTATATATGGGTGATCGCTTGAAGATATAACACAAAGTTCAGACTGAGACACTTCAATGAGGGCGACTTGGTATGGAGGAAGACGTGTGAAGGTCTCAAGAATCACTGAAGACTTCAAGAATGAAGCTTATCGTTAGACAACCCGAATGACTCTGCCATCTTTATGAATTTCTTTCCAATGTAACAATATTTGATTCTTTAAGAAATCAAGTTGCTCTAAAACTCAACAATCAAATTAGTTATGAAAGATTAGAATCATAAAATTGTTGAAAGGCAGATAGCAATCTGTCTATTTATAGATTTTTCAATACTAATGCAATTTAATCGATTAAACATTTAATGTAATCTGTTAAGATTTTTCTTCAGCTTTAATAATTTTACATTTGCATAAGATTTAACATATTAAAAACACATGCAATCGATTAAACAAAATATACAAGCCACAATATTCAAAATATGACTGTTATTGACAATTATGGCTTTAAAAAAAAGGTTTTCACTTAAAACGCATTTTAACCGATTATGAAATAAATGTAATCGGTTAAGTTTCATATTTATTTTCAAAATACTTCAATGCACTCAGTAATCATGTATTGGCATAACGTGTTTTAATCGATTATACAATTAATGCATACAGTTAATCGATTATTTCATGCAGATATGCAATATTCAAAGTGTTTCAATCAATGATTCATCTTCAATTAATGAATACATATATCAAACAGTTCAAGCACAAACACAAATATAATCAAACAATTGATTTGTCATTTTGTTGTGCAAGAAACAATAAAACATTTCTTTTGTCATCATAAAAAACACATTTGTGGAGATATGAATTCAGCTGTACATAACTCCCATATCAACAATTTAAAATAAATTTTATTCGAGTAACATTTATTTGATGAAATATACTAATGTTTTAATTTTATTTTATGATACAAAATAAATACGTATAGAATATAGGCGAAAAAATTTCTAAATTTTTAAAAGCTATTACATAAAACCGTGCAAAAAAGTCTATCAGAATAATGACTCGTTAAATAATCAAATTTGTTTTATATAGAAAATAATTAAATAAAAACAAAATAAGTGTGGCACAAGACCAATTTTACTTGTGACACGATGCCAAAATGTTTTAATCAAGAGATATATGGAAATTTCTAAACTATAACATTTAGAGTGTTTCTTGTTACTCTTTTATTTTTACATTTATTATATTATTAATAAAACAATCTTTTAATATTATTAAAAGTAATTTAAGTCTTAATAATGATATCATAATTTTTGCTCATTAAATATATATTAGTATCTTATGAATATAACACCGAATAGATAGAAATAGACGGGG
Source organism: Vigna angularis (assembly GCF_016808095.1). NCBI lineage: Eukaryota > Viridiplantae > Streptophyta > Magnoliopsida > Fabales > Fabaceae > Vigna > Vigna angularis. The sequence goes on from NC_068970.1 coordinate 34,275,559, forward strand.
TGAAAACCAGTCGGACCTATAGAGTGATAGATCCGACCTTAGACATAACACTAGTTTTGAATTGAATTTGAAATGTTAATGTAAGTTGAAGATTATTTAATATTAATAGTTGGTTGGAAATTACTCTTCCGTTAGTAAATTGGGAATGGATAATTTTGTAAACTTGATTCTTGAATAACTTTCGTTTCCCCAATCAGTGTTGTAATTACTTCCTCTTGCTTTTAAGTACTTTACCTGACTTATAAAAATATCATAAAGCATTGTTTCGTTTGATCCATAAACACACGAGGAAGATCTATATCCATAACTGATACATTGATTGAGATAATCAAGGAACAGCAGGCAGATAGGAAAAGTAAGTATGAAATACAGAATGCATTATGCAGTGAAAAGTAGAGAAAGGAAATGGAAATGGATGGAAGTGTGTTCTAGGGACACTTAGGTTTGTTTCCATGAGTGATCATGTCTGTGTAACACTTCCCACACACCTCTCTGTTCCCATAAGTGCCTGGAGGAACACAGTTGCACCTTGAACAGCATGTCCCGCAAGCTCTTCCGCAGATCTTTGGCCTCGAATGCAAACTGCATCTCACTCTGCACCTCTCTCCACAATCTTCCAAACACACAACAACTAAATTTTCATTCTTTCTAACAAAATCTTCAATCTTTTTCTTTTTTTTTTTCACACTTTCACTGCAACAATTTATGGTAACCCTTTTCCGAGTTTTAACTTCTGAGATAAAAGGAAGTGAGAAAAGTAAATAGAGAATTCATACATACCCACAAATGACAAAAACTTTCTGATGGGTCCTTTCACGAGCTGCAGAAAAAGGAAGCCAAGGCAGTGAAAACAGTGATAACAGGCAAAGAGCAAAGTTAAAAAGGTGGCTAAAACGACATGCAACCTCAGAATGGGTGAGATGGCCTTCAAAGTTGACATCAGAAGCAGCTTCCGTCACCTGCAAATTAAGCTCAAAGACTAGAAAGTTAAGGGAAAAGTTTTCTAATTCTTATGATGGAAAAAATTCTGATCTAAGAGTAAGCATATATGTGTGTATGTTTGGGGGAGTATATATCTTGAATCTTACATTTGGCATGTAGAAGAATGGTGTTGCCATGAGCAGCAGCAGCAACAGTAAAGTCTTCCTTTTGTTCTCCATTTTGGAAGCTTTATCTTGCATTTGAAGTGTTGTGAATTTGGTATGAGGAGGATCTTCAAATGTTGAGTGAGATATCTGAAGGGAGAGGCATGTTTTATAGTAGGCTTATTCATGCAATTACACTGACACCCTTTCTTTTGTTATTAATGTCAATTACTTTTGGCAGTCTGCATATCGAAAACCAAAGTTGATTGAATTTAATTCATCCATATATTCAACTCCATAATTTTTACAAACCATTTTCTTCTTCTATTTTTATCTTGCTTATTAATTAATTTTATACTTGACACACCTTACTTATTTAACCAATGAAATCAAAAATAACTCCACCTATTTTTAAAAGTATTGTCCTTTTAATTTATTTGAGCTAACTGTTTGCTATCTTTTTCTAAGATTAATTAATTTTTGTTTTTAATATTTTCATGACATGAAATCAGAAAAGTGTCATCCATTCGAAACCGAAATTTGATCAAATATGATTTTATATATGTAAAATTAAATATATATTTACGTATAACAACTCTGTTTAATATTTCTGCAAAACTTTAGACTACAACAATTATTTTAAAAATATAATTGAAATACAATAATAAGGTAATTTATATTATCATATGCTTAAAAATTGATAGCTTTTATAATGATTACCCTAAAACGAATTTTTCCAATACACCTGGACACATATTGGAGGGGTTGAGTTTGACTTTCCCATCTCAATATAGAATGAGACAAATTCAGGTTTAAAGACGGATATAAAAAACCAAATAAGGTCATCTTTTTTTAAAAAAAATTTAATTGTTGTACATTTTATATAAATCGTACATTAAAATTATAATTCATTGTAATGAAAATGCTTATAAAAATGAATATATAATAAATCTCTTAGAAATAAAATTAAAAAACTTTTTGGTTAACAGTGTAACTTTATTGTATTGTTTGATAATTTGTATAATATAAGTATTAAAATATATGTAATAACGTGATAAGTTTTGTTGAATATATTTAGTGTATATGATAAAGCAATCGGTGAGTTGGTGATGAAGTATGAAAGCATAGCAGTGAAAGACAGATGGCCATTGAAAAGGGAGGAGCATGCATGCATGAGAAGAGAGAAGGACAAATGTACAAAGCTTCAAATTAATGGTTAGCCTTTGTAGCATAGATATGATAGGAAAATGCCAACAATCTATTTTAGAGTGTCAGCAACTGCCCCATTGCGGTCCATTTACAAAAGGCTACCTGGCTAACCATGCCCTCAGTTTGAGGACATTGACCTTTTCAAACTTCAAGAAATGGGGCCATGTCAAATAAATTACTTCAGTGTCATAAGGAATCTTTTAGCTCTTCTTTTCAAACTATGAAATTTTTCTAAGAAGTGTCTCAAGTATGTATGTTTAGTCCTTAAGTTTTATTAAATTATTTTGTTTTTAGACTTTAAATGTTTGTCAATGTTCTAGAACTAATTTTTTTTTTGTAATTTGAAATTTTTTAGAATTGACCCAGTACTGTTCATGCAAGTGAGTGGCCCAACCCATGGTGACTTGCAGCAGATAAGCGTAAGGCAATCAGAATGCCACGCAATCTTATGTGAGAACCAGCGTGAGAGGAGAGAGAACGGAGCCACAGTGAGGTTCTCCAGGCGATGAGAGCAGCAACGACGTCAGCCCAGATCTGCGGCCGAGGAGACGACGGTTGACGACGGTGAAGAACACAAAGATGAAGAGGATGATACGAGAGGTAAGAAAAACCTTCTCTTTTCTTGTTATATTATGTTGTGTAGTGTAGAACAGAGGAAAATGATTTATAGTGCTTCTTCTTACATAAACAAAGAAAGAGAGCTCTATTTATAGAGCTCTGTTTCAACTAACTAGAAAACCTAACAACATTAAAACCCAAAACAGAATACATTGAATTAGTGTTACTGTCTTTATGACAGTAAGGAATCAGTTTGATTCCCAATAGCCTCCCCTCAAGCTGGACGGTGGATGGTCGTCAGTCCAAGCTTGGGAAAAATGAACTTGAACCGGACGCGATGCGGAAATTTTGTGAAGATGTCAGCCAACTGCTCGTCGGAGCGCACGGGAAGGAGGTTGAGGAGGTGTTCTTGAACTTTCTCACGAACCACATGACAGTTAAGTTCAATATGTTTGGTCCGTTCATGAAAGCTCTGGTTGTGAGCTATATGTCTGACAGACTTGTTGTCACAATACAAGGCTGGAATTCCTGACTCTTCTATTTGAAGGTCTCGTAGGAGGTAACTGAGCCAATGTATTTCACATACAGTGGCTGCAAGAGCTCTATACTCAGCTTCAGTGGAGGATCTGGAGACAGTTCTCTGCTTCTTAGATTTCCAAGATACAAGAGAGGACCCAAGGAAGATACAAAACCCTGTTGTAGACCTTCTGGTGTTGGGACATGTCGCCCAGTCAGAATCACTAAAGGCCTTTAGTTGCATAGGGGAGTCAGAAGGAAAAAACAACCCTTCTGAGGGCTTAGATTTGATATATCTGAGAATGTGTTGAATGGCCCGATAGTGATAGTCAGTAGGTAATTGAACAAATTGACTAAGTAAATTAACTGAAAGACATAGGTCAGGTCTAGTATTTGTGAGGTAAAGCAACTTCCCTATTAGCCTCCTGTAAGGACCAGGGTCATCCAGGTAGCTTTCCAATTTGTACAAGCAGCTAGTGTCAATTAGAAAGGGAGTGATCGAAGGCTTACAACCCAACATTCCCGTCTCTTCCAGTATATCTAAGGCATATTTCCTTTGGCATAGGTGGATACCCTTCTTAGATCTGGCCACTTCCAGTCCTAGGAAGTATTTGAGCTCTCCTAGGTTCTTTATTCGAAACCTATTGTGAAGGAGCTCCTTTATGCAGTTGATCTCCATCATAGAGTCCCCTGCCAACACAATGTCATCCACATAGACAAGAAGAGCAGTAAAACCTGTAGGTGTCCTTTTAGTAAACAAGGAATGATCAGACTTAGATTGGACAAATTTAGCAGTTATTAGGAAGGAAGAAAGCTTGTCAAACCACTGTCTACTGGCTTGTTTCAAGCCATACAAGGATTTGTTCAACTTGCAAACCTGTCCTTTATTATATATGTCCAAACCTGGAGGTGGTTCCATGTAGACTTCTTCATTAAGATCTCCGTGTAGAAAGGCATTGTCAACATCCAGTTGATGTAGAAACCAATTGTTGGAGGCAGCTAAGGCAATAAGTAATCTGACCGTGGTAAGTTTAGCCACAGGTGAGAAAGTGTCCAGGTAGTCTATGCCCTCCTGCTGTGTGTAACCCTTTGCCACTAAACGGGCTTTGTACCTTTCAATGTTGCCATCAGCCTTGTATTTCGTTTTATACACCCATTTGCACCCTATGGCAGTCTTCCGTGGAGGAAGTGGGGTCAAAATCCATGTGTCGTTGTCTTGTAGGGCTTTGATTTCTTTCTGCATGGCCTCCACCCATTCAGTCATCCCTCTTGCTTCATTGTAGGATGTGGGCTCTTTGTTCCCAGTGACAATCATAGTGTACTTTAGATGTCTGTCTGAAAGACTATCACAGCACAGCAGGTCAGAAATAGGATAGGGGGTTTTAAAACCATTTTTGACAGTTGAGGATTGATTCACCTGATGTATATAATCTTTCAAGTATGTGGGAGTCTTTCTGGGTCTGTCAGACCTTCTATATCTCTGAGTGTTTGGACTGTTGCTTACACCAGAGCTGCTACCTTCAAGTTGAACACCTTCATTGTCAGAAATCAGCTCTCCTGACCGGTCCATTTCTGTTTGTTCAGCAATGTCTAACTCATCATGTTCATCATTGCTAGTAGGATACTGGTCTCTTAGAAGATCATTTAGAGTATCAGCTTTGTCCCTCTCAACATCACAGTTTGCTCTGCTGCTTTGGGGTTCTTTGTAAGGGAAAATGTCCTCATGAAAAACCACATTCCTGCTTATAAAAAGTTCCTTGCTATTTATGTCAAGCACAATGTATCCTTTCACGCCACATTTATATCCTAGAAAAATTCCTTTTCTAGCTCTAGGGTCAAGTTTGCTTCTGTTATTCTCTAGAGTTGAGGCAAAACATAAACAACCAAAGGTCTTGAGGTTTAAATAGGTGGGAGATAATTTGTAGAGAATTTCATGAGGTGTTTTCTGGTTAAGAATGATAGTAGGCAATCTGTTTATTAGATAAACAACATGGCCAACAACATAAGACCAGTAGGCAGTAGGGATATTTGCCTGAAAAAGGAGACTACGGGTCACATTTAGTATATGTTGATGTTTTCTTTCCACAACAGAGTTCTGTTCCGGGGTCTCAACACAACTCTTTTGGTGGTTGATACCATGCATATTATAGAAATCAGCACAATTAAACTCAGGGCCATTATCAGATCTAACAGTTTGAACAAGTTTGTTAAACTGAGTTTTAATCTTAGTAACAAAATTCTGCAACAGTTCTCTAGTCTGACCTTTATTGTTCATAAGAAAAACCCATGTATGCCTACTGTAATCATCTACTATGGTGAGAAAGTACTTGTGACCCTGGACAGAGACAATATTAAGGGGACCCCATATATCACAATGCACAATTTCAAAGCAAGCAGTGGTGGCAGAAACACTTTTAGGAAAAGATAACTATCGTTGTTTAGCATAGTGACAAGTGTCACAAACAGTATCAGTGTCACCTTTAACATAGGGAAAATTTTCACATATATGTCTCATAACCTGGTCTCCTGGATGGCCTAATCTACAGTGCCACAGGTTTACATTAAGATTCCTAAAAGAAAAAACAGTCTTAGTAGTATATCTTTGATCAGATTTAGGGAAAGCTTGTAGGTAATAGAGGCCCTTCCAAGAGTTAGCACATCCAATCATATTCAATGTATGATTCTCCTTTATGTGGCAAGTCTTAGAGGAAAAGGTTAGACTGCAATCCAAGTCTTTAATGAGGCTTCGAATAGAAATCAAATTAAAACAAAATTCAGGAATATATAGAACATTGAAAATGATAAAATCCTTGGAAAAGTATACAGTTCCAGCATGTTCAGCAGTTATAACAGTATTGTTTGGCAGTTTCACAGAGATAGGTTTAATTTTATAAAAAGTGACAAAATTTGTCCTATCATGTGTCACATGATCTGTGGCACCAGTGTCTATTATCCATGAAAGAATACCTTGCTTATGTTCAGTGTCACTTCTCTGGACTTGATTAACTTTGTGAGGAGGCTCATCAATCTTGTCCATCATTCTTAGAAGTTTTTGCATTTGTTCAGTCGTGAAGGAGTTGAAAATGTTGGCATTATTGGCCTGGTGTGTACTCTGTTCCCCACCTGTTTCAGTGCTGTTCTGGCAGGCATTAGCAGTGCCCCAGTCAGTCTTCTTGTCGTGATTGCTGTCACCCTTCTTATACCAAGGAGGATATCCATGCTTAGAGTAGCATTCATCAACAGTGTGATTCATTTTATTGCAGAATGAGCATTGCTTTCCATAGTTGGGATTCCTGCCCCTTCCTCTCCCTTGGGCACGAAATCCAGGGCCTCTTCCCTGGCCCTTCCATTGACTGTTCTTATCAGTAGTATTTGCAAGAACCTTAACCTCGAGAGAGCTATGTTTCTCTTGTCTCTCTTGTTGCATAATGAGAGAAAAGACCCGATTGATATTAGGTAGAGGGTCCATTAAAAGAATTTGAGTCTTGATAGTACTGTAAGAGTCATTTAACCCTTTCAAGAAACATATCACATGTTCCATTTCCCTATATCTTAAGGAAATTTTGGAGAGATCACAACTACACTGAATCTGACATGTGCAAGTGGGAATGGGTCTTAAAAATTCCAACTCCTCCCATAGAATTTTCAGATCAGTGAAGAATTGACTCACTCCTCTTTCTCCTTGCTTGATGGAGTGTATGTCCTGCAGTAGGTCAGAAATCTTGAAATGATCTCCTTTGGAGAATCGTTCTTTCAGCTCATCCCACAGTTCCTTGGCCTCTTCAACATAGATGACACTTTCAGCAATCTGTGGGGAGAGAGTTTTTGTTATCCAAGAAAGTATCATCACATTACATCTTTCCCATGCATCAAACAGTGCATCAGTTTTCTGGGGCTTCTTTATGGACCCATCAATAAATTTGATTTTATTCTTGGAGAGCAAGGCTCTTCTCATACTTCTGCTCCATGAGGAGTAATTGTTCTCATTTAGAATCTGTGTAATGAGAGTGAGGCCTGGGTTCTCACCTGGATGTAAGTAATAGGGGCTGATTGGGTTGGAAGATTCACTTGAGTGTAGGTAGTAAGAACTGGATGGGTTAGAAGATTGATCCATATGAAAAGGACTCAAGAAGAACCCAAGAGGATACCAAGAAATGAATCAGAGGCAACGGAAGCAGAGCAGGTACTAGACCTGCTCTGATACCATTTTAGAATTGGCCCAGTACTATTCATGCAAGTGAGTGGCCCAACCCATGGTGACTTGCAGCAGATAAGCGTAAGGCAATCAGAATGCCACGCAATCTTATGTGAGAACGAGCGTGAGAGGAGAGAGAACGGAGCCACAGTGAGGTTCTCCAGGCGGTGAGAGCAGCAACGGCGTCAGCCCAGATCTGCGGCGGAGGAGACGACGGTTGACGACGACGAAGAACACAAAGATGAAGAGGATGATACGAGAGGTAAGAAAAACCTTCTCTTTTCTTGTTATATTATGTTGTGTAGTGTAGAACAGAGGAAAATGATTTACAGTGCTTCTTCTTACATAAACAAAGAGAGAGAGCTCTATTTATAAAGCTCTGTTTCAACTAACTAGAAAACCTAACAACATTAAAACCCAAAACAGAATACATTGAATTAGTGTTACTGTCTTTATGGCAGTAAGGAATCAGTTTGATTCCCAATAAAAATCAATTATAATATTTTGATGTAAAGATTTATAATCTATTTTAAATATAAAACTAAATATTAACAATGATTCAATAAGTAATAGAATAATTAATACAATAAATAACATTTTTTTAATAACAAATAACATAATATGTCAAATAAATATCAAATTTTATTAAAATAAACTAATTAATAATTTTTATATTATATTAAGAAATAAACTTTAAGTAACTCAATTCTACAAAATCAATTCTTAAAATAAAATCTACTGGTATATTATAAATTAATCATATTTCTAGTTTTATTTATATATTATAAATTAATCCGATTTTTATAAATTAATCTATCTCTAGTTTTATTTATATATTATAAATTAATTAATATTTAATTGATGTACTATTTCAAACAATAAATATGTTAAGACTAAGAAGTCCTTATAACATGATTGAGTTAGTGATATTTACAAACCATTACTAAATTGGTACGAAAGTGTTACTAGTACATATATTAGTTTTAATAACATGTAAAAAATGTTGAGCTGCTTCCTTTAAACTGGTGCATATTGTGTCCAGCTTGTTGAAATCCAGAGGGCTCATTTTCCTGTCATGAATGACACCAACATATTTTGATAATATAAATAAAACAGAAGCAATATAGACTAACATTCCCCCCAAACACAGGGTTATTGAAAAGAATCAATATGTTAGAATTTAATCTACACTATCACCAAAGGCATCTGCACTACTACTTCCGGATGAAATACCAGCAGCATTACGTTCCTTCTCAGCCTATCGAATACGAAAAATACGAAAAACCTCAAGTTGGCTGTGTAATATTTTATTCTGAAAAATATAGAAAATTTATGTGTTAGATGATAACATCTAGTGTACAATATAAGTAAGAAATCACAACAAGCAATCACAAAATGTCACACGGAGCTCAGACTTCTACACAATAAAAATCCTCAATGCATTTCTCACCATGGCAAATAGAACAAAAGTTATATACCTATTTCACCGAAGCAAATGTTGTAAAACTTATAAAAGAAATAAGAAAATATTGTTTGGAAGTTAAAAGATAGTTATGAGTATGACTAGTCTGAATGAGAAAAAATGGAGAGAGCATAGTAAGTAGAAAAGCAAACCCTTGTGCTTTACGCCATTTATCTTATGCAGCAATCCGTGCGGATTGTTGTAACTGCTGCCTTTGCTTTTAATGCCTGCAACAGGGAAATGAAGATAATGTCAAATATAAAATTTAAGCATCTTCCCTGAGGTTACACAGTGACATAATCTGTTCACCAAAATAAATACATTAGCACCAAGGAGAAACTATAAGTCTCACAAATTATGAACAAACTGATCAAGGTTACCTGCTCAGGAACACCTTTGCTTCACCTGTGCCAATTTCCATCCGCGTGAATGTAAGTCAAAGCAGTTCTCTTGTCAACAGGGTTGAATGGTAGAAAGTGCACCTCCCTTATCCCAGCCCTTGCCTGCACAAAGCATACACATATATATATATGTTCACATAATTCAAGCCAGAATATTTCTATAATGAACACAATGACACTCAATAATGAAATTTAACAAATATTTAGAATGCATTCGTTTAAGATATCATCCAAAAACAAAGTGGTCAAGAAATGGCTTCTGAAACTTCTTTTCATGTTTGGCTAAGCTTTTAGTCACTTACACTTTCATGTTTGGCTAAGCTTTGGGATCAGCCAGCATTCCAACAATGGCAGCATCTATGGCATCCTGGTTTTCAGTCCTGGATGCCCAGGCAGCAAGAAGGATGACAAGAATCAAAATTAATTTAGAAAAAAAAGATTCATACCAAGATATCAAGTTTCCGGTTAGGATTTAAGATTTTGATTGTTATTATTTCTATTGGTTATTATTCTCTTTGTACAGCTAATAGCTTAGATTGTAACTAATTCTGTTATGATTCGTTATAAACTAGTGCATAAATATCTGCATCTTCATCATGCAAAATAAGGAAAATATACAAATCATTTTACTTCCTTGTTTTTCTTCCTCTGCATTCCATGAGTTGGAATTTCAATATTTGGTTTGAATGATGATTCCCATTATTTAAGATGATATCAGAACTCTTCAATTGAAGAGTTCTGGTGTGCCTCTGATCTTCATTCAATTCTTGCTCCCTCTTGATTTCTTTGTGATTTTTTTTATTTACCAAGCCAATCCATGGCTGCAATTGATTAAAATAGTCCTTACTATTTACATTCCGGAGACAATCCCTCGACAGCGTTGATATCTCTTCTTTTAGATCCAACCAATTACAATTCATGGAGCCGAAGTATGCTAACTGCTTTAAGTGCAAAGAATAAACCATAATTCGTGGATCAAACCCTGCCAAAACCATCCACAAATGATCTCCTATAACCTGCATGGAAAAGATGCAATAACATGGTGGTCTCATGGCTGGTGCATTCAGTTTCGCCTTCAATTCGTCAAAGCATATTATTGATAAATCAAGCTGATGATATTTGGAAGGATTTGAAGTTCAGGTATTCTCAAGGTGATTTACTAAGAATAGCCGAACTGGAACAAGAAGCTTCATCAATAAAACAAGGTGACACATCTATTTTAGAGTAATTTTCTAAACTTCGTGTAATCTGGGATGAATTGGAATGTTATAGACCAGATTTGTCTTGCACATGCATAACAAAGTGTCTGTGTAAAGCACTCACTGAAAGCATAGAAAGAAAGAAGCAAGATCAAATTATGCAGTTCCTAAGTGGATTAAATGATCAATATAGTGTTGTAAGAACAAATATTTTGATGATGGACCCTCTTCCTCCTATTTCTAAGGTTTTTTCTTATGTTGTTCAGTAGGAAAGACAATTTACTAATCTTAATATGAATAATATGAGTATGACAAATGCAGCCACAACAAATGCAAATAACAAGGTGTCTTGCACATTCTGTGGAAAAGAATACCACACAGCTGACAATTGTTACAAAAAGAATGATTATCCACCAGGATCTCCAGGACCTTCAAACAGCAAAGGAATAAGAGGAGGTCGAGGCTATTCATCAAATAGAGGAGGCTTTGGAGGAAGACCAAATTCAAGTTCATACAACTCAAAATTTTGCACTTTTTGCAATATCACCGAACACATTGTTGGTGAATGCTTTAAGAAGCATGGTTACCCTCCTGGGCATAAACTACACAAACCTGCTATGGTGAATAATGCTGCCACAAGTAACATTGAAGGAACCATTGATCAAACCCAAGTACCTGACTCGAATGAGTTAAAAATCACCCCTCAGATATATCAACATCTAATAGCCCTGCTGCAACAGCAAACATAATTGGGATCCTCTATAATTACTTTCCACATAAATCAAATTGGTACAACTTTCTCTCTAAATTCTTCTTTTATAGGTAATGTGTTACCAATTTCTCATGCTACAGACCATGTCATATGGATTATAGATTCAGGAGCCAGTGATCATGTATCTTCTTCCCTAAATCTATATTCATTCTATAAAGCTATTGATCCCATCATAGTAAAACTACCAAATGGGCAACAAATCATAGCCTCATATTTCGGAACAGTAAAGATTAAGGATTCTTTGTCTATTTCTAATGTCTTATATCTGTTTCCAAGCTTACAACAACCCATAATTGTTAACTAATATTTCTTGACAATCAATGTTTTATATAGGACAGACACAACAAGAGGATGATTAGTATAGTTGATGCTCAAGATGAATTGTATACACTCAAGACCTCTTTTTTTAGCTCCATCAACACCACATTTTGTAATAAGGAAGCCATTGATATTTGGCATTACAGATTAGGCCACCCCTCCCATGATAGATTACATGTAATGCAACAGATATATCTTGTGAATAATTTTGATCACTCTTTTATATGTACACCTTGTCATATGGCTAAACAGAGAAAACCTTCTTTTCCTCATATACTTCTCAAGTTTCTTCTATTTTTTCCTTATTACATGTTGATATTTGGGACCCTTTGCTGCTACTTCCATCCATGGTCATAAATATTTTTTAACCAATGTTGATGATTTTTCTAGATATGTATGAGTATTTCCTTTAATCTCAAAAGCTTAAACTCAGTCACATTTACAATCTTTCATTACCTATGCTGAAAGACAATTTAAAACCAAGGTCTTAACCATTAGATCTGACAATGAAGCTGAGTTTATCATGGCAGAATTTTATAAAAATACTGGAATTGTTGACCAAACAACTTGTGTTGAAACTCGCCAACAAAATGACTTAGTTGAAAGAAAACACCAACACTTATTAAATGTTACTCGATCCCTCCTTTTTCAAGCACACTTACTAAACATTTTCTGGTCTTATGCTGTTATTCATGCCTCTACCCTCATTAATTGCCTTCTCACTCCTCTTCTAAATAATTGTTCCCCACACCAACAATGATACAATTCTCCCTTTGATATTACCACCCTTAAAGTTTTTGGCTGCATTTGCTTTGTCAATACTTTATCAAACAATAGACATAAACTCGACCTAAGAGCTTTACCAACCATCTTCCTTGGCCATAAACCACAAAAAAATGGTTTTATCACCTTCAACATAATAATTAGGGCCATTGAGATTTCTAGAAATGTTGTCTTCCATTAAACATGTTTCCTTTATCATAATGATTCATACATCACTCCTAATCCCCACCTTGTCACCCACCCACCTTTGCTCTATATTTACCAATGTATGCCCACACCTCATACAGATACTTCACATCCTTCTCCACCTATTTCACCTTCCACCCTACCTGCTCGTAACATTAGAAGATCCACCCGACAGAAAACCAGACCTTCAAGACTATCTAAATTTGAAACTTCCTATGCATCACCTCTCATTCCTCAGGCATCAAACATCCTCTTGCTTATTTCATTTCATATAAGAAACTTGCAACACCTTACTATCGATTTATTATGGATATCTCTACTAACATTGAGCCTAGATCTTATTTTGAGGCATCCAAATATCCTTATTAGGTTAAAGCCATGGATGATGAACTTGATGCATTGGCCAGAAATTACACTTGGGAAATTACAAATCTACCTGCTGACAAAACTGTTGTAGGCTGCAAATGGGTCTTCAAAATCAAATACAAGGCTGACAGAAGCATTGAAAGATATAAAGCCAGATTAGTAGCTAAGGGCTACACTCAAATTGAAGGTCAAGACTACTTACATACTTTTTCTCTAGTGGTTAAAATCACAACTGTCAGACTGGTTATAGCCCTTGCAACAGCACATAATTGACATCTTAAGCAACTATATGTTAATAATGCTTTTCTTCATGGTACATTAAATGAAGAAGTTTATATGATACCTCCTCTAGGGCTCAAATGTATCAAATCCAATCAAGTATATGCAAGTTACAAAAATCATTTTATGGTCTTAAACAAGTAAGCATCAATGGTATGCTCGTTTATCTGATTTCCTCTTATCTAATGGCTTCCTTCAATCTGCATTTGATCATTCCTTGTTCACAAAACATTCTGCTTCCAATGTCACTATTTTAGTGATTTATGTTTGTTAAAATAGAATGACTCAATTTCACACACCAAGAGGGGGGGTGAATTGGTGAAGTATAAAAAATAAAACTTTCAAAAACTTTTTCACCAAAAGAGATGCCTTTAACCTTTTCTTGAAACGCAAGTTAAAAGATTTTGAATGCAGTGGAAATTTAATCGAATGAGTATAAAGTATAATCGATTGAATGTAAAAGAGTAAGGATAAGAAAGATCAAACGCTAAGTTTTTATACTAGTTTGGCCAAGCCTACATCCAATGTCCTTCCAACCACAGGAAATCAATGCACTATAATGATCAAGGTTTTTAGAGAGACCTCACGTCAAAAATATAAAACACCTCTCTAACCCTTTAATCAAAATATAGGCAGTACATAAACAGACTAGCAGCAATCATCCCATCTCCTGCAATCTAACCCCTTTGAGACACCCTCAAAGTCAAGAACACAACAATTCCTTCTTCCTGTAATCACAACAGGGAACTCAACCCAATCTTCAGCAGATTGTAGAACCTGATCTTGCAGTAGACACCCAAATGTGTAGATAAATCAGACTTTGAAACTCAGCAGTCTTGCTCTTCAAGAAATCACAAGTAGTTGATCACCACAGTCAAACTAATTTCTTGGAGCTTTTTCTCTTTTTGTAAGCTTTACACTTTTCTGCAAAAGAATATGAAAATGTTAGAATCACAAAAGTTCTTACAGAAATCAAATTCGCGTCAATGTATAGGTAAACTCATATCAGACGCAATATAATCGACTTCGCTACTAATGCAGTCGAACACACCAATTCAATTATAACAATTAGTAGCGGTCAAAGTAATTAATTGAATTCACAATTAATGCAGTCGAATAACATTTAATGTTTGGTCAACACATTTAAAAATATAGCCGTTGTGATAGTTATATCAAACATTAACAGATTTCAAAACAATAACAAACTTAATTGAATACATATCGCATGCAATCGATTAATCAACAATCATAAGCAAAGTTTTGAAAACTTTTCTCTTTGAAAAACTCTCACAACACACTTGAAAAAAGGTTTGTGCAAAGACACAAGTTTTAATCGATTCACCCCATAATGTAATCGACTTAAAACTGTTGTTTTGCCACACAATTAAAATTCAACATTAGTGCTTGTGATTTTTCTCATCCAAAAACATGTGTCATGCATTCATGTATAAAATCACATATATTGTTACCAATGAGGAGCATTGGTGTCTTGAAGATATTATGGTTTTGATGATGCTACAAGATGAAGAACTTGAAGACTTTTGTTGTACTTATTTTAAAAGCATTTTGTAGAATTAATTGTATAGGAATTACTATGTTGATGTAAGAACACTTAGAAGTTTTCTTATTTAGAGAGTCTTTGCGCAAAAATCGATTATTGGGTGTGATAATCGATTATCATGAGCCTGTTTGGAAAAGAGTTGCTCGCACAAATAATCGATTATTGCTCAGGATAATCGATTATTCCAGTTCGAGCAAATAATCGATTATTCCCTAGGATAATCGATTATCACTTTTTTGAAAACCCCATAACGGACACAAATAATCGATTATCACTTATGATTATTGATTATCACTGGCAGTTGGGAGATGTCTTTTCAGTTTCTAACCTTGCACGAAGCTGGGCTTATAAATAGAGGTCTTCACAGCACTTAGAATTCAACTTTTCATTTTGAGAGTATTAGAGTTTTGTGCCTAAGGGAAGCTCTCTGAGAGTGAAAAGGGATCTATGCCATTTGAGAATACAGTTTGTCTGAGGAAGTTCCCAAGTGATAGAGTTGCTTAAGTCAAGTCTTGTGAATAGGAGAAGCTCGCGCTTAGTGTGTCTAAGGTCGGAGCGGTTCTCTTCAAGTTGGCTGAGCAGGTTCTTTCGGTTCGTTTGTCGAAGGAAGGTGCTTCCGTTCGTTTGTCGAACGGTTCTCATTTCTTAATCTTTACTTCATATCTTGTAATCTGTACAAACATTATTTTAGTGAAAAAGGTTAATCATTATTCATAGTGATTAACGACTGGACGTAGAATCTTTTGATTCGAATTAGGATAAAATTTCTGTGTTGATTTTCTTGAACTCTACACTCTTTAAACTCTTAGCACATCAACTGTTTGATAAAAGTTCACTAAGAAAATCAATTTTTGAAACAAACTAACATGTTTTCCGCTTATTTTATTCCGCTGTGCGACTCGACGATACCAGTTGTCCTGATACTGACAATTGGTATCAAACTTTCAAACTTATATAACACAGTGAAATGCAATGAACAACACAACAACAATACAATCATGTTCTCATATACGCATATAACATATATGCATAGAACATGTAACACAAAATACACATGTGTTATTAATTATGTGTTGTCATCATCAAAAACTCAGATATTACTGAGATTGTGGGTTCAGCTAAATCAGTGCTCCCCCTATTAACAATCTCAACAATGTTGATGATATAGTATTCACAGGAAATGACCTAACATAAATCACTCATATTACTCATCTTCTTGATGCAACATTTAAAATTAAAGACCTTGGCAATCTTAAATTCTTTCTTGGACTTGAAGTGGCTAGAAACAAAGAAGGTATTTCCATTTCCCAAAGACAATACACTCTGGACATTCTCTAAGATGAGGGTTACTTATACTCTAAGTATGCTTCCACTCCTTGTGACTATCGTACAAAGCTGAGCACAAATTTTGGCCAACCCCTAAATGATGCAGCTTCATCATCTTATAGACGATTGATTGGTAAATTATTATATCTCAACAACACTAGACCAAATATTTCATTTGCAATGCACCAACTAAGCCAATTTATCTCAAACCCTAGCACAGAACATCAACAAGCAGCTTCCAAGATTCTTAGATACATTAAAGGTGCTCCTGGAAAAGGGATTTTCTTTCCCAGCAATAACATCATACAATTGAAAGGCTTTAGTGACTCTAATTGGGCAGGCTGTATTGATACCAGACAAAGTATCACTTGTTACTCTATCTACCTTGGCTCTTCACTTATTTCATGGAAATCGAAGAAACAAGCCACTGTATCCAAAAGTTCCTCAGAAGCTGGATATAGAGCCCTTGCTACAGCCACTAGCAAAATTCAATGGTTAACTTTTCTTCTACAGGATCTTCAAGTAACTTTCAACAACCAATAGTATTGTTTTGTGATAACAAATATGCCCTTCATATTGTTGCAAATTCGGTTTTCCATGAAAGCACGAAACACATTGAAATAGATTGCCATATTGTAAGGGAAAAACTTTATTCTGGCTTACTTAAATTATTGTCAATTCCTTCTGCCTGTCAGTTAGCTGACATCTACACAAAAGGACTACCTCTAGCAGCTTTCAAATTTATGGTTTCCATGCTGGGAATGATTAACATTCATTCTCCAGCTTGAGGGGGGCTGTTAGGATTTAAGATTTTGGTTGTTATTATTTCTATTGGTTATTATTCTCTTTGTACAACTGGTAGCTTAGATTGTAACTAATTATGTTATGATTAGTTATAAACTTAGTGCATAAATATATGCATCTTCATAATGAAGAATAAGGAAAATATACAAATCATTTTGCTTCCTTATTTTTCTTCCTCTACATTCCATGAGTTAGAATTTCAATATTTGGTTTGATTGGTGATTCCCATTATTTAAGATTTCCCAAATTTGGTTTTTATGAAATGAGCTAAAGTAGTAAAACTAGCAAAGTCATTCACATCAAGCTGATGAAAAACCAGAAGGTCTGAGAGGCCGAACTCTTTTAGTGTTTCAGGATTAAAGACACAAGTTTGAAATAGAGGAAGAAGAAGAGAATTTGTGTCGTTGCTGACGAGATCTCTAACATCGGCACCGATGATGATGTTTGGCGACAACGCCTCTCTTTCTCCTGGTGTGCACTATAGAGGTTGAAGATGATGGAAGAAACCTTGGGTGAATACAGGGAGGATGGTCCTCGATCTCGCGTCAACGCGACGCTGGAGTTGCTGACGAATGACGACGCCGACGTCGACTGTGGTGGCTGAGGTATAGTGGGTTCAGGTTGAAGATGTGAGAGCCACCAAGTAGGGGGTTGCATTTTGCAAATTTTTGTAGTTTTCAACATAGCTGCGATGAAACCTCACCACTTTTAACCATCTCATTCTTCTTCCTTTGATGGGTTTTGAAAATCGGCAGAGCACTAATGTTAGCAGGAAGCTTCTTATAATCAAAATCCTTTTCCATAATGTCTGCACATAAAGAAAAAAAAGTCAATAAAATCAAAATCGAAAGATATATACTAGATGAGATGCATGAAGAATTATCCAAAACCAGGCAATTGGATCCTCAACTACCTTTACACATGTATATGTTTTATGACTTTGTGAGGAGAAGTGTGTATTTAAGTCTTCCAATATATAAAAATAGTTCGAGGAATAAATTTTTTTAAAATGTTTTCCTATATATAAAAAATAATTTGAAGAATACAAGAAAAAGAGTTTTTTTTTTAAGATTTCTATTTATACAACAGAAACTTGGTCAGAAACCATTGTTACAACCATGAATAATAAAAACTACATTTATGAATTTTAATAAGAAAATAAAATTGTGTAATTATGAATATTAATGAGAAAATAAAAATGTTGGTCAACGTTTTAAAACAAACATTTCTTTTGACAATATATTCTTATTTTATAACAATCTTCACATATTGCAAAAGAAAGATAAAAAACTTTTATCCTAGGTTTCATAGGATATAATGCATTAAAGTTGGTATAACAAACTATATAAATCAGTCTTAGATCAAGAAACTGAACACAATGTAGTTGGTATAACAAACTATATGAATCAAAGACAATTTATGTGTGTTAGAGGTTTATCAATCAAAATACACCCCCTATTATCATTGTGTTGTGCTTATTAGGTCATGCGCATGCCTGGTATTCGTGAGTACTCTAGAAATCATGCAAAGATCTCATGTAAACAACTTCACTCGATAGTCATATAGGTGATTTCATCAACTATATGTTGCAAATCATACACCACCCATAAGGAATATGAAAATCATTAAAAACTTTGTTTAAGCTAAAATTCTTTCACCATACAGAATTTTAATAACAAAGTTTAACCTCTCATAATGCAGTCTATAGCACTTTCACATACCATAGGAATGACATAATTAATTAAAATCAATTTAGTGTTATCAAAACTAACGAGTGACTTGTTTTTACCCATATGAACCTTATTCATAGGATCTCCAATCACAAAGGTTGGGTTACCATAACTTGTTTGTTTGCAAATGGCTTAAGTCTCGTTCCCCTCGATGTTTCTAATATCATCTATCTTCTTAGGGGGTTTTTCAGAGGATCTGCTAGATTTTGTTCTGACTTTACATAATCAATGGAAATAGCTTCACTCTTTAGCAGCTGCTTCACCAAATTCTCTCAATTGTATATGTCTATTCTTTCCATTGTAATTCTTGTTTTTAGCTATAGCTATTGTCGATTGGCAATCACAGTGTATTGACACCGATGGGGTTGGTTTCATTCTTAGTGGAATGTTCGCTAAGATGTTTTCCAACCACTCAGCCTCCAGCCTTACTAGTGCAGAAATAACGTTTAACGTTACACGTTTAACGTACAACGAAAGAAAATCCAATGTAAAAAATGATCGGTGACAGTTTTATAAATAAAACGCCATTATATACGTCGGTTAGAGGGGTCCCCGACGTCACTTAACGTACGATGTCTGTTCCCCAAGAGTCCAATGTCAAATGATTTGCATACAGAATTGAAAAGTCAATGTTTTATTGCCTTTAGACATCAGCTGCATGCCCCACAACGTCTAATTCGATTTAGACGTCGGCTCCCCCTCCGTAGACATCAAAGATGATTGCAACTTCTTTAAGGACTAAAGAAAAGGAAGTGGAATAAGGATTTCTAAAGTTCTTTCCTTATCTAAGTCTTAGATTGATTTGCTTTGCTAAATAACATCTACATTGTTTTGTAGGTCACAAATAAAGGTTGGAAACCATGCCTATGCATCCTAGGAGGCTTGCTAAGCTAAAGGAAGCAAAGGAGATCAAAAATGGAGAAAAAAAACTTCATTTTCGGATTGCATCCAGTGGCTTATGGATTGAGACTGCAAGGCAAAATTGTCTTCCGGATTGTGCAGGGCGCCTAGCCATAGCCTTCCTGAGCTCAGCCATTTTCGACAACTTTTACACTTTTAAACACGTTTTTAATGTGTTTCGTTTGAGACTTGTAGCCCTAGCTCTGAAACGTACCTAGCACTCTTCTTTAGTTATTAGAGAAGCTTAACAATGCCTGAAATGGAGTCCTCTCTTCTTCACCTATAAAAGAGAGGCTCTCCCCTTTGTAATTTCCAACTTTGAAATGATAAAGAAATGTTGTTGAGTTTACTCTAGACTTATCTTTAGAGTTCAACCGATCTTGTGCTTATTCTGCACTCCCTTCTCTAGCTTCCTTCCCTTTTGGAAGGCTTTCTGAGCTTGTGAAACTGCATACACTCACCAAACCTTTACTGAACCATTTCACAAACACTTGGCGTGCACCAGAAACATCCTTCACTCCTCCATTCCGCTGCGTCCGTTTTGAGTTTGGGAGAGCTCTCACTTGAAGTGCGGAGCTGCTTCCGTCAAAAGAGGTCCGAAAATACCTCATTTTAAGAGCTAAAATTAATTATTTTTATGACTTAGATGACAACTGCATGCCCCTGATGTCTAATTTGATTTAGACGTCGGCTACCCCTCTAAACACATAAAAAAGGTCCAAAAATACCTAATTTTAAGTGTTAATATTATGTTTTTTATGACTTAGACATCTTGTTATAGGTACATGGACACCGTCATTGTGGACTAAGGTCGGTCTTCCATGTACGAATTTGTTGAACCTCAGAACATTCAACCTTCTAGTAACACACTTGAGAGCAAACAAAATGAATTTGACTTAATTTCGTAGCGCTTCAAGAATACATCACTATATCAGAGGACACAATTAAGAAGATACGACAAGAGTGGGTAGTTTATCTTTTGTAGAGATGGACTTAGGACCCATGGCCATCCCTTTAGGAACAATTTTATTGTTATTGAATACATTAATAAGCTTACTTTTGATAGTTTAAGCTTTGAATTGCTTTTTAAATGGTTTTAGTATTATAATGACTTGAAACATTTAGTATATATATTTTTGTGATTCTTATGCTCCAAGGGTGTGTTTTTCTAATTCTTTCAACCCTTCTATTTATAGGATCAAGGTGAGTTTGCTAGAATTGGATTGATTTTGAAATTCGTACTTGATTTTTGTAATTAAAGTAACCAAATCTATTAACAACTAATTTTATTGAGCTATTCTTCAATCTTTAGTGATTTTCATTACTTGTATGGTTTGGTATACTTGTCAATTTTATAACAGTCAACTTGACATCCACTTTATAATTATTTAGATGATAATCATTGAACAATTTGAATATAATAATTAACATTCTCCATCATCTTCTCATCTTTTTTTTTCATATAAAAATGACTTGATAATTTCTTCAATATTTAAATCTCAAAATACTTTTGTGTGAGCTTTAATCCTTTTTATCTTAAAGGGAGTTTGATTTGGAATTTTTTAATTTTATTTTCTCTATAATCTTACGAAATTTCCATTAAAAGAGATTTCTGCAGCATATTTTATAATATCTCATTAGTCTTGAAACCCATATCAAAATATATAAAGCATATATATATATATATATATATATATATATATATATATATATATAAAGCATTTATATATATAAATATAAAGCATTTATATATATATATATATAAAGCATTTATATATATATATATATATATATATACGATAAAATGATCGTTTATATAATTCAGAAGCAAATTGATTTTGAAAGATAATTAGTTTTTCATTGATCTATTAAAAAAATCATGTTAAATATGATGATTTTAATACGACAGTTCTAAAAAAATTACCATAATTCTCCTTATAATATCAGTTTTATAACTGCCACAATTTGTATATATGACATTTACAAATGTCACCGTACCATTTTCTTTTCTCATGTGCTCATTTCTCCCTCTTAATACTTTTTTTATTGTTTAAACAAAAAACTCATTCTCATTAAATTATTTTTCCTAGAAAAAAAATTAGTTTCCAATATTTTTCTTATTTACAAAATTTTTCTCTTATTTTCAAAACTCTTATTTCAAAAACCATTCTCATTTCTAAACCTTTCAAATAGTCAAACTAACGAACCTCGTCAAGTCTTCCACGCAAATTTGTCAAACTTTCATACTTGAACTTTGTTAGACCTTTTATGCAAACCCTAGTTGAGACTCATTGGAAACTCAAATACACCCTCACAAAAACCTTCACAATAAACTCTCACCATCATCTCTCCTCTTGAACTAGGGGGCAAAAGAATCTGCACCCGTGAGTATCCGCGTGTAAAATCTGTTACGAGTATTTAGTATCCACGAGCAAGAGGTACTCGCGGGTAGCGGGTAATTTAATACTCACTCGTTAACGGGTTAGATTCGGGTATCATACTATCCGTGTCTGCGGGTATCCGTTACCCGTTTAAAAAATTGAAATTACAATTTTACCCATTAGGTTATAACTCTTCAATCTTTAACTTCTTTATTTTTTGCTGTCAAATAAATAGGAAACATAAATCTCAATTTCCGTTAAAAAGGTTGTTTTTAATTTTGCTCCTCTATTATGGTGCAAAGGAAGTAAAGGGAAGAAATCAAATCAAACCAAATCGATTTTTCTTTGGGCTCGTTTCTTCTTTTTCTTCTCTCTCAAACTTCCTCGAACCTTATCTGCAATTCCCTCATCTCCGCCGCCTACCAACAACAAGGATCATTGTCCCTAGCGACGTCGCAAGGACCTCATGCAGCCGTAGCGTGACACTAATTTGGCGGTGCCGCTTCCTCTTCTGCCATCCACGGCTCTGCCTGCGGCAAGCAGTAGAGCCAGCCACCAGCAGCAGCAACAACAGGTGATACAGTTTGCGGAGCTTGAGAGACTAAACTGCATCGGGAGTGGTCTACGACGTGATGAGATTCAGATCTGAGATGCTTTGGTGCATATTGGAATGCTTTAGTGCAAATCTGAAATGCTTTGTTGCAGATCTGAGATGCTTTGGTGCAAATCTGAGCCTGGACAAAATGAACTCAACAGTTTTTGGAGTCCCGATTTCTCTTTGAAGTGAAGATCCATGGTTTATGAGTTTTGAAAAAGAAAGAAGAATAGTGTTTGGGCCAAAATTTGGGCTTGGATAATTGGAAAACGATTATCCAACGGATATCTACGGGTTAAAAAAAATCTGCGAATTTCTTAATGCGGATACCCGCGGGTAACGGGAATGGTATAGGTACAGTTTTTTACTTGTGGGTCAGGTTCAGGTATCACACTATCCGTGCCCGACCCGACCCGACTCGTTGTCATCTCTATCTTAAACTCTCACCAGAAACCCAAATAGCTCACTGCCACCATCATCCCTCTTGAAAAACTCACTACAAAATTATTATTGTGAAGGATATGAGGTTTACCCATCAAAGAGGAAGAAGAAAAAGATAGTATCATTATATGCTTATCATATTGGTTGTGGTACAATATCATGATCGTGAAAGAAACTACTCATTCCACCCTCAATAACCAATGGGAAATACATTGTGCAACCTAAACATTTTGGTCAAGAAGATTTTTGGAAATAATAAATCATAAGCAAAATAATCCATAGATATAATGTGAAACAAGTTTGTAAATGCATTATGTCAAAATATAATGTTTCAAAGATATAATAAAAAACAAGCTGTCGATATTTGCACGAGATTATTAAAAGTTCACTTATTTTATGAAGGAAATATCCAGTATGATAACAATGTAAGTTTAATTAAAGGAGACAATACTCAAAATTAATCAAGTTTACTAATAAATATTTTTTTTATTTGTGGATTTTCTCTCCATTTAGGTTGTAATAATCCTTTTTCTTATTTATTATTATTAATGTATTTTTATGAAAATTATCATTCAGTAGTAATAATAGAAAATGATAAGTTATTGAATAAAATTTAAGAAATTCTCAAATGCCACTTATATCAAATATTAAATATAAGAAATATTAATCTTTTTTTTAAGGTTCATTAAATCTTAAAAATACAAAAATCTTATATAACATTATAAAAAAAATAGAAGCATAAAAACATAACTTCATCTTGTATTGAGAAGGATAACATTATAAAAAAAAATAGAAGCATAAAAACATAAAATTGAGAAGGATACAGCAGTTAGCAGAGAGTAGATATGACTCAAAACTCAAATTCACCGTGTTAGTAGCTTGTTTTGTTGTTTGGACTGTGGCTGTTCTGCTTCATTACGACTGAAAGTGAACAGCGAAGCATGGCTAGCATGATGTCAGACCCGTAAACGGGACCGCAAAACTACTTGCACCGAGCAACTTTCTCTGCACCCCTTTTATTGTTTCTTACCTAAAGGACATTAATTAGCTCCAGTGTCCTATGTTGGTTCGGTGAATTTGAACAAATTTGTATGCACTCCCATTTCTCGTACCATACAAAACTTTATCCAATACCTATTATTACACTATCTAAAGTCCGAGGAATATGCTTCTTGGTGACGTGTTTGATGGCTTTCCAAAGTTCATACTCTATAAATGATGCAAACAAGGGTCACTGTTCTCATGTTTCAAACCATTCAAACGTTGAAGAAACTTTCGACAATCTTAAGAGTTTTCAAAAACAGTAAAGTAAAAATCTAATTATACATGATAAAGTTGTACTTAAATGATAGTGAAATTACAATGTATAAAGTATTTAATCTAATGATAAAGTTTAAAGTTTTATTAAGTGGTCAAGGAGTATAAAACACTAAAAATCTTAGCATTTTAGTTGTGGTTGAGTATTTGTAATAGCAGCCGGGTAGAGCAAATTCAATATGCATTAAGCAAACAAAAAAATTGTTCCCCGACTGCTACTTATGACAAAGAATGTGTTGAATTACAAGGAGTATGAGTTTGTTGAATAAGAATGGTATGAAAGAGCAAACGCTGCATGTATTGCAGCCCCAATAGGAAGAACATCTTCATCAATGAAAAAGTAAGGACTGTGAGCAGGATATGTGGATCCACTCTTCTCATTTCGTGTACCCAGAAGGAGGAATGTACCTGGTACTTTTTCCAAGTAAAATGCAAAATCTTCACTCCCAGTGAAGAGGGGAGCTAATTCTATGTTATCTTCTCCAACAATCTTACTAGAGACTTGGTGTGCTAGTTCGTATATTCTTACATCATTTGTGGTTGGAGGGATTGTGGGATGTTCATTACCTAAGAACTCAACCTCAGCATGGCACCTGTGTACTTCTGCCTGCCCTTTCACAACCTGCCCAAAAGAGGTTACATGCAATTCAAAATCCTCTTAGACAAATCTCTTTCTATCTTTAGTTTTTGCTTCTTAGTATCTAGAGCGAGCTGCATTTCAATTGATGTGATTTGTGTTAAGATTTTGTTATTCTGAATGCAAGTTATTGGGGAAACCAAGTATAAGATTCATCCTACATAATATCTACTGAAAGTTGTTTCTTCTCAAAATCAATTTTTTTATCTAAAATCATGTTGTTAACTGAGTATTTCAACTTGATGCTGGAAATTAGTTCATGACAGCTTGATAAAACAATATAGAATGGTCACAACCAGACATTTACCTCTTCTATCCTTTTCCTCAGTCCATAGAAGCTCTTTTTGCTGAATGCTCTAAACGTACCTCCAAATGTAGCTGAATCAGGGATGATGTCGTGAGCATACCCTGCATTGATCATGGCCACAGAAAGCACCTGCCAAACTAAGATCTCTGAGTAAAGTTTTGTGGAACTAATAAACCACGAAGAGAATCAGTCATACATACTAATTAATGCGCCAAAAGTTTCATCTTGCAATGTATTTTTACAACTGAATTTGAGAATTTCACTCCACCTGAGAATCCAAAGGATCAACCTCCCTTGAAACAATGTTTTGCAAGCTAATAACTGATGTTGAAGCAGCCAAAACTGGATCATAGCAATGCTGGGGAACTCCTGCTAAACCCCGTTTTCCACTGATTTTTGCTTTGAAGCCTCCACATCCAGCTAAAAACTCCCCTGGCCGTGATGCAACAACACCCGTTTCGTACTCTGACCCCAAGTGCAAGCCAAGAATAGCCCCAACATCTTCAAGCACCTTTTCTTGGATCATTTCTTTTGCTCCTGTGCCTCTTTCCTCTGCTGGTTGGAATATTAGAACAACAGTAGTCTGCATGTGAAGTTAAAAGTTTTCAAAGGAAGAAACACATATTATGGTACATCCTAAAATGTTCATCTTCCGATTACACTTCACCTGTAACATGTCCTTCATTTCTTGCAGTATCTTTGTTGCCCCAAGTAGCATGGCAACATGTGCATCGTGTGCACAAGCATGCATTTTTCCATCTACTTTGCTCTTATGCTCCCAATCAACCCTTTCCTGTTCCCAGTCACATATGTCAAACTAACCATCAATTACTTGCCAAATTTGTCCTAGAAGATAGCATTGGTAAAGAAGGTTACGTTCCCATTCTCAGCCTAGTACAAATGTATAAAGTATTGCAACGGTATATACTGATATCAAATGATCAAATTGATTACCTTATTTACTCACAAATGGGTGGTTTCCAATATAAGTAAACAAGAGATTAGAAATCTGAGTAAAAGAAGTTTGTGTAGGAGGAGTAATAGGATAATACAGAAAAAAAAATCCTGCAGAAGTTGTGAAAGGAAATTAACTGATTTAATCCATTGGAATATTAATGGTGGATTAAGGTGTGAATTTCAGTACAGATCCCACTAAAATTATGGTCACAACTTTCCCATATAATAACAGTACTCCAGGTTGTACTTAGTGGAATTCAATAATAATTATCTTGCCACTGTTTCCTTTTTCCACTTCTGAAAACTATTTCCAGGTACATGATCAACAGCTTTCAAAACTAATACAGGATGCTTTCCGCTTCCTCTTGTATTTTGGATGAGTGAAATTAACAAGCAGCACGTAATCCTCGGATTCAAACAAACACCAATTCCCAACTCAAGAAGACTACAAACACAATTAAACTTGTTCCTTTCTTTTACGAGTTTTGTCCACCCAGGAAACATAACTATTTGCTAGGATCCTTTTTCTGATTTGTTTTTCACTAAAAGAAACAAAAAAATCAATAGCCAAAACCAGCCAGAGCTTAGTATCCGCAAACACGAGCATGCATACATGTCCATCACTTGTGTCCATGAGGCATCAAAGAAGAAAAGCTTGGAAGAACAAAGTGAGAAAGAGAAAAAAGACCTTAACGAACAACACAAGACTGTGTGTGGTGTGCAAAATAGTAACACTAACCTGAATTGGCAAAGCATCCATGTCTGCTCTAAGAGCAACAAAAGGAGGAGACCCAGAACCAATTTTGGCAACCACACCAGTCCCAGCCACAGGCCAGTCGTAAGCAACACCCAACTGGTCAAGCTCACGCCTGATGAGAGCACTTGTCCTGAACTCCTCATTTGCAAGTTCTGGGTGTTCATGGATTTCCCTCCTTATTCTCTTCATCCATTTCACCGTGCCAGGACTGTTAGCTAGCTCCAGAATCTTCTGCTTCAAAGAAGAAGAGCTTTGATTGGTAAACTCATTGATTGAAGGAGTTTGAAACGTGAAAGAGAAGCAGGTGGGTAGGAACAGGAAGAGTAGGAGAATAAGTCTAAGATGGTCCATGTGGCCAAGTGGTAGATATCAAGAAGGTGAAAAATGAAAAAAGCTTAGTGCATATATATATATATATATATATATATATATATATATATATATATATATGAAAAGCCCTGACTAGACTGGATTTTATTATGTCCACGTTAGAGAAAATCCGACCATGCTTCTAAGTATTGGTTGGCACATCAAAAACAATTGCTTTATTCTGGTAAAAGGTTATCTGATTGTGTTTGATTTCGTGCCCTTACCGAACTATATGTTTACACCAAACTATTTCCTCTCTTTGTTCTCCGTTCAGAGAGAATAAATTTATTTTTTAATTAACTCATTTGTTTAACTTAAAACTATTACATGTCATTTGTTTGGCTGTAAATTTTGAGGGGCAAAGCATTATGAGAAGAAGAAGCAGTGGAATTTGAAGTGTGAGGATTGTTGGAGATGAAAGTTTGAAGAGGGAAGTGTTTACTTTTTAAGGATGTATACTTGCCAACAACTTTGGCTTCTTGTGGAAAGTATTGTGACCACATAAACTTTTAGTCTTTGTCTGGTTTAGAAATTGATTGTTTGAATCCCAAAGAAGGACATTCCAACCACCTTCAAAGAATTGAATCCCATGAATTTGTGCAATCCAAGGTATAGTTGGTCCTCTCCATAGCAGTTTTACACCAGCCAAAAAAGTATGGGGAATAATCTTATTATCATCTCTCAACAATTTTGTATAAAAGGTGAATATTCAAACTTCAAGTATGGAAGAGTAACAAACTAACTTGTGGATTTGGAAGACCTAATTTGGTAAACTCACATTATCCTCATTATTCAATGGGTAATTTGTAGTTTTTAATATGTAAAAGAGATTGACAAATTTCCTAGAAGCTTCTTTTCAGTGTTTATTATACTCATTCACCGTGAAATATGATTCATCTATTTTACATAAACGTTATATCTAGCTATATAAAGAAATTGTGTCTGGTAACTCTCTTTTTGTATATATTTCATTTTCGTTTTCATTTTTTCTCTCATAAGAACATAATAAAATATAATAATAATTATTATATATATATATATATATATATATGTGTGTGTGTGTGTGTGTAATATTTAATAGTTATAATAGATTTTTTTATTATAATAAAAAACAATCACACATACACCCATGTTTTTCCGCTGTTATTGATCTACAGAAGATAGATCTTCTTTTCACAATTTTACGTAATGCTATTGTGCAAAACATTTATATTTATCTTCAGATGTTTTCTTTATAAAAATTATGTAATTTTTAATATTTTTAAAATAGAAACTAGTATTTTTACAATAATATGATATAAAGTATATAAAATTCTTATAAGAATAAAGGAAGATAATAATAATAATGAAGGGCTGTTGCTAAGCTGTCGTAAACAATATATGTACATTGTCGCGTTTGTCATGTGTATTATTAGTGATATTTTTTCTAATGTAGATCACTAAAACAGAGTGGCTTTTTTTTATTTAATAAACTTATTAAAAAAAACATTAAGTTAATAATAAAAAATATTATGAAGAGATGACATTCCTTCGGTATATTCAAAAAGTAAGAGGAAAATTATATTTAGAAAACTTCAATAAAAAAAAATCATGACAAGGATAGAACATTTTAATCACACAGAAAGAACGGAGAACTAAAAATTCAAAGCACCTTTGGAAGTTGAGTTTTAAAAGAAGAGAAACAAGAAGATACCTTTTTTGTGTGTTTAATAAATATTAATTTATTTTATTCGAAATAAAAGAAAGAGATAATAGTTTAAAATAAATTGAATATATTAGCGTATTTATTTATTTAATAAATAAATAAAATATTTTTTCTCCAATTAAATATTATTATCCTGAATATTTTCTCTCTAGCTTTCGTGCTATATTTTGTTAAGTTTTCTATTTAAATCTATCACTTACTCGTACCCTATTTATATTCTCCATGATATATAACCTCTCCAATAAAAACTATTATAGTTAGTAAGTGCCATTCAAAAAATAAAAACTCTTCCGTTATTATAAAAGAAGTTAGTATTTATATAAATATTTTAATTTGCAATAAATAAATTATAAAATTACATCTAACATAATTAAGTAAGGTAATTGGATAAAGATAATAATTATATTATCCAATTAACAATAACATCATTCAATTAAGAAAAAATAAAACAAAAAAGATTTAATTAATAATAATTTTTTTTAGTATTCAATAAACTATGAAAATTTGATCTGTTAATAAAAAATGTTTGAGGTGAAAATTTGTATTTGCATGTGGAACACGTGTTTGTGTTAGCACATGAGTAGGTTAGGAGTTTTAGTATAGGAACTATAATGGAAACAAGTACGTGCAAGCCTAAAAAACTTCTGGATCATGCCTCATGGCATTTTATCTTTTCTTCCTTTAACTTAAACCACATGTTTCACTTTTGTACCAAAATATATACTTCAATTAAATACCTAAATTATTTGTATGGTTCCTAATGTTCTTCATTCTAGATAGCAAATTTTCCTTCTTATTTTTAATTATGATTTGAACTCAATACAGTAATATAATTAGGAAGAAATTATGGAGCATCAAAAGAAGTTTTCCAATAGAGAGATAAAGAGGTAGAAATAATTTTAAGTTCTCTTTTTTTTTTCTTCAAGAGTTATAATAGCGTATATAAATTATCATTGGTTGTAATTTATAAATGATATGATATTTTTATACATATGAACAAGTTAGTCAAAGACTTAAGTATAAATATAGTTTAAACCTCAAGTCTAATTTTGTATCGCATTCTAAGGAAATATTTTTATCATGAAATTCTATATATTTTTATCACGATATTTTGAAATGCATATTAATAATTTAAGAGAGGAAGTTATTCATTAACTATATTTGGTCTTCATGTCTAAGCAACATGCAGTCTGTCTTTTGGGTCTATTCACTATTGCAACAAAAGTTTTTGACAATTGTTATTTTCTGACATTCAATGTTAAATTCATATTCGACGTCTTATTGGAATATGTTAATTTTAACATTGGATCCCTTTTCTGGAAGTCAATTTTAACGTCGAACCCCTCATATTCTTTTTTTATAAATAATTTGTTTTTATAATATTACCATACCTGAAATACAGAAAACGAACACATCATAAAATTGTATATATTATGAGTTTCAAGTAATGGAGAATAACCACTCAATGTCGTCGTCAAGAACCGTCAACTCGTGTACAAAACTACATCATAAGCCAAAATTAATCGGCTCAAACGAAATTTAATCGATGCAAAAGAAATTTAATCGGTGAAAACATAAGTTAATCGGTGCAAAATAAATTAACTCGAAGAAAATCAATCAAAAATACCTTGCAGCAACAATGACGAACGCAAATTAAACGAAAACCCAAACGATAACGCGAAAGAAAGTGAGGCTCGCGTTATGAGGTTTTTGGGTTTAAAAGGGCATTTGACATCAGTTCCCTCCACCACTGACGTTTAATTGCTAAAAAATTCATTTTGGCGCTACTTTGGAATATTTTCATAGCTTATTGACGTCCGAAGAAGAGGATGTGATGTTTAATGTGTATTAAATGTCGACCTCTTCTACATGCAAATATGAAAAGGTGACCTTTCAAATATGATTTTGCAGAGGATTTGACGTCTCGTCTACGGGTGGGCCGACGTCTTTCTCGTAAAAAAATTAATATTAGCACTTAAAATGAGATATTTCTGGACATTTTTTATGTTCGTGACAGGGGAGCCGACGTCTAATTCAAATTAGACATGTGGGGGCCTGTAGCCGATGTCTAAAGGCAATAAATCAATGACTTTTCAGTTCTGTATGCAAACCATTTAACATATAAGCTTGGGAGAGCCGACGTCTATACCTTATTTGACATCAGAAACCCATTTAACCGACTTCTATAATGATGTTTTATTTACAAAACTGTCATCGATAATTTTTTACGTTGGATTTCGTTAGACGTTAAATGTGTGACGTTAAATGTTATTTTTACACTTGTGATTAGAGCAAGCCCCAAGGTAAAGGTTGTGGTGTAGGAGTAGTCTCTTCAATCATTAGACACAGACACACAGACAGACACACAAACAGACACACAGACAGACACAAACACACACAGACATAGACATAGACACACAAAGACAGACACAAACACAAACACACACACACACACACAGGCACAGACACAGACACACACACACACAGGCACACAAACATGCACATGTGCGCACGTGCATGCTTACGCGCACGCACAGGCACACACACACGCACACACACACACACACACACACACACTATCCTCCTCAATAAGTTGAAAGATGAATATGTATATTTACTTTATATGTATATTTTACTTTATAGTTCAATAACTTTATAACAATTTTGTCTCTAAAAGCACTTCAATGGGTTATTATTGTGTTTGTTGAGGAGGGGGTTTACTAGGAAGATACAACATCAATGAGACTCGAGCCCAACCATATAAGAGATTGATGTAACATCCCAAAATTTTTTGCCTTTTTAAAATTCAAAAAAATTAGAATATTGCAATAATACAATTACGGTAACACCCCGAACCTCAAGCTCAATTCTATACAAAAGTTTACAGCTCAGACTTAATAGTAAAGATAACATTGAATCCTTCTAATACATTCTTCCATCTCTTCCTACACTTGCGCCAGATCACGTGACATTCCTTCATCTGCTCCCGTATAACAAAAACGTTATACGATCATCGCCAAAATATGATTTTCCAATACATGCACAAATAAGTAAGGGTGAGCTAACATGCAATATATCATTTATAAAAAATATGCATAAATGCTTTGATATAAACATCATATAATACTTAGGTTAGACATCCCCATATACCAACCTACCAAAATTTCTACTAGACACTCATACGGATGATACATTGATGAGCTACTGGACAAAGCTATTCCCCAAACATTTTAACCGGATACTATTTGGACGGACGCTATCTGCCGAACACTATCTGTCGAGCCCTATCCGCCGAATGCTATCTAATGAATATTATTAGACTGAATCCCATTTGAACGAACGCTAGGTGATCATGCACAATTGAGCCGAACGCTAAACTCAGAAAACCATAATGACCGAACACACTCATAATGAACACTGAGATCAAACACTAGGCCGAACGCTAGAAACCGAACGCCAGATCGAATACTGATTGCACGAACGTTAAGATTGATCACTTAGGCTCGACACTAGACATCAAACGCTATTAGACGGATACCATTAGGTCGCACACCAAGAGACTGAATGCTTAGTAAGATCAAACACTTAGACTTCACTATGAGACAACGCACTCTACTAGAACAATTACTATTATTTCGAACACTATTCAAACGATCGTTCAAAGATCAAATCTCGCGCACCACAGATTAAGTACCATTCGGACGAACGCTTAATTGATCACTTTACTGGATTTAACACTATCTGAGGGTAACCTCATCGAGACCGGATGTTCCCTACGTATGACCACTAACCGTTAACAATCCTTGTCTGAGACAAGCGTCATCCAAACCGAGCACTACCTATGAATGATCACTGCCTGAATCATGCATCATCACGACTAATCACTATTTATTAATCGATCGCTACCTCAACGAATATCAAGGCCGGTCACTCCCCATAAATGATTGCAACCTCAGAGCAACATCACCAATAAAGATCATTCTCTAAGAACCATCGCTACGAGACAAAACACTAGAATAAAGAACGCTTGAGTCTGGGTTAAACGCCTAGAGTACTCTGCTGAACACCTCAGTACTGACCGAACGTAATCAAACTAAACCACAGGGTACCAAATTAAGATCAGACGCTAGCTACCTCAGAACAACTAACATCAAGATCAACTGTTACATATTAACGCTTGCTACCTGAAAATAAATAATACCAAGACCGGACGTCACTAATAATAACGCACGCTACTACCTATAGACCCAACAAGTTTTACTTCCCGTCTCTCTCGAAGAATTATTCCAAATCCAGCTTTATCTGCACTACCATTTCTCCCGTACCAGCACGATCATCACGGGTGGAAACCACAGCCACAACATGCAAGATGAATAACCAGAAGTATCACATCATAACCCATTACATATACTATAACAATTCCCATGATAAATCGACCCACATGACGCTGCAGACTAGTCTTTCATAAACTAATGTCTTTTACTTGTAATTCGTCGTCATAACCTGCTCTCAATAATAGGCGACCCGAGCCGTCTTCCATCGCGACTTCAGACCTATCTCCTCGACTCCTCAAGGACTAACGAGTAAAAACATCGATACTACGCGTAACGATGCACTATACTCAACACGAGCCGAAGTCATTGGGCAAGACATTCACCTCCTCGCGTAGAAGAAGGTGACACTCGAATCTCCGTCTCACGCGAGACTAGCAAAAATGCTAAAAAGGACAGACGAAGTTACAAGTAAATAACATAGTGTATGTACCACCTCCAACAGAATAAACGTGCTCAATCACGAATTCATACATATTCTCAATAACATGTATAAATAAACCAATATTGGATCAAGGAAATAACCAACAATTCTCAATAATTGCTTCAAAATACTCCCACGGATTCATACAATATTGTCGAACACTATTTCCAACTCGGATACTGTCTGGACGAACGTTCTGGGATCCATCATCATCAACGACCGAACGCTGCCTATGGACACCAAATGTTATTAAATCGAGCCCCAAATGACGAACGCTCAAGAGCAAGCGTAGTCGTAACAATACCGCTGACGAGTACTTCCTGAGGATTAATATCATCGAGAGCGAACGCTCACAAACACAATTAAACCAAGGACGAACGTCCAAGATCCAAACCGAACACTTAAAGCCGGACGCTCAAGATTGCTACCCAAGAATTCCAAGTTAAGAACGAACGCTTATACTCACTAATATCTCAATACCGAACACTCAAATCAAACACTATTAATCCCAATACGATTAGGACGAACGTTTTGATACTTAGTCGAACCCCTAGGTCACTTTGTAGAACGACATTAAAAAGAAGCCTGACCGAACGACATAAATTAGCAGCTAACCGAACGGTGCTTAAATCAAAACTTAACCGAACGCTCATCACTAATACCCCAAGGCCGATCGTTCAAGATTCAAAACTTAAGAATAAACAACTTAAAACCGAACGCTCACTTATACCCAAAAACCGAACGTTCAAGATTCAAACCTAAGAAGGTTAGCTTATGACCGAACGCTATAATCACTAACACCTCAGACCGACCGTTTAAGATTCAAACTTAGAATATCAATTTAAGGCCGAACGCTCACAAACTAAACCTGAGAATACCTCATCAAAATCGAACGCTTACTATTACCAATGCATAATCAAGACCGAACGCTAAGGATCACCAGCTGAGACTACCAAATTAAAACCGATAGTTATAATCACTATTATATGAAGACCGATTGTCGAACGTTCACTTATACCCAAAAACCGAACGTTCAGGATTCAAACCTAAAAATCCATATTAAGGACGAACGATTGCAATCACTAATACTCAATACTGAACGCCCAAGATTACTTCTTGTGGATGCCAATTTAGGGACGAACGCTCAAGTTGGAACCTAGAATACCAATTGATAACGAACGCTCACAATCTGTACAATGCGAATACTAAACTAAGTACGAACGTCTAACATCTCTAATTCACTGGATAATATCTTTGACGAACGTCAAATATTTAACTAACACGAATGCTGACGCTCGTTACACGAGAATACAAAATCGGACGCTCACAGAACAAGCCCAGAACGAACGTAACGCTCGTTACTGGAGGAGGCAAGACCGAACGGTTAAATTGTCTGACCTAGGTTGAGCACTAGTTGAGCGAACGCTCGTTCTACACGTTATAATTTGGCCGACCACTATTAGGTCGAGCACCAATTGGACGAACGTCCAATTTTGACTCACCAAAATTGGACGTACGCGCATTCTGCAGAATTCTGCAGAATCGCACCAGATTCCAGAGAAACCCAGAAACCCCCCATTTTCATCCCCTTCTTCCTAGATTTTACCCAGATTTGCAGCAAACACATAATATCTCAAAAATCAAGGAAATAAATCAAACTCCCCTTACCTCTTGAAGACTTCCTTGTAAATTTTGGGATCTATCTCCTCCTAGACGTGCAGATCAAGATCTCCTTGCAACCTCAACAGTTCTTCATTTCCTCTCCCAGATCTTGCTGCAAGGACTCCACTCTCACCAGATGCCCAACCCAGATCCTCCTCTCAGCCCTTCTGAAGTTGGTACAGCTTCCCATGGGTGCTCTTTGGACGGCTGGAAACGGGAGAAAGGGTTCCCACCCTCTGGCTGCTCTCTCTCTCTCTCTCTCTCTCTCTCTTTCACATGCCAAAAATGAAACCCTCACCTTGCTAAGTTTCCTGAAATCAGCACCTCCAATAATTGCATCCTAATAATGTAAGAGGTGGGTAACCACCATGTCCCCACCATGTCCCCACCACTTCTAAAATACAGGTTCTTACAATTGACACTATTCTCTACCCAAAATCTTAAGTCAATGGATTAATGGATCTTCACTTTTATACGCTGCTCCATTTTTTTATTTTCACCCAATGTGAAACTTAAACTCACTTAGAATTCTAACAATTACTACACTAAGATATGTATAAAGTACTCCTAAATCTTAAGTGATATGAGACTTTTAGACATACATTATTAAAGTCTCAAAGATTTTTTGGACCTCAACCAAAGCATTCAAAATGATAAGTTGTCATATTTTATGATATCTTAGGTTTATTTATAGTCACAAGAACAATTATGATTTAATGTGCATGTTGGTTAGTGGGAAGTGCAAATTGTTGTTGTCACTTGCTTCCTAAGCTAGCAAGTGTCATGATTTGAGTGGTCCAATTTATCAGAGTTTATTTTTAAGTGCTCTATGTACAAGTAAGAAGAATAAGTGATTAAGGATTATAAAAAGACTCAATTTTACTGCTCGACACTTTTAGTACCTAGAACATCACAAGAACATTGTGTTTGTATAGAAAGGTAGTAGAATATTTAAACCTTGTATTTGTTGAAAGACATATTTTTTCTACCCAGTGAGAAAAAATTGTGATATTTTAGATCATTCACTTTACTCACCAAACTCTTAGCTAAGTGTGATTGTATTTCAAACTATACTTGAGTTTTTAGTTAGGAGTAATTACAAAATAATACTTGTGTTGTTTTAGACAAAAATAAATAAGGTTCAAATAATATTTCGTTAGTATCTTTTTAGCATTAGTCTACAAGGGACTAAATTAGTTAAAAACTGGACGTAGTTTACATTTATAGATGAATCAATATAATTTTTTTTAACATAATTTCTTTTTATCATTAATCTCATATATTGGATCTTATAAAATATTAATCAACTAAAGAAGGAGAGTTTCTCAAATTAAATTAAAAAAAAAGTTACAATAGTTTGTCTGACCATATTCTATCAAATGTGGTATTGTGAGTTGTTAGCCAAAAATTTTCAGAAAATTTAACCCTCCCCTCATTTGTATTTCACTTGTTAGCCAAAAATCAACATTGAATGACATTTTTTTACATGAACAGTATATTATATTTCTCTAACTAAATAATTTTCTAAGAGATCTGAAAGATCTTTCTTTTTGTTTTCATTATCAATATTCTTACCTCAAGTCCGCGTCCATTTTGAAATTGATGATTTTATTAAGATTTTATCCTTAAAAACTCTTCAATAAAAACGTTTTAAATGGATTTCAACCAGTGGA
Organism: Vigna angularis; assembly: GCF_016808095.1. Lineage (NCBI taxonomy): Eukaryota > Viridiplantae > Streptophyta > Magnoliopsida > Fabales > Fabaceae > Vigna > Vigna angularis. Next base: position 34,312,765 of record NC_068970.1, read on the forward strand.
GAGACCTAACTCACCATGAGTTTGAGCTTGGTTGGATAAAAAATCTAAAGAAATTTTTTTTATTATGAGTCAAAATCAATTTAGTTTAATTTAATGAACCAAATAAATTTGTGCTAAATTATAAGTTGATTTATCTATTTTCATATTAGAAAAAAAATACGATTTGAAAATATAAAAGGTCTTAATACTAGTTAATTATTTAAAAATCAATCTTATTATTTATACTTTTTTATATATATATATATATATATATTAAGTTTTATAAAATTGTGATATTTTTCACAAAAGTGCAATTAACATTTTACTTTCTCAATTAACGCCATAATACCACTAAATGTGTAAATTAATTCACTCAAAAATATTATAACTTGTATCGTATAAAATATGGGCCGATCGGTTATTGAATAAGGTCGATCGGTCTATCCGTCATTGATCAACTTGGTCAAATGGTTTGGGCCGTAATTGGGCCTACAACGCTACTAAGCTACTTCAAATGGTAATTGGGCTAGCGCATAAGTTGTTAATGGGTCAATAGTCCAGTGGATGATAAAATAATTAAAGATATATGGTTAAAAGATATTTAATAAACCAAATCCAAAATATTTAGTTGAAAATATTGATAAAGTCGTTTATGGGTAACTAACCGGATCTCCATGTAAGGTTGTTTTTATTTGATCTATGAAACACTTATAAATACATTGGCAGGACCAAAAGCCAGGTACATTCCATTCTTGTTCAACTGACACTTCATAACACCCAAACATTTAGTATTGATAACCATTCACTAAATATTCAACCAAGAGCCGAGGCTCTTCAAATCACATGCCTAACTTGAGCGTCAGAGTATCTTTTGCAGGTACCTCCCCCCCTGGAGCATGAAGGCAACCGACCGGCCTAGACTGACGTGACCGAATGGCCCAGACGGGCGTCAACCAAGCGGTCAGACTGTGGAAGCCGAGCGGTCTAAGCGGAAGGAGCAGGAGAAGCACGTGGTTCAAGCATCAGAAAGGTTAGTGTCTTGGTCTTGCAAAATATTTACTGAAACAGTTTGGTGCCCACCGTGGGGCCAAGAGCAAGTAGAAGACGCCCAGATGGTGACCACGAGGAGCATGGACGGAAACCAGAATACTAGAGATTTGATAGCACAAATGCAAGCACAAATACAAGCACAGGAAAGAACCATACAGGCCCAGGCCCAAGCACAACAAGAGATACAGCGAAAGCACGTAGAGAAGATTGCGACGTTAAGTGCAGAACGGGTCCATACCGAGCGGTCCGCCTCAAACCACGAGAATGGAAACAAGGGAAGTAGTAATCGGTAGCCATCCCAACATACAAACCCAAGCGGTCGACGAAGGAGAGGACTTTCGCCCATCCAACCCGTTCGGTCAACCAGCTTACTCCCTTTTACGGCGACCATCATGCAAACTCCAATGCCAGAGAAGAATCCTCTGGTATTAGAGAGGTATGATGGCTAACCGGATCCCGACAATCATCTTAGGAACTTCACCAATGTAGTGGTGTTCTAGACGGACATTAACCCGGTCATATGCAGAGCCTTCTCCTTATCTTTTAAGGATGAAGCATTGGAGTGGTATAACACTCTTCCCCCAAACACAGTGGATTGCTTCGCCACTATAGAAACCCTCTTTAGAAGGCAATACGCCTCCAATCAGAAGTAGGAGATAACACCAGTGGAATTAGTAAATATTAAGCAAGAGAAAGAGAAAACTTTGAAAGCTATAATGAAACCGCACAACGAGTTAAAGATGTTAACCACACTTTTATCATCAGCAACCTGCCTTCATGTCTAAGGCCAAGATATTTTGCTGAAAAATTATATGCGTGACCACCAAAAACAATGGATGAACTTCAGGAAAGGATAACTGAGTTTATTCGTATGGAGGACATGCGAATGTCACAAAGAAAGCAACAACAGGAAGTTGATGTAGGCAGAAAGAGAAAGGACAACAGACAAACGTTCGGCGACATTGACAAGGGAAGAGGGTCTTGACCAAAAAGACTTCCCCCAAGTGCCTAAGTTTGATCATTACACAGCTATTAATGCACCTAGGGCAAAAGTCCTCGCGGAAGCTCTTGGGGTTGAGCTCCTTTTGGTCAGGAAACATCATTCACATAAAAATGTTGATGGAGGAAAGCACTGCCAATACCATCAAAACCTGGGATATACCACCGAAGAGTGTGTAACACTCAAAAATAAAATCGAAGAACTCATTCGTGTAGGCCATCTCCGTAGGTTTGTGGAGAAGGATCGTCCACGGATAAGAAACTCGTCAAGGTCTCCACAAAGAAATACCGAACGACCGCATAGAAAGGAGGAGTGAAAACATAGGCGTGGTCGCAGCCGCAGCCATAGCTCTGACCGCACAATCCTGAGGCGTATCGACTAGAAGATATGATGAAAAGTCTCTCCTAACACTAGGATTGCGAATCATCTCAAGTTTACATTAGTTGAATTTTGATGTCATGTTTTATTTCAATTAAACTATTTTGATAAGACTTACGTGTTTACACTTTTGGTATGAATAAAGCTAGAAAGTTCCTTTCAATCACATATGTTCAGTCGTTCGGCCTCATTGGTATTCAGTCGTTCGGCTTCACAGTGCAGGTGTCAGGACCATACAAACCGCTCGTCCAAAAGGAGGGTAAGAATCGAGAGGTAAATCCCTCTCGTCCATTAGGAAATTCTCCAGCAATTCCTAGGTCGAAGACCGAGAAGTAAGCCATCATTGGCGTCAACAAAGTCCAGGGAACGCTCTCCAAAAGCCCCTAGTCCTAAACCGAGCGGTGTTGCACGTCCCTAAGGACTGACACTCTCGTCCTCTATGAAGTTCCAAAACGGACTCCTATGTTGAAAAACCGAGCGGTGTTGCACGTCCCCAATGACTGACACTCTCCTCCTCTAGGAAATTCCAAAACGGACTCCTATGCTGAAAAACCGAGCGGTGTTGCACGTTCCCAAGGACTGACACTCTCGTCCTCTAGGAAGTTCCAAAACGGACTCCTACGCTGAAAAACCGAGTCGTGTTGCACATCCCCAAGGACTGACACTCTCGTCCTCTAGGATTTTCCAAAACGGACTCCTACACTGAAAAACCGAGCAGTGTTGCACGTCCTCAAGGACTGACACTCTCGTCCTCTAGGAAGTTCCAAAATGAACTCCTACGCTGAAAAACCAAGCGGTGGGGAACGTTCTCAGTGAACACTCACTCTCGTCCTAAACCGAGCGGTGGAGAACATTCTGAATGAATGCTTACTCTCGTCCAAGCCGAACGGTAAAGCTCGTTCCCTAGGAACAACTCCTAGGTCAAAGTCAAAGCAAAAAGGTAAAACCCTCTCGCTAGGAAGTTCTCCAGGAACTCCTAGTGTAAAGCCAAACGGTAAAACCCGTTCTCTAGGAAGAACTCATAGTACAAAGACGAACGGTCATTCACACCACAAACACCCAACAACCCTAGATGGTAGAAGCGAGTGGGACAATCATTATCGACCATTCGCAGCCGAACGGTCTTGATTACATGGTATAACCATTTATTTTATTTTACTTCAAATTCGATTATTTTTCCTCCTTGGTACAAGTAAACAGCAAATACAGCCTCCCTCAAACTCATAAGTCCTATAGTTAATCAAGGCTAAAGCTGAACGATTACACTCGGATTTGGGAGCATGATGTCTCGTATGAAATATGGACCGAGCGGTTATTGAATAAGGCGGATCGGTGTATCCGCCATTGGTCAACCTGGTCAAATGGTTTGGGCCATAATTGGGCCTACAGTGCTAATAAAGTACTTCAAATGGTAATTGAGCCAGCGCTTAAGTTGTTACTGGGTCAATAGTCCAGTGAATGATAAAATAATTAAAGATATATGGTTAAAAGATATTTGATAAACCAAATCCAAAATATTTGGTTGAAGATATTGATAAAGCCGTTTATGGGTAACTAATCGGATCTCCAGGTAAGGTTGTTTTTATTTGATCTATGAAATACTTATAAATACATTGACAGGGCCAAAAGTCAGGTACGTTCCATTCTTGTTCAACTGAAACTTCATAACACCCAAACATTCAGTAGTGATAACCATTAACTAAATATTCAACCAAGAGCCGAGGCTCTTCAAATCACACGCCTAACTTGAGCATCGAAGTATCTTTTACAGGTACCTTCCTCCTGAAACATGAAGACAACCAACCGGCCAAGACTAACGTGACCGAATGACCTAAACGGACGTCAACCGAATGATCAGACTGTGAAAACTGAACAGTCTAAACGAAAGGATCAAGAGAAGCACGTGGTTCAAGCATTAGAAATGTTAGTGTTTTGATCCCACAAAATATTTACCGAAAGATAATTGAATCCTTTATTTCGATTAGCCAATTATATTAAATATTTGAAAGAAGGTTTTACTTGTTTATTTTTTTTAATTTTCGTGAAGTCATGTCACTCATTTTACCCGTGTAGATAAAAAAAAAGAACCAAAAAAGAAAGTCAACGGAAGCTTTTTCCAATTTTCCATCCGGGGATATCACCATTACATCAACGTACACCTTTGCGTGGGTTCTTTTTCTTTTTCTTTTTTCTTTTCACTTTTTTATCTTGCGAATTAAATTAGTTACTCATAGAAAAATATATCTTTCCTCCAGAACATTCAAGTTGCTACCATTTATAAAAACTAATTTTGATAATTATGACGTATGTTCTCCTATGGACAGATTCAAATATGTGTCACAGTTTATTCATAGAGATGGTCAGCAAGTTATCAATAATTTATTTTTGTTAAAAAAAAAACTGATAAACTATTTTAATTTAATCTAAACTAAATTTTTAATTCACGTGCATAAGAAGACACAGTGTTAAGAAGGATCGTCACATTTTGTTAGTGGCAGAACATACTTTGACTAATCTCTCGATTAAAGAAATGAAACGAGAGTGTTTCTTATTTAATTTTGTTTTGTTTGTGTTAAATTGATGAATTTGAGGTTGATTTTGCAGGCATGGGACCATGACGTGTACGAAAAAAGCACGTTTTTCTCGATTCTGATATAAAATGAAATTTATTGAGCTGCCTAATTTGAAGCATATTATTCTGGGTGGTTCTGTCCCATCATAATAGAAAATGTACTTATGTTGTATAATAAAATAATAGTAATAATGATGAGCAATTCCACAAGCACCACTATTTTATTTGGTTTCTGATGAATCATCATTTCATCAACTTTATTCTTAAAAACATAATCATCAAGACTTTATGGGTAATCTTTTTTCCATAACCATCACTCTGATTTCACGATATGCTTGACAATGATTTTTCATAATCGCACTTATTCAACGTGATTTTTATCATCCCACACTAAATTTCTATATTGTTCAGTTCTAGCACGTTTCTTGTTATCGGAATCTTTCCAGCCACTAACTATCGATTCTCAATCATTAACTACTTTTTCTCTTTCTTTCCTTTTTTTTTTTTTAGTTTTCTACTGGCTTTTTAATTAATTGTGACCAAATAATCGTAACCGTCATAGTGTGAATTTTAATAACATGATTCATTTTAATTTTATTAAAAATAATATTTCTTATCAACATAAATAAAAAAGACTAATTGATATCAACCTACAAGTAGTTATCCTAATGTCTTGATTTTTTTCATTTCAAAATTAGTTTTAGTAAAATCAACAATCTCCCAACCAAAAATCAAAATTGATGAAAGAATATAGAGAAAAGAAATATGAACTTGCGATATAAAAATTTCAAATTCTTATTGTAAAACTTAAATTTTTTTAATTTTAAATAATTCAATTACTATAATAAATGTTTATAATTTCAAATTTTTTTAAAAAATTCCACAATTAACATATTTTTTTTATTAAACATTTTAAAAAAATTCAATAAAATAATTATCATTTTAAAATTTCCTATCCAAATTACTACATGTATTTTTATTGAGTTTAGATTATGTTCTGATAAAACATGTGACAAAATTCTAAGAATGTCTTTTCTAAGCAAACAGTGGAAATTTTATTTAAGAGTTTTTTAATATCTATTTAAGATGTTTGAGAAAAGTATGTAAAGTTATTAGTGAATATTATTTTCCTGTCCGAACTCCTTATATGACATTATGAGAATATGATCGTCTGTATGTCGTTGGATTATGTTGGATTATCCTGATCTAATGGTGGATAATCATCTAAAAAAGTATGACTAACAATTATATTCATTGAATGTCTATTAATTAATCAAAACTGTTTTTAGGTTTTTGTTATTAGGTATATATGTCGTGTAAGTATAATATGTTACATGAAATGAAGTATTTTCCACTAAAACGTTTAAAAAAAAATATACTGCACATTATTACCAAAACTCTAGTTTATCCTAGAGTGCTAAACACACCAAATTTTACAATGTATCCATACAAAAATATTATAAATTTTATCAAAAGATACAATCTCATGAAAAAACAATTAAATTTGAAATACCTAATATTTATAAATTACAAACAACCATTCAATTATTCAAAAACATTTTACTGGGATATTTAATTTTTTATTTTTTAGATAAAAAAATTGAAAACTATCTAGAGGAAATTTTTTATTTTTCATAATTTGTTTCTCTCTCTGATAGACTAGCTCTCCAATAATTGAAAAAAAAAATCGAAAAGTAGCCAACGAGGAAAATGCTGTCAGACTTAGTACAAATAAACACAGTAATAACATCTTCCCATAAGTATTTATTATAAGAAAAAAAACTATATAAAATTAAGTTTCAGTTTACTAGTTACATAATAATTTATTGAGAGTAAATTTATGAGTATAATGCAGGGAGTGTTGGGTTGGGGTCCAGCGATAGAATTATGTGAGCACAATGCATGGATGCATTTATCACATGGAAATATAGAATGGATGTGGAGTGACGCCCAACCAAACATGAGGGAATAGGAAAAAGAAATTAATTTCTGTTAGTTTATATAAAAAGATAGATAAATAAATGAATTTAAATTTGAAAAACAAATGTTTTGGTTCCAAAAAAATTGGTGTAAAAGTTGTTAAAGAAGATAGTGAGGCAGTGGTAGCCGATGGACGATGATATTCCCAAACAAGTCAAACAAATGAAGTTTGAGTGGTGAGGGGGATTGATGTTGATGCTACTTTGCTCCAAATCCTTTTCACATTCAACTCTTTAATAAAATAATAACATCACATTTCACACTCCCTTACGTCATTATCAAACAAATTACCCCTCTTCAATATAATTTACTTACTTTTTAACATATCATATTCACTCTATATTTAACTTATAATACATGCAAATTTAACTTTTTTTTATATATAAAATTGAGATAAGTTTATAAGTTTTTTTCATAAGAAAGAATAATTTCAAAACTTTCTAAAATCATGCTGTAAGATATAATATAATATTGTACATTGTCTTTGTTAGAACGATGAGTATTCACAATTCCAAAAGTAATTTAGTTATTTGTTTCCTTTTTTTTCTTTTCGTATATTATCTTCAGTTTTTTCAGAAATTTGAGTATTTTTATAAGTAAAAACATTAGAGTGTTCAGGTATTAAATGTAATAATCAATGTAACCAATTATTTTACTTAAACTTCTTATTTATATACATTTTAATGAATTTTTACATATCACTTACTTAATTATGGTTCAATGACCCCTTAATTACAATTACAATACTGATTTGCATTAATCTTTGTAGGCATGCTTAACCATATTAGTTGTGTATCAACCAAAATTTGTGAAAGAAACATCATGAGCTTTCTTCACTATCAAAAGTGTTCAAATAATCGAACTGGACTCACATTATTTACAATATAAAGAAAAAATATATATTGTATATTTAAAACATTGTTTTAAATAATTTGTAATCATTTTAAAATAATAATATGATTCTTTTCTATGGTAAATTTTATTTATTTATCCATTTTTTAATGTAAGTAGACAACATCATTATTTGATAATGAAATTAATAAAAATAGAGAATGAAAATTCACTTTTAGTTTTGTTTTCAAGGACCATCTATAATGATGATAGAAGATGTGTCTTTTCACCTAGATACTAAATCTTTATTGAACATTACTTTTCAACAACTTCCTTCCCAATGACACAAAAGTTCATTGAAGACACATTTTACTATTATCAAATGTGAATTTCATTTTAAATTAGAGAATAATATCTATGATAATCAAAATATTTGTAATTAGTATTATTGACCAATTTAGAATCTAATTAATCACTAATTACAATTTTTACTCGTAAGACTATTTAGTTTAAATATCAATAATTTTTAGTGTATAAATTTGTATATAAATTAGTCACTATAGTGATCAATTAGTTTTGATCTCTAATATTTGATTGTTATTTAAAAATTTTATTGTAGTGATTTGTTATGGTAACTTTACTTTTATTTTAGGTCATTTGGACCCATTATCATGAAAATGAAATGAAATGATCGATAAATGTTGAGGTTTTTTAACTAAGTTGTTTTGTATCTCTTATATGTTTTATAATTATTAAGCTTAATCAAGTTGATAATTTTATATAACAATTTGAACTTCACTAATATATTTTTAACAATCTATCAAATTTATATTAATTTCACAAGTAAAACATGATAGGAATGTCAAATATATATTGGTCATAATATAATAAAAAATAGATAACAATATAGACTATTATTACAATGGTTTAATTTAATAAAATAAGTTTAATGAAAATGATCATTTGTGTGACAATACATAACACGAATAATAATACTTTTTGTTTTTCTATTCAATCAATCCTTATCTTTTAAACATTATGATACACCATAAGGATGTAAAAAATCTAGATCGTATTTATCATCATGTTAAATATTCTTCAAATATACACTAAGATCAACAATATATTGGTTAGTCTAATCTTTAACCATCTTCAATATTCCTATATATATCATTGCCACAACATGTTTCTTAATTTAATTAAAAAAATTCCTTATACATTATATATTTTTTATCTCATTCAGATTTTTCTTTTTTGACCCATTGTATGTATTTGCCAATTCTTTAATAACACTACAATTATCATACATTACAATATCATCTACGAATTGTTATCAAGTCATACTTGCTTCTCAAAAATATGACTATACTAGCAAAAAAAAATGTACATGTTCATAATATAAAAAAAGAGAAAAAAGTTTAACTAACTATTATAAGATGACGATGATGTTGCAATAACAAATTAACAAGTGAGATAAAACCTAAATAAGAATATCTTGGTGGACAAACTAAGATTTTTACTTTCAAATTTGATTACATAATTAAGAAAACTGAAAAATTATTGAAAGAAAGAAGAAGTCGTGTGTCACAATAAGACTTAAAATAAAAATTAAAAGATATCACTTCAACTTTTCGAAAAAATATTAAAAATCATGTAAGACGACTTCGTATAAAAAATTTAAAGTTGAAGTTGCGTATTAAAACACACTTTTTATTTATTAAAAGTAGAAAAATGTTATAAATAAAAGTCATGGATTACAACACAATTTCCTTATGATGAAATAATGAAATTATTCCAAAGTACGAGTTGTCCATTTCTAATAATCATTTAAAAATTATGCATTGTAATAAATTCTTAAAAAAATTGCACTTTGCTGCTTTAACCTAAAATCAACTGAACGTCAAATTTTGAAGTTGCCGACTCTACTTCGGACTCTGACCACACAAATATCTGCAACCATATGCTATTTCTATAAAGTATTTTATAAATTTTTAATCAAAACAACTTCGTCGTTGCTTTTGTATTTCCATGAATAAAAAAATTATTATCTGTTTGGATGTTTTTCTTAAAATTATATAATATAAAAGTAATTTTTCAACATAATTTTTAATCATTATAATTTAAAATTTAAAATTATACAATTCAAAAACTTTTTTTTTCATGTGAAAAATAATTTTAAACGGTACAATTTAAAACATTATTTTTAAGTAAATTCACAATTATAAACAAAAATGATAGTAGTTAGATACTGGAAATGGAAAAAACACATATGTATGCATGTATGTCTATTTCATTATGATAAAAAGAATAAAATTATTATTATTACATTTATAAAAAAAATTAATTATTTAATTATAGATAGTTTTAATTTCTTTTATAGGTAATTGTTTTTATTATAACTAATCATTGTAGTTTAAAAAGTGTTTAAGTATAAAAAAACACAGTCAAATAAAAATTACTTAAATTTAAAAAATAAAAAAAGACATATGGAAAATAAAACCGGTAATGTAATTAATTTAATTTAAAAAAAATATTTAAGTGGTAAAACAGAAAAGAAAATATCTATACTAAAAAAGATAATCTTCCTTTATATAATGAGGACAGGAAGAGGAGAGGTGCAGAAGAAAACTATGGGAGTGCAAAAGAAAGGACACAAGTTTTAAATAAATGTAGAGAGATGAGGATCCAGCCCAAAGTTAATTTGGTGGGCTCTTGGATATAAGTAGCCAGCCCAGAGAAAAATAAATTGATTGATATTTAAAAAAAAATGTAATAAAAAAGAGTTGACTAATAAAATGGTGAACCATTGGTAAAGAATATTGAATTTGGACCTCAAAAGCAATCATGGTTAAAGGAGGATCATTAACAAGGGTAACTAAAAGTAGGCATGAGCTCCCTCTCAATTCCTTCAAATTTTCTCAAAAGCTTCATCAACTTTAATGTTCATAGAAAGAAATAACCAAACATGAAATACAACAACCCAATCACCATTTTCCTCTTCCTCTCCCTATCATTCCTCCCTTCCATGCAAAACAAACTCACTCCCGATTACTACAAAAAAACCTGCCCCACCTTCCTCGACACCGTCCGAAGAATCGTTAACGAAAAGCAGCATAACACGCCCTCCACCGCCGCCGCCACCCTCCGCCTCCTCTTCCACGACTGCATGGTCGGCGGCTGCGACGCCTCCATCCTCGTCACCTCCAATGCCTACAACAAGGCCGAGCGCGACCACACCGTCAACCTCCCCCTCTCCGGGGACGGCTTCGACGCCGTCTTGCGGGTCAAGAACGTCCTCGAGCTGGAATGCCCCAACGTCGTCTCGTGCGCCGACATCCTCGCTGCTGCCGCCGGCGAACTGGTGGCGAACTCCGGCGGCCCCACCTTGACTGTCCAATTCGGGCGAAAAGACTCCCTGGAATCCAAAATCTCCAGCTCTGAAAACCAGTTCCCATTACCGAACATGACTATGTCCCAAGTGATCACCCTCTTCACCAAAAAAGGGTTCTCTGTGCAGGAAATGGTGGCCCTTATCGGTGCACACACCATAGGGATGTCCCACTGCGACCAGTTCGCCCACAGGCTCTTCGGCTTCAGCAAAACTTCGGAAACTGATCCCGCCTATAGTCCCGAGTACGCGGCGGGGCTGAGGAAGCTATGTGAGAACTACACGAAGGACTCTACCATGGCGGCTTACAACGACGTGATAACTCCGGTTAAGTTCGACAACATGTATTTCAAGAACTTGCGGCGAGGGTTGGGGTTGCTGGCCACTGACTCCGCCCTCTTCACTGATCCCCGGACGAAGCCCTTCGTTGAAACCTATGCCGATGATGAAGGGAAGTTCTTTCAGGACTTCTCTCGCGCCATCGAAAAGCTCAGCGCCTTGGACATTAAAACTGGAAAGGAAGGAGAGGTGCGGAGCAGATGTGATTCTTTCAACTCGCTTAATTGATGATCTCACACACAAATATTGCACTTTTCTCTTTCTCTCTCTCTGCAAATTCACTTGTTCTTCACCTCTTCCAAATAAATTAAAAAATGTGTATAGTATGGCGATTTAGCTCGAATAAAATTTCTAGTTTTTTTTATTAACTTCATCAAATTTTGAATAAATATTATATTCCTTTTTAGAAGTACATGAAGTGGATATTTTAGTTTATGTCGGATCAAATCAAATAATTTGCACATACTTTGATGACAAATTATGAGATAAAAATAAAGAGTATTTAACAAGCCAATGTGAAAAAGTTTTATGTTCATGTATATTTACGATTCTGATTTTTTTTTCAGTGTGAATTATGGCAATATTACTTTCTATCAAGATACAGCAATGTTTTTAATAATAATATGTTAAATTAGGATATTTCATAAAAATATAAATAACTTTTTTAATAAAAATAGTTGTAAATTGGTGATATACAATTGTGGTTGTCTTTTCTACCTATTCTCATCTGTTGACAAATTTACGCGTGTAAGAACAGCCCTGTCCAAATTTGGGTTGCTTTTTGCACACCCTATTTTATTCTTTATATTTTAAACTGAAAAATTCTACTAAAATGTCTTAAACTTTGATTTTTTTTATGGTATTCTCAATTTTTATCTTGTCAAAAATACTTTTTTTCATCCACATCATCATATATAATATTTTATTTAGTCGTATATATGAGTATATGTAACAGAAAAGTCTTAAGAGTTTTATACTTAATACCTAGGTTTTGATGTGGTAAAATAATAGTTTATATTTAAAACTTGGGTGTTCTTGTATAAGAACCTTTACTTTAAGAATAAAAACTATTTAATTATGTTATAGAGATTTACTTTAATTAAACTACATCTAATTTTCCTTCAATGAGTGTTTGAAGGATTTAACTAAAATAGAGATCACATGATTATTTTTTATTGTCAATTTTAAATAATACAAGTTACATGGAGTTATTCTTGGATATTCATAATATATTTTCTTCACTAAAGACTATAAGTTATTTTTTTTCACCAAGTAACTTTTAATTTTTATTTTTTTAAGTATTCTTTTATTTATACTCTTAGATATAATAAAAAAGTTGTTTAGAATATAAGAAAAAGAATTATCTATAAGAGGGGTATGAAATATGATTGTTTTTTTGTTCAAGTTAAACATCCCATATGGACAGGAGGAGCTTCTTAACGTTTTTCTTAAAGAAACCCATTTTTATCCTTATTTTTTTCTTTCTTTTTTTCTCTTTTGCACTTGCATACATTTTCTTGTCTTCCCTTGGTTGTTAGGAAAGAGTTTCTCATAATCCTGTATACGTTTTTTTCGTTCGCATGTTAATATTTTTTAATCAAAATTGTTAAAAGGAGATTTAAAGCACAAACATTTGTCATGGGTGTCTCTCCCTTACATTACACTGTGTTCACTTAGGGTGAAACACTATTCACGTATTATTGCCAACAAAGAATAGAAGAGAAAGTCATGTTCACTTGAAGAGAAATGCGTGGAAGGAATGAAAAACAATTGCAGGATCCAGTACTTTTCAATCACCCGCTAAGAAGGCGAGATTTGGAAGGATTGCAGTTCAAAAGTCTGATGTGCCCCTCTACATTTTTCTAATTCCACTTCCAATTTTGCTACTTTAATATAATCGATTCTAAGTAATAAAACATCGATTCTAAGCATTATAAATTAAGAAAAGAAGTTGGCTACACTGTGCACTCACGAGTTACTAAAAGTGAAAGTTGCATAGAGATTCCTAAGCCTTTCTGATGAGCATGCTTCACAGGCATTGAAGATTCCTGCATGCATGAGTCACAGTAGACACTGTATTAACTTTGAATAGCTTTTGACCATCGAACAACCATTAATATGTGGTTGGTCTATGGATCTTGTTGTCTTAATTGAGCCAGAAGAGCATTGTCTTGTGCAAGTGAATGAAGGAGCATTGTTTGCAAGTGTGTTTATGCAAGTATTGTTTGGGGCGTTGAGTGTGGACGAAGAGAGAAAGCTAAGGTCAGGTTAGCATGATTGTAGTTGTTTAGGCAAGTATTTGTTATTTTTTACGTTGCAGGATTAGTGGTAGATGAAGAAGATAAGCTTGATGGCTGGATGAGATGAAGAAGAAAGTGGTTTATGAAGAAGACGAGTCTGTGAAGCTGGAGAAGACGAAGAAGGTGAAACCTTATTCGGTTCCAAGACGCCGTATTTGGTTACAGGCGTGTGAAGAAAAACATGGGAAACCGTATTCGGTTCCCATCCCTGCGTATTCGGTTCCCCCAGTTGTATTCGGGTAGAAGCGCTTGTGCTGGGGACATTGCAGCGTGGATCCGGTTCCAGACGGCGTATTCGGTTCCCTTGGAAGAATATGCTTCATTCTTGCAAATCGTGATGGCGCGTTGATGGTTGAAGAAGGTGGATGTTGCAGTACCCATGCGACAAAGGTGGTGGTTGATGTAGTGCGCATCCGACGATGGTTGAAGCAGTGGACGAAGCTGTCCGTGATGATGGAGGATGAAGCGAGCATGTGATGGTCCTTGAAGCAGTGACAAAGGTGTTCGTCATGGTGGAGGATGCCCACACAACATGATGCAGAGAAGAATGTAGGATTTGGCGGAGGTGGTTCAAATATGAGCACCCCTAACCATTTGTTTGTGATGCAGGTGTTCAATGGAGTTGTTGGAGGTATTGTGAACGTGGTGAACGTCAAGCATGAAGGTTGATTGCGAAGGTCGTGCGTGGGTGAACATAGTTTGTGGTTATTTATGCATCTTTTTCGGGCAGCAAAGATGATGCAATTTTTTAGTTGAAGATTGAAGATTTTATCTTGTTTCTCTGCATTAGGAAACCTACGCTGAAGGCTTGAAAATGGTAGCACAAAAATAGATTTATTTGTTGCCTTCAATTTGGGTTCTTGATCTCGTTTTCTGATTTGTGTGTTTGGTTTGGTGGAAGTTGGGTGCTTACTTGACTATGATGTGAAGCTTTGGTTATGTGGAAATTGGTTGGACAGGGTCTGAGCAGAAAATTGGTCCACATATTGTCTGGCTTGCTTTTTGTGGTTTCTTGGCCTATTTTCAGGTATCTCATTTTTGTGTTTAAGATCATGGTTTTTTATCTTTCATACGACGAAGGTGTGAGCTGTATGTAATGTTGCTTTGTTTGAATGTTTTGATTTTAATGATAGGATAACAACTCCCTTAAAGCTCGCTACTTTGCCGCTTTTGTACCTCTGTTTAATTGCTTGAGGCTTTTGGTGAATGGTCTGCCATTGGCTTCTGATGAGGGACTGTTAACACATTGACAAGTGTACCAAATCGTATCAAGTAATATAAAATGGTAAGACCAAATATTGTTTCCCAAAAGACTCGTGTTTACTTAATAGTTGTGTAATACCTTAATTAATCAAGACTTAAAAGCTATTTTGTTGGTGTTTAAATGCAAATGCAACAAAAGTAAATATGAATGCAAATTGATCAATTGAGGCTTGACACAAGAATGAATGAATGAGGTTGATAATATGAGATGATGATGTTGATAATATGAGATGATGATGTTGTAGGGGTTAGATTTCACCTACTTCACTTTCATGCATATTAGAATTCATCTTCTTCATTGGAATGTTAATGTCACTTTCTAAATTACTTAGAACCCGATGTCTCGGTGTAAAAAGCCTAGTCTTGATTATTAGAAAACAATCCCTTAAAAACCCTAACAATCAATTCCGCATTAAGAAAAGAAGCTTAAGACAACCAAATGTCCTATCCCTATCCCTAAGCAATATTACCTTTGGGTGAAATCCTCCAGATCATGATTCATAAGATATTTCCCAATACTCAAATAAATCAAACATGAAGTCATGAGTGACCAAAACATAACAAGCATTAAGAATAGAAGAAAATCACTAACATTCAATTAAAGAAGCATATAATGTTTAAATCATATTCAAATACATGAAAGTTTAGAGGTTACATCATCCCCAACAACATGAATGAATGAATGAATGGAAACCCTAGAAAGTGAGAAGGAAAGCTCTCGCATGCCCAATCTCCCTCCAAAGGGTCGAAAATAGTGTTTCCTTGCTTTAGCTGCCAAAAGATGTGAACCCTAGAGTGTGGAAGCCTTTAAATAGATCAACATTGGATCATGGACCAACGTCGCTAGCACTCTACGCCCCAACTAAGGGCGCCCAGGCATGACTGCAAAGAGATTGGCCCTCAACGCCCTGGCTGAGGGCAACCAGGCGTCCTATGGTGTGGTTGGCTGGCGCTCAGCGCCCCTAGAGGGGGCGCCCAGGCATGCTTACGAGGAAAGTGGTGCTCAATGCCCCAAATGGGGCCAACCAGGCGTCCTTGCGAGACTTCTGACCTTGAGGGCCCCTAAAAAGGGCGTTAAGATATCGGTAAGTGTATCGAATCGTATGAAGTAATAATAAATGGTAAGACCAAGTATCGTTTCCCAAGAGACTCACGATACTAAACAGTCATGTGACTACTCAACTAATTAAGACTTTTTGTAAAACAATTGAGGATTTTGAATGCAAAACAAGAAAGTAAATATGAATGCACTTTTGATCAATTGAAGAAAACACAAAGTTTAATGGATGATATTGAAAATATGAGATGAATATGTTATTGGAGTTTAGATTTCACCTAGTTTACTCTTATGCATATATGAATTCTTCTTCTTCATTCAATTGTTAACGTCACTCTCTAAATTACTTAAAACCTGATCCCTCGACGAAGAAAGACTATCCTTAATTACTATACCACAATCCCTTGCATCCCTAATAATTAATTCTGCATTACGATTAGGAGGTTAAGACGACCAAAACTCATATCCCCATCCTTGAGCAATACTGCTTTTGGGAGCAATTCTCCAGAACATGAATTGTAAGATACCTCTCAGTATTCATGCAAATCATACATCATAGCATGAATGAGTTAAACATAACAAGCATTGAGCGAAGAAGAATTACCCTAACAATTAATGAAAAAAACATATATAATTAAAATCAATTCAAATACATGAGAATTCACAAGGTTACATCATCCCCCAACAACAAATAAGGTTTAGTTCCCCATCGTCATGGAGAAACTAGATGAACAATGGAATGAAAAAGATAGAAAAACCCTAAAAACTAAAGAGGAGAGCTTTTGCATCCATTTCTGCCTCTAGAGAATTGAAGAAAATATGAATTTGTGTTAATTCTGTCAAAAGATACTCTCTTTAGGTCGAACAAATCCTTAAATAGGGCTGAATTGGATCATGGGCCAACGTTGACACCACTCAGCGCCCCACTTAGGGCGCCCACGCGTGAGACGTTACATATCAGCTGGCGCTCAGCGCCCCAAAGAGGGCGCTCAAGCGTGACTACGACCTTTAACAACCTTCTCTTCTGGTGCTCTTTCTTTCCTTTCTAAGTTCCAACTTGATGACATTTAACTCCTCTTCCAATTCATCCCAGTTTCCTTCAAAATCAAGGGAATTTAGTAATAAAATCTTCAACTATAACCTCAACTCTCTTATTCATCAAAATAAACTAAAAACAAGAGAACAAGCAAGTTTCTAAGTCAAAAAGGGTTCATTTGTTATCAAAATTTACTCTCAAATAACAGTTAAATCAACTGTTATCAAAGGGAAACCAAGCATCCTACAGTCCTTCTTCAGCCTTCTTTCAGCCTTCTTTCCCAGTTCTTATGTTGTCCCTCCTGGGTTCCAACTCCTTGATATTTTTGCTCCGCTTCCAATCATACCAATAGCCTACGAAATTGAGGGAATTAGTGATCAAATTCATAAAGTATAACATCTCTTCACTTATTTACTAAATTCAACTAAAACAAGAGTTTAAGCAAGCTTCAAAGTCAAAAAAGATTATTTTAGTTTCAAAATAGCATCACAAATAATGGTAAATTCAACCGTTATCAGGGACTCATCAAATCATTGACGAGAGAAGGAGATCCACAGTAATTTCTTTTTTTGTCACTGGTTTTTTGTTTTATATGCTAATGGGGTTGTTGAGAAATTGCAAATTTTGTCTAGGCAAGCCATTAAATGTTAATTTTTTTCCTGTAGAGAATTGCTAAGGGGCCTCTTTATTATGTTTTGATATTGATCTTTTGTGCTCTTATGTTGCGGCTTGAGTCTCGAATTGGTGTGGTCTCGTTGGGAATGATGTGTGGACTTGGTTGTTTCTTTCTTTCCACTTTGTTGAAGGTAGATTATCATTTAACAAAGTTATGATTTTATTATTTGTTCAAGCATGATCTAATATTCATATTCACAGGTTTGGTTGGTTTGGTGTTACTCTATTCTTTGAAAAACATTGAAAATTACCATCTATCTAAACTTGAGAATCAGAGAAGTGAATCTTGGACAATCTGTGACTACATTGGTTGGAGGTTCAGTGCAAAATTTTGCCTTATTCTTCATATCTTCATAAGTCTTCAACAGGTAAGTGTTATATAATGTTTATTTGTAATAAATATATGAATGCCTTAATGTGTTATGTAATCTTTTTTGCTTTATTTTTAATGAATATATGAATGTATTAATGTATTTTGTTTATTTAATATATGAATATAAGATATATGAATATAAGATATATGAATGCATGAATAAACTATGTTTAATGAATATATGAATAAACTATGTTTAATGAATATATGAATGCATGAATTTAACTATAGTGTGAATATTTGTTTAAGTAAATATGGATGGAAGAAGAATTAGATTTGTCTTATTTGGATGGTGAAGATATAGATGATGATGTGGTTGGTGTAGACCTTAATATAGTCTCAATGCTACATCGACAATTACAAATAACCACCTCACTAGCTGGATTAACAATGTTATGCATTGTTGGACATGTCTTGAATATATTGAATATGTGTTCGAGTGATCCAAGTAGTGTTAGCAATTTCGTACCTGATAAAAACCGTCACAGGAAGCAGTTAATGTCTTACCTTGTGCATACTAATCGATGTCGCGACATTATTCGGATGGGTCCAGAGGCATCTACTAATCATTGTTAGAGACTAAGAACAACTGGGTTAGTTAAGGACGCCATTCACTCCATAGTGGAGGAACAAGTAGCTCAATTTCTTCATATAATTGGTCATAAGGTTAAGAATCGAAGTGTCGCATTTTTCTTCCATCGATCTGGGGCGACGGTTAGCAAACACTTTCACAATGTGTTGGATGCTATTTTAAGTCTAGAATCAGAGTTTTTAACTCAACCATCAGGAGATGGGGTTAATCCATATGCTATTTTATCCTTACTTTAAGGTAGTCATTTGATCATAATTGAAAATGTAATTTTATCAAAGGATGATAATGTTATTCAGTTGTATGATGACTTCTTAATTCAATTTTTAGGATTGTTTAGGGGCCATAGATGGTACTCATGTTCGTGTAAGGGTGCCAAGAATAGATGCTCCGAGATTTCATGGATGAAAAGATTGGCCAACTCAAAATGTGTTTGTCGCGTGTGTAGAATTTCTGACATTGCAGAGACCCTTCTATCTGGATTTGATCAAAATTTTTTATTCAAATCTTAGTATTTCTGGAAATGGATATATTCTCAGTGAGGTCAACAAGAGAAGAATTAGATTGAAACCTGTTGATTGGTTCAATGTTGCTCATATGAAGTATGAGGGTCAAAAATTGTGGTATGCAAATCTCCCAGATGACTTTCCCTATGATGGAGACATGGCATTAGGTTCTATGGTTAGACTAGAAATGCAGGATCAACGTGTTAAAACGGTTGGTTCTTTGAATATTAATGATAGACTTTTGCATTATGTTATTGTGCACATGTTGACTCCACGACCTGGAAATTTTGCAAAGTTATTGCACGAGGATATCTTTATGTTATGGGTGCTTAAAAATAATATGCCTATCAATTGGCCTCATCACATCATGCATCATATGCTTAAATGCAAGGCCGGTAACACACCCCTATCGTATAGTGTCCTTATCACCAAAATCATGCAATATTGTGAAGTACATGTTGATGCCGATGCCAGCACTCAGATTGCGACCAAACATCATTTTTCAACTAATTCTTTGAAAAGGTTGAATATTGTTAATGTCAATGGTGTTTGGCAACACAACGTTGGTGATGATGAAGACAGAGAGCAACCAGAACATCATGACAACCATGTGCAACCTCCTCCACATCTTTCAAATCCTAATATGATGACTCAAATGTGGAAGGGGGTGCAAGACTTGCAGCACAAAATGCAAGGTATGGAACAAATGTAGGTGCGGGTTCAGCGTATTGAAGATAACTTGGCAAACTTATCCCTCGACATGAACCGACAATTTGCTCACTTGAATCAGAATGTTAACTTAATTCTTCACCATTTATATGATTAAGTTCTTAACTATTATGTGACTGTATTACATGACTTATTTGCTTAAATTAACTTATGTGTTTCATTTCTTACATTACCTATTTTGGAATTGTACTTGCTTTGACATCATCATACTTTTATTTATTGTCAACTAAATGAACTGCAAATCAGATGGATTCTTGAAATATTGATGAATTGGAAAAGCAAATTACTCAAGCAACAAGACTATGCGCAATTCTTGAACGACAAATACAGGCCATGGAGCGTCGAAATTCCCTGTTAACAGCTAGGATTCAGTCATCTAATCCAACTTCAGAAGAAATTCATAACTTATTACGGACTATGAACATTCAAGATGATAATTTTCTATCTTCACATTCATCCCATACAAGACGTCTAATAGGAATGCCAATACAATATCATTTCAATAGATTGCTGACATACTTCACTGAAGCAATTTCATCATAAACTATTACAAATATATTTGTATGTTGTTATGTTCGCACTTTTTTTATGTCATGTAATATTCTAACTTCGTTTAATTATTGTTTCTTCAAGAGTATTCAATCTCACTTCCATAACAAATAAAATCATACTAATTGGTACTATATTATATTACAAACAAATATTACATTTAAAATTAAATTCATTTTACTAAATTATATTTTTTTTACATTTTAAAAATTAATTTTAATAATTATTTTTAACTTTTTACTCTTTATAAACATTTTTACAATTAAATATAACATTAACAATTAATCATTTATATTACTTTAATAACTAGGGACATTTTGGGAATCTTTACTTCTTACCAATTAAACACATTTTTTAAATCTGTCACATAAATCAAATTCTACATTCTCACAAACTTCACTTCCAAATTCACTCAAATAAACAACAAAAAATTTACCCTCAAATCCATTTAATCACTCTTCCCAAATCATCTCCTCCAAATACCCTAAGTGAACAAAGCATTAATGAAGTATTGAATAAACTAAAACATGATTACATTATTAGACTATAGCACTTTCGTGGCTTATAAGGTAAATCACCTACGCTGCTTTTTAATTGCTATGACCAATCACAATATGTAGAATTATTATTTAAACTTTTTCAAAATTAAATGATTTGAGAGAAAACATTATATCAAAACTATTATTTAAACATTTTTATTTTAGTCTCTGTAGGTAGTAATGTGTTTTATCCTTATAATTTATTTTGCACTAACTCTTTATACACATCAAACCACAATGGCATATCAAATAAATCTGATCACAAACAAGGACGACTTCAAGAGATTAGAGTGTTTGGTGCTAAGACTAGTTTAGAATCCTATGTTTACGTATCCAAAGAGATTTAACTAAACCAAAATTATGTCCATTGGTACTAAATTTCATCATAACCTAAACTAAAACCATAAAAAACAAACAAGGTATAATTAGAATATGTTTATAGTGCAATTTAATATATTTAGTTAAATTTTAGTAATTCTAAAAATAATTTAAGAACCATAATTTAGGGGAATCTATTAACTATACGAATAATCTTTTTGACGATATCATACCCAAAATAACTTAAGCTAGAAATTTTACTATAACAAGAAAGTTGGAATAGTTTCAATACAAAATAATCAATTGTAATGTGCTGACTGGGAATTGTCGACATTAGTAATGAACTATGAGTTTTGCAATGTCTAGAAAATAACAAAGGCACTATAACATAAGGAAAGCAAATGATTGTATATGTAGCCTTTAATCTCATTTAGATATTGTAGATAAGACTTTAACTCCGTGTCACTCTTGTCTCTTCTTGCTTAAGAAATCCATGGCACGAGCTTAAAAACTGATGATAGAGTACCTTTTCAAATATTTCAGCATTTGACATAACAATAACAAATAATAATGGAGTTAGCAAGTTGGAGTTAGAATTCAAAACCTTTTCCCACATAACATAGAAAAAAAGTATAGTGGTTGTCATTCAACAAGCTCGCAAAGCAAACTTTTTTTAGAAAGGAGATGGTAAACTTAAACACGTATATGTGGTCCTAGTAAAATTATGTTAAGTACATCATCTTTTAGGCAATGAAAATGGTTCAAACATTGCCCAAATATTGAAGCAAAGTACATAAAAAGATACCTTAACTGCCATTATCTTAGCTTGCCCATTTTGAAATAGTTGATTCTGATTTATCAAAGTCAAAATGGGATACAGAGAACTTGTTAGCAGTAATCACTGAATAACTTGTTAAGACAATAATAGAGTTCAATATTTAGCAAACCATAGCTCCTCTCAAATAACTGAACAATTAGCCAAATTTCAACTGATTTTGTAACTCTTGTAGACTTTCTGAAGCTTAATTTCCGCTAATTCAAGCTGTGTAGAAGATGTTGGAGAAAACATTTGTCTTGGTCTTGGTTTGTTGAGCATATCTTTTTGTTAACGATAACAAGAATGTCGTTTTGAGCTTCACAAACCTAAATCCCCAAATGCATGCATTAGACTGGTTTCTAGCTCTAGATTTAGTAAAAGATTAGAAAACCATATTAGTACACAAAACCATCTCTACTGCCGCTCACACCAAAAACAACACTACCGAGTTCGCTTCCGCCACCTCCCCAACCTTCAACTCACCATTATAACACCAGTAAGAAAAATTTATTTGGTTACGATCAACTATAACTCAAATGATCAACTATATAACTGGTTGTGAATCATGAATTCGAACAAACAACCAAATATGCTCATGAATAACGGTACTTCTTGTGAGGTTTATTATAGAGACAAAATCAACTTTCCTTTAACTTGAAACTTGCTTAATCCTCTCTTTTATCTTGTTTCTGTAAATAATTGTAGTTTAGGTTACACTTAGGAGATATCATCACTAATTCCCTTATATTGTAGGTTAATTCTGTACTTTGGAAGAACTTCAACCAAATCAAGGCGCTAGAACTTAGGAAAAGCACCAAGAACATCAAAAGCGTGATCTCATGAAGTGCAAGATCAAGCTTGGGCACCCCATCCAGGACGTTGAGCGCCCTTCAGTTCGCAAAGTTGGCGCTTGGGCGCCCTCCTATCTGGGCGTTGAGTGCCATTTTTGCTTATGTGGCATTTCTTGACCTATTTAATGGTAACTTGCGAAGGGAGTTGTATCTTTTGGCGGCTGAGCACGAAAACACTCTCTTGGAGAACTTGGAGGCTAGCTCTCCTTTCTTCTTCCTTGGGTCTCCAATTTATTCCATTGTAAGCTTGATGGAGAGCTCCCGAGTTTGCTTTTGCCACCCCCAACCTTCAATTCAAAATTGAAACACTAGTAAGAAGAATCCATTTGATTTTTGTATTGTATGATCGTTTGGTAATTTACAACATGAACCGTCAACTATAACTCAAATGATCAACCATATAACTGGTTACGAATCATGAACTCGGACAAACAACCAAACTCGTTCATGCGATGTATAATTGAGACTAGATAGTCAATTACCAACTCGGAGAGCAAACCAACAAGCTCAACCAACCATTAAACAGACTGGTCGGTCATACATTATACTCGATGGTTAACCTCCGGCTTGGAAAGCAAACCAACGAGCCCGATCGACCTCCAAATAGTCCAGTCGGCCAGTCGAATAGTCAAGCACCAACATGCCACTAAGCCTGGATGATCACCAAACAGACCATCCAGCCTTGAAATGGCCCAATCAGAATGAACGAAACTAGAGCATATTCACCTTATTAACTTAATATTAAAGTAAGATTACTTACAAATTGGTCGTAATTAGGACGACGTTAATCAAAAGTCACTAGAAAACTTATAAATAATGGTTTGAGGTAAGAAGGTAGATTACTTGTATTAACTATTACATTCATTACTATATGTCAAATGTTGAACTAATTTTGTTATTAGAGTACCTACTTCAAGTACTCGACCAATTTAAACACATAGAAGACCATTCAAACAAAAAATTGGATCTCGCACAATACAAAAAAGTCCATACAATTAATCTTGACCCTATACCGAAAACAGTTTCAAACAAAAAAAAGTGTAAAATCACAAAATCGATTTTATATATCTTCAATTACATCATAAATGCATTAAATCCTATAAAAAAAATGCTTAAATCATAGAGCATTAATATATATTGCATCATGTGTCATTGTTGCGACCGCACCACTACTAGAGATATGTTTTTGTTTGTCATGATATGCTCTGCTCTTTCAACTTAGTGAAACCTAAATCAGTTGATCAAAATATGAATTCATGAATATATAAAATCCATAAAGGTTAGATAACCAAAAGGCTAAAAACCATTTTGGAGGGAAGAGAAGATATTAGTAATTAAAGGTTAATTTTTGTTTTATTAGTAATTAAACGTTAGCTTCAGTTTTTAATTTTTTGTTTAAATAATATGGTTAGTTATTGACTTATTATTCAGGGATATAGTGGCTTATGTTTAGGAAACTGCCCACAACGTGCAAAGTCTGTTTTTCTTTGTTGCAAAGTCTATTTTTCTTTGTTGTTGTAAGGCTATAAAGCCTATGGTTTGTTATTTGAATGATTAAGGAGAGTTTGTTCACAAAAAATAATGAATACTTTACCTTTTGTGTTTACAATTGGTATTAGAGCTCCTTCATAGGGGCATGACCATAATTTTATTGAGTGTGCGAGCACATCTTAGGGAAAAAAAAATAGAAGCACATAGATAAGAAGAAGAAACATGGGAGATTCAAACACGGGCAAATATGTGCAACCTGCAATTTCTAGATTTGATGGACACTATGATCATTGGGAAAAACTCATGTAGAATTTTCTTCGTTCTAAGAAATATTAACCGTTGGTAGAGCATGGGATTCTAGTTGTTGTAGATAAAAGTTTCGCGTCAAAAGTTGAACTTAAAGTCATGGAAGAAAGATAATTGAAGGATTTGAAAATAAAGAACTATTTATATCAAGCCATTGATAATGGAATTTTAGATACTATCCTCAATGATGATACCTTTAAAGACATTTGGGACTCTATGAAGCAAAAATTTCAAGGATCTAAAAGGGTGAAAAGAGCACAATTGCAAGCACTATGCTGAGAATTTGAAATTTGACATATGAAGAAAGATGAAACAGTGAATTCATACTTTGCCCGCACCTTGAAAATTGCCAAAAGTATGAAGGCATGTGGAGAAAATGTGCAGAAGAATATTATTACTGCAAAAAAATTGCGGTCCATGCTTCCGAAATTTAATTATGTTGTGTGCTCGATTAAAAAATCAAATAACTTGGACACTATGACGATTGATGAACTACAGAGAAACCTTTTAGTTCATGACCAAAGGATGGTAGGTCATGACGAGGCAAACCAGGCACTGAAAATTATGCATGAAGGCATGAGAGGAAGAGGTCAAGGAAGAAGAAGAGGAAAAGGAAGAGGTTCTTTTCATGGCACAGAAAGAGGCAGACAATCATTCAACAAAGTTGAAATTGAATGTTTCAAATGTCACAAATTTGGACATTTTCAATATGAATGTCCTACCTGGGAGAAAAATTTAAATTATGCAGAGGTGAAAGATAAGGCAGTCTAGAAGGATGAACTCTTGTTAATGACTTATTTTGAGTTGAAGCAAGGGATGATAGACTAATGATTTCTTGACTTCAGGTGTAGTAACCACATGATTGGTAATAAAGAATGGTTCTCAAAATTAGATGAGAACTTTAGACATGCAATAAAACTTAACAATGACACACGAATGACTATAATAGGGAAAGGTAGTGTTCGGTTGAATGTTAATGGAGCTATTACATGTAATCTCTCATGTGTACTACACTCCAGAAATGAAAAACAATTTAGTAAGTATAGGACAACTCCAAGAAAAAGGCTTGTCGATAAAGATTCATAATGAGAAGTTTAAAGCATCTAAGATAGGACAAATTATGGAAATAGATATGAAGGCAAATATAATGTTTGTTCTGAAAGCGACCAAGGCACCCTTACATTCAACATGTTTCCAGATAGAACTAGAGGAAGGGACATACATTTGCCACAACCGATTTGATAACTTAAGCTATATTGGTTTGAAGACACCTTTCTCCAAACAAATGGTGAATGAACTGCCTATTAACATAGTTCCAAGAGAGTTTTGTACGCACTGTTTGGCTAGGAAGCAACACCGAAAGCCTATGCCCAAGAAAAGTCCATGGAGAGCATAAAAAAAGCTTCAACTTATGCATTCAGGTATATGTGGACCTATCAATCCAATATCAAACAACAACAAGAGGTATATTCTGAGTTTAGATGATTTTTATCGAAAGAATTGGCTTTATTTTTTGAATGAAAATCAAAAACCTTTTTACACTTTAAAAGATTCTAGGTACTGGTTGAAAAAGAAGTTGGTGTAACTATTGAATGTTTAAGGATAGATAGAGGAGGAGAATTCACTTCAAACAAATTTTGTGAAATTTGTAAAAGCCACGTCATATGTAGGAAATTGACTGCAGCCTACTCACCTCAACAGAATGGAGTTGCTGAAAGGAGGAACAAAATAATTATGAACATGGTGCGATCTATGCTGATTGGAAAACAAGTTCCCAAGATATTTTGGGCTAAAGTTGCTAGGTGGTGTGCTCACATTCTCAACAGATTACGAAACAGGAGAAAGTTTTTCAGATGATAATGACCTAAATGTAATGGTGGTCATCGAAGATGACCTAATCTCCTTTGAGGAAGCCATTAAAAGTGAGAAGTGGAGAAATGTTATGATTAAAGAGATGGAATCAATAGACAAAAACATGGCTTAGGAGTTGACTAACCTGCCAAGAGGAGTAAAGTCAATTGGAGTCAAATGGATCTTCAAAACCAAATTTAAAGAAATGGGAGAAATAGACATGTTCAAAGCCATGCTAGTAGCTAAAGGGTATGTACAACAATATGTAGTGGATTACATAGAGGTATTTGCTCCCGTTGCCAGACTTGACACAATTCGTTTAATTCTTGCTATAGCAGCCCAATATACTTGGAATGTGTATTAGTTAGATGTGAAGAATGAATTTCTTCACGATGAACTTAAGGATGAGATCTATGTGCAACAACCAGATGGATTTGTGAAAACGGTTGAAGAAGAGAAGGTGTACAAATTAAAAAAGGCACTTTATGGCCTTAAACCAGCACCGAGAGATTGGTACAACAAGATAAAGGCTTATTTTGTTCAAAATGAATTTGATAGATGTCTTTTTGAACATACACTATGTACAAAATCAAATATGGGAGGTAAAATTTTAATTGTAAGTCTTTATGTGGATGACTTGATATATATTGGAAATGATGTGAGTATATGTGATGAATTTAAAAGATCCATGATGACATAATTTGATATATCTGATTTAGGCAAAATGAGGTACTTTCTTGGTGTTGAATTGATACAGAATTCAAGTGAAATCTTTATATGGCAGAAGAAATATGCTCAAGAAGTGTTGTCACAGTTTGACATGGAAAATTGTAATGCAGTTAAGAATCCAATTGTTCCAAGAACAAGATTGACAAAAAAATGATGCAAGAACCAAGGTTGATTCAAATTTGTTCAAACAAGTAGTTGACAATCTTATGTATTGACTGCAACTCAACCAAATTTAATGTATGGTCTAAGCTTGATCAGTAGATTTATGTCCAATCCCATTGAATCTCACTGATGTGCAGCCAAAATAATATTAAGGTACTTGAAGGGAACAAATGAACTAGGCATCCACTATAAAAAGGGGGAAAACGTAGAGATTGTAACATACTCAGACAGTGTTTTGTCGGGGATATAGATGATCGAAGAAGTACTTCTGGATCTGTATTTTTATTCGGCTTTGGAGTAGTCTTATGGTCCCTCAATGAAACAATCAGTAGTCATATTATCCATCATAGAGGTTGAGTATATAGCTGTTGCTCTTGTGCATGTCAATGCATTTGGATTCAAAGGGTGTTGGAGAAGCCGAGTTTTAAAGAGCAGAAGAAAAAATTGGTTCTATGTGACAACAATTCTATGATACAATTATCAAAGAATCTAGTGTTTCATGGGAGAAGCAAACATATAAACATTATCAAAGAACAAAATAACACATTTGAATTTTTCTCTAATCTTTCGTTTTAGAATATAAGTTTTCAATTTGATGTTTGGACTCAACTAGTTCCTGTCTAGATCACTATTTTGTTGTTTTAAAGAAATTATATCGTCTTTAGACGCTTTCAAGTCCTTTTTCAAAATTTCGTTTTCTTTTGAACTTTTTCGATATTACTTTCTTAATAGTTTGAAAGCTTATGACAATTTTGATGAATTCAACAAAAGCTCATTATAAGCTTGAATGACAGAGGTAAGAGAAATTTACCTCTTCATTAGAGTCGTTTGATGAATATTCAACAGTGTTTGCCATAAGGCACAGGTTTGCTTCTTCTATTTCTTCTTCCTCGGACTTAGATGAGTCTAAGTCTTCCCAAGTGCTTATAAGTACCTTCTTTTTATCCCGTTTAGGGAAAACCAATTTCTTTTTAGACTTCTCCAAGTCTGGGCATTTGAACCTAAAGTGCCCAGGCTTGTTTCATTCATAACACACAATTGGCCCTTCTTTGTGCTTTTTTGTCTAGTCGTTCTTAGAAGTTGATATGACATGTCTACCTCTAAAAGGTGTGTTTATCTTTTTTCTCCACATAGAGTGGATCTTCCTTGAGATGAATAATGATTTATCTTCTTCTTCTTTCTCCATAGAGTCATCATAAGCGTTTGACTTTTCAAACGATTCTTCCACCTTAAAGGCTTTGGTGGGCGTCCTTCTCATCAGTCATTGAGCCTTAAGAGAGATACTTTTCTCCTTTCTCAACATCTCATCTTGTTGTAGTTCCAACTTTTGGACTTTAAGGATGCCAATAAGCTCTTCGAGGCTTAAATTGTCAAATTTCTTCCTCAACGTTGTTACCTACGATCTTTATTGTCTAGGGAGACTGCGCAAAATCTTGTCAATATGATCAAAATTATTATAAGAAGCGTATAGTGTTAGAGTTTAAAATTCTTTTCATAATTTAGTTCTAAACGTTATTTGCAATGGTTAAATGGTCAGCTGATAGTGTTGAACACTTAAGGATTTTAAGAAGTGTTTAGATAACTTTTAAAACAATAATAAGAAAGAATAATTATTTTTATATTAGTTCACTCCAATCTAAGTTATGTTCAGTTACCTCTTAAGTACTCTTAAGGGGTTCTACTAATAATTGAAAATATTATAATGAGTTTAACCATTCTTGGTTTACAATGAATATATCTATTCTTGATATTAAATAGTCCAACTCGTTTAACTGTCTTGAGTTAAACAAACAAGTATTTTAAATTAATTTTGATTGTAAAAAAACAACAAAATAATTTTATGAAACAAGTACAAATAATAACTATCTTTTTAATATATGCTATTTCATTAGACACTTTTGTTAAATTTCAAAACAAAGATTGTTAGACAATGTTGTTTTAATAATGTACACATTAAAAATTGATCACAAATAGAAGTGTAGTTATGCAAAAGCCATTTACTTACCTTTAAATCCCTAATCTCTTTATTGAAACGATGATATTTCAAGAAATCTTGCAAATTCATCGCCGTGCATCCATTCAAATCAATGAGAATAAACACTTAAATCATTCTTTCATATATTCAAATAGTACATTCCTATAAATGAACACAAATATAACATTAATATACATATGGTACTTTTTCTCAAATTATCAAAATATAAATAATTACATCTAATAATTTTAAATGATTAAGATACTTAATTATTCCATAAACATATACCACTAACTATTAAGAGGAATGAAGTGTGAATCATTCCAAGTACCATATAAATTTTAAAAAAAATTGAAGGCGAGGTCTTCATGTCACTGTTAAGATCCGTCAGTGGAAACAAGTGAACGAAATAAAAGTAAATTTAATATTTGTTTTTGTAAACGTTAAATTATTTAAATGTTTTATGCAAGGAGACAATATGATTATACTAAAGGAAAATTGAATACTATTTTATAAAATAAATTAATAACTTGTACAAAACAAAAATTATAGGTTTTAATGCAAAAAAAAAGAGAAATATCTACGCAATGAGTGCGCGCAGGTCAATACAATCATTTGGGACGCATGTTCCGTACCAAAAACAAATATTTTATGCTTCTACTGGGTTTGTTTTCATCCTGTGAAAAAAAAAATCTGTAAAATGATATTGATTACCTCTATAATAAATTATGGGATTGATTATTATATTAATATTACAATATACAATTTATTATATAATACAGATTTATATTTTTCTATAAAGATAAACTTTAAAAAATAAGATTGAAACAGTAAAAAATAAAATAATTAAAAAAATATATTACTATTTTTTTATTTCTTTCGTTTAATTCAATAATATTATTTTTATTCTCGTTCTTTTTCTTCTCACTTTTGATAACCTCTCCCAAAAAAAGACTTGGTAGATTAAATAATGAATATTATTATATCATATACACGAGGAATCCTATAGTGTATGAATGTGTATACAGAGTTCACCATGTCATGTGAGCATGGGAAAGGAAGCTGCAATGAGAACAAAGGAAAGGAAAGAAATTAGAGGGAGGAATAGTGGCAGTGTGAGCCAAGTCCAAATAAGGCCAACAATACCTCTGGGATAAATAATAAAAAATAAATCCTATAATAATGTAAAATATAAAAATGAAAAGGTCAACAAAGTGAAAACCCTCCAGGAACAGGAAGAGGAAGAGGAATTGGAACCGTCGCTGGAGTCCCTCTCCGGTGCTGACGTGGCACTGGATCCATTGTAATTGGGATTGGTACCGTAGAGGAATTGAATCCCTTTGATATCATCCTGCGCCAGCACCACCTTCTTCCTCCGCGAGGAAATCGTCGGAAACATAACCGCTTCTTCCTCAGACGAGTGACCTAACCCTAGCAAGTGCCCAATCTCGTGCACCGCCACCGATTCCAAATCCACCGCCGTCGACAGCGCCGACTGCGTCACATCGCCGGAAACCACCCAGTCCTCGTCGGCATCCAGGTGGAACCTCCCGTTCGTCGGCGAGAACGCGTGTGCCAGCGTCCCCAAACTCCCGTCGAACGGTTCCCCGTCGCCGTGGTCACCGCTGAAGAAACCGATCCTGATGTCGGCGCTGAAGTACGACTCCGTTTCGCGGAACGTCAACGACGTCACCTCCGACCACCGAGCGAAAGCGACAGCGAAAACGCCTTTCACGGTGTCGGTCAGACCGTTGCCGGGGTTGAACGCGTACGTAAGCTCCTCCGTTCCCTCAGGCCACCGCGGCATGCCGGGGAACAGAGTGTAGTGCGCCACCGTGTGGAACCGCAGCTTGCTGGACGACGCCGTTTCGTTCTGCTTTCCGGCGTTCATCGTCGTGGTACCGTTGATTATGTCGGCGACACCACACCGCGGCAGGACGATCTGCCGAAGCGTGGAGTCATCGAGGACACCGGTGACGTTGAGGTTGAAATTCTTCTGGTAGGTTTTGATCGCCGATTCGAGAGCGTCGTCGAACTCATCGGAGAAGTTCGATGGCGGCGCGTGAGGGATGTAGCCGAAGCGCTCGAAGTAGGATTTTAGGTTGGCGAGGCCGTCATAGTTATCGCCGCGATGGCAACCGGTGAGGTTACGAAAGGCATCCCACGCGCCTCCGAGAGGCGCGTGGTCGGGGAGCCAGGATGAGACGTTGGGGAAGAATCGAGCTGAAACGACGAAGTTGGTGAGAGAGAATGAAAGAAAGAAAGCAAGGGTGATTAGTTGGTGAGGTTGGGGTTTGTTCATGTTTGGTTTGGAAGAAAATTGAAGAGAATTTTGTCTGGGAAAGTTGAGAACTGGAGACGACTATAAGAAGTGTTGAGGAATGCATTGTGAAAGTCTTGCTCTGAAGATGTATTTGGTAAATGTGATGTGATGAGCTTTGAAAAACTTGGGCTTCTTCTGTTGGAAATTTCACTGCAAACTCTTGTGTTATTTCAACGTCTTTCCAAGGTAAACGTCAGCTTCTTCATAATACATTTTCATCACATAAATGTATTATGAATAATTAATTATTAAAAAGGATAAGTTTCTTCATTTTTGTGAATATTATTTAAATAATTATATTAATGGATTTTATTCTAACTACTTATTCATCTAAAAATATTAAACATAAAAGACAAAGAAATTAAAGCTAATAAGAAAACACAATCAATGTAATTGGTTTTGTTAAAGTCATTACTTTGTTTCACTACATTTTGCACTTGTTTATCATATTATTCATCCCTCTAATTCTTTCCTCAAAAAAGTCCTAAACTTTTTTTCAATATATAAACACAATCATGATTTTTTATTGGAAATTCCTACACATTCTAGTTTTTTTTTTTAAATTCAAGAGTTACTTTATATGTAGGTTTTACAATCTTTTGGAAGGTTTACCTCTTTGCAAATATGGCTTTTCCAAACTGTACCACTAAAAAAGATCTAAGCAGTTGAGGTTGTAAACGGCTGGAAATAGGTGGTGAAGTTTTTGATTTTTTTATTAGCTTTTGAATTTTTTTTATGCTAGCTTAGATTTTAATATTTTAGATTTGTTTAGATGATACAAGGATAAAAATAAAGAAAAATCTCTTACACTTTTAAGGTGGTTTTGTATTTCATTTCGACCTTTGCTTAGAAAAAGAAAATTGTAGTAGATAATGTAATTTAATGAGGGAGACAAAGTAGTACTGAAAAAAGAAAATGGTTAGAGGCAGAGAGTAGTTGAACGATAGCAACTGAAAAAAAAATATAAGAGAGCTGGCGAACAGTTTCAAAGACTGTTGGGTGACGGCGGCAACTGTCATGAGTTATTACTTTACACGTGGCCGAAGTTTGGTTTCAGGGTTCAAAGGGTTGATTAAATAAACATACAAAAATAATTAATGTTTAACCTTAAATATTTGAAAGCATAAAGTATAATATACTTAATAATAATTATGATTAGTATTTTTATTAAGTTTGTGTTTCATACTGTTTAATGATTTTTATAATATTTACTAATGCATCCAAATAGAGAAAACCTTTTTAGTAGATAACGGACGTTTGAAGTACTGAAAGGAAACTTCAGTCACACATTAATTTATAATAGATCCCAATTGTCTTCATTATGTATATTACTTTTATAAAAGTATATAACATTGATAAATGCAAGTTTCATTTATTTAGGTAGAAAAATGGAAATACAAAATAACAAAGGAAGCGTGTTTCTTTTTTTAATGTTCTCATATTTAAATATTGTGCCGCTAGCGAAGATAAAGATTGACAATTTTTGGTTTTTACCGGAGTTGGATGAAATATTCAAGTATGACACTTAAAATTGACTTCTTCTTTTTCTTAAGATTTAAATATATGTATTCAAAAGTGATATGTAAAAGTAAGAAATTAGTAACTATAATAACGATATGTGTCCCAAAGTTAAATTGAAATGAAAGAGGGAAAATTAAATTCTAAATATAGAATACTCCTATTCTATTTG
Organism: Vigna angularis; assembly: GCF_016808095.1. NCBI lineage: Eukaryota > Viridiplantae > Streptophyta > Magnoliopsida > Fabales > Fabaceae > Vigna > Vigna angularis. Next base: position 34,346,411 of record NC_068970.1, read on the forward strand.
CATGGAGGAATCTTAGAGGGATTAACTGGGCTTAATTGAGTCTTTGATATAAGTCCAATTTCAACTCAAACCACAATTATAAATAACATTCAAAATTAATAAAATTAAACAAATTCAATGTGTTTGGATAGGAAATTTTAAGGATAATTTGTTTTCGGTAAGAATTTGAAATGAAATGTTTATGATAAAATATGTTGTTTGAGCAAGGAATTTTGAAAATAAATTAAAATTCTATAATTTGATGACTAATTGGATTATTTAAAATTAAAAAATTTTAAATTTCATCTAAAAAGTGATAACTTAAATTTTTTAACATTCTCATATTTTCTTCGTATTCTTTTATCAACTTGATTTTGATTAGGACATCGTCACTTGATTAAGACCGGTATGTTGTTGAGATAACTACCTTTGATTGATTTTGATGAAGGTATTTTTACATATTGACAAGAGTTTTTTTTATTATTTAAATTCTTGAGACTATTTTTTTTTTCAAATAATTGATGTTTCTTACTCAATATTAGTATGGGCGTTTCCAGTTAATGTTAGGAAGACTATTTTTCATGTAAACTAACGTTTGTTTTGTTTATTTTTTTTAATATTTATAATGATTATTATTTTCATCATCTACATCCATTTTTTTTGTCTATAATTTTTTAAGACTTTTTTTTATATTGATTAGAAAAACTATTACACAACATTAACTATGATTTTTTTTTATTAATGTCAACTGGGAAAAAATTTCAGCTGTCACTGATCGAAAAATCGATATAAAAAAAACCCAACTAACACAACATAAAAGTAACCCAAATAGATATTGGTTTAAATGATTGTGATTAAAAAAATTGAAGAAAGTTGAAAAAAAACATTAATCAATATTAACTAAAACACATAATCATATTTATATTTTTAAATTATTAATAATTATTTGATATTTTTAAATAATTTTTTATCTAATTGAAAAATTACTAATAGGATTATTAAAAATTCGTATAACAAATTTTGAATACAAATCATCACGTAATAACAAAGAATGGAGTTTCTATACTTAGAAAGTATACTTCCATCTTTAATAAAGATTGACTTTGATGTCATTGTAATAATGAAAATATTAAGCATATCCCAAGTCATTACAGAAATTATATAAAATATTTTCTAATTAGTAATTTAATAGTTGAGTATAAAAAATTTATAATTTTATCATCATCTATTCTTGGTTCATCAAGTAAACATGTATTTCTTTGTTATCAACAACAAATTATTCATTATGGTACATTTTAATTATATATTAATTATCAAAACAAAAACGAGAAAAAATAAATAAAAACAATGAACACTAAGTATAAAATACTTACAAAAATAATCATGGTTCTCTTGATCTTCTCCTTTTGTATTAGATTGAGACATCAAGATGAATTTATTAGATGATTGGAAAAGAGAAAAACTAGGGATATACAAATTCTTTGCATATTCCCAAACAAAATCTTAAACTTTTTTTATCAATTTTTTAGCATTCTTAATAGATCAAACGATCCAATTTTTTATAATAATATTTTACAAAATTAACATTTAATTTTGGATCAAGAATAATTTCAAAAGCTAACTCAATACTATACTTATTCCAGTACTTTTGAAACTTCTCTTCTATATTTCAAGCCATTGTATTTAAAATGACATCTTCATTCAACAAATTCTCTTTTATGATGAATTAAATTTTTTAAATTTTCATAAAATACGAATTTGAAGTGGGATAAGATGATTTGGACATCAGGTTTGTGATCTCACAAAATGGTTCTAAGAATTGACACATTTTGAATCATGTACCCCTCCCTTAGAAGATGGACAATCATTATAATTTTATCTATTTGTTTAATAATTTTAAAAACTTTATTATATTTTATTGCACTTCCAAACGTCAAATAAGAAAAATTGTGTAGTCACGTCTAATTTCAAACTAATGCTCATGTTTATATCAACATCATTGACACATTATTTGAATTTAAGAATTTTTCCATTTGATGGTTTAACATACTTAATAGTGTCTCTAATTAAAATGTTTTGTTAATTATTTTTTAAACTTATTAAATCAAGAAAACGAACACAAATAGTCAATCAATCATCATTCGTTAAAAGAGATGGACATAGTAGATATTGGTAAGTATATTCTATTAAACAATGACGATGAATTCCTTCAAGAATCTTGTGGACATAGAAAAAGAAAAGATACCTAAGATGTTATTGAGTCTTTGTTTTTCAAAAGTTTTTCTTATAGGTTTGAGATCGGTGATGTTCATTGTCATGAATAGTTAAAAGAAAAAGATTATTATTTTTATCAATTTGGAAAACAAACAAATTTACTTTCACAATCCAAATTAAACAAAATAAAATTACAAAGTTAGTTTGTTAATTGATCATGTTAACTATCACATTTTTGTTAGTGAATCATACATACTTCACTACATATTGTAATATGACTCACCAATATATTCCAATATAATAACCCAAAATATTAAATCAAACAATACGTTAATGTTTCCTTTCTTGCTCTCATTGTTCAACAATTTATGTTGTTAAATTATATTAAAATTAATCCCTCTCTTCTCACTTCAATAAAGGGCATTTTGGTATTTTATTAAAATTGATTAAATATCATAAAAGAGGGAAAATGTTGGACCTACGATTGACAGGTTATAAGTTTCTGAAAAGAGAGAAAGAAAGGTTACGTTCTCTGAAAGGAGAAAAAAACTGTGACATCCCTCAGATTTTCTATATCATCAAGAAAGCATTAAAGAGGAGTAAGAGAAGGGAGAATATTGACAGGAAGAAACTATACAATGGATCCAGGTAAGTTCTTTTCTACTGTGAATGAGAGAATAGTGAGTATCATGAAAATTCAAGATCCTATGTGTGTGTTTCATTCAATTGAAAATTAAAGAATTGCTTACAAGTGGTATCAAAGGCAGGTTCTGAATTTTATGATTCTCCATGAATGGTAATTTTCTCAATTTTGTAAAACCCTAATTTTTGAATTATAAAATTAGGGATTTTAAATTTTCATATGTTTAATTTTATTGTTTATGCTATTAATCGTTTGTTTTGATTGGCACAAATGAAAGTTGAATTCCTTTGTGAATTTGAAAAGGAAGTCGCGATCAAGATTTTATTTTTATTTTTTGGTTGTCGCAATTACATGAAATCATCCAGTGGATGCCGTAAATGTCAATTCTAATTGAAATTAAAAAGAAAGCCAATTGGAAAAGCAATAGAGCAAATTTACTGATAATGTTGCATGATTGTTTTTGAATTCACTGTAATGTGAATTTCATTTATCTTGGAAGCAACAAGTTATTTATTTTTTTTATTATTTGATTATTACATTAATGTTCATTAAAGTTCGTTAAAGTTGCCTTATGTCAAAATTGAAATTCCTTGCACAGTAACCAGATTAAATCCTGCATGAAAGAAAATTAAAGTCGCAGGGTTTTATGATTTCAATTGCTTTTATTGATGAAAGTAAAAGAATAGTCACTGTAACATGAATTTCTTTTGGAAGCCGTAAGTCGGGAATTTAATTTTGCCAAAAAGCAACTTTATGGTTGTGCCCATATTCTCACAGTAAAGCACTTTTACTGTTGCGCTAATGAAATTTCAAATGTGAATTAAAAGTTGAATGTTTTTAACTTGAAAAGTGCATGGTATAATTTTTTTTTATGAATTATATGTAATTGTTTATTAATCTTGGATGAAGGAAATTCAATTAAGTTGAAATTGAATTTCGGATGAGTTATAATTCTAATCAAAATTAAAAGTTTTAGCAATTCCGCTGTTCTTTTAAATTGCTCATGTTATTGTGAAAATTATTCATAATATAAAGGATGTTAAATTATGAATATATATATATATATATATATATATATATATATAGTTATTAGTCATTGATATAAGGATGTTATGGATTACCCAAAGGTGAACCATTGTTATAATTGATGACATTAAAGTGAGACATTTCATGTACTTAGTAAATATGTTTGTATATCCAAAGATAACATACATATAGACTTAAGTATGATTGATTGTTTATTAAAGTGTATATGGAATTTGTCAGTTTAAGTATCACTCAAAGGTGAACTTAAATGATTACCTATCAGTTTAAGTGTCACCCAAAGGTGAACTTGAATGTATGACTAGTGTAGTAATTTGTTTGAATCCATTAATTTTATCAAAGCATTAATGTATGAGTTTGTGTATTATTTCCAGCTTACATGAATTTATCAGGTTTGAGCAACAATGTGGTCAAGTTTAATGGGCTCAATTATGCTGATTGGTCAGAACAAATCCAGTTCCAACTGGGTGTGTTAGACTTGGACATGGCAATTATGATGGATGAAATGCCCGTAGCCATTACAGTGACTAGTACAGATGATGAGAAGTCTCTTCATGAGGCTTGGCATAGGTCTAAAAGGTTGTCACTAAACTTGATGCGCATGTCTATGGCAGAGAATGTAAAGCCTTCTATGCCTAAAACAGAAAACGCAAAGGAATTCATGAAACTGATCAAGGAGTACTCACAATCAGACATAACTGACAAGTCTATTGTAGGAACTCTTATGAGTGAGCTGACTACCAAAAAGTTTGACTGGTCACATCCCATACATGACCATGTAACTGGAATGGCAAATATAGCAGCAAGATTGAAGTCTATGGGAATGGAGGTGAATGAGTCTTTTCTAGTACAGTTCATCATGAACTCTCTTCCTCCTGAATTTGGCCAGTTCCAAGTGAACTATAACATTCTTAAGGATAAATGGAACTTTCAAGAAATCAAAGCCATGTTGGTACAAGAGGAAGGGAGATTGAAGAAAATGAAAGATCATTCTATCCATCTCACAACTCATGAAGGTGCTAGCTTCAGTAAAGCCAAATCAGGAAAGAAGAACAAAAAGGACAAAGCCCCAATGAAAGTGAATAAGGGCAATATCCTGAAGGACTAGAAATGTTTCTTTTGCAAGAAAGTAGGTCACTTCAAGAAAGATTGTCCGAAAAGAAAATCTTGGTTCGAAAAGAAAGGTACTTTTTATGTTTCTGTAAGTTTTGAAGCAAATATAATTGAAGTGCCTAATAATACCTGGTGGTTGGATTCTGGAGCTACTACTCATGTTTCTAATATTATGCAGGGATTCCTTTCAATCCAGCCCATAAAAGGAACTGAAAAGTATTTGTATATGGGGAACAGAATGAAGGCACGAATAGAAGGAATTGGGACTTACAGATTGATTCTAGACACTGGCTATTGTCTGAATCTTGAAAAGTGTCTCTATGTTCCTGATTGTGCTAGGAATTTAATTTCTATTGCAAAGTTGGATTATTTAGGTTTTAACTTTAAGATTGAAAATGGTATTTTTCATTTGTATAAACTTTCGTACTATTATGGTTCTGGTACATTATTGGATGGTTTATATCGTTTAAATCTTGATGTTAATTTTTCTGAATCCCTGTTTAATGTTGAACATGTTGTTGATAGAAACTGTGGTGCAGGAAAAGAATGTTCTGCTTTCTTATGGCATAAAAGATTGGGTCACATATCCAAAGAAAGGATGTTGAGGTTAGTAAAAACTGAAATTTTACCTCAATTGGATTTTGATGACTGGGATGTATGTATTGATTGTATTAAGGGTAAACAAACAAAACACATATCAAAATATCCTGCCACAAGAAGTAGTCAACTTCTTGAGTTAATACACACTGATATTTGTGGTCCTTTTGACATTAAATCCTAGAGTGGTGAAAAATATTTTATCTCCTTTATTGATGATTTCTCACGTTATTGTTATATATATCTATTACATGAAAAATCTCAATCAGTGAATGCCCTTGAGGTGTTCATAAATGAGGTGGAAAGGCAATTAGATAGAAAAGTAAAAGTGGTGAGATCTGATAGAGGTGGTGAATATTATGGTAAAACTGATGAGAGTGGACAATGTCCAGGTCCATTTGCAAAGTTTCTTGAAAGTCGGGGTATATGTGCACAGTATACAATGCCCGGTACACCACAACAAAATGGTGTAGCAGAAAGGCGTAATCGTACTCTTATGGATATGGTTAGGAGTATGTTAAGTCATAGTAATATTCCTTTATCTTTGTGGATGTATTCATTAAAGACTGTTGTATATCTGGTTAACAGGGTTCCTAGCAAAGCAGTTTCTAAAACTCCTTATGAACTATGGACTGGAAGGAAACCCAGTTTGAGACATCTTCAAGTACAAGAATAGTTGAGTCTGGAAATGCTCGGTTCATTGAAAATGGTCAATTTAGTGGGAGTGAGGAATCACGAATAGTGGATATTCAAGAGCATACTGATAGTGTTTCTACATCTAATGTCTCTTATGAAGTTGTTATCCCTCTTGTTGTATCACAGTCACACAACAAGCAGAGACAACAAGTTAATGTTCCAATCCCACAAAATGAACATATAAATGTTGAGCCAATTGACAATGAGCAAGTCATAAATGAGCAATTGATAGAGGAACCACAAGAAGCAGCATTAAGAAGGTCTGTAAGGGAGAAAAGACCTGCTATTTCGAATGATTATGTGGTTTACCCTATTGAACATGAATGTGACTTAAGCATTGATGAGGATCCAATCTCTTTCAGACAAGCCATGGAAAGTAATAATTCAGAGAATTGGTTGAATGCTATGAAAGAAGAATTGAAATCAATGGATGACAATAAAGTATGGGATCTAGTTGAACTGCCTAAGGGTTCAAAAAGAGTCGGTTGTAAATGGGTCTTTAAGACTAAACATGACTCAAAAGGCAATATTGAAAGACATAAAGCTAGATTAGTCGCCAAAGGTTTCACTCAAAAGGAAGGCATTGACTACAAAGAGACATTCTCTCCTGTTTCTAAGAAGGACTCTTTGAGGATTGTTTTGGCTTTGGTGGCTCATTATGATTTAGAGCTTCACCAAATGGATGTAAAGACCGCTTTTCTGAATGGTGACTTAGAAGAGGAAGTTTATATGGATCAACCAGAAGGTTTCACAATAACAGGAAAAGAAAATTTGGTGTGTAAATTGAAGAAATCAATATATGGACTGAAACAAGCTTCCCGAAATTGGTATCTAAAATTTAATGATATCATAACTTCATATGGTTTTGTAGAGAACACTGTTGACCGGTGTATATATATGAAGATCAGTGGGAGTAAGTTTGTTATATTGGTTCTATATGTTGACGACATTCTTCTTACTACTAATGATGTTGATATGTTACATGATGTAAAGAAGTTTCTCTCTAGCAACTTTGAAATGAAAGATATGAATGAGGCATCTTATGTGATAGGAATAGAAATATTTCGTGATAGATCACAAGGATTATTAAGTTTGTCTCAAAAAGGCTATATTAACAAAGTGTTAGAGAGATTCAAAATGGAAAAATGTTCTCTTGGAATAGTTCCAATTCAAAAAGGAGACAAGTTTAGTCAAATGCAATGTCCCAAGAATGATTTGGAATGAAAGGCCATGGAGTCTATTCCTTATGCGTCAGTGGTTGGGAGTTTGATGTATGCTCAAACTTGTACTCGGCCAGATATCAGTTTTGTTGTTGGAATGTTAGGCCGATATCAAAGTAATCCCAGAATGGATCACTGGAAAGCTGCAAAGAAAGTTCTTAGGTATTTACAAGGTACCAAAGAATACATGCTCACCTACAGAAAGTCAGATCATCTTGAGATGGTTGGCTACTCGGATTCAGACTATGCTGGATGTGTGGATTCAAGGAAATCCACATTTGGTTATGTTTATCTATTAGCCGGAGGAGCAATTTCTTGGAAAAGTGCAAAACAATCAGTCATTGCTACTTCCACCATGGAAGCTGAATTCGTGGCATGCTTTGATGCCACAGTTCATGCTTTGTGGTTGCGGAACTTTGTATCGAGGCTTGGCATTATTGATAGTATTGCTAGGCCGATAAGGATTTATTGTGATAATTCCGCAGTCGTCTTCTTCTCTAAAAATGACAAGTACTCAAAGGGTGCTAAACACATGGAATTGAAATACTTGTCGGTCAAAGAAGAAGTGCAGAAACATAGAGTGTTAATTGAGCATATTGGTACTGATATGATGATAACAAATCCGTTAACTAAAGGACTACCGCCCAAAAATTTTATTGGCCATGTTGAAAGTATGGGCATTATGGATAAGTCAATATTAACATAATGATGTTATCTATCTATATGGATATGTATAGTTATATGCTTGTACTGTCATGACACTTGTGAATTCAATTAAAGTTATGTTTCTCTTTATTCTATTGTTATCCACATTAAGTTATATACATGTATTATTGATTGTGGTAACATATTATATCTCTTTTAGAGACATGAAAGTTAAAAGATTGATTAAAGTTATGTTGAGTTGGTTTGATTATGTGATACATGGAAGGAATCTTGTCGTTCATGATTTTTGCCCGTCATGATCCAATCATTTCAATTCATATAAGGATGATGACTTGATAATTCTAATGAATGGTGCACACTTAAAGTTTGGTTTTAGATATTCAAGTCATCACATGAACCAGGTGGGAGAATGTTAAATTATATTAATATTTAAGATTGGTTCATGTAATTTAAAGTATAACTTTGATGTACAGATTCTAATGTGATGATTATTAGAATATAATGTATTAAAGTTATAGGGATTATTTTAGAGTTATTAAAATTAATCCCTCTCTTCTCACTTCAATAAAGGACATTTTGGTATTTTATTAAAATTGATTAAATATCATAAAAGAGGGAAAAGTTTGGACTACGATTGACATGTTATAAGTTTCTGAAAAGAGAGAAAGAAATGTTACGTTCTCTGAAAGGAGAAAGAAACTGTGACATCCCTCATATTTTCTATATCATCAAGAAAACATTAAAGAAGAGTAAGAGAAAGGAGAATATTGATAGGAAGAAACTATACAATGGATCTAGGTAAGTTCTTTTCTACTGTGAATGAGAGAATAGTGAGTATCATGAAAATTCAAGATCATGTGTGTGTTTCATTCAATTGAAAATTAAAGAATTGCTTAGATATGTAACTTGACTATTTCTTTTCTTTTTTCAAACACTACAACACATATTTCATCAATAACAATAAGTCAGGTAATAAACATTCAATTTACAAAAATAATCAAAGTGAACATCCATCTCCATAACATCATTGATATAAAAAATCAAAATCAAATGATCAATAAAGAACAATAAAGGGTGATTGACAATTTGAATATTTAAAATCCTATAATTTACCCTCTAATTTTGATAGTAGTGAAAAATCTTTCTAGGTTTCTTGAGCTAACACTTCATAACTTCTGCAATAAAATATTTTCAAGCTGTAAACAAAGGTGATCATCGATAAGTTGACAAAACTTATTCTCTTTTTCAACAACAACACACTACAACACCTTGAAGTCTAGAAATACACTAATATTCAATTATCAGTAGTGGCAAATGAGTCTATTACGTTACAAGATTTATGTTCAACTATAAAGAATCACACATTTAAAAAATATAATAGCATTTTATGAATAAAGACAATTTTTTTACATCTAACTTAAAAAAGTTAAATGTAAAAAAGTCTACACTAATATTTAACTATCGCTAACGAAAACAATTATTTTGAAAAGTACACTATTTTTCTTTTCATAAATAACGTAGTGTATATATCATCTTTTATTTATTCGCTTCATTTTCTTAAATTATCTTTCTTAAAAAAAAAAACTCAATAAATCCTATTATATATAGATGTCAAAATAAAAAACTAATGTTTTTATTTAATAAGATGATCGAAACTAAAATTATTTATTTTATTATTATCAATGAAAATATTTACTTTTTTATGATAATAAAAAATAATTAAATTATATTTATAAATTTGAATATATTAATAATTTTTATTTATTTAATTTAAAAAACGATTAAATTTAAATAAATAATTATATAAAAAATAGTCAAATTAAAAAAATTACTTGAAAAATAAAATTGAAAAAAATGTAAACACTTTTATATAATAATATAGATATTTAAAAAAGAAACATTAATCCTCTTAATATATAGAAAATATAATTTAGCCTCATCCTATATTTTAGTAAAATCTTCTTCTCAACGTAATGATACAATATTTAATTAATGTAAGATGTTGACTTATGTTTTAGTTTAGCTTGTTGTCCAACCTATACCTGAAAAAGTTAAATCTGAGTTTAAATAAATTAATTTCAAATGAGGAAAAAAAGGGGAGGAAAGTTGTTGAACTAATTCCACCACTTTGACTTGGACGGCTGCAGTTGACATCAGCTTCTCACACAGAGCTTGACGGGTTCAGGTTAATCAAGTCTTTTTTTTGCGAATTGTAATATAACTTATTTTAGCTCACGAGAAGGTAAACATTGTCTTTATATAAATAAAGTTTATGATAAATATTTTTTAATTAAAAATCATATCATAATTATAATTTATAATACATTAAGTAATATAATTGAATTTATAAACTATATTTGAGATTTAGAATAAATAATTTAAATTATAATATAAATTATATTTAACTTTTGACATTGTTAAAAATTAATTAAATTATAAATTTAAAATAATCATTTATTAATTGTAACATTCCAAAATTTTAATAGTATTAATACTATTATACAATTTATCACATATTTAATAAATTAAAATAGTTAAACAAAATATATATATATGAAAATGTTACAATTATCCAAATATAACTATAATAAAATATAGGTTTAATTGATTCGGAGGTCCCTATTTACGCAGTTTTACATCATGTAGGTTCCTATATTTTGAAGTAGCTCAATTTGGTCTCTAATTATGAAAAATTGAAGCAATAAAGTCTGTACCATTAAATTGTGTGAACGACGTTAAAATTGTTGCCTGGTGACTAGATGAGGTGGCATTTGAAAACACGTGGCATATAAATAGTTTAATAGGTGTACTTAAATTATTTTTTTAGTTTGAGAACTTGAAGAGAAGAGGAAGGAGATACTTAAAGAATGAGTTCTAGAGAGATCATTCGTGTTTTAAGTAATGAAACTTTTAACAAAATTTCTATTTATACTTTTTGTTTTTAATATTAAAATAACATGGTCTCATTATTTAAAACACTTTATCAACTCTTAAGACTCTATTTTTTATGTTTTTACATTAATAATTTTATTTGTATAATGGATAATATTTTTATTATATAATATTTAATTTAAGTTGGTATTATTAGTTTTAAAATATTTATTATAAATCTTGTGAACAAATGGGACATGCTTGTCTCTCGTACTTAAAGTCTTAACCAAGTTAGCTTCAAATTTGAATAAATGTTTCTCTTAGAATTTGAAGTTAGGTTTGTGAAAGATGATGATTTTGGATGATTGATAAAGATTATGATATTTAATAATGTTTTGATGAGACTCCTTAGTTAGATTAAAGACTTTGAAGACTTTTGACACTTATATTTTTTATTTTGCGATTTATCTTGAGCCTTCTTATTCTTGTTAAAATGGGATCTTATATTGCAAGACAACTTAAAAATGATTAAAGTTAATAATTGATTTTAAAATTAAAATCCGTTATGTGCATAGGATTAATTTCCATTTATTTTATATTTTTCAAGTTATATAAAAGTTAATTAATGTTTATAAATGATTTTGATTTGAAAAAGTTATATTCTGAAGCTTGATTTAGTGATGTATGCTTAGCTTTATTGTGATGAATTCTACAATACACTAATTGTTTTTAATGAATTTCTAAAAACCTAATGAAACAGTGTAATGGATTACTTAGAACGATATTATGATAGTCAATTTAATTGATTAGTTGAAGGATGTAAGTCCAACTTCCTTATAACTTCATATCTTTTGATGTTTTTCTAATACCTTTTAATAGAAATTTAATGGAAAATAAAAAACGGAGTAAAATATTATCAATAGACAAACATAATGTTAAAGAGAATTAAATGTATAAGAAATTGTATACTATTTTTAGTCATTATGAGCTGAGTGGAACAAATCCTTTTAATTGAAGAATTTGTAGCACGTAATTTTCGTTACAGATAGAAATTTTTTATTTTTATTTTTAGCAGTAGTAGAGTTTGGATGTCAATGAGGGGGCTTTGGCCCTACATTTTTTTTTCCACATAAATAAAGTAATATATAAATAAAACTTATTAATTTTAACTTTAAAATATTTATATATTTTACTCTTTCAAAAATTTTATAAATCTTTGTGGACACTTATAAAATATATTTTTTTAAGATTCGCGACTACGTTAAAATTATTAAATATTAAAATTAGTGAATGGTTGAGATTTCAACCATTTTTTTTTCACTAATGGAGAGGGTTTGTTTTCAACTTTTTTTCAACTAATACCTAATTTAGGGATTTTGAAAAATTTCCACTAATCAAATTAAGGTTATGGCTATAAGCATTTTATAAATAAGTGAAAATTCGTTTTCATTATCCTTTATTTGATTATAACTAACATCACACCTAAACATATTTTAAAGGGTTAAATATGTTTTTGGTCCCTTAACTTTCAGCGAAAATTGGAATTAGTCTCTTTTTTAAACTTTGGACTAATTAAGTCCCAAACTTTAGAAATGTGTGAATTTAGTCCTTTTAACCAAATTTTGTTAACTTTATTTGATGTTTTAAACGCATTTATCAATGAACATTAAAGCAAAAATGTGTCAAACGGTGTAAACAACTCAAATGTTATCATGAAACGCACTTGAAACATCAAATAAACCTAACAAAATTTAGTTAAAATGACTAAATTCACACATTTCTAAAGTTTGGGGACTAAATTAGGTCAAAATTTTGAAGAGGGACTAATTCCAATTTTCGCTGAAAGTTAAGGGACTAAAAACATATTTAACCCTATTTTAAAAAGTTGAATAGATCACGTTTTTAACAATTTAGAGTCATCGATGAGATGAATAGTCAATTTTGAATTTACCTATTTAAGAGAAAATCCTAATTTGACAATAATAAATTATAAATAACATATACAAAATTTAAATTTTGACTTTTTTAATATATATTATTCATTTTTATTTAATGTAAACTTTTTATCTCACAATTAAACTCTTAACACCTACCATATAAAAAGCATACTAACTTTTCTTGAAGATAAAAAATAAAAGACAAATATCTCCTCTAAAATTAAAGCTTTATAGTGACTCATGATATATGATTGAGGGATTTTAACAATTTAAAAAAAAAATTAAAATATATAACATTTGAATTTCTCAAGATGATTTTTTTTATTTTTTTAAATAGTTTGTTGGAATAAAGTAATTGAATTATTTTATGTTTTATTTCTTTTCATCAAAATAATTTAATTTTTATATTAACATAAGCTTAACTTTATTCTTAAAACACAAAACACAAATTTAGTTAGTTTAACTTTCAATTTTACTTTACTTGTCTCGACTTTCGGTCAAAATTAATTCAATTTAAAATGTATAGGCCTGACCTTTAACCCAAGTTAACTGGCATAAACTTTTCACGAAGGTCAATTGATTTCAAACTTCAACTTAAGTTGACTTAACTTAGTCTTCAATGCGAACTTGAACCTTGACACAAGCCAATTCGACTCGACTTATGACTAAGGCAAACTCAGTTTGACCTTCAACCTGGGATGACTCGACTCAACCTTCAACATGGATTGACTCAACTCAACTTTCAACTTAGACCAACTCAGCTTGTTCTCAACCTAGACTGACTTGGCTTGACTTCGACCCAAGCCGATTCGAGTTGACCTTTGACCGGGGCCAACTTAGCTTAACCTTCAACACGAGTTGACTCAACTCGACCTTTGAGATAGGACCACTCAGATAGACCTCAGCCCAGGCTGACTTGGTTCAACCTCAGTCTGGTCGACTCGACTCAACTATCTACTCGGACCTATTCGGCTCGATCATTGACCTAAACTGACTTGGCTTGATTTTTGACTCGGGTCGAATCTGTTTGACCTTCGGTCCTAGTCGACTCAGCTCGATTTCAGCATCAATCAACTTATCTCAACTTCAACTGAGTTGACTCGTCTCGACTTCAACTTGAGCCAACTTAGTTCAACCTTCTGCTCGAGCCAATTTAACTCCATCATTAGCCTAGGTTAACTCTGATCGACTATTAATCTAGAAAAACTTTCCTGTACATTTGGTATAGATCGATTTGACTCAACTTTCGCGAGTGTAGTAATAATGAAGTGAAAATAAATGATTTTTTTATATTTTAAGGATATTTGAAATTCTTCTATTTTATTGAGAAAAAAAATCATTTTAATATAAAAAAAATTTAAATTCTTTAAATAAAAAAAAATATCCTTTTAAATTACTTGTCCAACATGAAGTAAAATTATAGAAATATTTTAAACAAAAAAATAAGTTTAAGTTTCAAAATCTAACACTAAGTAGTTATGAGAACACACTAAATAACTGATTATTTAAATATATAATAATCAAATGTAAATGAAAATTTCATTTAGAGTATTTAATTATTGATATAATTAATATATTATATAGATGGATAATTAATTATAAGAATAAATAATAGATTATCTCAAATTGTTAAGAATAAAAACTTCGTTTTTTACTATCAACCAAATTAAAACTTTAGTTTCTTTAGGCATATATTTTAAAGACTTCACTTTGTCAAATATTTTCTATAAAACATAATTTGATGATTTATTTTGAAAACTTCGGAAAACATTATTTTACTTCTAAAAACTTTGATAAACATTTTTCTGAAAATTTATATTATATTGTGAAAAACATTTAATTATAAAATTTTTTCTTAATAAATATATTTTTATTTAAAGAGCTAGCTTATTTCGTTAAATATTTTTTTAAACTATGAAAAAGAGACATCATAAAATATATTTTCCTATCTCAAATTATAGCAATATAAAATTTTCTCACATGAACCAAGAACAATAATAAATGTTATTTATTGAAATGACTTTACTAAAATAACGTCATTTTCTCAATAAATAAATTACTTTTGTCTATAAGAAAGACAACCATTGTTTTAAAAAGGAAGTATGTTTTTATACGTAATTTATCAGAGATATTGTTCTGTTGCTACCAACCAATGGCCAAAAACTTTAAACCAAGTACGATATTTATTTTGTCCATGCATTCCACGAGTTGCAAAGAACATCATCTATCGTATTTTCTTTTAACTCTTCTATTTATGTTGGAAGAAATCTTTGATAACATTGGATTATTTTATTTAAGATTTAATTAGTAATTTGTTGTTTATATTTAATTTTTTGATTTATTTGTCTTTAATTTTAATTTGTTTTTTTACTTAATTGAGTTCTTTTATGTTTGTAAAAAAAAATCAATTTAGTAACAATTAATGTATTGTATTTTGAAAGTGTTCTGTCAAAATATAAGTATGTTAGTGTCAAAATTTGAATTATTTTTTATTTTGGAATCTTATTCATTTTGATATGTCACACCTTTAAAGTAGTATTTGATTTAGATTTTTACCTATGACAACCTAGATGGCACTTCCAAAATGAATTTAACCAAAAGACAACAATGAGTCTTTTCTTACAAAAATAGATATTCAATTGATTCTTTTAAAAAAAGCAATATATATATATATATATATATTAATTACCCAAGACTTAAACTAAAACATTAAGTGTTTTTGTTTATTCTCATTATTATTATTTAAAAGATTATTATGATTTAATACTTTACTTTTATTATCTCGATTTATTATATTTATTAATAATTTATTAATAAGTTACTGCTTTGTTATCATTAAAAGCAAATTAACCTTAATGGTGATATTATAATTTGTTCATTAAATTTATATTACTATCACATGAATAGAGTATTGATAGGGTGGAAACCAATCAGGTGAAGCCTAATTGGGTGGATATTGATAGGACTATAGGATCATACCTGAGTCATAACACTACATAACCTTCCAATTTTTTACCTATGAGTAAATTTGATCAATAAGTTGTATCGTGAACGGATGATTAAGATCACCGAAAGCTTGTTCATCAACTTATGTTCTGATTAGAAGATTAAAATTGTCGGTAATTCGATCATCAACTTGTGTTGTGATAAAACAATTAAGATTATTGGTCATTCGATCTATAACTTTTAGTTGTGATCTAGTGATTTAGATCATCGGTCATTCAATCTATAACTTTAAGTTGTGATAGGGTGATTAAGATTACCGGCCATTTGATCTATGACTTTAAGTTATGATTGGGTGATTAAGATCATTGATTATTCGATCAACAACTTTAAGTTATGATTGAATGATTGAGATCATTGAATTGTACGATCTACAATAATATATTATTTGGTTTTCCTGAATCTTTTCAATCATCTTGTTCAGTTATGATAACATTCCTTTCTTTACTTATGCTTCATATAAAACCCTACAAGAAACAACATTGTAAAAAAAAATATTATCAATATTTCATGTTAAAATTATTCAAATATAAAGGGATTCCAATTGATATGTCTCCCTCCCTAAAATTTCACATACTTGATAAAAGTTATTTCATCTTAAAAGATGTTGAATCATCAAATTGGCTTTACCACCTTCACATCGGGACATTGCCTTGGTAGTTGTCCTTGTTCCTTAAGAAAATATCCTCCTATATAGAAAATAAATAAGTGTAGTGCATCACCAATTTTACCAGCCCCACAATGGACATGAAAATATTCTAGTTAAGAAGTATGCAGACCTTTAAGCTATAGCATTTAGAGTGTTCTCACTTTCTTTTGTCACCTTTGTTTAAAGGATTATTCTGATATGAATATTTTCCTTATAAGTATCTAGATTCATTATATTTATTAATAAAATACTCCTATAATATTATTAAAAGTAATTTAAATACCTTAATGGTGATATCATAATTTGGTCATTAAATGTAAATTACAAATACATGAAAAAAGGAGATTGATATGATGATAAGATCATACCTTAGTCGTAACATAACATATAACCCTCTAGCTTGGAGCTCTTGAGATGAGAGGCTGGACATAAAATATGTTTCCTAGCTTTTTATCTATAATTAAATTCGATCAATAATTTGAATCGTAAACAAATAATTGAGATTGTCGAAAATTTAATCATTATCTTAAATTGTGATCGGGATTAAAATCACTTATAATTTGATTATCAACTTGTATTGTACTTGAATGATTAAGATCGTTGATAGTTCTATCATCAATATAAATTGTGATTAGAAGATTAATATAGTCGATCCTTCGATCTACAACTTTAAATTTTAAGTGAATGATTAAGATAATTTGTCATTCAATCTACACTTTAAGTTGTGATAGAACGAGTAAGATCGCTGGTTATTCAATCTGCAACTTTAAATTCTAATAGGAAGATTGAGAACATTGAATTATACATCTACAGTAATATGATTGATTTTCTCGTATAAAAAAAAGGCCTTTTTACATAGAAAATAAATAAAAACAAATAGGTATAGGTGTAGTGTAGGACCATTAAGTGTGTTTTCTCTTTCTTATACCACATGAATATAGTACTGATTGAATATAGTACTCATCGGGTGAAGACCAATAAAGTGATATGATCGGACCTAAAACATAACACTATAATATATATATATATATATATATATATATAAACGAGACAACGAAAATACTCCTATAAACATCTTATAAAGCCTGAAGTTATATATGTTTTGGTTTTTTCTTTTAATAATTTGGGTCAATCCCATTTCGAACTTACGGACATTAGTCGTTTTAAAAAGAAAATTAGGAACAAGTCGTGGACACGTGACACACTTTCATTATGATAAAGTCGTTATCATTCAGACGACTTTTTGCGCATGAAGGTAAAATCCTGTAAACAGAAAACGACTTCTGTTGTAATCTTGAAGTCGTGGGAGTTAAAAACAATTTCAATTAAGATTAAATATACTTAATCATAAATTTAATCAAAGTCATACAAGAATTTGGCAACTTTTTTTATATTATTTTTTATTCTATTATTATCTGTCTTTTGTTTTATAGAATTCGCGCTTAAACACGACTTTTCTTTTCTTTTTTTCATTTTCTAAGATATTTACATATTTTTTTAAAATTATTTTTTATTAATTTGGTTAATTGGTTTTAAAAATTCATAATATTTTAAAAAATTTTATATAATCATACATTGTTTAACTTTCAAGATATTTATTTTAATAATTTAAAACATTTTATAATCTTTTTATATCTTAAAATATATTTTTAATTATTCAACTAAAATGAATTTATAATCTTTTAAATTTCGTGTAAACATTTTTAAATATTTTTTTAATAATTTGATTCACAAATTAAAATGAAAAATTATAATACTTTTACTATTTTTTTAACTTTTTATGTAAATATTTTTTATTTTTTTAAAATAACTTAATTATTGCTATATATATACAGTAATAATAAATACGGTGTATAAAATTTAATTATTATTTGAAATATTAAAATGAATTTACACAAAAAGGTGAAAAAATAAAAAAATAGTAAAAAAATTGAACTTTTTATTTTAATTTGTGAATCAATTTTTAAAAAATTGTCTCAAAGAAAAAAATGTTTACACCAAAACTTAAAAAGGTTAGAAAATGTTAAAATTAATTAATCAAATTATTAAAAAAATTTAAAATAAAAGCTTATGTATATTAAATTTTTAGAAAATGAAAAAAGTTTAAAAACAAATGAAAACAAGAGAAGTAGTGTGTTCTGTATACACAGCTTCTATATTAAACAAAAGATAATAAAATCATGTAACAGGATGAAGTCGTCAGTATCCTCATGACTTCAATATCTCTGTATTTTGGAAGAAGTTGTCTGATGCTTTGTCTCTGTATGACCTAAATCCATAATTTTGAAATGAGATTGACCCAGTTCGGTAGAAAATCGATGTTTTGTTTGTATTGTTATTGAGAAACTTTTTTATAAACACTGATCATTAGCAAGTTCTTTGAGAAGTTAAGTTATTTTATGTACAAGGTAATTTTGCCTTAAAAAAAACGTTTTTTATTTTACATTTTTCTTCTATTCTTATTTATAAAAAAATTATCTTAATAAGTTCTTGATCACATATTAGTGTATATATCGTTTCATATTCAACTCCCTATATTCATATTGAAATACTAATTAACATTACTTTATATAGACTTCAGTATCTTTATAAGAATTTATTATGAATCCAAAAACAATTCCAAATTAAATATTTTGAATAACTTTTTGTATCGAACAGATGCAATTTGGAATATTTTCATTTTATGATCTGATGGACCTCATTCCAAATAAGAATAGAAAGAAGACGAATTTAGATTACATCTCCTTTAAGAATATGGTGATATGCACAGTAAATTATCACAAGACTGATTATTATTTGTATAACACCTAAGTTTAATCTGTATCTTCCTTTTGATGATATCGTATTATAACTTTTTTTTCACTAACACGAGAGAATCTTAATAAAATAATTTACGGCAGCTTTACTTCTAGCTGAAAATTTTGCGTGGAGGATAACATTTTTTTTTCTTGTTACCTTAAATAATATGCCAGAAAGATGTTGTTAGAGCATAACATCTCTCTTTATTAAGTAGCAAGAGTAAAACCTTAATTAGACCAAGGAACGAAAAAAAAAATAGACGATGGAACATGCATTACAAGAGTAGTTTGTAATTGAAGCATTGTCATTGAAGCCACTACAATTTCTGAGAATCATTGAGCAGTGGATCAAAGAATGCGTGATAGCAAACTTTGAGCCAATCCAACTATCACCATGATTTACTTGGTCATGTTTTAAATAGACTGATTTCTCCTTCATGAAGATCAGTTTAGAAAGGGCAAACCACTGAAAATCACCATATGAACTCTGTACATCGTGATGGTGATTATTCAAGCAGTTAGCTTACCTTCATGAGGCTTGAATATCAGTATTGTGTTTTTATATTTTTTCATACTTGACCATCAAGCTGTCGATACATACACACTGCCGTGTCCAATAGTTTTATATAAACAATTTTACAACACCAAAGTACTTGATGCCTTAAGATAAATTCAACAGGCAATTCCAGATAACAGAAACGATGGAAGACAGATCTAACATCGAGAAGGCCTATCATAAATTGGAGGAAGAGATGGACAGTACTCATTCATGTTGGCATATGGATCCAAGGTGTTGTAGCCAGGCAGTTCCATCCTATATTCACCAAGAATCTGGCAGAATGGAAGCTGGTCATTCTCATTGTTGCACCATCTTGGTAGGCGTGTTTGGTTGTCCTCGAAAATTCTGAGCATGTATGCATCACGAATCTGCAAATAACACGACAGAAGCGTTAGGGCGTTAGGGAAAGTGATTATAATTCTTAAAGGTTTGAGAATTTAGGGAGACGTCATTACTTACTGTGAATTCAGTTACTTGAATGGAACTAGAAATGGGACCAAAAACTCCAGCTTCTTTATACATTGATAGGATAAATGCAACACAAGTTGTTGACTTCCCATCACTGTATTCCCATTCATCTTGTTCAGGAATAGTTAGTAGTTCATCGAAAGGTATCCCACGCTTCTCAGTCTCAACTATAATATCATGCAAATCCAAACCCTGAATGGAAATAAAAATGAGACATCCAATCCAATATCTTACGAAGAGGGCAAACAGATTATAGTTCAGAAAAATAAGCCATTGTGATAAGTTAATGTAATGAATATTTCAATGGAATTTGACCGTGAGCGACTGTTTAATCATTTAATTCTCAGTAAAAGAGCAACACACAGCTGCAAGAACTTTGTTCAAATCAGCGTCCTATAAAAATTCAAATGTAAACTATACATAATCCTCCTTGACAATTTTTGAAACAAGCAATACATACAATTAAATATTTCTATATAATTTCACATAACATGTATCCGTCAGCTGGGGTACTTCCTAACCGTTTCTGCCTTGTTTACAAGCGGGTAATAAAAGCTTTTATTTTACCTGACACTATCTCTTATCATAGAATAATCTTGTACTCAATATACACAATGAAGTACAGAACTATAACTAGAAAGGCACGTAGAATTTCTATCTTGAATCCATTGAGATTATATAGAATAGGAACAGAAACAAACTTTGAAGTCATTGCCAAACCTAAATCTAGAGAAAAGGTCAAGTTCTGGTAGTTCCCATAAAGTAAAAGAAATTAGAGAAAGACTACAATTTGGTCCATTTAGTTGGCAGATAACTGTCAGATTGTTGAGGACAATTCTTTTTTCTCGGAGGATTACTTGTCCTTCCTTATTTTTCCCCTTCTAAAGAATTTCTTCTCTTATTTAGGTGCGAAAAACAGAAGCAAAGACTACATATATTTAGAGCAAATTCATGCTCCTCATCCCGCAGAAAAGTTTTGAATCAAGACTTACCTCAGTCCCTAACCGCTTATTCAATGCTTCATTCCACATATTAGCAGAATATGCTGGCTGCAATCTAGTCCACATAGACATGACAGAAATTACCTGCAAGGAGAAAATGCCATTCAGGATTAGACTTCCTGTCACTCAAATCTGAACCAACAAGCTTAATAATAATAAAAAAGGCATGCTAATTTGATGCGTCCTTTCTATGAAAAATGCAGGGGTAGAGTAGAGTAGATATTTATTGCCTCATTCACTGCTTGGTTAAGCAAGAATCTTTCCTCTAGTTAGAGAAAAAACAAGCATCCATATATCACAACAAAAGCACTAAGTATAACATTACCAAAATCTTTGATACCAGCATAGTAGTCTGTCCATAATTCCATCCCATTCATCTTATCAGTAGTGGTATGCTGCTCTCTAAAGCCATAAGCACTAACTATTCTCCCCTAGGCCGCTTCTCATTTTAAGGTTTAAATTATCTTTTTGCAAACGTTCAAAATTAACTCACTTCATAAGTTATACAATTTATACTAGAAAAACAGCATGTCGTTAACACAATAGATGGTTTTATGTATACTTCTAAATAGTATACATTAATCCAATAAGTAACAAGGAAAAAGTTTACTACCAAGTGAGCATCGAGAGGAGGAGGATAGTTGTCTGCTACAGTGTCAATCCAACTGAATATCATATTGTGATAACCATAAGGCTTGCCAGACATGCTCCGGGCATACTCCCATGCAGCAGTGTTGTTAAATTTTGCACGTATTTCTGGATGTAGGGGAAGCAAGGCTATCTGTGGATTGGAATTATCTTTAAGAGCCAATTCCCACCATTCTTCCCAAGGAATTGCGACTATTATTTCTTCACCCTGCACAGAGACACATTATGATGCTGTGATCAATTAAAATAGATCATAGCTAAGTCACCACACCCAAAAACCATGACAACAAGTACAAACTTCCCGCTCAACAGGCATTATAGTCTCCAATGAATAATGTTGAAACTAAAAGAATGAGATTTTTAGAAGTTTAATCACTTTGATACCTTTTCATTCTCATGCCCTGATTCACCAACCCATAAATTCCCCAATTCATCCTTCAAGCAAACTGCAGTATGACCGGCAAATGAACCAGTCACCCACTTTTCTAACGTCTCAAAACCTCCCCACCTACCCCGGATCTTTGACACCGCTAAGAAGTCTCCAGAATGAACATCAGAAGGGTCTATATATGCACGCCAAGGCTGGCTGCGTTTCTCAAATGTAGCTCCCATGTGCTTCTTCAGGAACTCTAGGTTGGCATTCTGACCCCAACCAGTGTTCGAGAACAAAGGCAAAACGTCAATCAGAGAAAGCAGTGTTCCCAGCATCCCAGATGGCATGAGAAACACAGAAACCCCATGCTGCTTCACCTGTTTGATTCAGCAAGATATAAGAACTTTGATACAGGTTTACAGCTATACACTCGAACAGCATTGAGAGCTAATAACAACAAAACTAAAATCAACATTACATATTCCAATTCTGCAGGCTCTTCCCAGGAATCAAACTTCAACGTATGTTCCCGTGAAGAGAAGTAGTAGTCCCACGTAATCCTGTAAGGGGTTGCAAAAACATACAGATCCATGCAGGTCCAGCTATGTGCAGCCTCTGTCTGTAAAATAACAACTACTTTTAACTAAAGGAAACTTACAGGTCATACTATCATCACGCTTGGGAAGACATAACAGATGACACAGGTTCAAAATTTCCAATTAAAAAAATCCAAACAACAGCTTTACATTGAATTGATACAGAAAAATTACAAGCCATTTTACTATTGACTGAAAATAATAACAACTATTCATCACCAAAGGAAACTTAAAGCCATATTATCGTCAAGCAAGAGTAGACATATCAGACGAATAGATAAAAAATTTCCAGCCAGCAACAATGCATTGTTGAATTGACACACAAAAACTGCTAGCAATACATCCATCTGTTTAACTCTGTTTAACACATTTTTCTTATTGACCAAATAAAGTTGATTAAAAATTACAAAATTTTTCCCTTATTAAGAAATCACTAAACCTCTACCAAGACTTTACAAGGCGGAATTCAACCTAAAAGACTAGACCACTAAATGGGAGAACCTCAAAGGACAGACTTTCACTGTCAACCAAAACACCAATTGTTAGGAAATTAAGCACAAAAAAATAATCCAACCCAAAACACTAATCTATCAGGGCAAAAAGCTCAAAGCTTAAAAACCAAGTTTAGTAATTCATTGCACTCAAAGTTGAACTTCTAATGTCAACAAATTCTGGAATAAATAACGTATAACCACTAATTAAAAAATGAGATAGATATTGTATCAGTAAAAACTGCCGACGCAGTTACCAGCAGTGGCAGATACACAAACAAATAGATACAATTCTGAACAACGAAAAAGAAACATATTTGGCCGAGTTAGCGATTAAATAAAAAAAAAATACAGAAAAAGGTTATTCAAAACGATAGATAAAAGCAGAAAGCGGATAATGATTGAAAGTTAGGATAGATACCTTGACGTAAAGAACAGCACCCTGAGAAGCGGGGGAGAGTTCAATCTTGGCGGTGTTGTCATAAAAGCAAGCCCCTTTCCACTTGATGGAGGCATTGGAGGGAGTGAGGGAGCCAACGAAATAAGGGAGCAAGTCAACGGCACTGTGGAGGTTGTTCAGAACTGGCCACGAAATCTGGCGTGGCAGCACGGGAAGCACGTCGTTGACTCTAAACGGCACCTTCAAAGCCTCTCCCACTTCGCAGCCCAACAACGCTATTAACATCCATGCCACCACCGCGTGTCGCAGGCGGCGATGATCAGAGGAAGGCATCGAAGAAAGAGATTCCGAGATGCGAGTGATTGATTGATTTTTGGGAATTATTCCACGGATTTCATGTTAGGGCTTTTGGGGGTTCCGAATCAGGTGAGGTTAAAAGAGAGAATTTTTGGTTATCATCATTATCATCATCGTTGTACACTATTTGAAGGTGGGACCCATTGGGACACGTGGACAAACAGGGCGTGGCAGTTCAATTAGGGTTCAGTGCAGACCCGTATTCCACCCTGTCGTGAAAATCAAAACGGAATTTCTCAGTTAAATAACGGAGCTGTAGGCCACCCACGCCTCACTCCGTAATTCGATGTGCCGTGCTGGCGGGGAATCTAAGGATCCACCACATACATAAATGCCAATATTGACTTAAAGTTTGGAAAAGAACAAAATCAGAAAAGTATATCAGATTTTTTTCTTTTTTAACCTTAGTTCAGTTACAACTAGATTCTTTTTAAGTGAGGATTTTTACTAACCTACCCTTTATTGCAGGGATTCTTTCATTTATTTGTTTGTTTAGTTAATTTTACTAAACTTTCCAAAAATAGAATAAATTACAAAATACAAGATAAATTGCATAGTCAGCTTATAAATGTTTAAACTCAACTTACACATACTTTGCAAATAAGATGCCGTTAAGATTTTTAGCGTGTAAACCCTGTGCACCACCTTTTAATTTAAAGGATAATAACAAGAACTATCTTATTAATTTGCCATCGATAATTTTTATAACCTTTTAGAAATTTAAAATTTTTATTTCAAATTATTAATTTTTCAGATATTTTTGTTAGATGAAATAATCTAAGTTTATTTTGTTTTAATTTTTTTTATCTGGATTAAGTATTTCAATAATCATCATCTATAACAATATCAATCCAAAAATTATTTCTTCCACGTTTTAAAAAATAAAAAATAATCACTGTACACGTCAAATTAAAAGAACTAGTTTGCATTTACCGAAAATTAATTCACCAAAACTAGTTCAAAAAATTCTAAGAGTGTGTTTATTTGGAGGATGAATTTCAGAGAAAATAAGTGATGAATTTGAGAAGATTTAAAAGTAAATTGAGTGTTGTTTTTTTAAGGATTTGAAGGTGAATGAGTGTGGATTTGAAAGTAAAGTTTATGAAGATTTGGATAAGATTTAACTAATGTGACAAATAAAAAAAATGTTTTAATAGATTAAAAAATTACCAAAAATATCTTAGTGAAAAAATAAGATAAAGGGATATTTATTAATAATATAATTATTTGTAAAAAATATTATAAGGAAGAAAAAAATTAAAAATTAATTTTAAAAATAAAATAAAATTGTATTTAAATAAAGTAAATAATTATGTGATATTTAATTATTGCTATTAATGGATATTTAATTAAGTAAAATTAAAATCATGTAATTAGTTATTATATATTTTATTTCTTTAATTAATATTCACTTAATTCTAATAAATGAAATATTAATTAACAATAACATTTGAAGGCATTTAAAATATAAAATAAAACTTATTATTTTCTTTATTGCTTCTTTAATGTAATTCACACCTAATAAAGTAAAAAATGTGTTGAGAATGTTGGTAAAAACACATAGGCAGGAAACATAACAAAGTCAGGTTCTCCTTCCTCCATCTAATCTTATTTGGCACTTCATAGCCATACAAACAACAATCTTTCTCCACCTGTCTCCTCCATCATATTGTTTTAACTGCTTCCAAACAATGCGCCAAAAACCTCAAAACGACACACCATCATTTTAACAGGTTCTCCTCTCTGGCCACCCTTTCCTCTGTGGTGCCTTTCGTCTTTTTATCATGGGTCACGCGGCTGCCGCACACCACAACTAGAAGCCCCTAAAGCTGGTCGCTCGAGGACCTTGCCTTTGCCATCTCTGTTTCCACCCACAATGGTGTCGTGGCTTCCGACGTGGGAGTTGGTGAGACATTATGCATGGTGGCAGTGGGGTGTTTCGCTTTGGTGTAGGGTGTGACGACAATATGGTTTTGAAGGAGGGAGAGGAGGAGGTAAGGTAACATGGAACGTGATGCTGAAAAGGTGGAGAAGAGTTTTCACGACAATGAGGCGCAAGGGAATGTTGAGGCTGGTGGGTGGTGGAGAGGGGTGGTTCTAGGTGGACCAAGTTGAAATCGTTTGTTTCAACATTTGGAATCGATTCCACGTTTTCTTCAAAGTACAAAATACAATGGAATCGAATACATAAAATTTGGAATTGATTACAAGTATTACGTTGGATTTGGCTTGGTCAATTCGGAAATGACAATGGTTGAAAATGACATTTTGAAAAAATTCCCTCCAAATATGAGCACTTTCACAGGTTAGAAAAAAGTAATGCATTTCACAATTCTTTGCTCTCTCTTCCTCGCATATCTGTTGAAGGGAACATCACAAGGCTTACAAATCTGTCGTCGTTATTCTTTGTGAACAAGAAAATCACCTCATGTGAATACAACATAAAAGACATCAAATGAGAATTATTTTTTTACTATGTAATCTAATGATATCAATTAGAAAATAATGAATATTAACTTTGGTCCTCTAGTTTGACAGTTTTGTTCAAAGTGGTCGTCTTATTTTTTAGTTGTTTAGAATGTTTTGTAAAAATTGTTCAATTTGATCTTTTTTGTCGACGACAATTAAAACGCTAATGATGTAATGTCGATCTTATCCAATAGTGAATAACTTGTCCAGTTTTTCATTATATGGCAACATTAGATCAATTGACGTGGAAATGTTAAAACCTTAACTTATTATGTAAGAGGAAATGACGGTTAGGGTTCGTATATGAAGAGGGTTAGGGTTCTTGGAAGTTTTTCCCTCAATTGAGCAAAGTCTTTGTGGCGAAAGAGGTATGACTTCTTCCCAAGGTTGTTTTTCTTGTTCCAGTACATGGGGCAAAGGAATTTCTCATTCCTCACATGATGATGGTTGGAGGGGAGGTGTGATAATCTTTATTTGCGACAGTGGTGATATTATTGTAACCAAATGGCCAGAATTGCAAAGAATGTTAGCAGACAATTTTAGGGATGTCGTCATTACAAGGTTTTATGAATACTCCTTTTCACGTTATATTATTGAATTTATGTGCTGACAGTTAATATTGACTTTGAAGTTATTTTGGTGAGTAACAGGGTGGATCTCCAAATGGGATGTCCTGTAACTTTTAAGTGGTGTTCTAAAGAAAACGTTGATGAAAGATGATGACAACCTCCTTAGCTAGGTTGAGCCAAAGTTAGGAGATGTGCATGTAGGAGTATTTCCTTGGATGAATGGTGCGGAAATGTGGTGATAAATGGTATAAGGATGATGAGCTAAGGTATGGATGGGGTAGATGCTCAAAGCCTCTAGGAGATATGGTGGTGGTTGTGTAATATTTTGATGGCTCCAAGAGAGGTTAGGCCAACTCAAGGAGGAAGGTGACTAGAAGGGCCTCTAGGGTTGTTCTAGTATTGATCTTGGAAGAGTATGGCCATATTTTGGCAACATAACATTACTTAATTCCAAGATGAAATACAAGGGTGGAGACACCTCTATTTATAGGCCTAGGGTGTCTCCTTCTAACCCTAAAAGCATGATCTCCCACCTTTGCTCTCATTGGCCAAAACTGAGGCCTTCTAACCTCTCCAATGATGGGAGGACATGTGGCCACTCACAAAACATAATCATCTCCATTCTTAGACTTTCATGTGGCCACTACTAAAAGTAAATCTTCTCCACTCCTAGGGTGCCATGTGGCTACCTTTTAAAAAGTAAATCCTCTCCAATGGAAGCATGACACATGGCACACACTTTTCACTTGGTTTGGACATCTAACTTAGGGAAAATCCTATGCTACTTAGGACTTAATACAAGTCTTAATCAAACCTACACTACATGGCCAAATACAAGGCCTAAATAAACCTACATTACTCTTCAATCCATGCTCCATGATGGTTCCAAAGGTAGCCCACAAGGTAGAGTTGATGTCATCTTCATGGATGGCTTCCACTCTCCTGAAAGTGCTTAACAATGGCTAGGGGATTTACCATCATTCCCTCCCTCTTGAAAAGGATTTTCCCTCAAATCTTCAACATGGAACAAGACAAATTTCCTTATCTTCTTATGAGTTTTGTGTGCTTCTCCACCAAGGTCAAATACCCATTTTATAACACAAATTAAAACAAATGTTATAATAGTGAGTAAATGAAGAATATAGCTCCCAACAATGATACACCTTAAATCAAATTGATGAGTGCATATTTATGCCCACATTTATGCTTTAAAATTAAATTTTTGATGAAATTCATGTGCTTGAATGATTGATTTAAAGAGGATTTGTGATGATTGGAATTTTTGGGTTTAGGAATAAAAAGAGACTTAAAAAGTGATTTTTAGTTGCATAAATTATTCTTGGATGTTCTAATATTTATTTGTGCAGCTAAAATTGAAACTTTATTGGTCCAAATTGCAAATTAAGGCCAAAATATGATTTTATTTGAAATCCTAATTGGGTGAGAAAGAGGGTTGCCACGTGGCAAGCTCTCATTGGTCGCGCCCTTCCTCAGTCAAAGCTGGTAAAAGTTGGTCAAACAGGGGTTTTGGTGCAATTTTGGAGAATTCTGAAGGGGCTAAAGTGCAAATAGAGGAAATTTTAGGGTATTTGTGCAGTTTTGGAAAGTCAGAAAATCTAAAAGATAAAATTCAGTTGTTGAATTTAATTTGGGAATATCAACAGAAAATATCTTCCAAATAATTTTATCATTATCTAAATCTTTTAGTTATTTGGAAGATATACGATATAAGATAATTGAGTTAATATCTATCAAATATTCTTTAAAACTGATTTAATCTAATGAATATTTGAAAGATATAATATATCAACAGAAAATATCTTATCAACAAACTATTCAGAGTTCAAGCTCAATCAAGCCTATATAAAGAGACCCAAGGGAGGCAAAAAAAATGGGGACTTCACTTAATTCATTCATTCTCTCATACTCTTCTCATTTTTCTTTCATTTTGTATTCAACTCCATTCATGGAGAGCTAAGCATCTAGGACTATTCTGCTGTAATTCCATGATGGATTCTGAGGTTACATTCAATTAATGCAATTTTTTATTTTGATTATTAATTTAAGTTGTTCTCTCTCTATGTCTTTCATCTCTCTATCTTGTTAAAATTAAGGATTTTTGCATCATAATGTGTTTGAATCTACATGCATATTGATTATATGAGTTCTAGGGTTTCTAGGTTTAATTGAGAATCTACTTTGATTTAATTTAGGAACTTTCATATGATTAAATGGTTTTTACTATCAATTGAGAATGTACTTTGGTTGGTAGTAATAATTTCAACTATAATTAATTGAGAATTTACTTTGATTGATTAACTTTTAACTTGGTTAGGAGATTTAAGAATAGACATGATTAAACACAATAGAATTTGATTGAGAATGTACTTTGGTTGAATTTATTGTGAATAATCTAGAAAGGTTTTGCATTTGATTGAGAATTTACTTTGGTTAAATGCATGATCGCCCTCAAATTAATTAAGAATGTACTTTAATTAATTTGAAACTTAAACAATAATCAATTAAACAATTATCGGTGAATAACCGATGATGAATCTATCTTGGAAAAGCAGTGGAATTAGCCTATTTCATCGTAACTGTTTTTAAGTCTCTTATTTGTTCTTCAAACATTCTCCAAACATTACTTTTATCCATAAGCATTGCATATCATTCGTAAGAGTCAGATATTCAAAAGCAATTTCGTGTTCGTTGGGAAACGACTCAGGGTTACTTTAGCCCTATCTACTTTCTTGGATACTACTTGGCAATACTAAAGTTGCCTTGAAAAGTTGTATTAATTTGATAGCTTCAACGACAGCCTATCAAATTTGGCGTCGTTGCCGGGGAATACGGTTAGTATTTTAAATATTTTGATTCTTATTTTTTTTTATTATTTCATTTTTTATTTTTATTTTTTATTTTTTTTATTTTTATCTTTATTTTTTTATTTAACGCACATACATTTAATTTAATTTGAGTTATTTTGTAGCCTTTAGTCATTCTTGTTTTAGAAAAAAATTATTTTGTAGCCTTTAGTCATTTTTGTTTTAGCAAAAATCTTTGTTCTTGTTTTTATTAAGAATTTCTCTTGAGAAATACTTGAGGCTAGTTTGAATACACTATGGCTAGGAAAGACTTGGTACTTAAGTTGTCCATTGTGACGCACCTCTCCTTCCTGGGAGTGGACCCAACAAGTCTCTCTTATCTCTTATTTGAAATCTTTATCTAAAGCAAGAACAAAAGAAAAAGAGAACTAACAGATAAACAACTTCAAGAAGATTGCGTAGTGCATGACCAAAGCTAACCCGGGAGAATTTTATCAAATTAACCCAGAAGTCGAAAGGAATTTGCGTAAGCTGCGAAGAAGTTTGAAATTTAGGTGTTCTACTGAGGGAACACTTCTTACATCTCAAGTCATACTGTCGCAACCGGAAAATCGCGACGGGACGACGATCCGAAAAATAAGAAACGCGTTGTTGAAAAAGAGATTTTGGAGTCGCCACCATAGTTTATTCTGGAAAACTACGGAAAAACCATAAAATGATAAAGCATGGTCTACGAAAATGAGATTCTTGGTTCGGGAGTCGGTTACGCGTAGGGAAGGTATTAGCACCCTACAACGCCTGCCTGAAGGCAGTACCTTTAATTAAACGTGCAAAGTCGATGTGGTTTTCAAAATGATTATTATTCCCCGAATATAAGATTACAAGACGATGCAAAGAAAAATATATTTTTTATTTTTTAGGAAGCCCGACAGGGATTGACCTTGCTCCTACGTATTCTCATGTGAGAAATCAGGGGTACGTAGTTCTTTTGAAAACTGTTTGAGAAATTTGTTTGGAAATTGTTTGAAAATTTGTTTAATTGATTATGGATAAATTTGGATTTTTGGGGAAATGAACCTGACAAGGACTAGCCTTGCTCCTACGTATCTCCACTTTTGATGGAGAATCAAGGATCACGTAGTTCTGGCTAGAGATATTGTTTGAAGATGTTGATGTTTTTTGTTTTTGAAGATTTTATATTTTTTTATATTTTTATTGTAATATTTTGATTTTTTGCCTAATGAGAACTAGGCTGATGCGTACGATCGCACGAGCACTCACACGGCTTTTTCTGTTTTGCGTAATAAGCACTAAGCTGATGCGTACGATCGCATGAGTACTTATACGGCTTTTCTGTTTATTTTGGGTAATGAATACTAGGCTGATGCGTACGATCGCACGAGTACTTATACGACTTTTCTGTTTATTTTGGGTAATGAGTACTAGGCTGATGCGTACGATCGCACGAGTACTCATACCAATATTTATATTATGTGTTTTTTTTAAAGTTTTTTTTATGTTTTTTTATTTATTTTTTTTTTGTAATTTTT
This sequence comes from Vigna angularis, assembly GCF_016808095.1. NCBI lineage: Eukaryota > Viridiplantae > Streptophyta > Magnoliopsida > Fabales > Fabaceae > Vigna > Vigna angularis. Next base: position 34,378,147 of record NC_068970.1, read on the forward strand.
ATGCAAAACGACACAAACAAGTCTAATAAATAAAGCAAAGGGATGGGGATTATTGTACATACAATAAGACCTATAAATAAAAAACAAAAGCATAATAATAAAAATAAAAATGAAATAAAATAAAATAAAAAATAAAAAATAAACGTAAGAGAAACAAACCAACGAGGTGTAGAATAAACTTGGGGCTCCTTAATTTGGGTCAACATCATTTTTTTCTTCAACCACTTTGTATCCGTCTAGGTGTAAGAATGAAATTGGGGTGCCATAGTATTTGCTTGTGAGGATCCATTTGTTATTATTATTTTTCTAATTCTTTTCTTTTGTTTTGAACCAAGACGGGCTCAAAGCCCAAGCTCCCTCTTTCAGGGTTTCCTTTCTTGTGAGTCAGACAAAGGGGCGAACCCCTTCCTTGCTAGACTCGGCAGCCACAACTCGCGATGGAGAAGTGATGGGCGGACGTCGGCGAGGGTCTTGATGCTGGAGGACGGCGGTGACCCCTACAGGTAACCGGGACCTCGCGGTCGTGATGGTGATGATTCGGGGTGGCTGATGGTGGAGGGGATTGATGTTGGAGAAAGGGTGTTCGAGGTGAACCTGGTGGTAACTATTGATGGTGATTTGGGAATGGGTTGGATTGTTTATTATATTTCTTGCAGGTTTTGTGTGGTTCACGGTGGTCGGAGGTAATGGAGTTGTGAGTGAAGAAGGAAAAATGGTTCAAGTGGTTACGGATGAGAGGAGCCAGTGCCTTGTGCCATGGTCATCAACATTTGGAGATCAAAATGAAGCAAAAAGGGGTAATGATAGGGGTTGGTCGTGAGGTGACAACGAAAAGGGAAAGGATGGATATTGATGGATGTTGGCCGTGTATAAGGTGGCTTGTGACAGTGGGTGAATATGGAGGATGGGTGTGCTGGCCGTGATATCAAGTGTTAGAGGTTCAGTGTTGGATCACTGTAGTAGACGAAAGTGATGATGTTGGCCGTGAGATAAGGATGAAGATGGGACGAAAATGAAGAAGAAGGGGATGAAGATGATGGGCTATGTTTGTTGGGTGAGGACGATCAAGGGGTTGTTTGTCATGAAGGGATAAAGATGATGGGCTGTTGGAGATGAAGGCCGCTCCAGAGTTTTGAGTTCGGCCATGGTATCCTCATCCCCCGGTCTACCCTGAAGACGAAGGCCAGTCATCCTTAAATTGGCATAAGAGTCAAAATTGTCGGCAAGCCTCATTGGATGAAACTATCGGTAGCTTTGATTGGGAGACCGTTGGAATAATTTGGTAGACATAATTGGAGGGTTGGTGAAGTGGGGGAAGGCAGAAGTGGACGTGTGTCGGCAAGGATTCAATGGTGAGAATTATTAGTGGGCTGAGCGGGAGCGACAAAGACGAGCGGTAGAAGAGGGTGAACGACCTGGACGAGCGGCAGAAGAGGGGGAACGACCAAGACAAGCGGTAGATGAGGAGGAGTGATCTGGACGAGCGGCAGATGAGGAGGAACGACCTGGACGAGCGGCCCGAAGAGGGGGAACGAACTGCACGAGCGAGCTGTAGATGAGCGAGCTCCTCAGACAATTTTAAAACACAGCACCGCCTATGACGAACGACCGTTTTAAAACAAATTATAATTTGGACGAGCGGTAGATGAGGGAGAAGCGTCATCAGACCATTTTAAAACACAGCCAGCACTGCCGCTGACGAACGACCATTTTAAAAACCTATTACTGTTTGGACGAGCGCCTCAACACGCCTATGAACACCATCTAGAACAGCTGATCCCTATGAACGATAACCCATCGAGACCGAACGTTCAAATGAGAATAAACATCAAGACCGAACGTTTAACTCAGAATAAACAACATCAAGACCGAACACTACTAATATGAACGATCGCTATGACACAGAACACTAACATATTGAATACTGTTTGGACGAATACCAAAAAAACCGAACACTGAGATCGAACAGTCTGGACAAACACTACGGAACCGAATGCAATAAGAACGAATACTGTGTGGACGAACGTGTATAGACTAAATACCACGAGACCGAATACTATTAGGTAAATACTGTTTGGACGAATGCACAATCACTGATTTACTAAGACCGAACGTTTCCAGATTGAATACTGAGACTCTGATCAAGAACGAGCGTTAACAATTACTACCAGATATCGGGTTGACAATTATTAAAGAACGAACGGTAAACACTGCGAGGCTGAACGGTCGAACGCTTGAACACTTGGGGCCAAGGATGACCAAACGGTGAGGCTGAGTGGCTGAATGCAGGAACGCTTGAGGGTGAAAATTGTCGAACGTCAATGAGACTAAATGGCCGAACGGTCGAGTAGTGGAACGCTTGAGGATGACCGAACGGTTGAGGCTGCGAGTTGTCGAACGTCCATGAGAATGAATGGCCGAACGGTCGAGCAGTGGAACGCTTGAGGATGACCGAACGGTTGAGGTTGAGAATTGCCGAACGTCAATGAAACCGAATGACCGAACGGTTGAGCACGAGCGGCCGAGCGTCATTGAGGTCGAATGGCTGAGCATCAGTGGGGAAGGAGCCGAACGGCTCACGGTAGAGGACGAACGGTCTCATGCAGGGGAAGGGGCCGAACGCGCTCGGTGAAGGACGAACGTTTTCTTTTTATTTTATTATTATTTTTTTTATTTTCTATTTTTTATTTATTTTTTATTTATTTTACACTCATGATGAAAATAAAATAAATCTATTAGTCAATCCGGACGAAATTGGGTGTTGACACATACCACCTTCATTATCTCCAGTTATAAACATACCATCCAATCTTTTACCCGATCCTAACCCAAACAATATGGCACAAAGAACCATCAGACAGTTAGCCACCTCCCACAATACAACTATCTGAAGTAACATTGAATACCCTAATGAGGAGTGGGAGTTAACACCTGACCTGTTAAATGCTTTACCAAAGTTCAATGGGTTATCAAGGGAGAATCCACACAAGCACTTGAGACAATTTCACATGAATGAATGATCAAGGTCTTAGAGAGTAGGAGCATCTTTGAAGCTTTTATTTGTCTTGTGTTGGATGTATATGTTTGAAAGACTACCCATTCCAAACAAGATTTAGTTTTTAGGGATATGCCATCATACCCTCCATTTTGAAAAGGATTTATCGTCAAATCTTCTTGTTCTTTTATGACAAAAACCTTATTCTTATTATTGGTTAATTTGTGTATCTTTCCACCAGGATCAAATATCCATATGCAAGTGTCATCAAACTTAAAACCAATAATCTTATGAGCCACAAACAACATGTATCTAGATGAAAAATTTAAATAAGACCTTATGCTAATTTAAAAGAATTTACTTGAAAACTTTGAAGGTCTACTCCACAAAATTGTTTGTGTTTACTTTGAGTTAATTGTATCCTAAAAGGTAACATCAACTCAAAGTTTGATTTGGAAAAATTTGAGGAGTTAAAAATAGTGGGAGGTGAAAAAAAAGTTGAAAAGTTTTCAAAAGTAAAAGTTGGAGTTATGAAAGATGGTTGGATGTATTGAGAAAAGTTCAAGGATTGGAAAACTCCCTTCATCATATTAGTCTCAACCTTAATTGTGGGAGTGGTAGGGGGCTTTAGTAACTCTTCCTCTTCTTCTTTTATCTCAATCTCTTCTTTTTCTCTCTTTTCTTTCTCATTCCTTTCTTTTATCTTTTTCTCTTCATACACTTTTCTTCTTTCCTCCTCCTTTTTATCTCTTCTTACTTGCTCCTCTTTCTCTCTTTTCTCATGCTCCTCTTTCTCTTTTTGTTCTTTCTTCCTTCTTTTGTCTTCCTCTCTTCTTCTCTTTGTCTTCCTTAAATCCTTTTGGCCTTTTTCTTGTTTTTCATTAAGAATTCTAAGCTCTTCTTCTAAGGTATCAAGACATTGTTTTCTTTCAACTCTTTCTTTCTTTACTATCTCTCATTTGTTCATCTCTTCTTCTTTGTATCTCTCTTTTTCTCTTGTCACTCAAGAGCTTTCTCACTTTTTCTTCAAACTCATCTTCTCTTTGAAAGAACCCTTCTACACCTTTTGGAAATGTTTTCCTCTTTTAATGAGTTCTCTCATCTCACATATCTGCTCTTGGTTTATTGTAAGGGAAGAAGGAACAAATTTCCTTCTCATGCACGCTCTCAAGTCATATCAATCTTTAATTGGAGATTGTTTACGTTTCTCAACCTTAGATTGTCTTTGATTCCAACATTCACTTGCATGTCCTATAAGCCTAGAGATGCATAAACTAAGTATATGATATTTACCATGCCTAACTAGGAATGGATGAAGTTCTTGTATTCTTTTCTCCCATGTTACGTAATTCACTAGTATTCTCACCAAAGAATGAAAGGTCACTCTTAACTTTAGAATGTAGCTTAACCTCACCATGACTTAAATGCAAGCTACTATAAAAACTCATTTGTTTTAAAAGAATTTTGAAAAAAAATTTTCACAAATAATCCTAAACATTTTTAAGATTTTAAAAATGGCTTATGCAAACAAACTTAGTATTTCAAATAAAATTCCTTAAGAGACTTATGGAGACAAGAGAAACTTAAGTTCACTATCAGGAAAGAGAGGTGAATCACTATGGATTGCTTAGAAACCAAGCATTTCATAGACAAAGCTTACCTCAAGTTATCTTGTACCAAACTTCTCAAAGGGATTTGAGCTTGAAATAAAAGTTGACACACTAGACTATCACAATTAAAGAAAGCAATTAAAGCTAATCTATGCGGCCTAATGGTGAAGTTAGAAGGAACTTTGGTTCCCTCACACTTACCAACTACAAAACACAATATTAATCAAAGTCCAATGTTCTTGTTAGGACACATTCTAACAAGGCCAAATATTACAAGTCCAAAAAGGAAAACAACTACAATTTTACAATTCAAAGAAAATACACATAAATCTCTCTTTCTCACCAAGTGTATACTCTCTTGTTTTGTGTTTAGACCAAGACTTCAAACTTTCCTTCAAGATCTCCTTCCCCTTTGGATGTACCCCACTATTTTGGGTTGTTATCCCAATGATCCTCACGTTTTTTTACCATCCAAAGACCTACACCACAAGTTAACACCACTAAAGCCAAAAGGAGTCCAAGGAAAAAAGCAAGAAAAGGTCTAAAATGAACAAAGACTCTTCAAAAGGAGTTTTACTTTGGCAAAACCATGAATGTTTGGAAGACAAACAAGCAATTAAATGGTAAGAAAGAAAGGTTAGAACAACAAAAGGAGTTACCCAAAGAAAGACACTAGAATAGATCACAAAAAAAAAACTACTAGAATAACACAAGGTGTTTTTGTTCTTTTGCAAGCTAGACCAAATGGTGCACTAAGGCAACCTTTTTAGGTCATCATGGCTGCTGGAACAGTAGCTAGGGATGTGAGTTTCAGCTCCCAAATCAACATCAAAGTGCTCACACAAAAGTTGGTTACATATGGTACATGAATGTGCTTTTAGTTTTACTTTTTGCTTTTGCTTTTTGTAATTTTTGTCTACTTTTTCTTTTGTATCTTTTGTGTCTTTTTTTTTTAAAATTTTTAGCACAAACACAGACCAAATCAGATCTCAAATCTGAAATGTTACAAGGAGTTTCAAGTTCATACAAGCTTATAGCACCAAAATGAAGAAAACCTATTACAATCAAATATAGCATGAAACACAAAAAGTGATATAATGGAAACCTAACTCTATGAATTTGTTCGTGATCTAACAACAAGTATGAACTCAAATATATAAAATAAAAGCAGTCAAAGGCACAAATACAAATCAGTTTTTGGACATGACCTCAACATATATTTTTGATGATTTTCAAAGTTTCGACTAGGAAATAGAGACATCAAAAGGACTAAAGATGACTCTAGACAACATGGATTGATTTGAAACTTAAAATGACTCAAGCAAACATATATTTGACCAAAAAAAATAGTAAGGAATGACTCAAAAAAAAAGAAAAGGCACAAAAAAGTAGCCAAAACTACCAAAAACGAACTTGAAAAACGCTAATGATAACATTTTGGCAGCTTTGACCTTTGCTGAGTGTTTTACTCATAACTTTCTCCGCATAACTCCAAATGAAATGATTATTTTTCTGTTGGAAACAAGACTCAAAGGGATTTCATTTGAATATTTTTACGCATTTTTTTGACAATTGAGCTAGATGCAATTTAAGTTTGAAAATCGTCACACTTTACTGCCAGAACAAATGATAGATGAAAAAAAAACAAAACAAGACAAGTAGGGAAATAACATCAACAAATGGAAGAATAAAGGATAGATAAGGAACAAAAGACTTAGCTCTTGATACCAAATGATGACAACCTCCTTAGCTAGGTTGAGCCAAAGCTAGGAGATGTGCATGTAGGAGTGTTTTCTTGGATGAATGGTACAAAAATGTGGTGGTAAATGGTCCAAGGATGATGAGCTAAGGTATGGATGGGGTAGAAGCTCAAAGCCTCTAGGAGATATGGTGGTGGTGGTGTAGTGTTTGGTGGCTCCAAGAGAGGTTAGGCCAACTCAAGGAGGAAGGTGACTAGACAGGCCTTTAGGGTTCTTCTAGTCTTGATCAAGGAAGATAACAAGGATACCTGGCAAAATATAGTAACAAAAGTGGCAATATAAATCACTTAATAACATTATCACGTAATAACATAATAACATTATAACAAATGCTCCAAATTACATAATTAAACTGCTTAATATTAGTACATATACATCACGGAAGTACTTAATTAAAGTTGATAATAAAAGTACAAATTACATCCAAATTTTCCCAATAATGAATGTACATGAAATTATATTGAAGCAACTTTTCTTCGGATATTTTAACTTGTTCCTTCTCATTGGTTGAGTTAACTGTGCAATGGGTTCTTGAGTTGGTTGTGATGACTGAGGGGATTAGGGAGTTGGTTGTGAGGCCTATGTTGGTAATGGGGATTGGGGACTTGGTGGCTGTGATGGTAGAGGGTATTGAGGACTTGGTGACTGTGATGATAAAGGAGATTAGGGACTTGGTGGCTATGATGGTAGAGGGGATTGGGTAGTTGTTGACTGTGAATTTTGTTGTACCCAACTTTACGGCAGATGTTATATTTTTCTCTATGTCGACCAACACTTATTTAGGTCTCATCCCTAGTTAGCTTCCATGCCTCCAACCTTCGTTTTTTCTTTGGCCTCATAGGAAACTTCATCTTAAATGGTGGGAGTACATCTGGGAAGCTTGTTGTTTCCCATTGCAGTTGGCCATTCATAGGATAAATGATGGAGGCATATGCCTCTTCATATGTGGATCTTCTAAACCAACTTGGAATATAATTATCTGGGTTTACATTTTTGTAGTTCATTACTGCAATAACAGGACAACAAGGGATGTCACTGATCATCCACTTTCTGTAACTACATTGTTTGTTGCCTATGTACATTCTGAACGTGTCCCCAATGACAAAAACATGCCCAACCTCAAACATATTTTGTGCGGATCAGCTGTAACAAATAATTGACATGAACATAAATGAGAAATAGACATGAACATAAATGAGAAATGGACATGAACATAAATGAGAAATGAACATGAACATAAATGAAGATTATCAATAGATTATTACCCATGGATCCAATATTTTGATAAATTAAATTCCTTGACAAGTCTCTTTTTAATCTTTGGGCAGATAGAAAATCCATAGATGTCACCTTGGTTCTGTTGGTGGCCCATCGTTTCATGAGATAAAGTCTGATCTCTTCCAGCATGGTGATAATGGGTTTTCCCCTAGCATGAACAATAACATTGTTGAAAGCTTCATTCATGTTGTTATCAAGGGTATCAGACACTTACTTTACCTGTGAACTGAGATCTTGACTAATATTTGTTGAACAAAAATAATGAAAATGGTTTAGCATACATGAGTTTCGTTAATGTGCATATAAGGAAAAAAGTGTACCTCGAGGGAATAACTATAAGATATTTATATGCTTCTACGTTAGCTTCTTTAATATTCAACATTACTCTCTCCCAAGCTTGGGGTACATGCTTGTGCAACCCTCCACATTAGATTCTTCAATATCTGACTAGAAATTTTTTTCCTAAAGTTTGCATACAAGTGCCTCATGTAGAATCTTTGTTCTGCCCCAAGCAAGAATTCATAGATAGCTGGCACCAACCCATGTCCACATCAATTTACTAATCAGTCCTACATCAATTACAAAAAATAAAGTAAAACTAATCTAACTACTACACGTACCTTTTGCTAGTCAAACATCCACGTGCATGACCCATACACTTCATTACCCCCAAGGTCTTTAACCAATAACTGTAAAAATCAACTCCATGTGTCTTTTTTCTCCACTTCAACCATTGCATACGCTAGTGGTAACATCTAGTCATTTAGATCCCTAGCAACAATAGTAAGCAACTCTCTCTTAAACCGACCTTTCAAAAAACATCCATCTAAACCAATAATGGGCCTACAACACACAAAACTATCTTTACAAGCTTTCAGACAAACATAAAACCCCTGGAACTTTGGGTCACCATTATCACCGTCTACTATAACCTTAATTGTTCACCCTGGGTTACACCTTAACAACTCATGTGCATAGTCATAATCCTTTTAAACTGTTGTTTAAAGTCTCACCTTCAAGTTGACTTGATGTCATTAACTTTGTCGTGCATGCTATAGAAATTGAACCATTGATATTCCATTTTCTTAATGCTTTATAACGTATCTCATTCACCCTTAAATTAGGATTTTCTTGTAAATACCTATCCAATTTGTCACTAAACCACTTACTATTCATCATTTTAATATTAATTTGTCTGCTACAAGTATGAGTACCCACTATTTTCCTTAATTGCTAAATTTTGCATGATGGTAAAAAGCCACAATAAGTTGTCCATGGACATGTTGGCCACCCATGCTGTAACATCCAGGAAAATTAGGGGTCTTAAAAATAAGGTAGTCTTGTGACTTTGGTGTTTTTGTTTGGAAATTAGTGTTATTTAGTGTACACCTTTTTTAGAACATAATTGTTATGTTATTTTATTTATATTTTGGCTTAGGGGCAAAAAGGGTATTTTATCTTTTATTAATTAGTGTAAGAAATTAAAATAGGAAGTATAGAAAGGAAAAGAATGCAAATTAAATAATGTGGGAATTTAATAAAAAGATATTATATAAATCTTTTTGAAGATTTAGTTGTTGTTATCTTATAAAGTAGTTGAAAGAAATTAAGAGATATAATATTGAGATTAAAAGAGAGATTATTATTAGAAAGAGATAATCTTAAGTGTGTGCATTGTTTATTTCGTTGAACCTAACTTCGTCATTTTTTAGAAATGAGATTTTAACCATGTGTGTGTATGCCATTGAGGTCAAACACAAAATCATATTTTAAGGTTGAAAGAAAGTTGTGCATCAGAAGGTTGGAGTTCGTCTTGTTGAGGAGGTAAGTTTATTTAAGTTATACGTTTTGTTTTGGTTTTCTTGGTGGGAATAAAGGGATGGATTGGGGATACAGGGTTTTGGTGGGAATAGTGGGAAGTAAATTGATATAGGTTATTTATTTTGGTTTTCATTGTTGTAGTGAAATGAAAGGTGACAATGGAGGAATTGGTTGCACGCGAAGGACCATTGGTTCGGGAATGTCGTAAAGTTGTGGATCCTTTTCTCGATTACCATCAAAATTGTGTGGTTGTGGGGAAACATTGTTGCTTTTGAAGGCAACTACTTTGAAGAACAAAGGAAGACTATTTTTTAGATGTAGAAATTGGGCAGTAAGTGACTAAATCCTTTAGTTATTGTGTTGAACTTTTTTATTAATGGTGTGTAATTTTGATTGTAGAGTAATTCAAGTTGTAACTACTTTGAATGGGTTGATTAAGGAGTTTTTGAAATTGAAGGAAGCTTTGAAAGAAAACATCAAGAAGTTGAAATGTGCTTGGAAAAGCGAAAAACTTGTACTGGATCTCAGGAAAAAGAATAAGAAGCTGAAGAGGAAATTAGATCAAGAGAAGAAAGTTGGGAAAATGATATTGTTCTTGTTTGTTTTGTCATGGGCATTAACAATTTTCTTTTGTATTATGTTTTTGTTGAAGATGAATTATAATTAACAGTTATGGTTCAATAAAATTGGGTACTTTGGTTTGTCTCGTAAATATGGTTCATCCTCTTAATGTTGTCCTTGTTAAATGTTAAAATCTGACTTTGACAAAACACAATGAATATAATGTTGTTCATTAAGAAGGAAAATTTGGAAATTGAATAAACCATAATGGCAACCCAAACTGCAAAATCCAAATTGTATATAACATCAACTTTTCTTCATAACAATAGCCTTGGCATAAATAAAGTTAGAGTTGAAGAAATTAAAAGTGGTCCCTTACTATTAAATAAGATAAGTAATTGAGGTAAGTAGTTGAAGTGGTCCCTTACCATTTTACTGACAAAAAATGTTGTGCAAGCACTACTATTGTTCCCTAAGTGGTCCCTTACAATTACATGTGCTGGTAGATGACAAAAAATCACTATACCCACTATTATTGTTCCCTAAGTGGGTGACAATATGACTTGCAAAATACATTAAAATATGAATCCACTACACTAAAACTTCAATTGGTACTAGCTTGGGACCCTAGATGTTGTGCAACCAGTAGTCCTGAGGATGTTCTTCTTCCAGCTTGGTTAGTTGGTGCAAATCGTCCTCTACTGGCACTTGTTCAAGGTTGTGATGTTGATGGAGCTCCTCTTGTAGTAGAAGTTCCCCTTTTTGATGTTCCTCTAGCTTCTGATGTTGTCACAAAACCTCCTACATTGGAAGTTGCTCTTCTGGATGTTCGTCGAGGTTGTGTTGTAGTGTCAGATCCTCCTGCACTGGAAGTGCCCCTTGTGTTCTGTCAATGGAGTAAGGAAAATTACAATTATGATAGTGTAAATAATTATCATAGTGTAAATAACTGAAGTTGTAAATAAGGGATTTTGTACCTTTTTGCTTTTGTTTCCCTTTTTATAGGATCTAACATTATGTCCAAATTGATTGCAGCTGCTACACTTCATAACAAGATTCTTCTTTGACAACTTCGTATGACTCACATATTCATCAGGTTCCATTCTTCTTAGTTTTTTAGGCCTCCTTGGAGGTGTTTTATAATGTATAGTAGCCACAACATGCATGCAAGGTATTCCTACCAAATCCCAAAAGTAACAACTACATGTATGGTTACTTAGGTGAACTACAAATTTTTCCATTGTAAAGCCGTGAGTGACTTCAAATTTTGCAGCCCCTGCCCAAACAGGAATCTAATTCCCACTCTTTTCTACTTCCCTATCAAGCCTTTTTCTTGGTTTAGGCATCACATCTCCTGGATATGTCTTTACTTTTTCTCTAAGTGTTGCAAACCTACTCATAATGTATGTCCTAATCCATTCCATCATAGTTATGATAGGTTTGTCTCTTGCTAGTAAAATTGTACTACAAATGACTTAGACAAATTATTTATCAACACGTCACATGTAGGATAACTATTGAATGCATGTTTACACCAACATTTAGTTGGAATTGCAAGCAACCAATTATAAGCATCAATGTTAACATTCTTCAACTCACTCATTTTCTTTTCCCACTCCTACTGAAATGTTGCTTTGGCAGCCCCAATCATAAGGTCTCTAACCAACACTCCTCCACCAAATTTCTTCTTATAATTGTTGTACAAATACCTTAAGCACAACCTGTGCTCCACTCATTCAAGATTTCATAAAAAAATTGTCATTAATCCCTTAAAAAATAATAACATTATGGTCAATATTAAATAATGTGAATGCTACGAAATGAAAATAGGTAATCATCAAAATGAAATTACGTTTTGTTGATCCGAAATAAAAACCCAATGTTAACAACAATATCACCCAACAGTAGTGTCAAAAACCATCTCCAACTGTCTTTGCATTCATTTTCAACCACAACAAAAGCTAGTGGAAAATATTGGTCATTGGGGGCCACTATATGTTGTCTTCAGATGACAACCATCTACCCCTATGATGGGCCTGCAACTTGCTAAGAAGCCCTGTTTACAACCCTCTAAACACATATAAAATGACCCAAACCTTGGGTCAAACTTGATTATGGTTGATTGACTTTAATCTTAAAGGTTCCAGCCTTCACTCTTAACGATTCACCCACATAATCATATATACGACCATATTGTCGTTCTCCATCACCAACAAAAGAATCCAAAACAATTTGCTTGGCTTTTCCAACTTTCTAGGAAGTTATTCTAACACTGAATGACTTCTTAATGTCATTAATGATTTGGTTCACTATCGTGTAATCCACATTTACAAACCTTTCTACTAATACTTGTGCAATCCATTGTACACTTGCACTTTTTTTTCCATCTATATAAAAGTGCACCTTTATTCATTCTTAGTTATTTATTTATTTTCTTAAATTAGATAATCTTTTTCAACTAAATTTCCATTCAATGCTCAGACAATCTAAGTTCCTTTTCCAAGAATTTACATCTTGATGCAAATAAATTTCATAAAAAAAATTCTTGTATTTTTTAAGACGAATAACATATTTATTTATGATGGTAAAGAGTCATAGGAAGTGGTTTAGGACATAATATTACTTAGCAATACTCTGACAACAATTCAATTTATGATGGTAAACATGCTTTAACACTCTCTTCTTTTTTTTTCTCCTTTCCTAACTCAAAAGGGCACAAATATCGATCTCGAGAGCCTAGCTTATAATGGGGTTTGAACGCTTCTTTCTCCTTTTATTTTTTCTTCGTCTGCCTTCAAATTTTTTCTTTTTTCAATTTTATTTTTTTGATAAAAACAAAGGGATAATAAAATTCGAGAATACTAAGTGGATAAAAAAAAATATGGAGAGTTGATGTGAAATGAAATAAGAAATTCAGTTAATTTTTCTTTAAGAATGTAATTTCTGAATTTCGAAATTCTGTGTATAGCTAAGCATATATTTTCAAATCGGTGAATGTTTACAAAAATCGAATTTCATATTCTAGTACTAAATATTTAACCGAATTTCAAAATTTAATAAATTAAATAAAATTAACACTTAATCAAATTTCAAAATTTAATAAATAAAATAATTCACAAATAACCGAATTTCGAGATTGGATAAACAAAAAAAATCTATACGAAACTAAATTTTAAAATTCAATAAAAGAAATGTTTATATGTAATTAAATTTCAAAATCTAATAAAAAAAATCAACACATAATTTGTAAGAACTTAGAAAATAAAGTATTAGAGTTGATAGGTGTATTAAAATAACGAGACTAAATATTTTATTATAAAATAACTTTATTATATAAATAAAATTTTCTAAACCCGTCTCATTATCTAAAATATTGTTTATCTCTCACTTCTTTCTAAGATTTCTTACTCCTAAGTCATCTATTCGACAATCAGGAGGTGTCTAGGTGATCCTTGCGACAAGGACTACCTATCTGACCGATCAATTTGTTTATTAGAGCAAGTAAGTTTCGTTCCCTTTTTCTGAGTAATTTCTTGACTCTTGTTCATGCAAGGGATTTCTGTTTGCATGTGTCAAGTAGTCTTCTCTTTTAATTCTTGGCTCAATTTAGGTTCTAAGGTTTGTCTCCAATCATCAATCGATGATTTGTAGGTTTTTTTAGAGTTTCCTTGCGAAAGAAGCAACTATCGGTGTTTTTTAGAGCGATGGAAGTTTTATTGAGGTAAGGGAAGCTAGAGTTTACTTTATTTTATGTAAATTATGCATGGTAGATAATTTAGAAATCTTGGACTGGTTGGATGAGATTTTGTCTTATAAGTATATATGGAGTAATCAAGTGTGTGTTTTGGAATGTGTGGTGATGAACAATGATCGTGAAGTATATTGTATGATGTTTGGTCTATGATTGAATATATGATATGTTAGAAATCTGTGATAAGAATGTATGGTGATGAGTAGATATAATTTATTCTTGTTTAGAGCTAGTTTTTTAGGAAATGGACTAGTGAAAACTTGAGCTAGGAGTTAGGTGCTCAAATAATCAGTTGGAATAGTCTTGGTAAGTCATTTGGGACTTGTTAGAGTCCTTGAGTTGCTTGGAATTATGTTAAAAATGGTAGAATTCAATTTGGGTCCATAAGTTGAGGTTTAATAGATTTTGAAGTTTAATTTGGCTAGTAAACACTTTAAAATGAGTTTAGGATGGTCTAGACATAGTTGTTCAAGCTTAATTGAGCATATAACACGATCTAGGAGGATTAGAAGTTGGGAAAAATATATCAAATTGGTCAAGTTTGGTGCAAGTTGCAAATTCTATAATTTGGTGCTGCAAAATTATGCAAACTCGCTAAGCGAGTGGAGTCGCTGAACGAGTAGTTAAAAGGTATGGACCACTGTTTGTGGATTCCCCTAGCGAGTGGGGTCGTTGGGCGAGTGAGTTGAGGGTCTGGACCACTGTCTGTAGATTCGCCTAGCGAGTTGGGTCGTTGGGCGAGTGGGTTGAGTGTTTGGATCACTGTTTATGGTCTCGCCTAGCGAGTAGAGTCGCTGAGCGATAGAGTTGGGGTTCTGGATCACTGTCATTTTATTCGCATAACGAGTTGGGTCGTTGAGCGAGAGGTTGGGGTCTGAGACTAATGTTAGTTTATTCGCACAACGAGTTGTGTCACTAAGCGAGAGATTGAGCGGTCTGATCTAATGTCTATGTATTCGCACAATGAGTTGGGTTGCTGAGCGAGGGGACTCTGTGGTCGCCCAACGAGCTTGGTCATTGAGCGACTAGTGCAAGACTTTGCTTGTTCTTTTCATTCTTATTTCTGGTTGGCTTAGAGTGTTGTTTAATTCATAATTGAACGATGTATGAGAATTTATGAGGTGACATGATTATCAAAGTATGTAGTTCCAAGAAATGGTTTCAAAGTTATGTAAGTAAGTTCCAAAGTGGAATCTCTTGGTGAAGTTCAAGTGATGTTTAGAATGAATGCAGAGAACTTAGTCTTGGGGGTTATTTTGAACTCTAATGGTCTTTTATTCTCAAGTAGAGAGGATTGACACATGTGGTGAATAGTAGTAGGAGGTCTTAGTCTTGGATGCTTCTAGTATGATCAAGGCGTGGAACAGACTAACCTTGTGAGTGTAGTAGGGTGAAACCCGTTAGTAATGACTTTGCAAAGCAGTAGAGACCACCACAAGTGTGCAATCCACCATAGCTCAATAATCATTAGAGTAGGCTCTGGATGGAGGAAATGCTGCGGTTTAGTCTTATTTTATATATTAGATTTGTAAATGGTTTTTTCTAGATCATCTGTATATAAAGTTTAAAATTTATAGTTGTTTTTGGATAATTATAAGTTTTTACTTTATATTTTATATTTTAGTATACAATTATTCTATCTCATGATGACTATTATATAGTTAACTACTTTATTTTAGGATGTTAGATGATTAAATTTCAAAATTTAATAAACCAACAAAATTTACGCTTTCAAGATAAAAAAAAAAATTAACATTCGAAATTTGGTAAACAAAAAGTTATTAAGACTATTCTACCTGGCCACTTTAATGCTTAATGCCCTTTCATTTCTTTTTAAATAGAGAAAAACGCATAGGAAAGTTAATCAGGTAGAAAAAATTATTTTTTTATTCAATGCTCAAATGCGTTTTTATTCCTCTAAATTTGGGATGACAGATTTCAATCCCATATTTTAAAAGGTTTATAGCTTTTCATATTTGAAATAAAATAAATATATTATATTAGTTTGTAAATATTAAATTTGAAAATATAATTTTCTAAAATAATTTTAGTCTCTTAAATTTATTATTTTTCGTTTTAAATCATCAAATTTTTCTTAATTTAGAAGGCTAAAAATAATCAATTTTTAATTGGTGGGAGTAAAAATTGGTTTTCAAAATTTAGTGATTAAAAACATAATTAAACATATCTTTTATAGTAAAAACAAATTCAGACAAACTTCTTCATACAAATTTCTAAGAGATAAAACTTACAAAATAAATTTAACTTACACACACGAATTGAAAAAAAAAAACCTTAGAAATTATATAAAAAAAATCTACAAATCAATTTATGTATAAACTAGTTTAATGTTTTTTTTAGTTTAAAAATCCTTTGAAAACAATTTCGCCAATCAAGTACACACTCCCATAAGATTTAAATCAATATCGAATATCACAATCCAGTGAGCACCTAAACATTCTAAAAGCATCGGATTTTAAAATATGGTTTACAAGTTTTACAACATTTCAGAATTTGATCAATGAATGAAACCACTCACCGGATTCAGCATATGGCGCACATCTTTATATATATTCATGTAAATTGGATTTCAAAATCTGATAAATAAGAAAATGCATTGAATGGAAGGTAAAATGTATGAAGGGGAAGGAAGGAGGTAATGAGTGTGAAAGAGGATTTTAAACCCTAGTCAAAATCAAAAGATAGATAATAACATTTAGTAAAATTTGGATTACAGGAAAAAGCCCCTAGGGTTTTCCTGAATATGTTGATGGTCTAATCTAGTGTTAATTTATGTAATGGAATTTCTTTCTACACCCCTTAAATTGCTTCCTACACCCCGTTATTGATGTCAAATTCTCAAAGTGACCCTTTTTTTTATTTAATTTAATTCTAACTTTTTCACCCACCTTCCTCACTCTGCTGCTGCTGTGCTTCTTCGTGGATGGTGTGCATGGTACTTGTAGTTTCAACCAGCGTGTTCTTCAACTATAACCCTAAGATCTTGGGCAAGCATTTGGAGCATTGCATTGAAACTGCATTGCAAATAAGGATTTCTGTTGTGTTTTTGAAAAATGATTTATCTAGAAAGTCATCCGACAGCAAAATTCAGAATAGACAGAATTAAATATTTTATCAAATGTCTTATTATTTATTATAATTATTCATGAGCATTTATTTAAAAAAGTATTTGTTTATATTATCATAATTATAAGATATCGATTATATATTACTACTTATATTTAAATAATACATTATCAATGCAAATTTTCATATCCAATTCTATTTTCTATCTAACTACAAAAGTGATATATTTTAGGAAGGTTATTTTTCGATAATTTTGGAAACCCCAAATAATTTTCGAACTAAAACCGCAATTAATTATTTTTATTATTTTATAAAATTTTCCGACCGTATACCACCAAAATCACTCTTAAAATTTAATTTTCTTTTTTATATTTATAATAATTTTCCGGGCGCTATTTAGTGAAACTCCGCGCCTTCATTTCTCATGCTTCTAATTTTCTCTGCATCCCCAGTGAACCCTAGCTGTTTCCTCCCTGCGCTTCATCTCTTTTCTCTGCATCTAATGTGATCTTCCCCGCACCACATTCTTCACACAAGGCCTCTTATTGTTCCTAAGCTATTCAGTTTTGCTTAGGAACGAAAATCTGGTGCATTTGTGGACTGAGCGAGGCTGACCGTCAAGATATTGTTCGTCGAACGTCCTGGTGCCTCCAATGGAGGGGCTCTGGCGTGTGTTCGCTCCCGCACCGACTAAGCCGACCTTTAATTACCGTGTTCGAGCTTCGCTTTCTCTGCTTTTGCATGTTTTTGTTTTTATGTTTTTGTTATGTCCAATAATGTGTTTGTTTTATGATTTACGATTCAGGGTCTTGGACTATACTGGCCTGGAAGCTGAAGCCTCTTACGGTTCTATCCTCCATAGAACTGCTTTTATGACAGCAAATGTGTTGGCAAGGTCTAACTTTGCACTCTTCTTTGATACATCTAATTTGCTGTACAAAGTTTTTGGAATAAAAGTTATCGTTAGTTGAATTACTTTATACATTACGACAGTGAGATATTGCAAGATTTTGATGTTTTTCAATAATCTATTGCAGTCCCCAGTCAAAGATGAAACGTAGCAATACGAGTAAATTTTCATGAAACGCTGCACCAAATGCAAGTCATGGTTCTCTGTGTGTATTTGTAGACTTAATTGTAGTTTTAATTATACAGGATAAGCATAAATGTTTTTGTAGACTTACTTGTACAATAAATGTTTTTGTAGACTTACTTGTAGAATTAATGTTTTTGGCATTCTATAGAAGCAATGTAGCACATTAGTCTAATAGTTAGGTGAAGGAGGGATATGAAAGTATGAAGTGTTTGTAAATGTTTATATGCATTTGGCAGAGTGAATGACAATTGACTGAGATTGTTCTCAAGGAATTGTTTGATATTTAAAAGATTTTATCCTAAAAATAAGAGTATTAAATCTGGCTAAAATCTGTTCCAGATTTGGAAATAAACAGCCAACCTCAATTTCACTGTTAGACTTGCTACTAGTAAGAGATGTTTTATGCTGTGATGTGGTGTATTTGTGTAACAATAGACCTAGAAATAATATAATAATTACAATGAAGTGCAGTAGGTGGACAATTTGTAACTTTGACTTGTTATAGTGAGATTGCTGAGCAAATGAGAGATTGCTGATTTGGGATTCCTGGTTTTCTCATGGAGAAACATGTTTTATAATCCTAATCCGATATTAGGCAATAAACAAATCTTTGACACAAAAGCCTTGTAAGCTTATGTACTAAGTTTCCTTACATTCTTCTACCTATGAGATTCTTGGCCTTTCTTAAAGAAGGTCAGAGATATATTTTTTATTTTTTAATTTGTCCTTTTAGTCTGGTTGCTTATTAGAATCACTCAGACAGTTGTTTTGAAAAACTTTAAGCTCCACATCCTTCATTGTTGTACCATCAGGAATCTTCAGTGTTGCGAATCAAGTTTTTTTTTTTATAAGTTTTATTTAGATCGTCATTAGTTCATGGATAGGCATCATTAGGAACGCCGATTTGTGATTATCATCACTCCTAAAATCTTGCAGAGGTTGTTGTTGGCAAATGTAGGAAAAATGGTGATGACGGCTCTCAAGTGCATCTTCATGGGAGTAAGTAGCAAAAGTACTATCCAAGAACTTGCGCTCAATTAAAATATTTTTCATTCCTCGAGTCTTTTTCATTTCACTCTCCTTTTGTGTCCCTCTCAGGATTTCCTGTCAGTATATCCTGCTGTTGAAACTGAAAGTGGAAGGCTTGTCACATTGTAAAATTAACGAGTGTTAAGCTTCTAGAACTTTAATAATTAATGACCTAAGTATAGATACAATCAATGCATAAGGAAAATAGTTACTTTACTGAAATCAAAGCTTGTTGTGGGTCAATCCTTTTTGGGTTGGACTGTTGTAGTTTTGTTTAGCTCAATCCAGCTCATGTCATCACAGGCAACAGGCTGAAAAATTTTCTTTTTTAAGTTTTGTGACATTACTAATTTGAATCTTTTTCTCCCATCAACGTCCATTCATTTTATAAGGTGGTGCTATTTTTTTTTTATATAAATTACAGATAAAAGGAATTAAAGTAGTTGTTTATATAATAAAGTAGTTCGCCTTGGAGTAACGTCTTATTTTTATCTATAAACCTTTATTACATGCATTATTAGGATTTGTATAGGTATGTGAAAGTGGGAATATTCCCATCCCATACAGTTAGATGACATTAACAGAATACAAGAGTGGTTCGTGGGAAGTAACTTTGGTTTAGAAGATAATTATAAGATATTGGCATGTTTGACTAAACTAATAAATACATTTAAAAGGAAAATAGTAAGAATAAAGATAAAATCATTTTAATATTGCATCTTCTTTAACCTCAATTTCATACTGCAATTGGGTGTTAATTGGTCTAAAGGATCTTCATAATCTAAGAGTTCAGATTTGAACTACTTACCAGTTAAACTTAACTAGTAAACGCAATGGTCAAAACTGAGTTTATGAAGTAACTTTTTCAGAAATTTCAAGTTCTCGCTTCATTCTTTTCTATTTCTATGTTTGATTATGATTTTTTATTCAATTAACTGTTCTCTTTCTATTCTCCTATTACGTTAATGATTCCAAACTTCCAAACCAAATCAAATTTCAGAATTTACGTATTATATACAAGTTTTTAATTTTAAATTATCAAATATAGATTTGTAAAGCTAATTATCATTTTTATGCTCTCATTAACTCATTCTCGTGAAACTTATTGTTCAATGCAGCTTGGATCCTCTCGGCACCGAGATAGTATTGGACAGAGAACAGGCCCAAGTTGACAATATCGTAAAGAAACTCGGATAGGTTCCAGGTGCATACCACATTCGTTTAATTATTAATAAGTTAAGATTACATAGGGATTAGATTGTTCATTAAATTGATTAGATTATATTAGATGCTAAATAGATTAGATTGTTCATTAAAGAATCATTATATTTGATAATGTGTATATATGATTCACCCCTGCATTAGTTGGAGGTTTCACTTATTTCACTCTATTTGCTAAGGAAAAGTTACAGGCACATCGTCATATCCTAACATATAGTGTTATAGTTTACCCATTTCTTTGGTAAATATTTTCACTTGATCAATTCTATTAATTAGTCTTTTATTAGAAAGTAGCTATGTATAATTTAGACACTTTGTGTAGGAAATTTAGAGACATTATACGAAGACAAATGAGAAATCGGAGTCGACAATCATCTTTGATAGACAAGAGAGTTCATAAAGAATCTGCAAGTTTGGTTTTCACATCGTGTACACATATTTATACCATTGAACATTGGTTTCATTCTATGTTATAATTGATAATCACTAGTGCAAAAGGGACTTTAGACGTCTGTTATTTTGGGCTTTTAACGTCTGATCTCTGTCCGACGTCTATATGAGTGACGTTAATGAGATGTCAGACCTATATAGGTCCGACGTCTATATAGACGTCCGATCCATACAGGTTAGACGTCTCTGAGGTTGCTCCTGACTCATGGTGATTCGAGTTTACAACTTTATATTTTAGTTGAAGAGAATGTATTGTACATTTTTTTTATTGGATGGTTTTAAAAACATAGTGGAGGGAATTGGAGGAGTACAAAACGCAAGAAATCGATGCCATAGAACGCCGCCTAAAGACACGAGAATAACTGCACCAAAACCCAACGAAAACGCATTTTAATCGATTAAAATGAAAAATAATGCATCAAAAAGTGATGTAATCAGAGTAAAATTAATTTAAAACGGTGCAAAAGTGAGAAAACGAACCTGAAAAGCGTAACCCGTAGAGAGAAAACGCGACGAAGATGATGAACAATGAGTGCGCGTAACGGCTGTCTCGCGTTCACGGTGTTTTAATGCATAAATTTAGACGTCGGTTCCCCCAATTAACAGACGTCTAAAGTGCTTCAGAAGTCGGAGTGGCGGGATCAGACGTCTAAATGGAGTCAAAAAGTGACTTCTTAAATTTCTGGATTTAGGGTTTAGACGTCGGTTCCCCAATTAACAGACGTCTAAATTGCTTCAGAAGTCGGAGTGGCGAGATCAGATGTCCAAATGGAGTCAAAAAGTGACTTTTTAAATTTCTGGGTTTAGGGTTTAGACGTCGGTTCCCCCAATTAAAAGACGTCTAAAGTGCTTCAGAAGTCGGTTCCCTCCATAACAGACGTCTAAATAGAATAACAAATTATTATTTTTTAACTTTTTCGTTTAGTTTTGGCGTCTATTCGGGGGAGCCGACGTATATGAGTATTTAGACATCGGGCCCTTCCATAACCGACGTCTAAATAGTTGTTTTATTTATGGAAAATGTCACCGGTCATTTTTTACGTTGGATATTCGAGGGTCAGACGTCTAAAGGGTGACGTTAAAGGTCTTTTTTGCACTAGTGAATTGACATAGACATGTTATTTTTTTCCTTTTAGATAAGGAATGAGTCAACTAGCCTCCACTGAACTGATTTGAAATTCTTAGCCATGGGTCCGATTGATACTGCCAACGATATAGTGCCTATAATGTTAATGAATTCAAGTTTAGGATCTTGGAGCGTGACTTATGGCTTAAAACACTAAATAGTGGAGTGTTTGGTACATTTGGGACAAAGAAATATGCAAGTAGTAGTGATAATCAAATTCAATTTGGAGGTGTGCCTTATTATGGTCAATTAGTGGACATAATTGAAATAAATTACCATGGTCGTTTCTCGGTTGTCTTATTTAAATGTATGTGGGCTAATACAACTGGCATGGGGTTGTTTAACCCTCGGCAAGTGTAACCGAATCGTATCAAGTAATAAAATTGGTAAGACCAATTATCGTTCTCCCAAAGGACTCACGACCTAGACAGTTATGTGATTTGTTGATTATCTAAGACTTGTGACCAAACTCTTGTAGGTTTAAATGCAAAATACTGAAAAGTAAATATGAATGCATGTATTGATCAATGGGCAAGAAGAAACAAAACACGTGGTTTGAAATATATGAATGATTATGTTGTTGGGGTTTATCAATTTCATCCTATCTACTCTCATGTATTCAAAAATTCATCTTTCTTCATTAATGTTAATGTCACTTTCTAAATTACCTTAAACCCGATGTCTCGGCAAAGAAAGCCTAATCATAATCACTAGTTTACAATGTCTTGTCTCCCTAGCAATTACTCATGCATTATAAAGCACAGAAGCTTAAAGACAACCAATCATCATACTCTTATGTCTAGGTTTATACTACTATTGGGAGAGATTCCCTAGATCTAGATTTCCCCGTATGTGTCCATATCGACAAAATCAATAATCATGACATTGAATGAGTTAAACAATGCATGCTTAGAGCAAAGAGGAAAAACCTAACAATTAATGAAAGAAAACATATATCTTAAAGATCTTAAAGAACAAATTCAATACATGAGAGTTTCAAAGGATTACATTGATTCCCCAACAACAATAAAGGTTTAGTTCACCATATTCATGGTGAAACTAGATGAAATATAATGAAAGAGTGAAAGATAAAACCCTAGAAAGGTGAGAAAGAAGCTGTAGCATCCAAAATCCTCCTCCAAGGGGTGAAAGAGTGTGTTTCTGCTTCGTTCCAGCCAAAGATACTAACCCTAGGAAGACTAAAACCATATATAGACTTCTAAATATTACAGAAAATTAAGCCCAAGCCCATAAGAATGCCGCTCAGCGATAAATACCGCTCAGCGGTAAGTGTGTGACTTCTATTCTGCCTTTTAGCTGCAGTTTTGCCCCTCAGCTGTGTTTGCGAGTCTTCAAAGTGCCGCTCAGCGGTAAATGGCGCTGAGCGGTACTTGCGGCTTCTTCCTTTTATGCACTTTTTCTTCCTTTTCTGAATCCAACTCCTAGCTCCTTCACTTCACTCACTCAATTCATCTTAAAACCTGCAAAAACAAAGAAGCAAGCATAAAACCTGTCCAACTCTCTTATTTCCAAAACTTCAACAAAAACATGATTCTAAGCTAGTTTCCAAGTCATAAAGGTTGTCTTTAAGGTCAAATTTAAGTATAAAAATAACAATTTTTCAACTGTTATCAGGAGTCATATAGTTAATCATCCACTAGCATCTCAAAGTGCAAGTCCTCAAGTCCAATCCTCTTTCTTTATTTGTCTCTCAAAGAAGTAATCCACCAGCACCTCAAAGTGTAGCTCCTCAAGTCCAATCCTCTCCCCCTTTATCTGTCCCTCAATGAAGTAAGTTCCCTGTTCTGAATGTCTAATACTTGTTTTATTCATGTTGTTATCATTTTTTGACATTCATTTATTTGTAGGAACATACAGACTAAAGCTACCTTCAACAAGCCAAAGCCCATGCACTCCTGCATCTATTGAGTCCCCAAATGCATTTGTTTTTTAGTCAGCATGCACTCATGCACCTATTTAGTCCCTAAATAGATTTTTTTTTTCAGTCAGCCGTTCAAGTTGATTCCTTTGGTCAATCCATATGAAGCTTTTATTCAGTTTTCAGTTCAAGTTAATGTAAGTGTTATGTTTCCTTCATTGACTCCTTTAAGGCATTTGGTTATAGGAGCAACAACTGTCCTAAATATTTCTAAATGTTAAAAAGGTTAACTTTTTAACTAGGCATCTCTGATAAAATGCTATTTTCTATTGCATATGTATGTGAACTTGGCATAGCCTTTGTTTTGAGATTAACCTCTTCGTATCTCTAATCTTATGTAAGAACTCTTGTACACACACACATGAATGAGCTTCAATCTCTAAGTTTTTTTTTTCTCATTTTTCATTTTCAAATTGGTGTCAAAGCAGATTCGTCGTGTTTTGGATACCATTTGAAGGCTTGAATAGTGTTTGCCAGCCTTCCTTGTACAGTAAAATGTTTATATACGTGAATTACATAATCAACCTTTAGTGACTACAATAAGAGTTATCTAAGGAAACTAGCAACAATGGGAGCAACAGAGCGCACCACCTACAAGAAAACCATGCCGTAAATTAAGCAGAATACTATATGCAATCACTAAAAACGAGTTAGAAATGAACAAGAATCAAGAGGAAGAATTATTGTACTAGTAAACAATCAATGCAAAAATTGTATTATAACTCCAACAAACAGGTAATACTTCTACTTGAAGCCATTGAACTGCATTGCAAAATAAAACACAACCATACATAATTAGAGAGAGATAACACTTTCTAAGGATGTTTCAATACATGTAACCAAAAAATTTACTAGAATTTTTTTTTGCACCTTGTCATATGGGTAGTAATGCCAACAAAAGGAAGAAAGGTTCTTTACAATGAATATTTCTGAGAAATTTTACCTTGGCCAATTTTTTTAATAGATTTATAATCAACAGCGTACTTATTTTAGTTAGTCAACCACTTTAGGAATCCAAAATAATGTTCAAAAATTTCAATTCAACAAACAACCTAAGCTAGATATAATTCAACAGTTCATTAAGGCAAGGGTGTAATCATAGTCATGGTTCTTAGAAATTTCAATACCTAAACCGCTTTCCACACGCAGCAATAAAAAAATGAAATATATTCAGCTAGCAGAAAAGTGTTCTTATGCATGTGCTTATAAAAAATGCACATTTGGAGCCCCCTAGATTTCAACTAGTATATTTGCACGTCTATCACCACCAAAATTTTGTAACATGCTTTCATACTCTACATAATTGCATGCATAAATAAAATTTATGACATAAAAAGCACAGGGGAGAGATTAATTCAGTCTCAATAAATTACTTTTGTAAATCATTTTGTTAACAAAAGACAAGTTGTATCGGCTGTCACTGAAATAATATTGATAATTAACTACTTCCATCTGCAGTCAGAAAAGTAGTCCTGTAAATCTTTATAAAAGACGTTTTTTAGCAGTCTGAAAAGTCTAATAGATACAGGTTCCCATAGTCTAAACTTGTCCTGTCATCTTTCTTGTATACACTTTTTGCTAATACACACACATATACATATATGCATATTCCTGCTGATTGAAATCACCCACTCAAGCATCTTCAACAACTATAAATCTGTAAGTCTTTTATTTAAAGCCTACAGATGGGGCAATATTATGAAAAATAAGAAAATTCATTGCATTTGTGTCTTATCTTCAACTGTTTAGTCCTACATTACAAGAAAAAATTAAAACAGTATCCAAATTATTGAATAAGTTCTTGGGGAGTATTGCTAGAAACTTCAAGGCATTACCTATTTGTTATTCTACTTGGAAGAAGATTCCTAAAGCGTACAAAGAAGACATAATTCAAAATATCATTCAAGTAAGTAATGTAAATTCAAAATACCAGTACAAAGAAGGCATTTGCAATTGATTTATGGGGTAATTGTTGTTATTTTTGATTAAAATTTGTTTTGAAGACAAAGTTTGCAGTCAATTCTAATATTCAAATCCATTACATCTTGAAAGTGCTATTTATCTCCAATTTTCCATTTCTCATAATATTTATGACATACTTAATAAGCTTTCGTCAATTTTCATAGGAAAGAGAGTGTGGCCACAAAGTTAGCAAAGGAGAAGTCTGGATAGTTACCATAAGAAGAGCAATGGAGATTTTGTCAGTGATGAGGCAAGGGAAATTAGTGTAAGTTCCATTCCTGCTTATAAATGTAGATGAACAAAGAGGGAAAACCATGTATGTTTAGAGGTAGGAGGTTAATGGGTATTTTTGTGAATCTGTGTGATAAGAATATGCTTGGAAAGCGACTGTATAATGTGGTTGAAATTGTATAAAACAGAATGGAATTACATGGTTCAGGGTTTTGAAGGTCGTATTATGTTTGGGATGAAATATTCTGTTTGGCTAGGCGTTAATATTAAGTGAGTTAGTTTGGATGTCCAATAAGCTGTTTAAAGATGATAACTAAATATGCATGGGGTAACTAAAAGGCGGATACATAATATGATTGAATGTGTGTATGTGTGAAAGTTATGATGGGTTTTTGCCTATAATACCTCATGTTCATTTTATAATTTAACTACTATATGTTGAAGAATATTTATGTTGAGAATACCTTGTAGAGGTTGTATACATATGTTGATTATTATGGTTGTCTGAATGCTATGGGTCTATAACAGTTTAGAGGATAGTCATCTAGGTGAGTAATTATTTATAGTATTGCTATTGTTTTCTCTAATTTAGACAATTTCACTAATTTATTATATGTTGTATGTAGGAAAAAAATTGAAGCATATGAATCCACAACTCTCAATCAAAAGAAATATTCAGTTCAAATTCATCAGCTCATGCTTTAGGAATCCAAGAGCATTGTGGACGCGATCGTTGTCTAGGTTTGGGTACTTGTCCATCTAAAGTTTTTGGAGTTGCTCGTTTTTATAGTAGATCATCAACATCTTCTAATGTTGAATTACAAACTCAAGTTACCAATACTTTTATGATTAATTTGTTAGGTATTATTTTTCTTACTTTTTAAATAATTTTTTCTATTACAGGTATCTTCATTGACATCATAAGTCAATGAAATGAAGGCAATAATTACACTTTTGTTGCAAAATCAACAGGGTCCATTGTCTTTACAGTTTGTCACGTTTTAGCCATCACAGGTAATAATTGCTAAATTCATTTGTATGATTTTTTTTATTAAATATATTGCCGACTACTTATTAAGTATGTCATAAACTTTGCCTTAAAGCAGTCAATTATTGAAGGAAACATAACACTGACATTAACTTGAACTGATGACGAAATAAAAGCTTCATATGAGGGTTGACCAAAGGAATCAATTTGAACTGATGATTGAAAAAAAAAATCCATTTGGGGACTGAATAGGTGCATGAGTGCATGCGACAAAAACAAATGCATTTGGGGACTGAATAGGTGCAGGAGCGCATGGACTTTGGCTTGTTGAAGGTAGCTTTAGTCTGTATGTTCCTACAAATAAATGAATGTATATTATTAATTAATTATTATATTATACTTTATGTATTTGATCAAACGAGTGTGCCAAACAATGATGAATGTAACGAAGAAGAACAAAATTTGACATTGTTTCTTTTTTAGTAATGTAATGAACATCTCAATTATATTTTTAGTATTTTAATTTAGTATTGCACATCTGTTTTTTTAAAATATGAACAATTAGTTGTATGAACATATTAATATGTTGAACAATGTATTTTATTTTATATATAATATTTAGTTTTAGTTCATATTATTTCATTATCTTTTTGGTTAATAAAACTAATTTTATTATATTACAATCAATTTTCTATCATATTCTCATTTTATTACAATCAAAAACTGAAAATAAATAAATTTGTATACATTTCTAGCGATTTTAGAACCTTGGTTAGGTAAACCTTACAAATAGGTGAAGGGTGAAGGGTGAATGGTGAGTGTTTGCGGAAGTTGGTGGAAAAGATAGTTAAGGCTCTTGGTCATGGACTGTTTTATGGTGATGTAGGTGGTGTTTAATGGTGCTCTAAGTAAGGTTAGGCCAACTCTAGAGGAATGTGGCTAGAGGAGACCACATGGGATGCTCTAGCCTTTGGTGACCTAAGATGAGTGATATGGCACAAAAATGGTAGCATAACTTTACTCAAATTCAAAGGTAATTACATGAAGGAGAGACACCTCTATTTAAGGTGTCTCAAAATGGGAAAAAACTTTAACCTAAAAGAGTCACCTTAATTAGCTTGGAGCGAAAGGAGAAATCCGCTACAACAGGAAGGAGACAAGTGGCAAAAATTCTCTCAAATGAGAAGGTGACATGTGGCTACTACGTATGGAAAATAATCTCCATTCCTAGAGTGATATGTGGCCACTAACTAGGAGGAATAACTCTCCAATAGGAGGTTGACATTTGTCAAGGCCATCAACTTTCTCTTGTCTACCAAGCTAGCTAAAAATGTTAACCCCTTGGTCAACTCATGGTGTGGACATCCCACCTTGGTTAATATTGGGCCTTGGCCCTTTGTAGACTTGAGTGGTCAAAACCCTATTCTACTTGGTCCAAAATACAAGACCCAAATTAAATCCTATACTACTAGGCTCATAATACAAAACCCAAATAAATCCTAGACAACTTGACCCAAAATTAATCTTACTCTAAAAGCTTCATGATGGCTCAAGATGGCCTAAGAGAGTCTAGCCCCATCTTCCACAAATGACTTCAACTCTTCTTGAAAGTGTTTGGCCATGGCTAGGGGGTATGTCATCATTCCCTCCTTCTTGAAAAGGATTTGTCCTCAAATTTTCATGTTTCTTCATGACAAAAACTCTTTTCTTATTATTGGTCAGCTTGTGTATCATTCCTCTAGGATCAAAGATCCATATACAGTAACCACCAATCAATATTTTATTAAATATTTGTGTCACATACAAAATATATCTCAATGAAAAATTAGAAGAAATCCTTATTTTAATTTTGAAAGAATTTCCTTGAAAACTTTCAAGGCCTACTCATAAAAGTGTTTGTCTCCTTTGAATTAATTGTAACCTAGAAGGTAACATCAACTCAAAGTGTGCTTTTAAACTATCCAAACAGAAGTATAAAACAATGGAAAATTTGAAAAATTCTTATGATTAAAAGTGGGAATTAAGAAAGATTAATTAATGATAAATTGAGAAAAATTCAAAGATTGAAAAACTCCCTTTATCATCTTAGTTTCAATTATTTTTGAGGGAGTAGTAGGTGTCCTCAATAGCATTTTATCATTTTCTCTTCTCGCAATCTCTTCTTGTTCTCTTCTCTCAATCTCTTTTTTTGCTCTTATTTCTTTCTCTTCCCTCTCTCTTCTATTTTTCTCTTCACACTCTCTTCTTTTTCTCTCCTCTTCCTCTCTTTGTTCTTCCTTCCTTCTCTTGTCTTCTATTTTTTTCTCTTTTATCCTCTCATCTTTTTGTTTTAAAATTGTAAGTTCCTCCTCTAAAATGGCAAGTTGGGCCTCTCTTTTATTTTTCTCTTTTCTTTTTTGTATGGTCTCTTGCTTTCTTTTTGCTTGCTCCTCTTTCTCCCTTTTTTCTTTCTTTCTTCTTTTAACCTTCTCTTGTATTTTCTCTTGTTTTTCATTAAGAATTCTAAGCTCTTCTTCTAAGGAAGCAATATATTTTTCCCTTTCAACTCTTTCTTTTTCTTTTTGGATTTCTTTTTCTTTTTGGAGGGTTTCTTGCTTTTGCCAAATTTTTAATGATTTTAGTTCTTTGACCATATGTTTTAAACTTGGTTGGACTTCTTCACTAGAATCATTGACAATTTGGTAAGAAGGAGTCCTAAACATTTTTAAAGTTTTCTAAAAGAAGTTGTTATGCACAAACACATTACTTAGTATCTCAAAAGAAATTTCTTAAGAGACTTTAAGAAGAAAAAGATATCCAAGTTCACTTCCAGGAAAGGGTGGTGAATCATAATGGATTACTTAATAACCAAGCATTTCCTAGCCAAAGCTTACCTTAGGTACTCTTACTCCAAACTTCCCAAAGGGAATTAAAATTGAAATAAAAGTAGACATACACTAAGCTACCACAATTAAAGATAGTAATAAACTAAGTATGCAACCTAATGACTAAGTTAGAAAAACTTTGGTTCCTCCAACCTATTTAACTAAAAAAATGCAATTCACTAAGGTTTAGAGGTTCATGTTAGGAGATGGGATTGAGCACCAAAGACTCCCCCAAGACACCTAATAAAGCCAAAACTTACAATGCAAAAGGAAGCAAATACAAAGCAAACAAATACAAACAAATGGTTCTTCTTCCCAAGTGTTTCACTTTTTTCTTCTTGGCTACGACTCTAAGTTTCAAGCTCCCACTAGGTCTCCACCACCTAGGATGCTACCTCAAATATGTTGGCTCACCACAAAAAAAGAACCTACACCACAAAGTAAGCCACAAAACCAAAAAGGAGAACCAAGGAAAAAGCAAGAAAAGGTCTTAAAACAATAAAAGCTTTGCAAAAGAAATTTGTGTATGACAAAACCAAGAATATAAGCAAGAAATTAAATGGTAAGAAAAGAAGGTTAAGCACTTAAAAAGATTACCTAAAGAAAGATACTAGAATAGATGCACAAAAACAAAAACAATTATAATATAAAGGTGGTGTTTCTTTTCTTTGGCAATCTTTAAGCAAATAGGGTAGTAAGGCCACTCTTTTAGCATCATTGACCAAGACTTAAGCTGCTGGAAAGTGCAATAAAATGCACAAAACAGAAAGCAAAACTTTCAAAACAGATTCACCAAGCAAAACATTGGTAGTAGTCAAATGTATAAAAATTTTCAGCACTTTTTTAGGCTCTCTTTGGTAATTTTTTGAGGCCTTTGCTTAAAAGCTTTTATTCACTATTTTTAACTGCAAAACAAAACCACCACACACTAGAAATAGAGGTGGAATATTGGTTTTGAAAGCCAAAAGAACAAGAAACACAAAATAAAAGAAAACCTGCTAGAATCAAAATACAGTTTGAAACTTCAACAAGATAATAGAATTTATTTTTTGTGAGCTTTTCAGTGATCAAATGGCAAATATGAACCCAAAATTTCAAAGATAAGGTACTCAGACGATTGTATATGGTGTTGTTTTGAAATCCAAGTTATATTGGGATTTTTCAAAGTACTACTAGAAGAAAATGACAATAAAAGGACTACACGTGACTTTAGATAACATGAATGGATTAGAAAATAAAAATGACTCAAAATATTGAAAGTGATCAAACATACATGAAAAAAAGACTCAACAAAAAACTTAAAATCTCACAAACAGTAGCCTAAACTACCAAAACAAAACCTGAAAAATTTTGATGACAACATTCTAGCAATTCTAACCTTTGCCGACTATTTTGATCATAACATTCTCCACATAACTGTAAATGAAATGATTATTTTTTTCGTTGGAAACTATACTCAAAGAGCTTTAATTTGAATATAAATACGTCTTTTTTTGGACCTCTGATCTAGTTGTAGTTTAATTTTGAAAATCGTAAATGTTAACTACAGAGTAAAGGATGTTGATTTAGACAATTTGAAGATAGCTACAACAAGACAATAAGGAAAAAACATGAACAACACAAAATTTAAACACAAACATAGAGACCAAGATACTTATCTCCAGAATAACCTAAGCTCTTGATACCAAATATGACAATCCTCCTAGCTAGGTTGGACCAAAGCTAGAAGAGAAAATCATGGTGAAGGGTGAAAGGTGAGTGTTTTTGGAAGTTGGTGGAAATGAGAGTTAAGGCTCTTGGTCATTTTTATTTTATGGTGATGGAGGTAGTGTTTAATGGTGCTCTAAGAAAGGTTAGGCCAATTCTAGAGGAAGGTGGCTAGAGGAGACCACATAGGATGCTCTAGCCTTTGGTGACCTCAGATGAGTAACATGACATAAAAATGATAGCATAACTTTAATCAAATTCAAAGGTAATTATATGAAGGAGAGATACATTTATTTATAGGCTACAGTGTCTCAAAATGGACAAAAACTTTAACCTAAAAGAGCCACATTGGCTAGCTTGGAGAGTAAGGAGAAATCTTCTCTAATAAGAAGGAGACAAATGGCAAAAATCCTTTCAAATGAGAGGGTGACATATGGGTAGTACGTATGAAAAATACTCTTCATTCTTAGAGTGACATGTGACCACTAACTAGGAGGAAAAATTCTCCAATTGAAGGGTAACACTTGTCAAGGTCATCCACTCACTTGTCCACCAAGCTAGCTAAAAATGTTGACCCCTTGGTCAACTCAGGGTGTGGACATCCGAACATGGTCAACATTGGGTCTTGACCTTTTGTTGACTTTAACTAGGGTAACTCTCCCCTTAGACGTCATAGTACTACTTTCAAAGCCTCATACACTCTGCATCTTCTCCCTCTTCATTTCTTCTTCACCCATTCCTTCATTCTGTCACAGGACGCACCTCCATTCCCTCCATTCTTATGCCTAATTTCGATCCATTTTCACTCTCAAGGTAAGTTCTTTTTTTTTTTTTTTTGCATAATGATATTTTGATTCTGACAATGGTGATTTAGGAGTGGGTAATCGTAACTTCAGGGAGGTGAAAATCCTAAGTAGATGAAACAAATTTTAAAAGTGGATATATTAGTTATTAAACGGAGTTATGAAATCCATTTAGGGTGATTTGGTAGGTGAACCAAATTCTAAAATTTGGTGAAGTGTGACAAGGTAAGAAAAAGTTTTGGAATCCGATAGATGTGAACTGGATTTTGAAATTTAATGTAACGTGTGAGATCCAACACGGTGGAACTATATTATGAAATTCAGTTAAAGGGATCGAACTATTAGATTTTGTAATCCGATATATTAAATTTTGAAATCTAATTTTATTTGAATTGTTATGTCTACACACTGGATATCAAAATTTGATTAAGGTTAAAATCTAGTTTTATGCAGATTCGAAATCCAGTTTTGTTTGATTTGTTTTGGTTGGACACGATATTTTAATTAATACTCTAGATTCAAAAAATAGAACCTGATTTCAAAATTCAAAGAGAAAAAATAAATTATGAAATTTGGTAGTCATAACCCAAAACCTCCTGCCGAAAAACATCATTCACAAATGCACTCTAAACTACTTAAGATAAAAACCATACGTGTATTTGAAAAGATAACTTTTTAAACCCAACTTTTATGAGCATATCAACTCAAATAAAATGGCCAAAAACTGTGTTGTAGGCAACCACCGACTTCATTTGGTGAAAAGGGAAAAGAAGTTACTTGGGATGGACAATAAAAAATAAATACCGTTTACTTAATTATTTAATATATAATATATAATATATAATATATAATATGTAGGATCTAAATATGGCAATAAAATTTAGAGGTGCATGAAGCTCCTCCACAAATGTAGGCGAGATTGACCTTGGTTTTTGTCTTGCCTAACGACCAAAACAATGTTGTATTAAGGAACATAAATAACATTTTTTATAATTAAGTACTGATTCATATTATTAACACAGGCTAATGTATGCATAAATACCATTTAATAATGTTTTTGGGGTATATATGTTTCTCATAATCTTATATTTACTATTATCTTGGTGACTCTCTTTTTCATTAAATAACTATTTTTTAAATTTTTATTGGGATGATTAGAATTTTAGTTGTATTAATAAAAATATGAATTTACATGTGATAGCACCTATATTCCTACTAGTATTATTAATACCAACAAAAGCACAGTTTAAGCACCAATCTTATTATTAAATATGAGTGGAAACAAATTTCATTGTGTTTATTTTTTTCTTATGATAATAAAAGTATAAAATCATCATTAAAATAAAAAATATTACTAAAAGTAATTTTAAAACTATCAAAAGCATGCTCATAATAGCAGTTATAAAATAAATCAATATTAATAGAGTTTAATAAAACAATAAAAAATATTTGAACAGTTGCAAAAGATATAAAGATAAAATGGTAAAGAATTATGTATAAAAGTAGAACATATAATCTTTTCATTAATGGTATTGGTACAGATACAGATTCCAGATAAAATCATTGTTTTATACAGTTTATTATGGTTTTTTTAACAAATATTTAATAAAAAAATCTATTTAAAGATTAAAAAAAGTTAACCGGTTTTTATTTTCTTTATAAGAAAAACTAAACTAAAAAAAAATGCTAATATTGTTATATGAACTAAATAAAGTATATATCCATTTTTAATGTATATCTTTCTTTAAGTCACGAAACTAATATATCCTTTGACAGACGAAACTAATAATCAAATAGAAAAAAATAGAAAAAAGAATGAAAAAAAATGAGACTATTTGAATTGATGAGAGTGAGTTGAATTGAGTAAAAAATTGTAGATAACTTGATTGATATAATAAAATAAATTTAATGATATATTAATTATTTAGAAAATAATTTATAATTTATAAAAATAATTTAATATAAAATAATTTTTTAAAAATTAAATTAAAATAAAATATTACTGTAATTTTTTAATATACAAAAGATATATTTTAAAATAATGACATATTAAAAGAAATTATTTGACTGGATATTAATATTCAATTTAGATAATTTTATTTATTTAGTGTTTTAATATTAATTTTAATTATTATATATATATATATATATATATAACATGTCTATTATATTATTGATATAATATTTTATATTGGACTAATTATTTTATCTAGATTTTTCGTACTATTTATTTTTCTTTCAATTTTTTCACTTTTTTTTTGGTAGAGTACATTTGTACCTTTTATCGTAGGAAGGAAAGAGAGGGGTTAAGGTCCTCCAGTGTGTAGAAGTAAAGGCTTCTTGTCCCTTCTAAACAAGGTTTATGAATCTCGGGAGGTACTCGTGTCTCTTAACTAAGGGTGCGGATAGATTAATAAAGAATTAAAACTTGTGATTATCCATCTAATTAAACTCTTTATCAATGAGATAAAATAGTATGAATAGAATATTAATACTTTTACATTAATTGATAATTGTTTGGGTATAGAAGTTGAGGACGAGATGTAAATCTGATGAGTCACTTCTTCTCCTTCCAGCAGTATAATTGTCTTTCTTCTCCTTCCAGTAGTGTAATTGTCTTCACGTTTAACGTACCTTTTTTTCCTTCTGATTTTTCATATTTAACCTAACAATAAAATAAACCGTTTACCTAAAAATTCGGTTGGTTGGAGAACCTGACTATTTGGAAAACACAACCGTTAGATCGTGCTTGATACTGGGTTAGTTGATTCCGTGATTTGCGACATTATGGCCAGATATTTCTAACCGCTTGTTCTTTAGTTTATTAGGATTAATATGTCCATTTTGACTAAAATTGAACGAACGTCTTCTCTCTGACTTTTGACGTGACTTCGCGAGCTAATGCTAACCGTTTAGTTCAATCAACGGACGATCGCTAAAAGACGATCGCTGAATGATTGATGCCAAAAGCGGCGATGACAAGCATATGATATTACTGAACGATCGCTCTACCTAATGGGTGGACGATCGTTCGGGAATGGTCATAAGACAGCTCGCTATTGTGTGCTTTATTTATCCTTAGTGGTCGTCTGGGTTGTCAGTCGATTGACTCAGATATCCTACCATACATAATGCCCCCAAGTCCGAGTAAACGAGCGCGGTTTAAGCATGCGAGTTTATTGTAGGACGTTAAATGTACAGTTATTGAGTAAGGTAAGTGCTACGCAGCGTTTTGCAAAAGACTTTAGGGTTTCCCACCTTTGAGATATACGTAAAGACATGAAAAGAGCTGTTAGATTAAGTTGATCCTATAGTCGGTGGCGCTCTGCCTTCGTTTGCATCTTTAATATATTTACCTAATATGGATAGAAGACAAGGCATGAAAAGAAGATATTTACCTAATTTATTTAATATATTTGATCTGAAAGAACATATCCCTCTGTAAAATTGAGCCACCACTTCACTTCTTCCTGAACCTTTATAATTTCTCCTCACCTCTTTATATTTGAATCTTCTAATTTTAAGTTGCAAAATGTATAATTCAAATATATTTTAAAATTTTAAATTATACATTTTAAAATATAATTTTGTATTTTAAATTATACAATTCAAAATATAAAATAAAAAATGTATTTTAAATTATACAATTTAAAATATTAATTTTATTTTAAATTATAAAATCTGAGATGTATTTTTTATTTTACATTTTTAATTATATAATTTAAAGTATAAAAGAAAAAATATATTTCAGATTGTATTCAAATTATAAAATAAAAATTATATTTTAAATTGTAAAATTAAAATTCATGTTTAATATAAAAAAATAAAGGTCATACACAACAAGAACAATGCCCAAGTTGTCATTTGAGGAAGATGAACAATGTTGGAGAAAAAAAGAAAGGGGCAGAAGAAAATAGGGGTAATCGGTCTTTTTCTTCGTATATGGAGTAACAGAGAACAACTATAGAGGTGTAGAAAGAAGTATCCCCTTAATGTAGTACCTCAAGAGTCCAATCTTCTTTGAACTTTTGAACCTCCCTTCATAATCTAAACAATTACTTGTAATGAATGAGCTTCTTCGTAGAAAATACTATAACTTTAATCTGTGAAAAACAATATTATTGTAAAAGTATTGGTTTAATCTCACATGTAAAACGGGTCCTATTTTTTGACAAGATCATCGTAAATATATTTCATAAGAGATAATCTTAAATAAATCAGATAAATTATTATGTTACTAATTAAGGTAACTTTCCTAATATAACAAGTAGAAATTGTGAAATTGCTCTCATAAACTATGATTTATTCCACAATTGATATATTTTTAGAAAACTATACAAATATAGTATAAACAAACCTCACTTTGGTTATGCTTAACAAAATGAACCAACTCTTTTTGTGCAAGAGTATAAATTGATAATAGTTAGAAATAATATCAAGTAATGTGATAATAGTTAAAAATTTGAATATAAATTGGAAGTTTACACTACAAAAATATATAATTTTTTCGGAGGTTTTTTTTTCGTTTTCGGCGATTTTAATCCTCGAAAAGTACTTTATCTGTGGGGTTAGAAAAATTCTTAAGAAAAGTTACGTCACTATTAGCGGAGTTTTACCAAAACCGTCGGTATTAACGGGGTTTTCCCAAAACTATCGGTATTAGCGGAGATTTTTTCAAAATAGATAAGATAAATAGTATATACAAATGTTTTATATTTTATATTATAGCTATTGTATTGATCGTTTATATAAGTATTGATAATTTGAAGATTTTAAGATATCATTATAATGAAATAGTTTTGGCATCTTTATATATTATATTATTAATATGGATGAAATAATTTCTATGCATATTCATGAAAAAAATTTCATATTACCAATCAAATGTTGATGAGATTTTTTTAAAATTGTGAATTATGTAAAAGGTAATGAAAGATAAGTAAAAATAATTAAATGTGTCATAGTTTGTAAATATTTGTTAATGTTTGTTAATCCGTCAAAATTTGGTGGATTAAGTTGAAAATTTTAATCTATCATTATGTTGTAGTTCAACTTATTTAACTCATAAAATGTATTTAGGGCAGTTGGTCCATTCATCCATTTTTTAAAATGAAAATTAAAATAAAAAATAATTTAAAAATTTAACTTTTTATATAATATTATTTTACAAATGAAAATATATGTAACATTCCAAAAATACATATAAAACTATATACGAGAATAATCACATATTAATAATACTACAGATCAGTTCTACACATAACGAGATACTATTATGGCCGAACGGCCTTACATAACAACAGGGAATTAAAAACCGCTAGCTACAACTAGACCGAACGATTTACAAAATAAACTATTACCGAACGGTCTTACAAAAGATGAAGCCAACAACAGACCGAACGTTTCTAAGGTTCGGCCTTCACTTCCGCTGTATCTTCCAATACTTCTTCCAGTAGCTCTTCTCCTTATGCTCACATCCACACGGATGATCATTGCAACAGGACAATGACGGGATGCACAACACAGACAAAAATGATAAACAGGGTAAGCTTATGTAATTTAATTAATGCAAAAACAACATACAACATTCATGATTCAATCAACAACAACCACATCCTAATTCATACACAATAGCATGCAAAGAACGACCACTTGACTCTGACTGTCCGGACTGTATGAATCCTGTGTAGCTACGACGTTCGTGCACCCGGGTGATGTAGTAACTGGGATACCCTCAACAGCTACCACCCGAGGTTGATCCGTTCCGTCCAAGTTAACCTTATGGACTAGGACCTCCTGTCATTCCCACACATGACTTACTCCTCTCTACATGAGAACGAGTAATCATGGAATATCAGGATGAAAGCCCGCTAAGCTTTGCCCACATTCATACTTTACCAATCAATAACCACTTTCTGAGATATCCCTCCCTGGAATACTCGTTCATAATCAAACTATTTCATTCGCATCACATTTCAAATTTTCTCATACTTCATCATTAATACATTCAACTGAAATACGATCACATTCTCTCATCATAGCGTAAGTACGACTGGAATAACATTTCTTAGAAATTAACATAATTGAGCACTACTTATCCACTTCAATAAACAAACCCTTAAGAGTTCAAACCAGACGTCACGAAGCCTAGACTGAGTACTAAGACTCTAGGCCGAACACCTTTTAAAGACCAACACTGTTTGACACCCAATACTAATACTGATGAGAAATTATGAAATAACGAACGCTATCGATTTTGGCTAAAGACTCTTATTCTAAAACTGTAATAATAGATTACAGAAAACAAGACCCAACGCTTGGTTTAAGACCGAGCCATGTAGAAACCAAACACTATTGAACGAGTGCTGGTCCAAGACCAAGTACTTATCAGGAACGAGCGCTACTGAGATCGAACGCTTGGTCCAAGACCGAGCACTAATAAACTTACATAAAACGAATGAATATATATATATATATATATGTAATTGTGCCACACTTATTTTTAATGAACAATAACGATAACATCTATGACTTTAAGTAGATTAGTATACATTAACTAAACTGTTTAGGAAGCCTAAAGGAGAACTACACTTAGGCCGAACGCTCATTTACATATATCTAATATTATAAAACGATATTCATTAACGACATCCTTTCTAGAAGAAGAACTTAGTATAGATGAACGCTCAAAGGAAAAACGGAACGGTTAATACGAACTCTCGGTCACAGTTTACCTAATCCTATATAGTATTACAGAAAGACTCTTAGAAACTATCCCTAAAGCATGAGAAATCAGTTAAGACCATGCAGTCCCAAGAAGAACCGAACGCTCGCTAATGACACTCGACCATAGTATCACCTTTACTCAGAATACTATAGTTTGAATATCAAGCCCTATCTCAACTCAGTTCACAATGTATATGAGTCATCCATCCACACATCCAAACAACCAGTACACGTATATTTCATACTCATCAAATAATCAAACAACATATCATGCAAACATACTCACGTTCAAAACAAGAATTTAATCAAATTATATAAGCTTCCCTTACCTCTATACGTAACCGAACGCTCAACGATGCAGAATAGAGCTCCCCACTACCAAAGACTTAACGTTCGACAATCACGTTTTAGAAATACTGAACCAAACAGAAAAACCAGAAACACTCAGAATTATACGATTCACTTAGGCGACTAGAAATAGAGGGTTGCATGCGAGACTAAACGAACGTGCTAAAGAGAGAGAAACTCACCGACTCAGAGTCACAAACTGATCGTTTTAAAGAAAAGCTCTTGACGTCGGGAGTGTTCAAACGGTGCCTGAGAGGTGATCGGAAGAAGAAAATGTGAGATTTTTTTAGAGAGAAGGTGGAAATTTTAGAGAGAAGTAGGAGAAAATGGTTTCAACAGTTTGGAGAAGAAGGAAGACATGCAGAGAAGTGGCACGACATTTGAAATTTGACATTAAATACTACCGTCACCAAAAATTGAACGGTCACTCATGTTTTAATGGGATCTGACAATATACAATAATATTATAACATAAATTATTAATCCTTACAAATTAAATTTTAATTATTAATTAGTACAAAGTAATTTAACATGTAATTTAGTAATCGTTTTAATTTATATAATTAGAAACATTAATTAATCATTTAAAAATTTAGAAAATAATTATATGATTAAATATGTTTTCATATATTTAAAAATTTTAAAAATAAAAGGTAATATGATTTTAAAAAAATTATAAAAAAAAAACTTGGGGTCCTTGATCTGCCCTTAACGAGGTAGATCTCGAATCATAACCCATTTTACTATGATACATCAGTCTAACCATCTTGGTTTTAGCAGGTTAATAATGAAAATATCAAAACATGTCAAACTAACCTATTTGTCATTCCTTGTAATAGAATTGTGTAACCACAACGCACAAAAGACTTTAAATATGATAAGAAATATCATATTTAATCAACTTTAAATATAAACAATTTCAATCATGCCAATTTAATTTTTACTTTTAAAAATCTTTTATTATAAAACCCTGTTGATGTTATTATTGTTTTTATGAGGATAAAGATAATTTAATGTACTTTAAAAATCATATTACTCTATTTTATTAAGTTAACAATATTAATAAATTAACTAATATTATTAAGTAGTGTTGAATTAGTAATTTTACTTGTATTTGAGTTCAAAAAATTTATTTAACTAAGAATATGTTTAAATATTATCTTCATATAAATAATTGTCACTAGTACAAAATGTGCTTTTAAACTCGCACAATAGACCTCGGCTTACACCAAACCGCTGTCTATTCAGACACGGTGGCAGTTTTGTAATTAACGAGACCTTATAGGCCTCGGTTCAGACTAGACCGGTGCCAAAACGGGCTACCACTTCGGTTGTGAAAACAACCGGTGCCTAATTAGTGGTTTCTGACACGGTTTCTGATGTGATTAAGAGAAACCCGAGATGAAAGGGGTATACTGCATCGGTTGGTAGAAAGGACCGAGGCGTATAAGCCTCTACCACCTCAGGCCCAAGAAGGACCGAGGCATATAAGCCTCTTATTTCCCTAAATATTTTCCCCAAATTCAACGAAAACCTAGCCGCATCCCTCACTCTCGCCTCCCTCGGTCTCGCCTCCCTCGGTCTTGCCTCCCTCGGTCTCGCCTCCCTTGGTCTCGCCTCCCTCGCTCTCGCCTCCCTACCCTCGGTCTCGCCTCCCTCGCTGTCGCCTCCCTCGCTGTCGCCTCCCCTCGCTGTCGCCTCCCTACCCTCGGTCTCGCCTCCGTCACTCTCTCGCTCTGTCGCTCTCGCCTCCCTCCCCTCGGTCTCGCTGGCTCGCTCCGTCGCTCTCTCGGTCTCCAAAATCTCCTGCGAGTGCGTCGCCTCTAGAGGGAAGAGCAAGCGGTGGTGGTGCGTCAATGGTGGCGGCGGTGATAGTGGTGGTGATGGTGGTCAGATTAGGGTTTTTCTGATGTTGATGGTGGTGGTGCAAATCTGAGATTAGGGTCAGATTGGGGTCAAATTAGGGTCAGGGGTTTTTCGAATCTGAGATTAGGGTTTTTCGAATCTGTGTTAATTTGCCTGTTGTGTTAATTTGCCTGTGTTAATTTGCCCGAGGCACCAAAATTAAATTCCTGTGTTAATTTGCCATCATTTTCAAAGCAGGCTAATGTTCTCAGATCTGCAACCGGTTCATAACGAAAATCATAACGAAAAAAAAAGACCCTACTGTCTCGGTTCAGCCTCCAACCGAGGCAGTAGAAGGAGAAAAACAATCTCGGTTCTGATAACCGAGGCCGAATCGTACCATTTTTTGTCTCGTTCCAAAACCGAGGCATAAAGTCTACCACTTTTTACCTCGTCTGAATATGCCTCGATTCAGGAACCGGTGCCTATCAGCGAAAATAACCGGTGTCATTTCCTTTAATTGTACTAGTGTGTGGTTCTTGTAATAGTTTTCACCATTTCCATAAGAGTATGTTTAAATATTATTTAAGTATTTGAAGAAAAAAAATAATGTATCTAATCAAGCCAGTAAGAGATTAGACTTAATACAAAGAGATGAAAAATAAATTATGGTTACATTCATGTCACCCATCACAACAGTGATATATAGGATTACTCTTAAGAAAAAACGTCTAATGAAATGTATTAATCCCTTGTTAATAGAAGATATAATGAATATATCCCTTGCATTAGGTTGGAAACCCAAACTATTAACATGTATGGCAGAGTTAATCACCCCAACCAACATGTTAAAGCATGAAAGACACAATATATACAATAGTCCTTTATAGAGTTTTTCTAACAACTCTCAAATTCAACACTTCAATGGTATTACAACTTACCAAAGAATTTAGTTTACTCTTTTCAAATATTGATTAATAAATTTAAACCGAACTTGGTAATAAGTTGTCCTTATGTCGCCACATGCATTGCTTTATAAAGCCTTAAACAAGAAAATCAACTAATATTTTGAGAGAATTCATGGAAGTATTTCCTCAAGATTTGTAACCTTAATACATATGTAGGCACTACTCAAACTCGTAATATTTTTAACCTTGCACTTTCCTTTTCATTGACTTGTTATCTCTTAAGTAGAGTTCAATCAAGTTTAATATATATATATATATATATATGCTTATTACACTTGAAGCACATGTATGAAAACTTTGACCCTTTCTTATGTTGGAAAAAGTTCTTAATGTTCTTGTCTTTTATAAATCTTGAAAATTTCTTGATCTAATATTCATATTTTTGACTCTCTGAATTTTGTTATTCTTATTTTATGAATTCTTTTCTAGATATTAGAATCTTAAGTGTTATGCTTCATTTATTCTTTTGAATATCTTTTTTTGTTACTCTTTTAATTTTTGAAGTTCAAGCTCTTAATCTTCCACCTTTCAAAAAAGAGTTTCCATGTTCACAAAAGTGAGATCTGATAAGTGTGAAAAAGAGTTGTTTTTACACTTATAAATGAGCTCAATCTTGTAATTAGTCATGTTGTTCCTCATTTAAAAGTTGTAATAGGAAGTAGAAAGTTGTGTAAACATTGTACAGGAAAGTTTACATTATTTGGACTGCTGTCAGTCAATTTTCGTTAAGCGCAAGACAATATTCGCATAGCCAGAAGAAAGACTTTTCGCACAGTGCACCAACACTATGTGTTGAGCGAATGGCAGTAGTTGAGAAATTCGCTCAGCACAGATACACACCTGTGCGCTGAGCGAATTAATTAAATGATGTTGGTTTAAAAGTCGTGACAGAAAGAAAAAAAAAACCATCTTTTAACATATCAAAGCACGAAAAATACTAGGAGACTACTTCAAGGCATCCAGACAACATTGTATGTAAGGAATTGCAAAACTGTGTACGTTCTAGATGACTAGAAGTAGCTAAATCTTTCTTTCGTTGGAATTGAATGTAATGGCTGACAATTGATGTAATCTTTTTGTTCAATATATATCTGTTTCATAGGCTTTTCTTGTTTTACTTGTCATTATATGGAAGTATGATGTATTTTATATATTCAAATTGTATTGGGAATTAAATTTGAGTATGAACGTAAGAAAAGCAACTAAAAGGAAGGATGTTAGGAATAGTTTCAATTCTTCTGGTCATTTATAAACATCATATTTTAATGCAAGGATTGTGTTTAATTACTTAAGGAATTAATAATTGAACATAGATCTTTAGAACTTGTTTTAAGGGATTAAACCAAGATACAGTGATGTTAATGTTTGAACGCAGATTTTATTGTTCATAAAGTTACTGTAATGTTAGCCATGAACTTAATTCCAACGAAGTTTGCTTTCAACTTTTAAATTCCAATTTTAATATTTTGTTAATTTCATTACCTTTAGTTTACATGAATCAAATTTTCATCATTATTAAATTGATTTTGATAAACAAAGCTTGATTAAATTACGTGATTCAAATTCCCTTGGGAGACAATACTCTTACTTATTCACTGTATTGCTTGTAACGAGTTGATACACTTTCCAAACG
Source organism: Vigna angularis (assembly GCF_016808095.1). NCBI lineage: Eukaryota > Viridiplantae > Streptophyta > Magnoliopsida > Fabales > Fabaceae > Vigna > Vigna angularis. The sequence goes on from NC_068970.1 coordinate 34,421,946, forward strand.
TTCATCAAGATCCTTGTATTTATAAATTATTGTCACCTTTGGTTCTTAGGTCCTTTTAAAAGACTTTCTGGTCTTGATGTTTAATTATTTCCTATAAAACTTATTTCTTAAGGTTATAAGATTATTCATTATATGAGTAAATCTTTTTTTAACATTATTCTCTTTAACATCTTAATATCTCATACTCTTATGTGAGAGTACTCTTCCTTGTTCTTTTGACATGCTACCATAAGGACTTCAAGTACTTCCTACATTTCTTAAGCACTTAAGCATATGAATGATCACATTCATTTTTACCTACTTTTGTGTGTCTATTGTCATGAATAAATATACTTTTTCGTAGCTTTAATCTTGTTTTATTCTTGACTTTAGTGTATATTATATCGTTTTGTATTTCAGTTGTTTTATGCTTGTTTTACTTCTAATCTCTTTGTTTATAAGTGTAAAATAAATAAATAGGGAGCAATTGTAGTGGAGGAAAATAATCAAGAACTCAAGGGAGCATGTTTTGGGACAAAGAAAAATTATTAGTAAAAGGATGAAGCATAGAAGTTTTGATGATGCCCAAAATCAAGTCTCAAGTGCTCACTTTCCAAGAAGACCTTTATGAAGACTTGTATTATGTATTAAAGCTTTTGTAATAAGTAATTTATGTATAGGACTTAATGTTGTGTTTGATTCCTTGTAATGTATGCTTTAAAATTCTCTTTGGAGTAAAAAATACTCTACAATAATCGATTAGCTACTTAAGATAATCAATTATCACAAAGAGCTTTTTCAAAATGCTAAAATATTATTTTGGAATTTAGAATAATCGATTACCAAATAATGATAATCAATTACCAGATAATGATATTGATAATGATAATCAATTACTAGATAATGATATTGATAATGATACCAGATAATGATAATTGATTACTAGAGGAAAAGTGATCATTAGAGGTCGAAGGTTGGGACACCTTAGGAATCAAGCTAACAGCCTTGACATCAGATGTGAAGTGTTAGATCTTTACATTCTTTGGATGTGGCTAGATTTAATGGTTCAGGTCACACGACTGTTGGCCTTTTGCTTCTATAAATAGTGGTGGGCTTGATTTGTCATTTTCATCTTTTTCCTCTCGCAACTATGCTTTTATTGGTCACTTTTCCTCAAGGTAATAATGTCAACTATTGGCATTTGTTCATATGAGGAGTCTTTTGATCAGGAGGGTCAAGGGTTTGATAATGGTGCTACGTTGTCATCATTTTCGCTAAAGTCTTCGTTTGGCAACCAAGTGGAATGTGTCATCGGTCTATAGTAGCACAATACATGGACATACAATTGTTGGTAATAAGGGAAAGTTCCTAAAGAGCCTACCCAGGGTGCTACTGTGGAAGTGTAGGCTGATACGATCAATGAAGGGATGAAGTCAATCTACTGGTGATTCCAGGTTATGAGTAGGTTCCCCATAAGGTTCGAGAGGATGTTACTTAATTTCGATAGGATGATGATCTACGTGCTTTGGCCAAGTAGGTGGGTCTTCTCGGCAATAACATAGAGGATTATATGGTGAACCTTCGAGTGGGCAAAGGGCAAGAACATGTGTGCAATGGTCGAGGGAATTTGAAGTTGGGTTTCCTCTTCATGCACATTTTCTTATTCGTCGACCTATTCATCAAGATCCCCTTCAATGACTTTCAGGTGCGGGTGCTGAGAGCGTTGAAAATTGTACTGACCCAACTTCATCCAAAAGGTTGGGCCGCTATGCAAGCCTTCTAGATCTTGTGTATGTCTCTAGACCTTACCCCAACACCTACAATGTTCCTTTATCATTTTCGCACTCGGCGACATGAGAAGAAGGACGATGTCCTTGATAAGTGAGTTAGACAAGTGTCTCTTTAAATTGTTTTCTACTTCGACAAGGGGTTTAAGACAAGATGTTTTCAAAGTTTCCATAAAAGAGGACAATTAGAATTACTTTTTTTACACCAAAAATCAGTCAAAGTTCTCCCTTTATTGGACTCAGTCTCTTGCTTAATTGACCTCGTGGCGCATATCTTTGATGATGCCTGAAGAGGTGTAAGTGCTAGAAGTGCTTAATCAGCTCTCTCACAAGCTCTCGACCAAATACCTCCTCAAATGTTATAAATCTCCTAATTTGTATAATAAGGTATTTGGTAAGTAGATTTCTTTTGCTTGATTAATTTTCAATCTCATGCTAACTCTTTGCTAAATTAATGTTTTAAGCTTCTAGGTTATTTTTGAAAGTTTCATCAATATCAAATTTATGTAAATTATAATTGAAATTTAAATTAAGTAAATAATAAATTTTTTTTATTATAATATTCTAGTAGTATATGCTAACAATATACCAACATATACTATTAGGTGGTGAAAGTTGATGGGTTTATATGACTTGGTATGAAAAAGAACCATATCTAATAAATTATGAAGAATTTACTCTATCATATAAGTGAAGATTGTATGATAGGTGAAAAGTTGTTGAGTTTACTTTATAGAATTAAATCAAATTGAACATCGAGTATTATGCTTTGAAGATATTCTTTGTTATTTTCTTTTATTTATGGATCATTAGAAAGTCTACCTAATTTTCTCTTTTTTTATTTCTATTTATTATTTTGTGTAGCTTATGTAGAGGTTATATATGTATTTTATTTATAATGTATGTAAGAGAATACAAAATATTCAACATTTTATTTTTCCTCTAAACAATTTATCTATGTGAGAGTATAATAAACTAGTAAAAAAGGAGGTTTTTAACGTGCTATATATGCTTCGGTTTCGTAAAAATCGAAGCGTATGAAAACATGGTGACAATTTTGTAGTTATTGTGAAGTTATATGTCTCGGTTAGAGGGGAACCGAGGTGTAAGGGGTATATTTCCTCGGTTAAGTAAGCAACCAAGGCATATAATCGTACAGAAAACACATGTCCTTTATGCAAATCAGACTCTTCACCTGACGCCTTTTTCAAAACTGGCTTGCTACCTTGGTTTCCTAATCAACCAAGGCATAAAAGCCTGCCAAACCTACCAAAAAATTCTTCTCACGCGAACAATCTTTTTTCTTCCACCACGAGCTTTCTTCTTCCTCCACAGCACATATAGTTTTTATTTTATTTTCTGATTTCAAGTGGGCTTCAGATAACCCAAATTAAGGGTTTGTTCGACCCTTGCTTCTTTTTTTTCCCTTGAACCAAAAAATAATCCTAGTATTGGGGGAGTTCTGCATCATGAAAGAGGGTCTCGTGCAAGCCAAAAAGGGTTTTCTCTTTTGCATCGTGCGAGAGGGAGGCTTACTTCCTCTTCTCTGTTCCGATTTATCTTGCTTCAAGTCGTGCATCTAACTCAACCTAGGGTTCTTCGTTTCGCGCGAACAACCAACTTGGAGGGATCATCAATGGCGTGACGGAGACATGACAGAGGCATAACGGAGACACGACGAAGGCGTAGCAGAGACGCGGCAAGGGCACAAGGGCGCGGTGGTCATTCTTGTTCTTCTTCTTCTCTCCGTTCTGATTCGCAGCGAAGAAGGAAGCTTCCTTCCCTCCCTTTTTTCTGATTTCGATTGGGTTGTTTTCTGTTTATTTGATTCTCTACAGGAGTGGTGGTGTTTGATTGAGTGGTGTGGGAGTTCGTTGTCCTCGTTCTTGTAGTGATTTGGAGTTTGCATTTCGTCTTGGGGGTTGATTTTTTGGGTTTCTGATTTATTGCAAAATGAGCCGTGAAGATTGGTTACATCGTTTTGAGTTATGATTTAGGAATTCTCTTTCAAGGTTTACTGTTATTGTATTTTGATCTTGAAATTGAGATACTTGATTTGGATTTCTTGGATTCTTTGTTCTTCGCAATTGGGAACCTTTGATGATGGTGGTGTGAGATGGAGCGGTGGGCGTTGATGGGTTGCAGCCAGGGGCTAAGAACTAACCTGGCGAATGGTGAAAACAAAAAAAAAACACAAAAAAAAGAAAAAATCCCTCTACTGTCTCGGTTAGATTTGAACCGAGGCAAAAGCACACACCTTTTTTCCTCGGTTCATAACTGAGACAAAAAGTCTATCTCTTTTTGTCACGCATGTATATGCCTCGATTGCGAAATCACTACATATAAGCAAAAATAACCGTTGTCGTTTCTCTTTATTGCACTAGTGAGAAAGTTATTAGTATTACTTTTATCAACTAATATCACTACTCAACATCTTAGTCTTTTGAAAATAAAGTTAGGTGTATATGATGATGTAATATTAATAGTTGATGTCATGAAAAGAAACTAATTGAACTATTATTTACAAACACTTGATTTTTAATTAATTGTAAATGATTAACTGATTTTATTAATTAATGAATGAGTTTAAAAAAAATGTGGAGTTACATGACATCCATGATCCAAGTTCTTGGATGATGCATAAAGGTGGTTGGATTAAAGTCAACATTGATAAAACTTCTAGATGTTGTTGATTTTACTTGTAATTGAGGTGTCTTTAAAGGTAGGGGTTGTCATTTTGGTTATTGATATATATAGGAAGAGAGGATATAGACGTATGTGGTTGGAATATGATTATACTTTGTAAACTTTTTCTTTTCCTTTGATTGGTATCTTAGAGGAAGATGAAAAAGAAAAAAAAAACATATAACTTTGTGAGTCTCTTATGACGAAGACTTCTCACAACCATCGAAAAAGAATTACTCTTCTAATAAGTTTGTTAATTTTGGAATTGATACATAAATTGTTTTTAAATAGTTGTTTGAATATCTTATTCTTTTTATTAGTTTAAATTTTTTCCAACTTCTTATGTTTAGTTGTTTTTTTTAATGAATTTGTTTTGCATTCCTTTGCAGAGTTGTTTTGATTCCCATGTTTTGGTTTTTATTCTTTTATAATAATATGTTTCACGATAAATAATAAAATATATGATAGAGATAGTTTAGTTCAGATGTTAAAGTTTATAATAATATTTAATACGAGTTTTAATCAAAGAAAAAAAAATATTTCAGACGCATTTATGATAACTTTTTTTTATCATGCTTTAGCTGTAAAAAAGAAATATGATTAGTGCTTAACAATTGCTGAAATGATTCACCATGTTAAACATGAGATGGATATATCTTTACTATTTGTTATTGTTAGTGAAAAAGACAATTGCACTAAATAAATTTGATATTAAAAATGAAAATTAAAGTTATATGACTTGTTGTGATGGTTAAGACGAAGTTAGATATTAGATGAGCTGGAATCAAATATTGAGTTCACATTGTGTCCTTGGAACGTGCATCATGTTCCTAAGTAAACATACAAACTGTTCACTCAAACATACTTAAGATTGTCTCCACTTTCCCTCTCTCTCTGGTCGGATTTTCTCATCTTCATTTTACAATCTTATCTTTTCCTTTTTCACGCCTCATATCTCTTTTCTTATCCTGTCTCACAGGAACAATATAAGTGACAGAGACTACATACACAGAAAATTCTGATTCAAATTTCCCATAATATTGCTATTTGTAGAATGTGAATCAATTATTAACGAATGCAATTTCGTTCAAAGATAAGTCGACACGTTGGGTGAGAGAAAATTATGGAAGATATGCAAATTCCAAAACAAATCTTTGGTAGATGGGACCAACTCAGCAAATACCAATTCTCAATTTCAGTTCTTCAAACTTTTCTTCATGCTTTTTCCTGTAGCTCGTGGAAATTTCAAACTCTTCAGACAATGGCAGGTCCAATCACCAAGATTTTTTATTTTCTTTTCCTTTCATACGTCTATGTTTCCAAGATTGATTTTCACAGATCATAGCCTACACTGAATCGCAACATCTCTAACACATGTGCTAAATTAGGTTGTTCTAGAATATTTTATGGTAACTAAATACAACGTCAAACTATAAACTACAATATATAAGTCGATTAATGGTCACATCTTTACTACATAAATTGATTTTCTAAAGATAATTTAGATATCAAAGTTTATGGTGGTGGTATTTGGTAGAATCATTATGTTATATCTTTTATTGATTAATATCTATAAATATTTAATTTTATATGTATAAATAAATATTTCAACATAAAAGATGTGTTGAAAGTTTCAAATAATTAGTGATAAAATCAAATTAAAATATGTAGATAAAAATAGTTTTACTTTACAAATTGATTAAGTGAAGATGAATTATATTTAAATTTACTTTCTCATAGTTATTGCATTAAAAATTAATAGAGATGAATTCGCTATTAATTGTAAAATTAAAAATTATGACAATTTTGGAAAAAAACATGACTAAATTATAGTATAAAAATAGGTTTAATTTTTTTTTCTTGCATGTTTATTTTTTAAAATATACCAAAATTTATTTATTTTATTAGATCATTTTTAGATTATGTATAAATATCTGCTTTCAACTATGCTGTTGTCCGAATGAGAGGTATGTTTTGTATAACTGATGATGTTATTTGAAAAACAGATATAAAATGAGGAAGATATATATTTAAAAATACACGATATCATAATACCCATTAAAAAAAGATAAGAATTTACATCAAATTTAGTGTTGAAACAATCAACGTTGCAAATTGTTAAATTAAATTAAGCACTGCTGGACCACAAAAAATGTGTTAAAAATCCAAAATAAAATCAACAATTTTAAGATTACATGATGAAGCTCCAATAGACCCATTAAAATCTGTACAGAATCTAACAATAAATTTTACAGTTAAAGATGACACCTTGGCATGAATTTGCAACTCTCATTCACAGCCATATCTACTCATATTGCTTTCACCAGCTGGATGGCATCAGATATAACAACTCTGTCAAATAAAAATTAAAGATTAAACATAAACTATTTATTTTACTACTTATAAATGTTTTCATTTTAAGTTTTAGTCCATGTATAGAAAAAATTGTAAATTTTAGTTTATGCTTAGATTTTGAACAATCTATTATGACCATAATTTTTTATAACAATTTTATGCTGTAAAAAAACTTTATATTCTCATTACTATTATGACGAATACTATTTACATCCTACCAACTTGAGGGACGGGTGTCCTTTTTCGTGTAATTCACTCAAATGTATTTCAAATAGAGACAAAAAAAATTGGAATATTTTTTTAGAAAGGAGTCAAATAAATTTTTATAAAGTTTATAATTGTAGTTGAATTAACACTAATGCAAATTAAGGATTTTACGTCAACATTTTACATCGTTTATTTAAAAATCATTGTAATTACATCAGTTAAATGGATAATCGAAGTAATGTTGGGGGAGCTGGAGGCTGTCACGCCGATTATAAGCAAGAACTAATGTAATTAGGTCTATCTTTTTCATCCCCTTTCACTTTCGCTATAATCTTATGTAAAACCTATTTATTAATTTTAAATACTTCATAGTAGAAATGCTTGCATTTTAGTGTCAAGGGTGATTAGTTATGTCAAATATGTAGATAATCACTTTTAGATAAAATAATTAATTTAATTGATCAATAATTAGTAAAAAGTATAGCTCGTGGGACAGGATTGTGCAATCTTTATTGAAATACAAGTTGTTTATTTTATTAATTAATTAGTAAAGTTGGAATTTGCGATACCTTAACTTTTTGGATTCTACTCGATGCTCTCCGACAGTATAAATCACTAATTCTTGTATTATATAGTACGAGTTCGAATTAGATCTATATGGTATGATCAAATTAAACAAATAAGTGACAAACACAGAAAAATATAATACTTATTGGAGCTTGCAGTGTTTAGTGTTTCCACCAATCTCCTACCTCGATATTCAAAAAGGGATAAAAAGAAATTTCCCCGATAAACTTTGGGCTTAAAAAATTACCAATTGGGGTTACAATCCCACATTCAACATGCCAAATCTTGCCATATAATATTACAAATGCTAAATCCCAATGACATCTTAGCATATAGTCACATACAGCTAATTTTGGTGTTGGAATATGTACTCAACAAACTATGTATCGTATAACTAAAATAGAAATAAATCAAGTGGATAACAACAGATTGTGAGATATTTCACCAACTCTAATACTTCCAAAAAAAAAATTAATCTCAAAACGTCTCATAAGAAAACTATATTATCATATAAGGAAAAGTTGCACTAGAAAATATATAGAAAACATAAAAAAAAGTAAGCTATTAAGAAATCATGATCAGTATATAAACATATATACACGAGTTAGTCATAATTTAAATTAATTAAATCAACTCTGTATTATCTATTTCATAGTATTACCTATATTTTCTGTTGTAAAGTATTACTAGTTTATAGAAAACTTCAACTTTAATAAAAATAAATTGGAAATTAAACATGTAACTTTAAACGGATGTGACCATTCGTCAACGGATGTCAACATCCGTTTAAAGATTATACGTTTATTTTTTTAGGGTTTATTACGCACCTTCACAATGAATCCTTCAAGCACCACCACACCACCACCACACACCGATCTTGGCATGGCTGATCAATTGCTTCCACCACCACTTGTAATCTCTTACTTAGCACACCAGCTAATGAAAGTCCACTACACTCTGAGACCACAATTCTATCATAATTAAAGAATGAGAGGAAGAAGTGGAACGTGAAAAAGAGGAAGAAAAACACAATGAAACAATGAGGGGACGAACGATAAAGAGGAAGAAGAGTTGTCGCTGCATACGTGTAGAGGATTGGAGTGGGTAGATGTTAAAAAATATTAACCCTAAAATTTTACTAAGGGTAAAATAGGAATAGGAAAATAAAGAAAGGGATAAAACAAGAATGAGGTGGTGGAGGGAGCAAGGGGTGGTGGTGGAGGGAGTAACACTCCTAGTTTAAAGGGTGTTTAAGAAGAGTTTGGTTTGACCATAAAGCAAAGGTCAAAATTGGCTAAAATAATAATTAAAATCAACATAGGTCAACCAAAGTATTAAAATCTCGAGATTAGCATAAAGGAAAATATCAATAAACAATAATTATAAGAAAGTAGTGTGTCTGAAAGTTAACCTAATATAGAAGATGAACTCAAAATTTAGATGTTTTAATTTAATTAACATATTCTATAATTTAGGAGGAACATTTTAGTAAAAGATAACTTATGTTTATATTTTATTATATTTGTATCTTAAAGAGTATATGGTTTTGTAACTGAAATAGTTATAAATAGAAAAGCAAAATCGAAGCTTTTAAGCCTAACTCAATCCCACAAAACCGGCTTGTAGGGTAAGATTTGCACCCACTTATAAACTATGAATTGACCTTATCTTTAATCGATGTGGGACTTCCAACATAATTGCGGTTCTTCTTAATATTTGACGAGTGAATTACTTAGAACAAAAATTCTACAAAATTCACTCAAATCAATGCCGTAAAACTATAAGTTGTAACTCTCGTGTCAATTTTTAACATTAAAATCAAATTATTTCAAATAAATTCATGTTAAACATTAATTTTGATATCTTAGTTATCCTAACACCCAAAACTTGTAATCAATCATTTATCATGAAAAATTATAGAAACAAAAAATAAATAATAAAAGCATATAATGCATAGGGATAACATCAAATCCTTGATAAAAATTCACCTCATGAAATATAAGTAATTTATACATATTATGAAAAGAATTCAAACTAATAAAACATTAAACAACTTATAATATTTATAAAAAAACAAATTAACTTTCCCTTAAAAAAACATAAATTTTTTTACATTTGTTTACAAAAGATGCTAGCAATCACATCTCTAAAACTCCTAGAAACTTCTTTTTATTAATATATATAAATTTGGAAATAATTTTTTCATTCATCATATACGATAAAATAAAATTTTATAATCCGAAAATTTTATTTTCTTAATTTCAAATGTTGACATCTAATTTTTCTGTTTTATAAAACCAGGAACTTTGCTCTGAAATAGTCTAAATTAAAAGTTTGATATATAAGATATTAGGGTAGACTGGCACATGAAAAAATTTAAATAGTATTTTCTTACTGTTTGATTTGTTACAAAAATAAAAGAATAAGGACAATGTAACTACGAAAACGCTAATATCAAAATAATCTTAATAATCTTAAAACAAATAAATAGGACAATAATTAGAGTGTCTCAGACAAAAGAAAATATTAATGTTTTAATTTTGATAATAGCAAATTTGTTTTTTTAACTTTTAATCTTTAAATGACAAATTATATTTATAACCGTTTCAAAATAAACCTTTAATTCAGACATAGATAAAGAAAAAGGACAGTACACGTGGCAAAACGTGCATGCTATCACTTAACGACATAGATATTCTCCACGCTCCAGCTCGGAGTTCTCATCACAAATCGTTTACCCATTATTATGTTTTTATTATTTCTTTTAAAAATAAAAGAATGAGTAAAAATTATATGAATCTATGGTAACTAAAGAAGATATCGAAATAAAATCGTAGTTAGATAAAAAATTAACTGGCAAAAATTTAATTAAAAAAGTATGATTTTATTAAATATTTAATAGATCATAAAAATTCAATTAATTTTTTATATTTATAAAAAATTTAAAACTTAATTAAACCTTAAATAAATATAAAATTAAATTAATTTTAAGAAAAAAATTTAAGTAATTAATTTGAATTACATACTTTAATCACCTAAAAATTATCAGTTATGTTTATTATTTATAAGAATAAATTACACATAGAAATTTGTTTAGATACAAAAGTAAAATTACTTTTGAGAACTTTTACATTGGAAAAAGTTTTATAATTTCAGGAAAAAAGCTATTTAAAATATTTTCAACTAGTAAGTTATTTGACTAACATGATTTTTTTTTTTTCGTAGTAGTCAGGCAATGTAAATAAATAATTTTACAGGCTATTTTATATAAAAAAAAATCTCGTAGGTTTTTCACGAATTATCAGATACACAATGGTCTTCAAAAGGAAGAAAGAAAAAAAGAAAAAGAAAAAAATGAAAAGAAGCGAAAGTATCGCCGGTAGAAGCGGTTGTTACGTTGGTTCCAGTTGAGGGAGCTTGGGATTTGACGGCGCAGTTTTGAAAAGCATTGACTTCGGGTCAACCAATCCAGGCAATCACTGTGTGACACGTCATATCTTTCCACACCCGGAGGATTGACCAAAATCTCCTCTTTAACACGCTATGTTTGGCATTCCCAATAACGATCACAAAGATAATTAATTATATATTTATTAGTATTAAAAGAAAGGTTTTGTGATACAGAGAGATCTTACTTGGAAGTGGATTTCAGAATCTGAGCTCCTTCTCCTAAAATTATAAAAATAAGAACAAGAAAAAGGGACACTAAAGATTTTGTGATTTCCTGATATAGATTTGCTTTTGCCAAAGGGACTTTATATTATACACAGATATTAGCTGATACATGGAATACAAAATCTTTCATTCATAATTACATTACTTTTAAAAATGAATTTTCAATAGATAAATTTTTAAGCTAATTATATTTTAAAAAATAATGTATGCAGTTAATTATTTTCGACCAGTCAATTGATTAATATATATATATATATATATATATATATATATATATTAAATGTTTGTCTTAAATCATATTCAATGTACTTGCTTAAAAACATTACTTGTTAAGAGCATTGTTTAACAAAATTTACCATTTGAGGAAATGACTTGATATTCCACATATGCGTAGTTGCTTATATCAAGTAACATTGTTTAAGAGTATTCACAATGCATGATAACTTGAATGAGTGGTTAATCTTAATTTTATGAGTTTTGCTACAGCTACACGTGTTAATAAATATTACAAAACTTATTCTAAAGCTAAAATGATTAAAGCAGGTGTTTAACTTAAGTTTTACAAATTCTAACCAAACTCTATTAATGCTTCAAAATATGTTTAATATTTTTTTCTCATTTAAAGCATAATGTTTTGAATAAGTTATTTATATAAATAAATAAGAATGTTTATACAAATAATATAATTGTTGGTAACTATTTGGCTTGTTAAGCGAAAATCATTTATTTGAAAATCAAGATCTTGTTTAGGTTTAATCATTGATTGATTATTTATTTTTTAGGTGAAATTCATTTAGATGAAAATTCAAGAGTTTTGTTCATTGGATTGACTAAAAGATTATTGGACGAGCATATCTTAGGCTTAGTGACTAAGAATAATGACTACACGAATTTATAAATGTGTTTAAGTTGCCAAACCAACAAAATAATAACTGAACGAGTACAATATTTTCTAAATTTTAACTAAAATATTTCTAAATATTAAAATTATTTATATATGTATTTATATCACTAAATTGTATATTTCATCATCTTTTTTTTATTTGAATATTATTATAGCATGATAAATAATCAATTAAAATTTATCCATATTTAGTTTCATGTTGGATTATATATGATTAAAGTATATTTTTGAGATAATAAGAGTTAAGGTCGAGATGGTATATGAATATCTGTTGTAATGTGAGGTATTAAGCATATCCACTTATGTTAGGAAGATCTTTTACTTTGTAATGATATAAGTTATGTAGATTAATATATTAAGTGATGAGAAGTGAATAATGATGAAAAGTGAATAAAATTTTATAATATAATCAGAACACATGTTGATGTTTGAGTACAAGTATAATTTAAACTTATTCTAACTGATCAAGATAAAGATTAAGGTTATAGATATGTGTTGTAGGTCATGTGTACATATCTGATATGATATCTTTAATATAGAACTTTCAAAAGACATCAATAAATATTTTTTAATGAATATTCTTCCTATTATGAATCAACGTGTAATATAAATTTGAGTTGTGTATGAATAATGTACAAAACAATGTTAGTCGTATAGTAACTTCAAATTATATACCCCAATTATAATTTTTATTAAACAACATTGTCTAATTGGAATAAACTTCTGTAAACAACTATTAATGACGTAATACAAAATTCAACAATTGTAATACGCGTAATTACTTAATAATATTATACTAGTGTAAAGATATGTCATACTTTCCAATCAAATTTTAATATTTTCAACTGCGCAAATTAATATGATGTAATATATCTTTCATCAGAAAGTATTTTGAGCTTTGGAATGTATAATTTTAAAAGTAACCATAAAAACCAATAAATAAATTTGTTTTTAAAATATCAATAAACATATAGCTTATACGTATGATTTATAACTAAACATTAAACTTTTTTGGTAAAAAAAATTACCTTTTTGCTTTTTCAACTGTTGATCTAGATCTTTTTATTATTCTTTAACAAGTGTGAAAAATTTTTATTTCCGTTGTGAAGATTTCCACAAATGGGTTACAGAAAAAGTGAAAGAAAATGGTGACGTGACATGATATGATAATGGATAGATTGACAGAAGAACATCTCATGTTACATTATTATATTACACTAAGCTGTATTTAAGATCTAAGCAAGCACCCGCGTCACGTTGAGGATTCCTTCGTCTCTGTCTTTGTCTCTTTCTCTCACTCTTTGCTTTTCCTCCGGTCGAAGCAAGAGATGGACTCCAACACTATCGTTTCATGGCCAAGGATGTCAGAAAACATTGAGGGTTTTGCTCTCTCACCCAAGAAATCCGAAGAGGTTCATGTTTTAGCAGTTGATGACAGCCTCGTTGATCGCAAAGTCATCGAACGCTTGCTCAAAGTCTTAGCTTGCAAAGGTTAATTCTGTCAAATAATTAAGTCAAAAAAGAAGTTTTTGTTGATTTGCTTGATAAAAATCTTCGCTTGTGAACTGAAGATTTTCGTTGTTAAATTGCAGTTACTGCTGTGGATAGTGGGCTGAGAGCACTGCAATTGCTTGGACTATTGGACGAGCAGAAAATTCCCTCCGAAACTAATGGTTTTGTTGTATGTATCATGGGGATCATTTAATTCAGTTCCATTTTACATAAGAAGAAAAAAACTGACATAAAAATGAAACCATAATGTTCTAATCTGGGTTGTGCCATTTTCCTTTGCAGGGTTTAAAGGTGGATCTAATTATCACAGACTACTGCATGCCTGGAATGACAGGTTATGAGTTACTGAAGAAAATCAAGGTTAGACAATTCAAACAATGTCCCTTCAATTTTCCACATTATAATAATAATAAAGCACAATAATGGGTTTTCTAAAGGTTTAACATGGAACAGGAATCGTCCACTTTCAAGGAAACTCCAGTGGTGATTATGTCCTCTGAAAACGTTTTGCCACGCATAGACAGGTACCATTGTGTTGGAGAGTTTAGTTTTTCTGGGAGTTGAATTGGGTAAAGAAAAAGTGGTGAAAAAGATTTTGAATTTTGGGAAATTATGCAGATGTTTGGAAGAGGGTGCAGAGGATTTCATAGTTAAGCCAGTGAAGTTATCTGACGTTAAGCGTTTGAAGGATTACATGACAACAAAGGAGGCTAAGGTTGAAGGCCAAGACAGGGAAGGGATCCTCAAAAGGAAGCTCTTAGACACTTCTGAAATGTCATCATCATCACCACCGTCTATTTCCTCGTCATCTTCACCCTCAGTGATTCACTCTCCAATCAGACGGCTTAAAATGACCAGCACTGATTGATGTGTATATATATATATATATATATATATATATATATATATATATATATATATATATACTCAGCAATTTCCGTTAGCAATCTCCGTTTTACTTCTCTCATTCCTCTAAACACTACTATGTGTATTTCTATATTAGAGTGTTTTGTTGTTGTTTGATTTCCTCTTTTAGGGTTTAATCTGCAATTACCTTCCCGTTAAATGTAACGGTTTTTGTTGCGCTGCCCTTTTTGTTATCTCTCACTAAGTTATTTTAATTGTTTACATGAAGGTTGGTTAATAAAGTTATTCACTTATTACTGTAAATGATTGAGTCATTAGGTTTCTTTGGTTTTGGAAAAGGGTAAAAGCAAAACCGAAGAAAAAGATTAAGCGGTTTAGTGATGAAGATTAACGGTGAGAGGAATGAAATTGAAATGAAGAAGAGCAGCAAGGTTTTAGTGTGTGTTGGTTGGATGAGAGTAATGAATGTAGGTGTGGAAATGATGTGAAAGAGATGGAATTATTTGATGATGAGATAACGTGAATGGGATGGAATATAAGTGTAGGTATATGAAGAAGAATAAGGAAAAAATGGGGATGTGAATTGGATATGTGTTTGAAGTGTTGTTGTGTGAGAAAGAAGAAAGAAGATAGAAGATAGGAAAGTGTAGTGGGGTCAGAGGGGGTTTCTGTATTTGTCTAGTTGTCTCCAATGGAAAGGCTTTTCTGCCATAAACCGTTTACTATGCTATATTACCAAACCTTGCCCATGTGGAATTGGAATATTTGGTCATTGGTGCTGGACCAGTCTCATCTAAAGAGACTAGGGGACACACACCATCTTGTACCTTTCCTTCTTTAATTTTAACTCTCTTTTTGGCATCATCACATGCAATATTTATTACTTCTCTCTTTTACCATATCATGTTTCAACTCACACACTGTTAAAACCACAAAACCATTCCCACTTCAACATTCAACACTCAACCGTGTTTCTCCTCTTGAGCTTCTTTTGCCTTTCTCTCTCTCTCTTCTCTTCTCTTCTAGCCCTACATTACATTCTGTCTTTTTCTCTCTATCCATTCTCACCAAGCTAATAACTCTTGTTAAATATAGTCAAGATTCCTATAATTACCAGCTTCTCACGTCACCCAATTCAACACTCATCATATCTATTATTCTTAATTATCACACCCCTTCAACCTCTATCAGTTATGCAGCCCTCGTTCAATCTTATAATTAATGCTTTTCTCTCTTCATCTCTTTCCAGCTCCCCCTAATTCTTCAATCCAACTTCCAAAACTTTAACAGATAAAACTGATATATTACTTAATAATAAACTTTAAGTCTAATTCTATTTTATAAAACTGATATATATATTTATGGAGTGTGAAATTAGATATAAATAATAATTCAATAATAGATAGTATAATAAATAATAAATATCATTATAATAGGTTTTGAATGACATTAATATTATACTAATAAATAAACTTTAAATCTAAATAATAGTACTAGACTGATTGATCAATAAGTTTTGTATTATTTATATATAATATATTTATTTTATTTTTAGTTGATATGACATTTGAAAACATGGTAGTAATGAGTTGTGTCTTTTAATAAATGGTTTGAGAGATAATTTTGTTTTTATAGAACTTTATATATGAATTAAATGATATTGTAAGGGGATAATTGGTATAGACGGAAATGAAAGAATGAAAAGATGAGTAGATGGGTTGGGCCTGCGTAATTAGGAGTGAAGATATGCAATATGATATTGGGGTCCATAAAACCCACAATGCCAGGTATAATAGAAGAAATAACAATCTTTCTGGTGGACATGAATGTTGTATCAGCAGTTTTGGTCCCATAATAATTGTCTCAGTCCAAAGTTTAAATTTAATTATGTGTGTCATGGTTGGCAAAATCATGATACGTAAAATCTGCTATGTTTTGTTTGATTGTGCTACAGTGGGACATATGGGTCTTTTAATATTTGTTGTCAATTTCTCATAATTGTAGACGAAAGTTTACTCATGGATCATGTATAGATTCTCTTGTCGCTTTCATTTCTAAAACCATTTCTCTCTGCCTTAAATAGCTTATAGCTAACATCACACAAATTATTATCATCAACTTGCCTAATCAAAAATGTTCATCACTAGCATTATGGATTCACCTGTTCCTTTGCATGGCTACACTTCCTCAGGTTCACAGAAGCTATTACAGAAACATGTCGTATTATCTTTTTACTATATAGTATAAATATATTTATTAATTTTATTACCAGAATAATTGGACAGACTTTAAATAAATCTCTCATTTTAATAATGTTTTTTCATCTTTAACATTTAAATCTAAAGTTTTATTTTTAAGAAATTTTACTTTTATTCCAACGCCTTCAAGTAGCACCCCTTCCCCCTTTAACCCCGTCTCCTCTACGTCCTTTTCCAAATATCTTTTCTAATTTCTTTCATTGTTTCCTTTATAAAAACTTTATTACTTTTTTATACAAAAATATATTTATTAATCCAGTTTATAATTTAATTACGTATGATCAAACTTAATTAAATTTGGAAATATAATATGTGATAAGTTTAATTAAGTTATTTAGTTCATTTTAGAAATCTAGAAGCCTTTAAATATTATGATATATATGTTTAAAAGTTACAATATTTGATCTGATAGATATAAGAAAACTTTATTTATTCAATATATTTGATGCTTTTGTGGAATACGTTTCGCGATTCATTCATGGATGTTGGAAAATTGTTACGTGAATTACATAATAAATGTATATATAATTACTATATTATCACTAAGTAATATATATTTATTTGAAGTTTCATTGACAATGAATACTTATTTGTTCCAAAGAAAATATTTTAATGTGATTTTGTCCATTCCACAAAAAATGGACCCAGAGGTAGAAATTATAATACGTAGGTGTTAAGAAATAATTAGATTCTTTAATTTTATTGTAAATTAGCAATCATTTTTCTCTTTATCACAATTATGAACATATGTAATATTTTAGTATAAATTTGATCTTTACATAACCTCGTTCAATTTATCCTATGATATTTACTTTTTCCTTGAATCTATTATTAGTTGTTTTTTTTAAATTAATTCAGTTGAAAATAATATATTAGTGCATCAGAAGGAATCTTTTCATTGTGACTATATTACCTCATGAACCATAATTGGTGCATATATATATATATATATATATATATATATATATATATATATATATATATATATATATATATATATATATATATATATATATATATATATATATATAAGTTATTTACAATTTTTTAAAACAATTTTTTATTATATAATTTTGTAAAAAATAATGATCTTATATATTATGAGAACAAATAGCTGAATATTTTATTTCGGTACATAAAAATTAATTAGTTCTACAGACTTAAAATTAATTTAGTAATAAATTAGAAATATATATATATATATAAAGTATAATTTGTAAGAAGTTTAATAGATAAATAAGTAATTATAATAATTATTGAATTTAAGTGTTAATTTTGTTATTATTTTTCAATAAAAAAGAAAAAACCCAACTCAAATTACAATTGACTAAAGTATAATACTTTTAGAATAATTTGTTCTTCATATTTATAATTTATAATTATGGTAATTAAGTATGGATTTGGTTTTACTGCATCAGAACCAATAAAAACTATTTATAGTAGTTATTTTGATCAATGACTTTGAAAGATGAATAAAATTATATGAATTACATGACTTTGAAAGATGAATAAAATTATATGAATTACTTCCTAAATAGAAAAAAAAAATACTAATTTTAATTAAATTTATTTAATTTGAGTATTTTTGGCCTCGATTGGAATCTAAACCGAGACTACAAATTCGTTTTTGTCTCGATTGTTGCCACAAGGTTTAGGATTTTCCAAAAGTCCTTTTTACTTCGTTTTCGTTACTAAGCACTACTATAGTTCTAATTTTAGTTAAAATATTTATTTAATTTGATCTTTTTTGGTCTCGGTTGAAGTTTGAACCGAGGCCATAAACTCCTTTTTGTTTTGATTGTTGTCACAATCATTGTCTAAAGCTTACGTTTTTTTTTCTAAAAGATGAATATGTTTTTGTAACATCCCACGAACCAGATAGAAACCTATATATAAAAACAAGTATGCAAAGTAAAAAACAGTCCATAATATATGTCATTCAAAAATTAAATTATAACATAAAATTTGAGCCTTTTTAGTTTAGGGTTTGCCAAAAATCCTTTTTTGCTTCGATTCCTTTATTAACCATTGTCATAGGTCTAATTTTAATTAAAATATTTATTTAATTTGAGGCTTCTTAGCCTCGATTGGAGTCTGAACCAAGGTCATAGACCTTTTTCTGCCTCGATTATTGTCACAACCACTGCCAAAAGCTTGCACTTTATTTAAAAGATGAACATGTTTTTGTAACATCCCAAAAACAAGATATACAAACCTGCATATAAAAACAAGTTTTGTAAAAATCAGAACAATCATTTTTCAATCAGTGCGGGTTTTATTGGCTTGTATCGTGGTCAAGGGTTGAAAGGATTTTGAAAGAAAGGGTATAAAGACCCAAATGAAACATTAATGGGTTTGCTTTATATTTTTTTTCACACAAGGATTATCAGCATGACATTTCCTTGAATATCTTCAAAACTTTGATAATTTTTCATTTGCCTTCTTTCTTTTCCTTCATATTTCTATCACTTTGTAGATCTTGTTCAATATTTCATTTTTCTCATTAAACTTGAATCAACTCAATTTCGTATTTCTGTTTTTTTTCATCTTGAATCAAATCCTCATTTTGACTCATAACTTTTTGCATTTTCACTATTATGACTTGAGATTAACTTATCATGCTGATAGTACTTGTGTAGGGATAATCTTGAAGAATATTGCTTTTATCTCAAAGAAGGTACAAAGGATCATTCATTCTTTTGTTGGAAAGAAAGATGGCCACACATCATTTTGAATCTTGATTCCTTATTTTTAGAAAGATTAATTCCAAAATAAAATTCAATAGCATCCAACAATGTTGTTCTTAATTTTCATTTTTCATAACTTTTATTTTTTTAAATTTTCATTTCATCATCACATTTTTTTAGCCTTTAAGAGTTGTTGCATCAACCTAAGAGAACTATATTGAACACAAATTGCCCCACAATAATGTTCACATTTATCATTTGACATACTGATGTTTAGGGTTTCTTTTTCTTTGAGAAAGGTGAATGGACTAATGTAAGATACACAAGATATATACACTATTCACCATGAAAACATTGAATTTGGAATTACTTCGGACTCCCACTTCTATCAAACATTTAGAACATTTTTTTTTTGAAAAATTATTCATCTCATGATTTTAGAAACAAAAGATTCAACATGCTTTACATTTTCAATTTTTTTTATCAAAACAAATAATCATGAAAATCATCATCAATAATTTAAACCTTTTTTTTTCAAAATTTATGTTTTGTTTTGTTTTTTTTTTTCTGAAATTTTCACTCCTCCCTCCGTACTTTCTAAGACTACAAAAACTGGATCAAATTGAACTTGGAGGGGATTAGGCTTGAAGGAAGCTAGAATTATCAAATGAGTTAGACCGAATGGGTCAAATGAATTGAGCTATGCAAGCCTGACATAGGAAAACGATAAAGAAATCATTTTTTTTTCATTTTTCCATATTTTGTGGAACAAGCTAAAAGAAATTCATTTCTTTTTTATTTTTGATTATCAAAGGATTTCAGAAAATTGGATTAATAAAAAATTTACAACAAAACTTGACCCAATGGGCCCAAAAGCTATTCTTCTTATTGTCATGACAAAAATCTTAAAATAGTTTGAATTCCTCCATTTTTTTCATCATTTTTTTTACCACAAACACATTTCTACACAAATGAAAAGGAAAATTGTGAATTTGAAAACACAAAACAAACAGAAACATGTATTTTCTTCTATTTTTCAGAAATTCAGAAGTACTGGGATCAAGAGAAACCACACATGGCAACTAGGCCTAATGAGCTCAAAAACTGTTCATCTTTCATTCTCAATTTTTTTAACAAAGAATTCAAAGAAGATCATGCATGACAACTTGGGAAAATGTATTAAAAAGACAATGTTGAAAATTTTGTATTTTGATTTTTTTTATCAATGTTTTAAATGACTTATATTTTACAAGACTACAAAGAAAATTGGGTCAAACTTAGGCTTGAAGCAAATTGAATTGAATGCAAGGCGGTCTGAGCTTAATGGCCTGACGGATCCAACTGCCCGTGCGACTTAAGGAATTGAATAAATTTTTACATTTTTTTATTTTAAAATAAAACGTGGCGTGATGTAAGAATTATGAAACATAATGAAGGAAATCTTTTTTATTTCATATTTTTTGGAAAATGAAACTAAGGAAAACCTTACACTGAAAATGGGTCCAATGGGCTCAACAACTGTTATTTCTACTCTCACAGTAACAACTCTTGAAAATGAATTTGATTCTCTTTTATTTTGAAAAATTTTCATAATGAAAACATTATACAAAAGAAAATTATGAAAGAAAAAAATAACATACTTTTAACATTTTTCAAAAGAAGTGGACTCTAGGAAAACCATAAAGACAATTGGGCCTAATGGGCTCGAGGATTGTTCTTCCTCTTTTCATTTTTTTTTATTTTTATATTTATTTGAAATGAAGAAGAAGAAGAAATAAAATCAAACAAAATGATGTGATATGAAAATTATGAACATACTACAAGAATTTTCTAGAATTTTTAGCTTCATAAGAATTGGGCTCAAGGAAAACCATACATGAAAATTAGGCCCAATGTACTTGAAAATCGTTCTTTGTCAATCAAAAGGGAAAAAAAATCTTGAACAAATCAAATTCTCCATCACTTCTCTTTGTTTTTTGAAAACTTTTCCTTTTACTTATTTTTGATTTTGTTTTATCAATTTTTTTTTTAAATTTTTCAGCAAAATTGGACCCAAAAAATCATGCCAATTGGGCCTATGAACCCAAAAAGAATTATCTACTTTCAAATTTTCTCTTTTTTATTTTTATTTTTAGACATTGGTACTATTACAGCCTCCGATAGCTCGTTACTAGAATTGTCGCCACAATGAGTTTTTTGCTATAAAAAGAGGAGTGGACCGCATTAGGTGACACTTTGAGACGTTGTGAGATTTGAGGGTTGCCTCCCTTTGTGAGATCTGAGTGAGTGTTCTTTAGAGATAGAGAGAGAGAGAAAGAGAATTCCTTTGAGAGTTTTTGCAAGAGTGAGGTCTTTGTGTGAGAGTATTTGCAAGAGTGAGGTCTTCCCCTTCAAGCGTACCTACGAGCTTCTGAGTGAGCTTTTATCAAGTGAGCCTCCGCTTCTATGTTCGTAAGCTTCTCCTCCCTTCCCATAAGTCGTCCTTCTCTCTATCTCTCTCTTTTTCTTTTGATTCGTTCTTTCTTTTACGCTTTCCTTAATTCTTTTATTATCTTTCCTCTTACCCTTTTTTTTATTCTCATTACCTTTACTTTGTTCGCTCTTTCTTTACTCTTTACTCTTTTTATGTTATTTACTTTCTTTTCGTTTTATTTCTTTCTCTAATCTTCGCTCTTATCTTTATATCCTCCACCCTTATATCCTCCATTGCTCTCTCGCTTAGCTTTTCCATCGACTTTGGCAGCCTGCGACACATGCTATAAGCTAACAATCCAAGTTTAAGGGTCGCTACTACGTGTTGAAGGTGAATTCAGGGTAAAGATTCTTTATCCGCTAAACGGTCTTCTGACAATGGTCCATGAAGGCTCTCAAGGACCCGTTGTTATCCTGTTTAAGGTTCATCAGAATCAGGGTAGTCAAATCTCGTGTTCGACTTCTAACAAATATTTGGCCAAATAGGTTTCGAATGCTCGAGAAATTCTCTACCGAGTTGGGTGGCAAAGAATTGAACTACTCTAGGGCCTCTCCTTCGAGTGATAAGGAAAAGGCTTTACACCATATGACATCACTAGCTGTGTGGAATGCCATTAAATTCATGAACATCTTTAGGTGATCCTCGGGGTCACTTAACTCGTCACACATCTTAAACGTATGGGAAACGAACTGCTCAGAGATCTGAGCCTCCATTGGACGCTGAGCACCATTCTCTCGCAAGCACACTTGAGCACCCTAAGTAGGGGCGCTGAACGGTGGCAATGTTGGCCCATGGCCCAATTCAGCCCTATTTAAGGATTAACTCGACCTAGAGAGCGTATCTCTTGACATAATTAACACAAATTCAGATTTTCTACAACTCTCTAAAGGCATAAGTTGATACAAAAGCTCTCCTCTTCAGTTTTTAGGGTTTTTCTATCATTTTCATTCCATTATTCATCTAGTTTCTCCATGACGATGGGGAACTAAATATTCTTTGTTGTTGGGGGATGATATAACATTGTGAACTCTCATGTATTTGAATTGATCTTAATTATATATGCTTCTTTCATTAATTGTTAGGGTAATTCTTCTTTACTCAATGCTTGTTATGTTTAATTCATTCATGGCATGATGTATGATTTGCATGAGTATCGGAAGGTATCTTACAATTCATGTTCTGGATAATTGCTCCCAAAAGCAGTATTCCTTAGGGATGGGGATATGAGTTTTGGTCATCTTAAGCTCCTAATCGTAATGTAGAATTAATTATTAGGGATGCAAGGGATATCAAGTTTTTGGCGTCGTTGCCGGGGATAAAAAATTTTGTTTATCAAGTTTTTTCCAGCATTGTCGGGATTCGTGGTTTAAACTATACTTTTGTGTGATTCTTAACCGATTAAACTTTATCTTTTATTTTTATCTTTTTATCTTTTTTATCTTTCAGTGCTAATTGGGTGTTCTAGTGTTTTGTTCTCTAGTGTATGCAGGGTACAATTCGGACTAGAAGCACAAAAAATTCTAAACCTCTTATAGTAGGTCTGGACAACAGTAGAAGAAAAAGGAGAAACAGGACGTCCAGAGAACTTTTCCCTTCTTCTGAGACTCTTTTACAACCATCACCTCAAAGATCTGACCAGGAGACAGAAAATATAGCTGAAGAGGAGAATGGTAGACGTACCCTGATAGATTATGCAACTGTCATTGACCGTCATCATTTTAATAGCATTGCAAGGTCGAGGGTTAATGCTGCAAACATGGAGATGAAGCTTGTGTTGATTTAATTGGTGAAGAGCAACCAATTTAATGGATTGTCACATGAAAATCCATATGAGCATATGACCACATTCAACGAGATATGCAACACTGTAAAGATCAATGGTGTGCTAGATGAAGCTATTAGACTTAGCTTGCTCCCTTTCTCTTTGGGAGGCAATGCTAAGATGTGGTTGAAATCTTTTCCGGAGAATAACTTTACATAGTGGGAAGCCATGGTTGCAAAGTTTCTAAACAAATACTTCTCACAGTCAAAAGTAAACAAAGGTAAGTAGGAAATTTCTTCTTTCAAGCAAGGCATGGAGGAAACACTAGGTCAAGCATGAGATGGGTTTAAAAGGCTTGTTGAGAAAGACGCGTACTCATGGTTTTGATGAACCTACAGTAGTCATTCTATTCCTTGGAGATCTAAGCTCATAAACTAAATTGATGCTAGATGCCTCAGTTGGAGGTAATATCAAGTGTAAGACTCTAGAGGAAGCCTATGATTTGATTGAGAATATGGCTACAAATGATAATGAGATGCACAGTGAAAAAACTCAATTGCAGCAAAAAGGAGTTCTACAAGTGCAATCTCAAGATGCTCTGCTGGGACAAAATAAGATTATGACTCAAAAACTCGAGAATCTAATGAAGAAAATCTCTCCATTGCCAAACGAATTGCAGAATGTTTCTCAAGCTCAACATCAACTTTGTGAGTTGTATGGTGGAGATCATACCAATGGACAATGCACCATGCAAGCTTTTACCCAAGAAGAAGTCAATTTTATGGGTAATCAGGGCCGCCAAGGTAACTACAACCAAGGGTGGAAACCTCACCCAAGCATGGGTCAAGGGCAAGCTGGACAATTCAATAGACCATCACAACAACAGTGGCAACCACAACCCTCCTTATTGGATAGGACTACAAAGCTAGAGGAAACACTCAAAAAGTTCATGCAAGTGTCAATCTCCAATCACAAAAGCACTAAAGTTGCCATTATAAATTTGGAGATACAGGTTGGTCAATTAGCTAAGAAGTTGGAGGAGATGCCTAACATGAGTTTTGGGGATAATATTGAAGTTAACCCTAAGGAGGAGTGCAATGCCATTATGACTAGAAGTGGCACGATGTTAGATGAGAGAAAAGTTGAGAGAAAAGAAACAGCTGAGTTGAGTGAAATAGAAGAGATGAATAAAGAGAGAAAAGAAGAGGTTGAGAGAAAAGAAGTTGAGAAAGATGAGAGGAAAAAGAAAGGAGAAGAAGATGAGAGAAAAAAGAGAAAATAATTGAGAAGCCCCTTCCTTATCCAAAAAGCTTTACAAAGACTGAAAAAGAGAAACAATTTGGGCGTTTCATGGAGATCTTCAAGCAATTGGATATTACTATGCCCTTGATTGAAGCACTACATCAAATTCCTGCTTATGCGAAGCACATGAAGCAACTCCTCAATAAGGAGAAGAAATATCTAGAAGAGGAAACAATTGAAGTGCAGGGCAGTTGTAGTGCTATTTTGCAGAAGACTCTCCCTCCAAAATTTAAAGATCTGGGGAGTTTCACCATTCCTTGTACCATTGGAGACCATGATATAGGGAAGTCTCTAATTGATTTAGGGGCTAGCATCAACCTGATGCCCCTATCTATGCTTAAAAAGATTGGTGGTCTTTAAGTCAAGCCAACAAGAATGATGCTTCAGTTGGTAGATAGGTCCGTCAAATACCTTTATGGTGTGGTAGAAGACGTGGTGGTGAAGATTGATAAACTCCAATTCCCGATGGACTTTGTAGTGATGGAGATGGAGGAAAATGCAGTGGTACCACTCATCCTTAGACGACCATTCATGAAGACAACTAATGTTTTCATTCATGTAGATGATAAAGTCTTAACATTGAAGGACCAAGAAAGAGAGGTAAATTTCAATGTTTTTGAAGCTGGGCAGCCAATTCAAGAAAAACAAACTAGTCTTAAAACAACAGATGAAGTTTTATCAGCGACTAGTCTACCTGATAAAGCTACCAAGTTGGTCAAAAAGGGCCTTAGTTGTTTCTCTATAAAAGTGGAAGGAGAGGACGAAGAGAAGGAAGAAAGACTGGTTCGCCAACACCTTGATGTGAAAAGTGATGAACCCAAACTTGGCACACCAGTGAAATTCAAGAACATGTTATGGGTTATCAAGGATATTAAAGCAAAGGGATTTTTTCAGATTGAGGATCCTTACTCTAGGAGAGTCAAGTTGGTGACTAGGAATTTGTTGAGATTTTGTTGATGTCATGAAAGGAAGAAGAACGCCAACATCAAAGATCCAGATTGAGCTTAATGGTGTCAGGCTCGTGACATTAAACAAACGCTTATTGGGAGGCACCCCAATTTCTGATTTTTTTAAGTAATTATTTGTGTGGTTTGGATTTGATTTTGCTTTAGAGGAATGAAAACATCTACTGATGGATGCTGGACAACATCTACTGAGGGATGCTAGGAGGACTCTGATGATAGTTATGGTTGATTTGTGGATAGCATCTACTGATGGATGCTGGATAGTATTTACTGATGAATGCTATCCTAACAGGAGTTTTCTTTTATTTTTACTTTAATTTGTGGAACTGTGACTTTGAAGTTTTGTACTCAGCTTAATGATATATGTTTGGATGGTTTAGCTAATATGTGTTTGATGAGTAATTGTTATCTTATGCTGCTTGATTGTATGATTGATGTTGAGATGATGCATGGTCAAGTCTTATATACAGGTGGTTGCTCATGATTGTTAGACACTGATGCATGATTTTAATTGTGATTAATGTGCTGGGCAGGATGTTTATTAAATTGTGGAACTTGAGTTAACCTGTGAGAGGTTGGGCTCTAGAGTTTTTGATTGATTGAATGCTATTGCTTTGGAAGCATGATTGATTTTGCCTAAGTTTCTATGATTAAACCACTTGCTTGCTTGTTACAAATGATCAAGGCCATGTTTTTCTTCTCCCTTAGAGCCAATGCCTATAAGTGAACCTAACAAAGATCAATGTTTTTCTCTATCCTTTGCACCTTGAGCCTAAATTTGGAAGTTGAAAAACCCTTTCTGAAATCCTTACCTTTAGTTGAGTAGAGTATGTGTATGTGGTAATGGAGAATGGTTCAAGTTTTGCGTTGTGAGAAACCAAAAAGAACTTTGTGATATCCATGAAAGAGCATTGAGCAAAAGCAGAAATAAAAGAAGAAAGAATGAGCTCAATGAAAGTGAAGTTGGGAATAAATTAAAAATTGGGATTCTCACATAAAAAGTAAAAAAAGAGATGAATTGTTAATGTGAATGAATAAATTATGCGCTCTCTTAACTCAAGGAACTTTATTGTCCAGAAAAACCAATTTTTCTTCTTAGCTCAGCCACGTTACAAGCCTTGAAAAAGTCCTTGTGATGATAACTTGCTTGAGAATGTGTGTGATTGGGGTTAAATGAAAGGCAAAGTTGTTTCATGTGACATGGTGATAGTAGAGTGCAAGAGTGTTACCTCACTATACACGTTTGAGTGCTTGAGTGAAACACTTTTTGAGTGAAACACTGTCTTTGGAGATGATTAGTTCCATGCATTATAAGATAACATTCTTGTTTGTCTGTTGATCATTCATGAGTTTGCATCTGTTGTATGTGGGATAATATGAGCATCATAATGAATTTGATTGACAAATGCATCAATAGATCTTGACTGAGATTTGTATGATAAGCAGCTATGGGTGATTACTTGTCTTGGAAGAAAGTGTTTTGAGATATGCTGAACCATTGAATTGTTGTTTAGGCTGAGTTACATTTTGTTTTGCTTGAGGACAAGCAAAGTTTCAAGTAACGGTTGATTTCACCGTTATTTGAGAGTAAATTTTGATATCAAATGAACCCTTTTTGACTTAGAAACTTATTTGTTCTCTTGATTTTGGTTTATTTTGGGAAATAAGAGAGTTGCGGTTACACTTGAAGATTTTATCACTAAATCCCCTTGGTTTTGTAGGAAATTGGGATGAATTGGAAGAGGAGTTAAGTTGTCAAGAAGTTAGAACTCATAAAAGACAGAAAGAGCACCAGAAGAGAAGGTTACAGAAGGCCGCACTCACGCTTGGGCGCCCCTTTCATGACCCTCAGTGCTGGAACTTCGCAGCCACACCTGGGCGCCCTTTTTGGGCGCTGAGCGCCATCTTTCCTGCAACGTTTCACGCCTAAGCATCCTCCGTTGGACGCTAAGCGCCATTCTCTCGCAAGCACGCTTGAGCACCCTAAGTAGGGGCGCTGAGCGGTGGCAACGTTGGCCTATGGCCCAATTCAGCCCTATTTAAGGATTAGCTCGACCTAGAGAGCGTATCTCTTTACAGAATTAACACAAATTCAGATTTTCTACAACTCTCTAAAGGCAGAAGTGGATGCGAAAGCTCTCCTCTTTAGTTTTTAGGGTTTTTCTATCTTTTTCATTCCATTGTTCATCTAGTTTCTCCATGACAATGGGGAACTAAACATTCTTTGTTGCTGGGGATGATGTAACCTTGTGAACTCTCATGTATTTGAATTGATCTTAATTATATATGCTTCTTTCATTAATTGTTAGGGTAATTCTTCTTTACTCAATGCTTGTTATGTTTAACTCATTCATGGCATGATGTATGATTTGCATGAGTATCGGGAGGTATCTTATAATTCATGTTCTGGAGAATTGCTCCCAAAAGTAGTATTACTCAGGGATGGGGATATGAGTTTTGGTCATCTTAAGCTCTTAATCGTAATGTAGAATTAATTATTAGGGATGCAAGGGATTGTGATATAGTAAGTAAGGATAAACTTTCTTGGCCGAGGGATCGGGTTTTAAGTGATTTAAAGAGTGATGTTAACATTAATGAAGAAATGAATTCATACATGCATGAGAGGAAACTTGTTGAAATCTAAACCCTAACAACATACTCATCTCATATTTTCAACTTCATCCATTCACCTTTGTGCTTTCTTTCAATTGGTCAAAACTGCATTCATGTTTACCTTAATAATATTTGCATTCAAAATCCCAAAAATTGTTCTTAAGTCTTAATTAGTTAAGTAATCACATGACTGTCTAGTGTCGTGAGTCTCTTGGGAAACGATACTTGGTCTTACCATTTTATATTACTTGATACGATTGGGTACACTTGCCGACATCTTACAAGTTTTTGGTGCCGTTGCCAGGAATGAAAAATTTTGTTTATCAAGTTTTTGGCGTCATTGCCGGGGATAAAAAATTTTATTTATCAACTATCTATGAGTAATTAATATTATTTTCTATAATTCATAATTTTGAATTAGACCAATAGATAAAACATTTTTTAAAAAAAAACGCTATTTATCGAGCATTTATTTATTTTTCTGAAAAGAGGTTTTCAATTCTTCCTTCACGTTTTTTCCTTCGTGCTTCCTTTTACTCTCAGATTTTCCAAATTTCCCCGTCTTCTCTAAATTTTTAGTTTAACTTAACGTTCAAATTCATCAAACCCACTGCTCCACAATTTCACTTCCGATTTGCCCCAAATTTCATTTCGTGTTTGCCCTCAACTTTAACCTTGCGTTGATCCCAAACCTACGTTGCATTCATCAAACCTGATCATTATTAGTGGAGCAAGTCGTTGTTGCACTCTCTTCTCCGTCATTGCTCACCGAGCAAGGTTCATTAAGTGCAATCACCGACAAGGGTTCAGGAAACCAGAGTGCAAGCCATGCCTCCTTCAAGAAACCAGTACGCTCATGGCCAGGTTTAACGCTTCACCTTTAAAGTTAGGCGTTCTGGTGAGTTCTTCAACCTAGTTCTGTTTCTCTGTATATAATGATGCCCGTAATTTCGTTGAATATTGCTACTTTCAGATTTTTGTTTAGGGATGGTTTGCTATTCATCCTTCCTTCAAGGGGGCATGAAAACTATTACATGGCAGCTTTAATCCCTTCCAACAATAATGTTTCTCGAATATCTTCATTTCATTTATACGCCAACATAGCATTATCATCCCTTCATCCACCATTCTCTCCCACCAATAATTTTTATCACCACCACTAGATTCACACCTTGTTCTAACCATACACCTCTGGGTTCCTTTGTTCTTAGAAACTGAACCCCATGAAAACCTACACCTAGGGCTGGGCAAAAATAACTTAACTGTACTAAACTATAGTTAAATGTACTATTTTATACTAAAAAAAACTAATCCATTTTAACCAAAAACTATTTATACTATTATCTAGTTCAAGTTAGAAAAACTGAACTTATAATATTTTCAGTGCAGTTTGTGCAGTTAACTGAAATTCTGTTCTTTTGTTTTTTGCTGACCCCATTCCCTTCTTTCTCACCACTTGTTTAATTGATTTCTGCTTCGACTTAGCTGCACGGCTCCATTGCAAACGTTACAGACGGGAAGAGAGAGAAATATTAATGGGTTTTAAGTGCTAAAATGTCCAAGTTGTTCTAGTACTTGAAAACAAAAATCTTCAATCAAGTAACTTTATGAATAATAAACCATATAAAATACAGATAAACATGGATGATTTGACACTAATGTTTTATATTCAATTTTGAGTTTTGGTTTTCATAATTGACATCAGTTTGTAGATAAGTTTTACATGATTGATGTGAAATTTTAATTTTGATTAAATAATCATTTATCCAATAAAATGTTGTATTTGTATATATATAAGTTTTATAAACGTTGGTAAAAAAAAATTACACGTGAGCAATATAAATGTTAGTTGAGATGGTAAAGGGAGTGTTATAAAAAGTATTATGAAATAATCTTAATTTAAAAGTTTTGTTTTATGAATTACCTGAAGAACTTTTGCAGTGGAGAGCTGCGTCACTTTTGGTCTAATTTCATAAATTAATTGAAATGATGATAGCTAATTTGACCTGATTTGATTTGTTAAAAATTGTAGTAATATATGATCACTGTACACACATTAACTTGAGTAAAACCCACAGTACAGACACTTGAGTAATACCGCAGTATAGAAACTCGCAGAAACTCGAAGTACAGAAACTCGCAGTACACAAACTCGCATTACAAAAAAGATGTCCTGATGTAAGTTCAGTTATTAGTTAATTAGTATAAGTTTAGATTTTTAAAACTGAACTGTTAAATAGTACAGTTAGTTGTTATAGTGAGTAGTTCAGTTTTTTTTAGTTTATTAAAAATATAGTTAACTATAGTTTAGTACAGTTCAATTAATTATGTCCAATCCTACCTACACCATCCAAGATTCACTATATTTAAATGAAACAAGGAATCTGATTTAAAAACATTCTAGAAAATTTTCGGTAAAGCCATATTGTATGCATATGCTCTGCAAGAACAAAATGCTAGGTGATCTACTCCAATCGAGCGGCCGCGTTCTCGGACTTCAAGGCCACCAGCTCTCGCTCGTGTCGTTGCTGCATCTCCAACATCTGTTGCTGCAAAGTTTTGATCATTTTAGTCGGGTCTTCGGCGTCCATGTTCCTTGTGGTCATCATTGTGATTTCTTCAAGATCCTCAGGCTCCATGGTGGACACTAAAATGTTTCAGGTGTGAGAACTGGAATTACAATCAAACACTCCATGTCACATTCATTCAGCTTCATAATTATCTTCAAAGTCTAAGTTGCACTGTTATCACTCTTCTTACTCCTTATTTAAGCCGTGCAGTCGTGTACTTGTTAAAAGTACTTTGATGTTCATGTCAATAATTTGATCGTTCGGTTAACAAAATAAAGTCTTAAATTTACAATAAATCAATCATCTACTTTTTTACTATCAAACTTGTATTTGTAAGTTAAACTTGTATTTGTAAGTTTTGAAATAGATTTACAATTAATATTGGCTTAATATTACCTAATAACCGGTAAACATGTAAATTTAATTATTTGTAATATTTAAAATGTTTAAATATTTGTAAGTGTTTGGCTGTTTCTAAAATCTGGCTGAACAGTTAATTATTGAAGCTCTGACGAGCTTTTCTATTATGGACCATTCGATCAATATGTTAATATTTTAATTATACTTTCTTTTATATATATATATATATATATATATATATATATATATATATATATATATATATATGTATATGGTCAATGTGACTGGCTAAGTAAAAAGATCAACGACGCGGTTAGGATAATAATTGCGCATATAAACTTTAAAAATCAACGACGGCTAAAAGATAACCATAAGAGAAAAAAATAAAAAATTAAAAAGGTGAGGCTGCATGGTTAGAAGTGAGTTTTTTTGTTTTTTTTTAAAGCAGCTTGTCATCTGTGAATAAGCCACTGTCTGGACAAGTTTTCGTAAACGTATTGATTTTGCAACTTTAAACCATTCAATAAATATGTAATATAATATGAATGTTTTAAACAAAAGTTTATAAAAATATAAAAGTTTTATAAACTATAATATGTTCTATATGTGTAGGTTAATAAAATGCTTTTGTCCGTTGTTAGGATGTAAGCTAACGCGTGAGTTCAACGTATGTATTATAAAAAATCTATGATACATGAATTTGTCATAATCATTAAAATCCATGCTGAGTGGAATCCAGGTGTTAGTATGAAGGTTTAGAAAATTCAGAAATTAGAAGATAATTGTGTGTATAATGACTAATCGATTTTTTACGGTAATATATAAGCAAAATTTTCAAACGTTGGGCCACTTTTGCATGCACCTCTTTTCTCAAGAATTTTGAGTTTCTCTTCCTTCTCTCTACAATCCTCCTTCTTCTCTCTAAAAATCTTTACTTTCTTCTTCTGCTGATCATCATTTAGGCCGTCTTTGAATTCTTCCTTGGTGGCAAGAGTTCTTTTCCATCAATCTAGCTGCTGTGCGAAGTGGGTAAGTAATTTATCTCGTTCGTTAAAGTTTCTGTAATTTCTGATACATGCATGCATTGAACATGTTTATATTTTGATCCTCTGGTTGGTCCGTTCTTCATCGATCAGAATTGTAATGGGTTGCTTTAGAAGTGATTGTTGGTTATTCAAAGTGGTGGAGACTTAGGAAATTCCTAGTTTATTCAAGGTAAGGGAAGCTAGTAATTTAATTATGTTTTCTGTGTTGAAATTCTTGTTTGAATGCTTGCATGTATGAATGATGGTGTGTTTGATTGAATTGTATGCAAATTCTGTGTACGAGAGGATGTGTGATGTGAGTTATACTCAAATAGGTTCAGTGGATTAGATTTAAACAAATTATGAATCAAGTTAAGAATTTTAGAAGTTTAGAAAAATATCTTGTTTGAGTATATAGAAAGTTATTCAGTATTCAGTAGAAGTTTTACAAAAATCATGTATGTAACCGAACGGTTGTTATTGACCGTTCGGTCGTGTTCCGTACTCAGTCATTAACTGGGTTTGGTCTAGTAGAAGTATTATCTATTCATGTCGTTCGGTATAGTTGCAGTTTTTGATATTAAACTAATACTTAGTAAAACCAAGTGCTCGGTCTAGTATAAATATTCGGTTTAAGTTTTTAATAGTTTGGTTTGAGCTATGAGTGTTCGGTGTAAGGTCTTCGGGTTTCGGCTAAGTTCTTAGTAGTTAGTTTTCTATAGTGGTCGGTCAGTAATAGCGTTCGACCATTTCTTTTGTTATCTCTTATAAATCGTTCCGTTTTTTCTCTAGATTGGGTAGGGTGAAGGTGTTCGATTTCCAATGTTCATAGGTTTTATCTTTATTATGTGAAAATTTAATTGATGAATGATTGTGTATGTTAAGAAGTGAAGATTTATACTTTCAAATATTGTGAAAGAGAATTCCAAGGAGGAATGTCTCATGGATGGTTGTGGAATTGTAAAGTATGAATATGGATATGCTAAGCTCGCGTTCATCCTGATATTTTGTGAGTTACGCATTCTCAAGTAGAGACGAGTAACTGATGAATGAGAATGGCAGGAGGTCCTACCACCTCAGGGTGCCGAGGTAGGTAGTACGAACCTTGGGTAGTAGCTTGATTGGTGTCGGCTATTACACTACCACGAGTGCGAGGACGACTGTAGCTACATATTCATACAATCCGGATGGTCAAGTCATAGTGTTCGGTTTATATATATTTATACGAATATTGATGTTTTGGTTGAATGTGATGAGTTGTATTCATTGTTGTGTGATGTACCGTTCGGTTTTATATAGATTGAACTTGCATGAAATGCATATATGTGTTTATAATTAAATTACAATAGCTTACCCTATCTTCTTGTTCTGTCTTGTCTTGTTCGTTCAGTTTTCTTTTTCCTTGCGATGATCATCCTGTGGATGTGAGCAGAAGGTGACGAATGTACGGTGGAGCAAGTATTGGAAGGCGAAGATCCTGCCGCTTAAGTTATGACCGCTCAGTCATATGTGGTGTATAGTTTTGAATTGGACCGTCTGGTCAATATATTTCGTATTCCTTTTGTTAATCGATCGGTTTATACAGTGTGTTGTATCACCGTTCGGTTTATTCCTATGTTTTGTATAAAACTTATGTTACTTTGTATAGTTTTTAAGTTTTATGGTTATTTTGGATAACTGTAATGTTAAATATTTTACCAACTCTGGTTGAACTGATCTATCTTATTATTATATGTGATTAATCTATGATATAATATTATGCTATATTTTGGTATGTTAGAGAATTGAAGTTAGGATAAATTATGTATAAGTAATAAATAATTTTATAAGTGTATTAATGAGTTATAGTATAACTTCAATCAATACTAGTTTACATAATTGTCGTTATTTATTATATGATTGTGTAACCACACTCATATTCTATTTTGTTTACACTATTACATAATAAAGATAGTTATATTAATTAAATGAGAATGTAAAATTAAATGAATAATACAAAATATATATATATATATATATATATATATATATATATATATATATATATATATATATATATTTATTTATCGAATGAAATCCACGTACTTGACTATCTAATACATGATGAATTAATTCATCTTCAATCTATATCTATGTTTTTTCGATACATATTAAAATTATGTTTTGGTCAATGTATGTAAAGGTTACGTTTTCATCAAAGTTATGATTTTATCTCAATCAAGCAATGATTGTTAGGATCAAACACTCGATCCCAATATTTAGCAAAACAAATACTTTTAAAATTAAATTTAAATTTTATCTAATTTACAAATAATAAACACGAATTAAATTTAAATAATTAATACAAAATAAAGAAAACATAACTCAGTCTGGAGAGTGACATTGTAAGGAGCAAAAGGTACACAGAAAGCAAGAAGGACCAATGAGAATGGTGTAACATCCCAAAATATAGCATAATACTATATCATAGATTAATCACATATAATAATATGATAGACCGGTTCACATAAAGCTAAAACTAGTAAAGTATTTTAACAGTACAGTTATCCAAAATAACCATAAAACTAAAAACTTTATAGAACAACATAAGTTTGATACACAATAAACATTAATCAAACGTCGGACTCAATCAGGTCCAACGTCGTTATAGACATTATAGACGTCAGATACTGCATGACCCCGACGTCTAAGGGGATCCATAAACGTTATTTAATGCAATGTCCGATGTCTAAAGGACTCTATAGACGTCGGGCAATGCAATGTTCGACGCCTATGGAGCCCCTTAGACGTCGGACATTGCATTAACTGACATCTACTACAGCTCGTGTCTTTGAGTAGCGTAGTAGCACCTTCTTTCTTTGCTAGTTTCGTCATAGAAAAGGTTGCATCTTTTGGATCTCTTATGGTATTTTAACTGAAAATCGAATCTGGGTCCTTGCCTAGTTCCATTAAAACCACCAACGAAAACGAACGGTGACAATAAAACTAGGCAAGGAGCGAAGTTCGGTTTATATATATTTATACGAATATTGATGTTTTGGTTGAATGTGATGAGTTGTATTCATTGTTGTGTGATGTACCGTTCGGTTTTATATAGATTGAACTTGCATGAAATGCATATATGTGTTTATAATTAAATTACAATAGCTTACCCTATCTTCTTGTTCTGTCTTGTCTTGTTCGTTCAGTTTTCTTTTTCCTTGCGATGATCATCCTGTGGATGTGAGCAGAAGGTGACGAATGTACGGTGGAGCAAGTATTGGAAGGCGAAGATCCTGCCGCTTAAGTTATGACCGCTCAGTCATATGTGGTGTATAGTTTTGAATTGGACCGTCTGGTCAATATATTTCGTATTCCTTTTGTTAATCGATCGGTTTATACAGTGTGTTGTATCACCGTTCGGTTTATTCCTATGTTTTGTATAAAACTTATGTTACTTTGTATAGTTTTTAAGTTTTATGGTTATTTTGGATAACTGTAATGTTAAATATTTTACCAACTCTGGTTGAACTGATCTATCTTATTATTATATGTGATTAATCTATGATATAATATTATGCTATATTTTGGTATGTTAGAGAATTGAAGTTAGGATAAATTATGTATAAGTAATAAATAATTTTATAAGTGTATTAATGAGTTATAGTATAACTTCAATCAATACTAGTTTACATAATTGTCGTTATTTATTATATGATTGTGTAACCACACTCATATTCTATTTTGTTTACACTATTACATAATAAAGATAGTTATATTAATTAAATGAGAATGTAAAATTAAATGAATAATACAAAATATATATATATATATATATATATATATATATATATATATTTATCGAATGAAATCCACGTACTTGACTATCTAATACATGATGAATTAATTCATCTTCAATCTATATCTATGTTTTTTCGATACATATTAAAATTATGTTTTGGTCAATGTATGTAAAGGTTACGTTTTCATCAAAGTTATGATTTTATCTCAATCAAGCAATGATTGTTAGGATCAAACACTCGATCCCAATATTTAGCAAAACAAATACTTTTAAAATTAAATTTAAATTTTATCTAATTTACAAATAATAAACACGAATTAAATTTAAATAATTAATACAAAATAAAGAAAACATAACTCAGTCTGGAGAGTGACATTGTAAGGAGCAAAAGGTACACAGAAAGCAAGAAGGACCAATGAGAATGGTGTAACATCCCAAAATATAGCATAATACTATATCATAGATTAATCACATATAATAATATGATAGACCGGTTCACATAAAGCTAAAACTAGTAAAGTATTTTAACAGTACAGTTATCCAAAATAACCATAAAACTAAAAACTTTATAGAACAACATAAGTTTGATACACAATAAACATTAATCAAACGTCGGACTCAATCAGGTCCAACGTCGTTATAGACATTATAGACGTCGGATACTGCATGACCCCGACGTCTAAGGGGATCCATAAACGTTATTTAATGCAATGTCCGATGTCTAAAGGACTCTATAGACGTCGGGCAATGCAATGTTCGACGCCTATGGAGCCCCTTAGACGTCGGACATTGCATTAACTGACATCTACTACAGCTCGTGTCTTTGAGTAGCGTAGTAGCACCTTCTTTCTTTGCTAGTTTCGTCATAGAAAAGGTTGCATCTTTTGGATCTCTTATGGTATTTTAACTGAAAATCGAATCTGGGTCCTTGCCTAGTTCCATTAAAACCACCAACGAAAACGAACGGTGACAATAAAACTAGGCAAGGAGCGAAGTTCGGTTTATATATATTTATACGAATATTGATGTTTTGGTTGAATGTGATGAGTTGTATTCATTGTTGTGTGATGTACCGTTCGGTTTTATATAGATTGAACTTGCATGAAATGCATATATGTGTTTATAATTAAATTACAATAGCTTACCCTATCTTCTTGTTCTGTCTTGTCTTGTTCGTTCAGTTTTCTTTTTCCTTGCGATGATCATCCTGTGGATGTGAGCAGAAGGTGACGAATGTACGGTGGAGCAAGTATTGGAAGGCGAAGATCCTGCCGCTTAAGTTATGACCGCTCAGTCATATGTGGTGTATAGTTTTGAATTGGACCGTCTGGTCAATATATTTCGTATTCCTTTTGTTAATCGATCGGTTTATACAGTGTGTTGTATCACCGTTCGGTTTATTCCTATGTTTTGTATAAAACTTATGTTACTTTGTATAGTTTTTAAGTTTTATGGTTATTTTGGATAACTGTAATGTTAAATATTTTACCAACTCTGGTTGAACTGATCTATCTTATTATTATATGTGATTAATCTATGATATAATATTATGCTATATTTTGGTATGTTAGAGAATTGAAGTTAGGATAAATTATGTATAAGTAATAAATAATTTTATAAGTGTATTAATGAGTTATAGTATAACTTCAATCAATACTAGTTTACATAATTGTCGTTATTTATTATATGATTGTGTAACCACACTCATATTCTATTTTGTTTACACTATTACATAATAAAGATAGTTATATTAATTAAATGAGAATGTAAAATTAAATGAATAATACAAAATATATATATATATATATATATATATATATATATATATTTATTTATCGAATGAAATCCACGTACTTGACTATCTAATACATGATGAATTAATTCATCTTCAATCTATATCTATGTTTTTTCGATACATATTAAAATTATGTTTTGGTCAATGTATGTAAAGGTTACGTTTTCATCAAAGTTATGATTTTATCTCAATCAAGCAATGATTGTTAGGATCAAACACTCGATCCCAATATTTAGCAAAACAAATACTTTTAAAATTAAATTTAAATTTTATCTAATTTACAAATAATAAACACGAATTAAATTTAAATAATTAATACAAAATAAAGAAAACATAACTCAGTCTGGAGAGTGACATTGTAAGGAGCAAAAGGTACACAGAAAGCAAGAAGGACCAATGAGAATGGTGTAACATCCCAAAATATAGCATAATACTATATCATAGATTAATCACATATAATAATATGATAGACCGGTTCACATAAAGCTAAAACTAGTAAAGTATTTTAACAGTACAGTTATCCAAAATAACCATAAAACTAAAAACTTTATAGAACAACATAAGTTTGATACACAATAAACATTAATCAAACGTCGGACTCAATCAGGTCCAACGTCGTTATAGACATTATAGACGTCGGATACTGCATGACCCCGACGTCTAAGGGGATCCATAAACGTTATTTAATGCAATGTCCGATGTCTAAAGGACTCTATAGACGTCGGGCAATGCAATGTTCGACGCCTATGGAGCCCCTTAGACGTCGGACATTGCATTAACTGACATCTACTACAGCTCGTGTCTTTGAGTAGCGTAGTAGCACCTTCTTTCTTTGCTAGTTTCGTCATAGAAAAGGTTGCATCTTTTGGATCTCTTATGGTATTTTAACTGAAAATCGAATCTGGGTCCTTGCCTAGTTCCATTAAAACCACCAACGAAAACGAACGGTGACAATAAAACTAGGCAAGGAGCGAAGTTCGGTTTTGGGTTGAAATGTTATAAGACATCCAAAAGACGCAAACTTTTCTTACAAGGAAACTAGCAAAGAGAGAATGCGGTACAACGCTACCCAAAGACACGAGAAAAACTGCACCAAAACACATCAAAAACTCATTTTAATCGATTCAAATGAAAGATAATCAAGCAAAGACTAATATAATCAGAATAAAACTACGTTTAAACGGTTCAAAAGAGACAAAAACGCACCTGGAAAAGCAATGTCGTGGACAGAAAAGGCGAGAAGGAAGAAGATGAAGTGATGCTCGTAACAGCGTGTTTGATGTATGATTTAACAACAAACTAGATGTCGGCTCCCTAGGTGAACCGACGTTTATTCTGGCCTAGACGTCGGGGCCCTTGCTAATATGACTTCCAAAACAACTATTCATCAGGCCATTTAGATGTCGGATGGCGTGATCCGACGTCTGTACAGCGAAAAAAAATAACTTTTCATCTACCTGTTAGACATATACACGTCCGTTGGGAGGGGCATCGACGTCTATAATCAAATATAGACGTTGGGATCAGACGTCTCTAAGGCTGAAAAAAATGATTTTTCACCTACCTGTCAAGCATATAGAGGTC
This sequence comes from Vigna angularis, assembly GCF_016808095.1. Classification (NCBI taxonomy): domain Eukaryota; kingdom Viridiplantae; phylum Streptophyta; class Magnoliopsida; order Fabales; family Fabaceae; genus Vigna; species Vigna angularis. Next base: position 34,461,659 of record NC_068970.1, read on the forward strand.
TGTTAAGGGGTGCCCCGACGTTGGGGCCCCGCCTAACAGACGTCTATATGCACACTTATTTACGAAAATGCCACTAGTCAATAATTTATGTTAGTTATTTTGTGGTCCGACGTCTACGGGGTGACATTAAAGCCCAATTCTACACTAGTGCTTGTAGCTTCAAGTCTCTAAAGGTCTCAATCAAATTGCATTCTCGTACCATCATAGCAGACACATGCACCGTCTTCCTGCTCAAGGCATCAGCTACTACATTAGCTTTTCCAAGATGATAAAGTAAATCAAATTCATAATCTTTTATGAATTCCATCCATCTTCTCTGCCTCATGTGCAGTTCCTTTTGATCAAAAAGATACTTCAAGCTCTTGTGATCACTGAACACTTGAAACTGAGTACAATAAAGATAAATCTTCAATGCAAAAACTATTGTTGTCAACTCCAAATCATGAGTTGGATAATTCTTCTCATGAGTTTTAAGTTGCCTTGAAGCATACGCAACCACCTTCCCTTCTTCCATCAGTACACAACCCAATCCTTGGTAGAAGGCATCATAAAATACTTCAAAGGGTTTGCTCGTGTCAGAAATAACTAACACCGGAGCGCTCGTCAACCTTTGCTTTAGCTCTTGGAAGCTAGCTTCACACCGGTCGGTCCATGCAAAAGGTTGATCCTTCCTGGTCAATTTAGTTAATGGCGCTACTATCTTAGAGAATCCTTCAATAAACCGTCTATAGTAGCCCGCTAATCCCACAAAACTCCTTATCTCAGTGGCCGAACGGGGTCTTTCCCACTGAAGCACTACCTCCACCTTTGCAGGATCCACCGAAATACCGAACGCTAAGACTACATGCCCTAAGAATTGTACGTCATCCATCCAGAAGTCACACTTGGACATTTTAATATAAAGCTTCTTTTCTATTAGCACACCGAGCACCTTCTTGATGTGATCCTCATGTTCTTCATGATTTTTAGAATAAATATGTCATCTATAAAGACAACAACGAATTTATCTAAGAACGGTCTGAAGATACGGTTCATGTAATCTATGAATATGGCAGGAGCATTAGTAACACCGAACGACATTACTACATATTCATAATGACCATACCGAGACCGAAAAGTTGTCTTCTGCACATCTTCCTCCTTAACCAAAATCTGATGGCATCCAAACCTCAGATCTATCTTAGAAAACATAGTAGCCCCATGTAATTGATCCAACAGATCATCAATCCTTGGTAAAGGGTACTTGTTCTTAATGGTCAACTTGTTCAACTGTTTATAATCTATACAGAGCCGAGAACTGCCATCTTTCTTCTTAACTAGCAGTACAGGAGCACCCCAAGGTGATACACTTGGCCGAATAAATTGCTTATCCATCAACTCTTCAATTTGCCTTTTCAGTTCGGCAAGCTTTGCTGGAGCCATTCTGTAAGGAGCTATAGATATCGACCCTGCTCCTGACACCAAATCAATTGAGAATTCCACTTCTGTAGGAGGAGGCAACCCATGTATCTCTTCCAAAAAAACATCTAGAAATTTGTTTATAACCGAACGGTCTACATCCTGCTTACTCTGCACAATTGGTCTAAACTCTGCTCATCCTTTACTACTTCCAAATGAGATAGTATCAAGAAGCAACTAACACCTTCCATTATATCCTGCCTCAACTGACCGATTGCCAACGACTCTTCTTGATCTTCATCTCGAAACAATAATTTCTTCTAACCATAATATATAACAATGCGATTGACAGCTAACCAATCCATTCCTAATATTACCTCTAAACCTTGAAGAGGTAAACAAATCATGTTCACTTTGAACCGACGACCCTCAACCACTATTGGACATTTAGCACAATAGGTAGTCGTCCTAACCTTCCCAGCTGCTGGGGTTGACACCACCAGATTAAGCTGAAGCTCATCTACTAACAATCCCAACTTCTCAACACATTCCTTCGAGATAAAGGAATGTGTTGCCCTTGAATAAAAAAGCACACAACAAGATATTCCATACAACAAGCAAGAACTGACAATAAGATTACCTGAACTGGTTGCTTCTGTTTTTGTCAATGCATACACTCGGCTAGTAGCCTGAGCTCTTCCGCCACCACCACCTCTTGGTTGAAACCTTCCTGCATGTTGTGGTTGACCACCAGCCCTTCTTCCCATATTACAGTCTCTCTCATAGTGTCTGCACTTCTACACCGATTACACCATCTGCCACTATCCTTCTGAGGATAAACCGATTGATAATGTGGACCCCCACAAGTAAAACACCTAATATTCCCAGGGACGTGTTGTTGACAGAACGGTACTAGAGGTCTTGGAGACTGACCTCTATATCCTAAAGAAGAAGACCGAGCATAAGGAATCTTCCTAGGACCGAGACCACTCTTGGAGGAAATGGGTCCTCCAACGTTCGATTGTTGCCTCTGCTGTCTATCCACTTCCATCTTGGTTTTCTCTAAGACCTTGGCTCTCTCCACCAAAGAGGGAAATTCCTTGATACATAATCCAACAACCATCAACTTGAGATCCCCTCTTAAACCATTTTCAAATTTTCTACACTGCCATTCCTCATCCATGGCCAGCGTATGAAACCTCAACAAATGTTTGAATCGGTCGGCATACTCTGATACTGTCATCCCTCCTTGAACCAGTTCAAGAAACTCCACCTCCTTAGCAAACCGAATACTATCCAGGAAGTATTCTGCATAAAACTTCATCTTGAAAATTTCCCAAGACTAGCTTCTCCCGTCAACAAGTACTCAGAATATGCCAACCTATTGTCTTCCGGACACCTCTTGGCATTAGAAATTCGTTCTATATCTCGGAACCACTGATCTGCTTCATCCGGGCTACACTTGCCATCAAACATGGCCGGATGATGTTGAAGAAAACTCTCAAGACTCCACTCTGTCTGATGATTGGCAGAAGAAGTAGATGGTCCAGCCGTGGATCTGCCGCTCGCCATCAAGTCCCTTTTGCTGATAACCGAGCGGTTTCTAAAAGTTGTAAGGCGACAGTATTTTGTTGAACCAATGCAGCATTTTGATGCTGCATTGCCGTGAGTACTGAATCCATCATCCTAATCAAATCTAATGTATGAGAATTCACAGTTAGAGAAGAAGGAGGAGACCAAGATGCCATCTCTGATCATTCATAGAGAAAGAACCATCAGTCTAAACCAAGGAGACAAGGATATTGTCTAAAACTAACACTTAGTACACAACACAAGCATAACATACTCATAACCTATAGGGTTCTAAGGAAAGAACTGCTCTAATACCATTTATCTAACATCCCAAAATATAGCATAATACTATATCATAGATTAATCACATATAATAATATGATAGACCAGTTCACATAAAGCTAAAGCTAGTAAAGTATTTTAACAGTACAATTATCCAATATAACCATAAAACTAAAAACTTTACAGAACAACATAAGTCTGATACACAGTAAAGACATAAACCGAACGGTGATACAACACCCTGTATAAACTGATCGATTTACAAAAGATAGATTAAGGCTATTGACCGAACGGTCCATTCTAAAACTATAAACAATTGATGACCGAGCGGTCCTAACTTAAGCAACAAGGTCCTTGCCTTCCAATGCTTGCTCCACTGAACATTCATCACCTTCTGCTCACATCCACAAGATGATCATTGCAAAAGATAAGATAACTGGACGGACAAAACAAGACAAACAAGAAAGTAGGGTGAGCTAATGTAATTTAATTATAAACACATATATACAATTCATGCAAGTTCAATACGTACAAAAACGAACAGTACATAATGCCAACACATAATACATTTAACCACATACAAATCGAACACCAACATTCATATATATATATATATATATATATCTAAACCGAACACTATGACTTGACCATCCGGATTGTATGAATATGTAGCTACAGTCGTCCTTGCACTTGTGGTAGTGTAACAGCTGACACTAATCAAGCTATTACCCAAGGTTAATCCCATAATACCTACCTCGACACCTTGAGGTGGTAGGACCTCCTATTATTCTCACAAATGATATACCTCTCTCTATGTGAGAATGATACTCAGAATTTCAGGATGAACGCCGGCTTAGCATATCCATATTCATACTTTACAATCCGATAACCATACACGAGACATTTCGCCTTGGAATTCTCTTCCACAGTATTCAAAAGTCCAACATTATCATATTTAACATAATCTATCATTCATCAATTATATTTTCATTCATAGAATAAAGAGAACATGTGAACGTTGGAGATCGACCACCTACACATTACCCAATCGAGAGAACCGAACGGTTCATAAGAGACAAAATAGAAGAAACTGACCTAATGCTATTATTGACCGACCACCATAGAAACCAACTATTAGGAACTTAACCCAACCCGAAGAGTTTAAACCACACACTCATATCTCAAATCGAAACTTTTAAAAAACCTATACCGAACATTATACTAGACCAAGTACTTAGAGATTATTGGATACTCTATCCAGACCGAACACTAGTTTAATATTAGAACACTGTGATTAGACCGAACTATCATAAATAGATAATACCTCTAATAGACCGAACCCAGTTAATGATTGACACTACAGGAAAAGCGTTAATTTCCGAAGGAATAATACCGACGGCCTTTGAGGCCTTCGGTAAAGTTGATTTACCGAAGGATGTACCGACGGTCATGTAAATGGTTGATTACCGAAGGCGTTTTGAGTTTACCGAAGGCTCCATAGGCCGTCGGTACAAGTATCGACCTAGTGAAATGAAAATTTGGGATTTCCCTCTCCCATTCTCCAAATTTTAGTTTCCACAGAAGCTTTCCCCCAATTTTTCGTCTCTCACCTCAGAACCCCCAAGCATCTTCCTCTGTCGTTCTGAAATCAAAATTAACCCCTTTTTTGCTGCAATACTGTGTCGACGTTAGAATAATGCCGGTGAGGAGGGTGGTGGTTGAGGGATTACATTATTTCGAGGGGGTTGTTCGAAGGTGGTGGTCGCGGCGTGACGGTGGTGTTATGGTGACCTTTGGACGGTGTGCTCAGAACTTGAAGGAACTTGGTTGAGGGACTTGTTGGAGGGGTCGTTGTGGGCTTGTGTGGCTGTCGTTCTGTACAAAGGTTGCCATCGTCAAGGGCTTTCTTGGTTGAGGTAAGTTATGCGTTTAAAAATTCATTATGAGTTACAATGTTCTTGAATGTGTTTGATGTTCTTGTGGCAGCAGTGTATGATGTTGTTTGATTGAGAAAGTTTATTGGTCTGTTGCCTTTGCTTCTAATGCGTGCAACTATGTGCTCTAAATACGCAAAACTTCAACTACGAAGTGAACCTTTGATATTGATTGAATGGTTTAAAGTGTACTAAGTAGGACTTGTAGGTTACAAATTTTAGGTCTAAGTCTAAGTCCAACCACCATAAAAAAAAATAGTTATACTATCGGTTTGATCTTAAATCCACTTGCTGATCACCCTACAGTGAAGAATGGGCGCCCTCCTGGCGCCTTCACCATACCACGTGAGCTTCTTGATGCATCAACCGTGGCAGAGGCCATCAGTGTGATCTCTTGCTGGTACGAGGATAAAACTGAATGGGGACAACGTGTCGGATGGAGCTATGGATCAGTTACTGAGGATGTCGTTATTGGCTACAGGATGCACAATAGAGGATGGAAATCAGTTTATTGTGTTACCAAGCGTGATGCATTCCGTGGCACAACTCCCATAAATCTCACTGACAGACTACATCAAGTCCTAAGATGGGCAACTGGGTCGGTTGAAATATTCTTCTCAAGAAACAATGCATTTCTAGCTAGCCCAAGAATGAAGTTTCTCCAACCGATTGCATACCTTAATGTTGGAATCTATCCATTCACTTCCTTTTTCCTTATAGTCTAGTGCTTCCTCCCTGCACTCTCCCTCTTCTCAGGCCAATTCATTGTTCAAACTCTCAACATCACTTTCCTTGTTTATATCTTGACCATCATTGTGACTTTGTGCATGCTGGTTGTGCTTGAAATCAAGTGGTCCGGCATTGAGCTGGAAGAGTGGTGGAGAAACGAGCAATTTTGGTTGATTGGAGGAACAAGTGCACATCTAGCTGCAGTGCTGCAGGGTTTGCTCAAAGTGATAGCAGGGATTGAAATCTCTTTCACCTTAACATAAAAATCTGGTGGGGATGATGTAGATGATGAGTTTGCTGATCTCTATGTTGTGAAGTGGACATCCCTTATGATACCACCAATCACAATCATGATGGTTAACCTGATAGGAATAGCAGTTGGAGTTAGCAGAACAATATACAGTGTGATACCTCAATGGAGCCGTCTACTTGGTGGTGTTTTTTTTTTCAGTTTTTGGGTATTGACACATCTTTACCCTTTTGCAAAAGGATTGATGGGAAGGAGAGGGAAGAAACCTACCATTGTTTTTGTATGGTCAGGTCTCATAGTTATACAACCCAAACCAATTACAAATGCACAAATTCAAAAATCAGAGTTGGATTCAACTTTGCACTAGAAAAAATGAACTGTAAATTGAGGTTTTGAGTTGTGAAATTGCACAACAGTGGTTATAAGTCAAATTAGAATTTTAGAACAACTTTAAATCATCAAAACAACTAATAATGTAGCAAATTAAACAACTACACACCTCATTCTAAGTTATAATGATTCAAACAGCTAGTTATCAATGCAAATGACTGTAGAAAGTGTAAATACACTAAACTAATCATGAAAACAACAACTAAGCATCATCAAACTCGAACTGGACATTGCAAGGACATTTAACACGGTGAAAACCATCACTTTTTGAGTTAAAATAGAAGTGGAGTAGTGATTTTGAGTTGCAGGCTGTTTATAACTCATTTTAGAGTTTAAAGACAATTAAAATCATCAAATAAAGTTACTTGAACATTCAGTTGTGTGTTTAAATCACTTGCATATGTTTTTTAGTATCAAACCACCAAACTTGGGACTTTTTCTAGTGTAGAATTTTTTTTCCAGCTAAAGTTTGATTCTTTTCTCTAGTTGCAGTGCATTTGTAGTCATTTATGAATCATATAAGGCAATGAGACAATGTCTAGCCTTGATTATATGTGCTACATCAGTTAAAACATGATTCTGTTTCAAAAATTCTGCACAAAATGGAATAAATCTGGTGCAATCTCATAAATCTGTTTCAGTGGAACTTTTTTGTTTCTTGAGTATTTAGATTATAAAAAGTGTACTTATAAGGTGAGAAATTGTCAATTCACCTAATATAGACTCATTTTAAGTAATGTCAACATCCTAACAAGTCTAAAGTAGTGAAATGAACCTAGGAAACTAGTCAAAAGCAAAGAATTAGGTAAAACTCAAAGTTTGAGTTGTTAGAACCTAAAAAAGTGGTTCCAAGTTGGTGAAATGCTGCTGAAAATCAAGCCAAATTGCTACTTTTAGAGCTACTTCTTTGTCCAATTCAGCAACCCTTCCATTACCTAGTATGCTACCCCCTTGGAGCAAGAATTCTGGACCTTAGAAGCCTCACCAAAACGTCACAACACCCTACCACACACTAAACCAATCACAGCAAAAATCTGTACTGGACCAGATTTTAATTTCAGGTAACAGACTTTGTGGCACAATTTGGAGGCCAAACAAGTGGATTTCAAATGATTTTAAGCCTTGAATCAATAGAGGGACACAAAAGGAACCTAGGAGAGGCACTAGATCAGATTAAACACGCAAGAAAAATAAAAAACGAAGAGCCAAAAGAAGTGCAGTAAGGTGTTTGATAAAAATGTAACTATTTGATGAAAGTCTCCAAAGAAGTGCAGATTTTGTGATTTTCGGTTTTTGGGGTTCAAAACTGGATTGCTTGGTTTTCAAATGATTTTTATGATTGGATTATACTTTTTTGATCATATAATTCCATTTGCAAACATGTAACCAGCTCTTGCCAACCCAGAATTGAAATTTAAAGAATGTACAAAATCAAACAACACTAAAAATGAAAACTGCACTAGAAAAATGGTTTTAAAAGTGTGCTTTCAAACCCAAAAATGAGTGGCAGTGTTTCTAAAGCTCAAGTGACGATTCAAGCAACTTTATATAATCAATTTAAAGATGTTTAAACATTGAAACAACAAGGAATCACACTACACTTAAAAATCACTAATTCACTTCCAAATTTAAGCAAAATTGATGGTTTAAGAAGTGATTTTGCATGTAGGCTCAAATTTGACGAAATGAACAGTGCACACAGGTTTGAAATGGTAAAATAAACTTGTTCAAACATTCACAATGCATAGAAACAACTAGATGCTTCAAATCACACCTGCATACAACAAAATTCTAATGTAGTTTTGGTGACATTTTCATACATATTTGGCTATAGTAAGTATGATTTGTTGAATCTTGCTGTGTTTGTGCATATACAACGTCTGAGCAAGTTTATTTTGCCATTTTAAAGTTGTGTGCACTGTTGAAATGATCATTTTTATGCCTATATGTAGAATCATGTCTTAAACCATCAAAATTGGCTTTAAAATGGAAGTGAACCATAGAATTCACATTGCAATCTGTTTTCAAACTGTTTCAGTGTTTAAATATCTTTAAAATGATGATAAAAATTTGTTTGATGCATCAATTGAGCTGTTGAATCACTTCCAATCAATGTGGGAAAGGTTATTACTTTTTTTTAGTTTATGCATTTCATGTTCTAATCTATATTGTTATTCTTTTTATGATTAACTATGAAGTTATAAATCATTTACCCTGCGATATCAGCCATTATGTTTTCAGCTTAATAAAAGAATATGGTCTAAAGCAACGATTATTATGTTATGCAGCAAGTGGGAGCAATGATTCTTGTCGGTCACAGGTGATTATGTTTCTTAAATTAATTTTCTTGGATTCTTGTTATAGGGGCTTCAACTTAAAGTAAGTTTGATGCTTAAAAAATTATACGATTTTGAAACAATTATAACTTCAATCTGAAGTAATATTTTAAGCTCAATAAACCAAGTCATATGCTACTAAGTTGATTAAAGAAGAACCTTATGTACTCTGTTCGATACAGGAAATCCGTAAGTGTCAAAGGTCATACATTTTTCCCTGATATTTGCTACCTGCCTCTTCACCATAGCTTTACTACACCTGACCAGAGTTATCATCCTTTAATCACTGTGCATCATGCTTCATAGCTCATAACCATAATGCATTTGTTATAAGACTGTAATGTGGCATGATTACAAGGATATTTTGTATAATTGTTTTGTATTACCCCTTTAATTTCACATCTGCAGATATTTGTGTTTATTTTTATATTTTTGGGTCTGCACCACTTGCCTTTATTTTTCACTTATTTTCTTTGAATTTTTTTCCTATGAATATATTTGGTGTACTGAGCATGAGCAGTTTTCCACATGTATAAATTACATTTCACTTTGTTGTATATTATTATTATAAGTCATTGATCAAAATTTGTTTCATTATTGAAGCATGGGAGGATCAATTGTTGTGCATGTAGCTACAAGAAGTTCATTGTCCACCTTGGTTGGGTTGTCGTGGATGTTGTAGAGGTTGTAATCTGTAGTTATTATTACTTTCGTGATTACTTTTTTCGTCATTGGAACAAAAGTGCTGATTGTCTCAACAATTGCAGGGAACAACTATGGCTTCACTCATTCAAGAAAATTCTATCAAACAGGATGCAACATTTTTCAAGCATTGAGAAAGTTGTGAGCCCTGTCTCTATACCTTCTTTTATTTGTGTTTCAAGTTTTGTGTTATTCTTTGTGTCTATTGTTTCTGATTATGATCTTTTTTAGTTTCTTTTCGTTGTCATTATTAAAGTAGTCTTTAAAAACTATAAATTTATAATAAACTTATTGTACATTGTAAATAAATATAATTGTAAAGTGAACAATTAGTAAATCTTGAACTCTAAAGAGTTTTAATTTTCTTTGAATATTTGACAGTAAGCAAATGTTATATCCAAGAGCTTCCTGCGTTTCCATAATTTCTTCCTGCATCAGTACACTTAAAAATTCTAATTTTATCCTTTATTTTTTCATTTTAAGTTTTAGAATATATAATTTGAAATATAAAAATTATACATTCAATAATACAAAGATTATATTCTAGAATGTATACTTTCATACTTAAATAATATAATTATAAAATTATTTTTCAATATCTCATGTTTCTCTTAATAAAATGATATCGTTTTTGGTACATGTATGTACATCCATGACATATTAAATACATTATTTTATGGTATTTAATTGCTTGGTTATCATAGTCTCTAACAATTTTCACATAATACTTAATTGAATATATAGTGTACATAAAAGAATTAGGTTTGTTTAGACTCTTTATTCTATACTATTTTTAAAAAATAAGTTTCTTCACAAACTTATGCATATAGGAAACTACTATTTTAAACTTTTGATTCAATAATTTTTATAAATCTCCCATCATGTTTAAATTATAGTGTTTTTAAATTATATTGTCTTTAAAAAATTAAACATTTTTTTTTGACAATTCTGTATTTCTCGACTTAATAACTTCTTATATAATATCATATTATAGATATATTGGTAATATTTATACTGTTACTTCTCATATTGGATGAAAAAAATGTACATTTCCAGCAATATGTTAATTTTCTCCCGATACGTATGACTTTTACTTACATTTATACTTTATGGTTTGCAGGTGTGTGGCACCTTGATCAAAGTCTGCTTCATCATGCCGCTTGAACTTGGATAGTCTTTATTATTAGTTTTCGTTTATATTTGCTCTTAGAATTTAAATGGTTTTCCTATGTACTAAGATGTGAAAACTTGTAGTGTTGTAGTGTTGTGGCAACAAGTATCTTATGTAAAAGACTACAAACATATTATGCAATATAATTTGATATCTCCTTTTCATTTATCCTTCTCCAATAGAAATATCAGTGGTTAGTTTGACTTGATGTCATGAAAAATTTCATAAACTGCACCACAATGCAGGAGAGTAATAAAAAATCACACGAAATTAGCACCAAAGCAGATCATAAACTGCACCATAATTGGTTACTGGACAGTAGAAAATTCGCCCTTCGGAAATTACCGAAGGCTTTTGCCCTTCGGTAAGCCCTCGATAATTACCGAAGGCTTTTGGCCTTCAATAATTACCGAAGGACAAAAGCCCTCGATAAATGTTAGCGACAAGGGATTTACCGAGGGCTCTTTGGCCGTCGATAAGCCTTCGGTAATTACCTTTTACTGACAGTTTTGGGCTGTTTTCGAGGGCTTCTGGCCTTCGGTAATGCCCTTCTTTTTTGTAGTGTGAGTACGTAACATCGTCGAACGGTCAACAAAACAAAACTCTAAATAATACTCCTTAAACCAAAACAAGATATTTTTCCTTAATTTCTAAAACGTCCAAACTTGATTTCTAATTTATTTTAAACCTATTCCACTGAACCTATTACACACTGCTCACCACTTACATTTTCACATACTCTCTTCACAAACAGAACTGACCGAACGTTCTACAATAGGAAACTCCAACCCAGTTCACATGTCTCGGCCAAACATAGAATTTGAATACAATTCAATCAAACATACCATTATTCATACATGCAAGAGTACACACATCAATTCCAAACACAGAAAAATATAATTAAATCACTAGATTCTCTTACCTTGAATAAACTAGGCACATCCTAAGCTTCCACTACTTTGACTAACCAATAACCACTGCTAAAGCAACCCACCACTTCACATAGCAACTAGATTGATGGAAAAGAACTTCTTGCTACCAAGGAAGAACTCACACACAACCTAGATGATGATCAGAAGAAGAGGGAAGTGAGAATTTGTAGAGAGAAGAAAGAGAATTGTAGAGAGAAGGAGGAGAAACTCAGAAATTTGAAGAGAAGAGGTGCATGCAGAAAGTGACTCGACGTTTGAAGAAATTTCTTATATACTACCGTAAAAAATCGGTCGACCAATCAGCTACACACACCTGTCTTCTACTTTCTGAATTTTCTAAACCCTTACCTCTCTGACTTCCACTCAATGTTGAATTTAATGGTTGTGACAAATGACAATATGGAACAACTAGAATGGCCACCCAAAACAGCAAAAATGGCTAAGAATGTTAGCGAGGACGGTATAGTGAAAGTTGCAAGAAAAAAAAAAAACAAAAGTGAAAGGAGCGGTGACGACTGTGACGACCAGCAACAACGAACCAGGACAAGATCAAATAGTGGTAATGAGTGGAAGCACATCAACTAAAGGAGTACCCAAGTTATGGAAATTGTGAAAATCATACTTAAATTATGGTTCCCTTGTACAATCATTGTTATTATCCAAATATTAGCCTTTCTATTACTGTTCTCCAGTAATCGTTTTTTTAAAATTCGTTTCTATTACAATTTTTCCGTCACCTTTGTTTTACAACGAGAACTTTTGAATCGTCTTTAGTTATGATATAAACATCGAATGCTATTTTGCAGTCGTCCTAAAGTATATGATATGTTATTAAAGTTAAGGGTGAGGTGATGATTTTTTGAAAGTATGGGTGTGAAAGTATCATTTCCCTTCTCCAAATAAAAGCAAGCGAAAAACATGGTAGAGAACAGTGAAAAAGTAGTGCTATGATTGTCTAGTGATTTGAAGGAAGCATATACGTGTGGTTGTGACACACCTTACACGTTATTTTGAATCAACTTTTGATCACCGGTCTTCTTTATCGGATGCCAAAAATTAGCAACCCATTCATAATTCATTTATCTTTTCCACTTCATTCATCATACACCTGCTTTCCAAAAGTAAGGCGCACTATATAACTTAAAAGTATTTGTAGCACAGTTACTCACACCGCTTTCCAAAACTGCTTTTCCACTTCATTCATCATACACCTGCTTTCCACAATTAAAAGTATTTGTAGCACAGTTACTCACAATCATATCCAGACAAGTCATAATAATTGTTTATTACAGTCCTCAACATTAGCGGAGACACTTACACACCATGTTTGAATTTCTCTTCCTTAGCTTCCTCACCTTTGCAACTACTCACGCAGATACACGCTACGTTGACTATGCATACCTAAATTGCTCCACTGACACAGATGCGGGCAGTGTCTTCAAATTCAATCTCGACACGCTGCTACGGAGATTATCTAATGCTACAACTGACAACGGCTTCAACAAAACCAATGTCACTGGAGAAAACCCCTCAGACTCAGTCTTTGGATTGTTCGTGTGTAGGGCTGACGTTCCCTCTCAGCTTTGTCGACAATGCGTCAACAAAGCAGCCCAACAGTTAGCCCTAGACTGTTCCTACTCCCAACAAGCTCTCATTTGGTACGATGACTGCATGCTTCGTTATTCCAACTACTCCTTCTTCTCTACCCTCGACACAAGGCCTAAGTTTACCGTAACCAGCATCCTCAACATCTCTAACGAGGAAAGCTTCAGGCGTTTATTGTTTCGGACCATGAACAAAACTGCAGATGAAGTAACTTATCCGCTTCATCCTATCAGTGCCAAGAAGTTTGCCACAAGGCAAGCAAGCGTGTCTGGATTTCAGAGGCTTTATTGTATGGCGCAGTGCACTCCAGACTTGTTATCCAAGGATTGCAGCAGCTGTCTGGAGGGAGCCATAGGGGACCTTCCATGGTGCTGTGGAGGGAGACAAGGAGGGAGAGTTTTATATCCCAGTTGTTTTGTTAGGTATGAATTGTACCCTTTTTATCGCCACATTGATCCCTCAGCGCCACCTTCGCATCCCCCACGGCCGGTTCCTGTTCCTGCGTCAAAATTTTCAGACGCAGATCCAAATTATCTTAACCACAATTGCTCAGCTGATGCCACTGCTGACAGCGATTTCAACAAGGACCTCGATACCCTCCTCTCTTACTTGTCTTCCAATGCCACCAAATCATACTACAAGGACAGTGTCGACGACAATGCGTATGGCCTATTCATGTGCCGTGGCGACCTTCCCTCTCAACTCTGTCAACAATGCGTCCTAAACGCAACCAGTTATTTATCTTCACGCTGCAATTCTTCTCAAGAGGCTATAATTTGGTTCAGCCACTGCATGCTACGCTATTCCAAGAACTATTTTTTCTCCCACATGGAAAAAAGCCCAATGTTTCAAATGTTGAATGTTACCGCTACCTCCAGCCCCATCCCTGGCCAAGACGACTTCACTTACTCATTATCAACTACTTTAGCTAGTCTGGCAAAGGCAGCAGGAGATAGTGCAGAGAAATATGTGAATAAATCAATAGCATTGAATGATGCACAGACCCTTTACACTCTTGGTCAGTGTACGCAGGATTTGTCCAGTGACGACTGTGTGGGCTGTCTCTCAGACATAAATGGAAGAATTCCATGGTCAAACTTGGGGAGCGTTGCGGGAAGAATTCTATATCCAAGCTGCAATATCAGGTTTGAATTATTCCAATTTTACAGAGCTGGTGGTGACCCAGCTTCATCACCTTTTCAAGGTAAAGTACATTCGGTACTACTTGTTTTTCTGCCGTCTTTTATTGCTTTTTAGCTGAAGTGAAGTGAATCATTATTTTCCTTAAAATTCTAAATTTTTATAATTTTTGAAATATTTGGTCTATGAAATCGAACATGGTTGGTTTATTCAGTTCTTTAATCACTTTCACACGTTCAATAACATTAGATATACCCTGACATACATATAGCATGTAATATGTTCTGCTAGCTCCTATTGGTCTACACCTGCGATTTCAATATAGAAAATGTGGTTGGTTTTACCCCATTTGCACCGGTTCACAACCTAATTTTAGGAAGGAGTATTTTTATCATTAAAAAAATTAATTTTTATGTTTGTAAAGAAAGAAAAAGATAAAAGATTTAAATAATGGATCAGATTTTTTTATATAATATTATAACATAATTTATTTGTTACTTTTTCATTAGGTTTAGAATACATCAACATAATAATAAATAAATAATGAATTAATAAAAAATGACACACATGTTATATCTAAATATTGTTATAAAAAATTCTGCTTCAAAATATTTTTTAGAATGTGTGTACTACTACCCTTCAATAATCATTATTTTAGTCTTGAAAATGCGGCAATTTAACTTAGTTACCTGCGTAATTAAAATATCAATTTCAAGCTTCAAATTGAAAATCACCTATCAGATTGCTTCAAGTGTCAGTTTACAAAGCTAATGATAAAAAATTACCAAAGGATCAAAATTACATCAAATTTCTAGAGAAATTAAAATTAAGATGCTTCGTTTTTTAGAGAAAAAAAAGAGAGAAAAGGCTTTCAATTGATTAATAACCTTTTTTTATTGTAAAAGCTTTCAATTAATAGCTCAAACTAGATCAATGTAAAGGATTCAAAATAACACCAAGGTAAGTTCTTTTAGAAGGTTTATTTAATGTTGTGTTTAAAGTAGAAATATTCACTAAATTTATTATTTTAAAGCTTCAAATTAATCTTCATCTTTTATATAAATTTATTTATGTTTCAAATCAAATGTGACTAAAATGGGTGAAAACCACTTAATCGATATATTATGACTCGTCATGATTAATTCTTCATTACTATTTTCTGTTAATAATTTATGTTGATTGTTTTGCAGAAAGGAAAAAAGGGCAATCTCGTACAATGATTTTTGTTATTGTACCGACGATTATTTCGCTGACACTACTCTCTTTAGTCTACTATTTGATAAACTACTATTTGATGAAGAGAAAAAGAAGAAAAAATGTTAAGAGGATTCTCAGAGAACAATGTACGTATTAAGAAAATATATCAAATCTATGCCTTTTAAGTTTTACAAAATTTAGTCATTTAAATTAATTAATTCATATATATATTTGATCCAGTTGGTCACGAAAGTGTAGCTTTAGAGCCATTACAATTCAAGTTATCTGTAATTGAGGCCGCGACCAACAACTTTTCGCAGGAGAATAAAATTGGTAGAGGTGGATTTGGAGAAGTTTATAAGGTAAGAAATTATATATACTTCCAATATTATGGTCTGATTTTTTACATGAATAATGATTTTGCTATTAGGGTGTTCTTGATGGAAGACAAATAGCGGTAAAACGACTTTCAATAAGCTCTAGCCAAGGAGAAAATGAGTTCAAGAATGAAGTTTTATCGATAGCTAAACTTCAACACAGAAATCTTGTGAGATTTATTGGCTTTTGTCTTGAAGAACAAGATAAAATACTAATTTATGAATATGTTCCAAACAAGAGTCTTGATTACTTTTTATTTGGTATGACACTTGAATATCTTAATTTATGTTTACTTAACTCATTTATACACTACAAAACATATTTCACACTTACCTTTTTCAATTGAACTTGAAGATACTCAAAGATCGAAGTCGTTAGATTGGTATGAACGTTACAATATTATAGTGGGCATTGCTCGTGGAATTCTTTATTTACATGAACATTCTAGACTCAAAATCATACATCGAGATCTTAAGCCTAGTAACATTTTATTAGA
Organism: Vigna angularis; assembly: GCF_016808095.1. Taxonomy (NCBI): domain Eukaryota; kingdom Viridiplantae; phylum Streptophyta; class Magnoliopsida; order Fabales; family Fabaceae; genus Vigna; species Vigna angularis. The sequence continues at coordinate 34,478,171 of NC_068970.1, forward strand.
TGAAAATATGATTCCCAAAATTTCAGATTTTGGTTTGGCTAGAATTGTTGAAATAAATCAAGATCAAGGGAGTACACTCAATGTTGCCGGAACGTAGTAAGTTTGGAACAATTATTTACTTTAGTTTCTTTACTTCTTTGCAAAATTTTGGTTTTACTAAACTAACATTTTGTTTTTGGTAGTGGTTATATGTCTCCAGAATATTTGATTCTTGGAAGATTTTTTGAAAAATCAGATGTTTTTAGTTTTGGAGTAATGGTTCTAGAGATCATTACCGGAAAAAAGAATGCAAGTTCATATGAATCCAATCGAATTGCTTATAACCTCTTCAGTTATGTAAGTAGAATTATTAAATCTTGTAATTTGGTTCCTATGTATTATACTTAATTTCTTATGTTACAATTCTAATTATTTTTCAAATTGATTAAATTAAAAGTTGTGAACTCCCTTGATTTTTAATTTGAAATAATTATTGCAGGTTTGGAGGCAATGGAAGGATCATGCAACACTTGGTATATTAGACCCAAGTATTAAAGAAAATTTTTCTGAAATTGAAGTGAATAGATATGCATTCAAATTGGTTTACTAAGTGTTCAACCAAATCCCAATGCTAGACCAACAATGGCAGAAATTGTTTCATATATTAGTAGTTGTTTCATATATTAGTAGTTATTTAATTCAGTTGCCAAGTCCAGGAGAACCTACATTTGGTAGACTAGATCGACCAGGAATTTTACAAGAATCGAGTTCTAGTCAATTTACAAATGTTTCCACTCCATTCTTTACTAATGAAATGTCTATGAGTGAATTTCTTCCTCGATAACAAATAATTTTCCTTTTAAGAGTTATTGCATAAAACTTTTACATATACTAGAATGTATATAGTTTTGTTTGGCTTAATTAGTAATTTGAATCCTATATTTAGGTATGCGATTCAATTTGGTCCCTATATTTTGTTTTTTACTCAATTGAGTCAAACTATTTGTTAAATATAATTAATTTTGTCCCTTCTATTAAATTGGTGTTAATGTCATTTCGAGTGTCATGTGTCAAAATTTCATTCATCTTTTAACTTGTAACCTTTTTGTTAATTTTTTTTCTCATTTTTTTCTTTCCATTTACCTTTGATGACATACCCTAGCCATCGCCTAACACATTCATGAAGAGTTAGAGTCATCTATGAAAGATGGACCTAGATTCTTTCTCTTCGGCTATCTTAAGCCATCATGAAGATCCTAGAGTAAGAATAATTTTTGGACCTTGTATTTTTGGCCAAGTAGAGTAGGGTTTTGACCACCTAAGTCAACTTGGGCCTTATACCCAACATTGACCAAGGTGGACGTTCAAATGGGTGTGTTGACCAAGGAGTCAACATTTTTTGCCAAGCTTGGAGGACAAGGAGCTCATTTTCGTCCTAAACATGTGAAGGCACCCTATTGGAGAGTTTTTCCTCCTAGTTAATGGTCATGTGTCATCTTAGGAATGAATAGTTTTTTCATAGGTAGTGGCCACATGTGACCCTCTCATTTGAGAGAATTTTAGCCACTTGTCTTGCTCCTATTATAGAGTATTTCTCCTTGCTCTCCAAGCCAACCAAGGTAGCTCTTTTAGGTTAAGTTTTTGTCCATTTAGAAACACCTTAGCCTATAAATAAAGGTGTCTCTCCTTCCTGTATTCACCTTTGAAAATAGAGTAAAGTTATGCTGTCATTTTGTGCATACAACCTCTTGCAAGGTCACCTTAGGCTAAAGCAACCCAAGTAGCCTCCTCTAGCCACCTTTCTTCCAGAGTTGGTCAAACTTCTCTAAGAGAACCCTTAAACACTTCATCTTTCATCATACAAGCACCAAAACCGTGAAACTTCAACAATCATCCACCACACCTTCCGCATTCATCAAAATTGTAATCTTATGAATGATTGCTTCTAGATTTGGCTTGTCCTAGTTAGAACATTGCCATCAACCTTCCTCAACCTCCCACCACCTTCCTTCACCTTTCTTCCCACCACCTTCCTCCTTCACATCCCACTAAACATTCATTTTGCATTATTCCAGAGAATAAAACCCACCGCATCACAAGTGCAAAATATACTTTTTATAGTGACTTTTTAAACATGTTGAAATCCATAGGTATAGAAAGTGGTAAAGCGGTAGTATTGTAAATATAGCAAGTTTTTCTATACCGATTGCACTAATAACAAGTATAGAAAGAGGTGTTAAAATTGTAATAAATTATAAAGATTTCTATACCGATTGTAATCAAAACAAATACAGAAAGTCATTTTTCTATACTTGTTAAACCTAGGACTGGTGTAAAATTAATGCGATGGCAAAAATGTAACATTGGAGAACTTTTCTTATACTAGTTAGACACTATAACTACTATAGATTATATAATATTCTGCCCAAATCTCCTTTCACATTTCACTTTCCCTGTTCTGTGATTCTTCTTCTTCATTCTTGTTCTACCGCTTCACATCCTTTCTCTTCTATGACTCTTCTCCTTCCCCTTCTTGCTTAATATTTTTTCTTTCGCTTTATGTTTTTTTTTCTCTCTCATTGTTTCTTTTATGGTCATTATTCAATCTCCCCGTCACTTCTTTCTTTCCACCCTTGTCCTACGGTTTCCTATTTTCTGATAGACTCTAATGGGTTGAAAGGTTGAAGATTAAAATGAAAATAGCATCGGACATGAAAAGTAAAGGGTGGTTGAAGATGCTTTTTACAATTAAAGGTTTGAAGGTTCAATGTTTGATAGGAACAAAGTAAGTTATTTACTTTTTACTTAGAACCTAAAATGGTTTTTATTTTGTCATTTGCTATTTCTTTCTTTTCCGACTTATTTACGATTGAGTATTTGCTTTTCTTTACCAACAAGAAAGAGACTCATATTTATGTCTACTATCATCGGGGAGTTTTGTGTCTATAGAAGGTTGTTCGAGTATATTTGTGTTTTATTATTGGTTAAAACCTTCATATGGTCCTCATATTTGTACTGAAATATTAATTCGGTCCTTAGATTTTAAGTAGTCTTAATTGTTTTTTTTTTTAAAAAATGTGTAACAAATAAGCCCTTTCTATTAATTTGACTCAAATAACGTGAATTCTTGATGAGCTAGAATATATAATGAATTATATGTCTTGATCAGCGCGACAACATGAAGCGTCTAGTTTCTACACTTTACTAAAATTTTAACATCTAAACTCTCTAATCACCACCACCATCAACATATTAGCAACAATTCTCCCATGGTGAAGCCCAATTCCTGAAACAAAAATTCCTCTATATTCCTCTCCGACGATTGCCTTTTCCTTGGAGGAGCATTATTTACTTCTATCCTCGTATGGGGTTTCTCTTCCTTTACCACCTTCTCCAACGACACCCTCAACTTCCTAGCTAAGCACCCTATTCTTCTTCTATTGGAAAAAATATTGAAGCCAAGGAAGAGAGCTAAGCCATTCAATCAAGTGGGTATAGCACATAGAAGGCATGTTGTAGGCTCATTTCAAACAAAAAAGAATGAGTTAGTGGGCATAGACCATAACCACACCAAAATTGGGGCAAAATCACTAATTTATTCAAAGCTTTAATTGTTGCATCTATAATAAAATGAGTAATTCACCTTCATAACCATAACCCTCCAGGAACCCCATCCTCTTAGTATTGGGGAATGTTCCTTTCTTTATTAGAGATGTTTCTTGCATATTGAGTATAAGGGGAGAGATGGTTTGAAGATTCCACATCTTCTCATCTGATTGCGAACATCTTCCTTGCAACTTGATAAGCCCTCGTGCTTTCAAAGTCCTTAAATGTTTGAGTTTCCACATTTGAAAGGAAAGAAATTGGAATGTTTGGAGGACCAAAGTCTAGCCCTCGTGCATTCAAATGCCTTAAATGTTTGAGTTTCCACACTTGAATAGGGAAAGAAATTGGAATGTTTGGAGTACCAAAGTCTAGCCATCTTGGCAGTCCTATTTCAAGTGGATCAGGAGGGGTTTCGGTGGATTTTAACGGGCTTAAACATCAGCGTCTTCTTGATCTAAAATTGTCAATGGTCTTTGGAGATGACAAATACTAGAAGGAGATTATGGGAATGTCGTAGAGCGAGAAATACATTGAGATGGAAAAGGCGGTGCATAGGTTAAGGAGGAACCATGTATGATATGATCATAGATGGGGCAACAATGAAGAGTTTTAACAGTGACAACAAGCATAAAAAGAAATAGCACAGGTTTTCTTAGGCTTGTATTTTGCCATTCTAGTTCCTAGTTTCTTTCTCTTTGTTTAGTTGTAAAGAAACTTATATATTCTTCTTTTCTTTAAGGTACAAGCAATGTGGGACTTCACCTAGCTTGGACTTAAAAGAAAGAAGAATAAATAAGCCTTCTTCTCACTAAAACTTTTGTATTCTAAAATGGCATAGATAACTCACTAAGGGTTTGGAAAAGAGTATATATAGCCCAGAGGTCAAAATCTAAAAAGAACTGTCAGTGATAATCGATTATCAAAAGTGATAATTGATTATTCATGTCCGTTTTGGGGTTTTCAAAATGTGATAATCGATTATCCGAAGGAATAATCGACTATTTGCGCGAGTTGGGAAAAACTAACTCAGACTGTGATAATCGATTATTCTAACCAATAATCGATTGTTTGCGTGATCATTACTTTTCTTCTAAAGCTTGTGATAATCGATTATTACACCAAATAATTGATTATTTTCACAAACTCTTCTTAGATAGGAAAAACTTCTAAGAGTTTACATTTAACAAGATTATTCCTATTACAGTTTATTCTACAAGAATGCTTTTAAACTTATTACAACAAGAGTCTTCAAGTTTCACATTGTAGTATCATCAAAATCATAATATCTTCAATACATCAATGCTCCTCATTGGTATCAATCTCCCCCTTTTTTGATGATGATAAAAAATTCTTTTGTTTAAAAGCATCACTATTTTCTTGCATATATAACAGACTTACAAACAACAAACATGTTAGAAGTAACTGTACTACTTGAAATATTTTCTCCCCCCTTTTGATCATAAGTAAAAAACAATTAAAATCTCCTCCTCAAGTGTTGCTTCCCCTCAAAAAGAGAATAAATGCATTTCAAGACTTAATGAAAATTAAAAATTTTCATAATATGAAATAACACATTACATTGGCACTAGTGCAAAAACAGCGTATAACGTCACGCGTTCAACGTCTAACCACTCAATAGCCAGCATTAAAAATGACTAGTGACAATTTTGTAAATAAATACAAATATTAAACGTCGTTTAGAATTATAATTCAATGTAAAAGGATATAAAACGTCGAATGTCTTAGCGTTAGACGTCAAAAGGTTAGTGAATTGAATAAAAATTTGAGCGAGAGATTGAAAATTCATTCACTTTATCTTAGCACGCGAGACCCTCTTCTCTGCTCAAACTTTTCTCGAACGAAGTTTGACGACCATCAAATGTAATATTTCTTTCGTTTTGTTTTCACCGATTATTTTCGTGTTCTTGTACTTCATAGGCGCATTCTGCTTTCTCTCTCACTAGTGGCAACACTTTATTCCGATGAACCCACCTTTTGAAGGTTAGTTTTCATTTTCGTTTTGAACAACTTATTTCTAAACTTGTTTGTTATTTTATTTTGTTGAACTTGTTTTCTTTTGTTGTTTGGTTGAACTTTTTTGTTGTTGTTTGATTGAACTTGTTTGTTATTGTTATTTGTTGTTGATTCTATATTATCGTTCATAGTTTTGCTTTCAGGTCTGGTAGAGTTGTAAAAAAGGATTATAATTAATTAAAAAAATTGATTAACGTCGTACATTGACAAAATTCGAAGTTAAATTAACGTTGAATTTTTTAAATTCGACGTCAATTTAACGTCTCCCAATATGACATCGTTCTCGAATTTGACGTGAAAGGCAAAAAATATTCGACATTGTACGTTGTTTCTGTACTAGTGTGGGAAAATAAAGCAAACATAGAAACTCAATACAAATATAACTCTAAAATGGAGGGGATGGAGGATAGTCTGGGGGTTGAAGACTTAAGTGCCCCTCAATATTGTCTAATCTAGTATCAAAGTCTTGAAACCTTTCAGTGACATAATCATAGTGAGTTTGTTGCATTTCAATAATCTCATCAAAACTTGCTTGATGAGCCAAACTCATGTCCTTCATTTGTTTTGAGATATTGGCAAAATATTCGTCCATTAAAAAAGTTGAGGATGCAAGAATGGAGGAGGGACCAGCAGTAGATGGAGAAGCTTCGCGTACTGGCTCAGCCATATGCACATCTTCATCACTTTGATTTTCTTCTTCCTTGTGAAGAAATACATTTCCCCAGGCAACAAAACCCATTTGGCGTAGAGTTGTTTCTCCAATTTATGTGCCAATGGAATTGATGGATTGAGTGTGTTCACCTTCTACATGTACTCCTTTGAATTCAAGAATTTGAGAAATAAGAAGAGCATAAGGAAGATGATAAGCTGAGTATTTCTTTGCCTTGAGCATAGTATCGGTAATGAGTGTAATATTCACTCATACAAGATTCAACTTGCTAAGAGACAGTTGGCATGACCATGTTACCACCAGTTTGAGAGGGGGAGTTAGACAGAATCAAATATTCTGTCAAATATCCTATCATTTATGATTTTTGATTTTGGTGATTCACAAATTAATTTTCTTTTATGGTGTAATATTGCAGTAATTATTGTAATTATTTATCATGCATTTTGTTTAGGAAAGTATTCACTAGTAAAAAAAGCGGATTCTGACGCCCCATATACGCTTCGGTTATTGAGAAACCGAAGCGTACAAGGTTATATACCTCGGTCCCCATCCAACCCAAGGTCCAAAAGCCATATTGCTTCGGTTAACACAAAACCGGTGCCTATACACCTCTGACACGTAACTACTGCCTCGGTTTGTTACGAAACCGGTGCCTAAACCCCTCCCTATTGCTTCGTTTGGAATGAAACCGAAGCCTATACACATGTACTGGTCACTGAAAAGTCTGAACCCCTCCCTATTGACTCGGTTAAAGGTAGAACCGAGGCCTATTACCCGGTCAAATCAGTCACACCTGACCCGCTTTTTCATTTTTTCCTCTTCTTTCCTATGACACTCTCATCTCACTCTCATCTTCCCTCTCGTTCTCTTCTCATCTCACTCTCATATTCCCTCTCGTTCTCTCCTCATCTCACTTTCATCTGGAAGAAACAGAGAGGGCGCGATCTCTCTTCTCCTCTCCCACTTAACAGCCACGGTGCGAGGACGAGACGCGATGGTGGCCGGCGTCGAAAGCGGAGGGGAGGCGCGATGGTGGCCAGCGTCGAAAGCGGAGGGGAGGCGCGATGGTGGCCGGCGTCGAAAGCGGAGGCGAGGCGCGATGGTGGCCGGCGTCGAAAGCGAAGGGGAGGCGCGATGGTGGCGACGAGTACTGCGGCGGCGATGATGGGAGGCTCGCCGATCTAAGGCGTTTGGTGGGAGGTTCGTCGATCTACGAATCGTGGTGGTTTCTGTGGAGGCGAGGTGGCAGCTAGGTCACATTGAGACCGCGGCGAGACCGCAGCGAGGCCACGGCGAGATCGCACCGAGGCCGCAGCGAGGTGGCGGCGAGGTCATGGCGAGGTGGCGGCAAGGGCGTCCTGCAGCGGTGGCGTTTCTGCGAGAAGGGGAGGCATCAACCTTCATCTTTTCTTCTCTCTGGTTTGGCCTTGCAGGAGCCTCTCTTCTTCCCCAAATCGTTCTCAGAGTTGGTGATGACAACCTCCGCAGTGCTCATTGCATCAATCCCATACCTTTTTTTCTGTGTTATTTTGGGACCGATTTCTTTGTAGTTGTTGTTAGCGTGTGCTTCCTTCTGAGATGTGGTTCTGTATCTTGAACTGAGGATTGTTTATTATTTTGCTTGAACTTGAACCGTGGACTGTGCGAAGAGGGAGAAGTAGCTTGAACTTGAACCGTGGACTGTGCGAAGAGGGAGAAGTAGACTGTGAAACGAAGAGTGAGAAGTGGACTGTGGAAACAAAAAAAAACACGATATTGCCTCGGTTATCTAAGAACCGAGGCATAATCTGATCTCGTTTTAATCCGGTTCAGAATCGAGGCATAAAGCCACCCCCTTTTTACCTCGTTCGTATACGTCTCGGTTGCAGAACCGGTGCCTATAACCAAAATTAACCGGTGTTATTTCCCTTTACTGTACTAGTCTGTCTTACAATAATTATAAAATCTTGATTGTACATTAATACTTGTATTTAAACAATACATGATGAATGCAAATTATGACATCCAATACCATTTTCTATCTATTTTGTTTTATATTACCACAAAAAAATGCCAACTTTTGGGTTTACTCATGTTTTAGTTAATTAATGTCTTTGGTTTCTCTTTTATCCTAATTTTAATTTGGTATGACGGGAGAAGAAAATTTTGAAACTATGTGAATATTTTTCGTGATTGATGAGTAGCCGGCTCTCTTTGTCTTCTTCCATTCTCCCTCAGCATGCTCATTTCTATTGGAGAATTCATAAGAAAAGTGAAATGAATGAAATGTATATGTTCTTTATTGATACTGCATTGATGCAGTTTATATACAGAAGTGTGCTATCAGTTATGAAAACTGATTTTTGAACTAACAGAAAAAACTAACTTGACTTGTTTACAAACTAATAATTTCTCCAACTAATTTTTCACCATTTGTCTTTCCTTTTGCTCAAGGGTTTTTTCGCAATCTTATTCATTTTTACACTGTATTGTTCAATTAAGAATCCATTTAATTAAATTTTTTTTATTTGATTTATGTTTTATAATTTTTTTCAAATCAGATTTATGATTTACTTATGTAGATTTTAAAAAATTGAAAAAGCCAAATTTCCAATCCAAACTATATTCATATCAATGGATGTGGTTTTGGTCCTATTTGCTTGCTTGGATTGGATCACTTGCGATTTATGAAAATCGCTTACAGTGTAGGGTTTGGAATAAGGTTTATTTGTCATGGAAGTCATTGTAAAATAAGGTTTTTGTCCTATTTTCTTATTTATTACGCATGTGTTTGTCCTAGGCGGAAATGATTTGATACCCTTTTTTTTTTTGCAGCAAAAGACCATGTTATTGAAGTTTTTCTTTTTTCGTAAAACTAATGCTAGACATTAATATGCTCCTTCACATCTAAGTTATGTTGTTGTATTACAAATAATTTAACATATCAATTGATAGCATTGCATTGAAGTAACATCAAAATATTGAAAAGTGTTTATGTTTATGTATCTACCTTAAGTTTGTTGGGATAATCTTAAATTTTAGGGTTTTATTAATAATTTTGTTTAAATCTTATTTTATTAGTTTTTGGGTATAATAATATTTAGTTTGATTTGATAGAGATAAAATAGGGACACGTAGTTATGATTTTTGGTTTATCTAGGTACAATATTATTTTATGATAGATTAAGCAGATTTTATTTTTAAGATAGTTGATATTTTATTTTTATTCCTCGTAATATTGTAAGTGTTATGGCTATTTAAAGCCCTTCAATTATAATGAATAAGTAGACTCAATTTCAGGAAAATATTTGAGTGTGTGTATCGTGAGATTTTCCCAACAGTGGTATCAGAGCTTTATGCTCTGAGTACCGAGAGAGAGAAAAAGAGAGAGGAAAGAGTCAAACATCGTGAGAGAAAAAAGTGAGTGCTTGATTTTTTGAGAGATGGCAAAGGTTGTCAATGGTATGAGTGTGCCACAATTGACAAGAAAAACCAATTATGATAATTGGTGCCTATAGATGAAGGCGTTATTGAGATCCCAAGACATTTGGGATATGGTGGAAGATGAGTACGTTGAACCTGATGCAGACGAACATCAGATGGTGGCACAGATGACAGCATCGAAGAAAACTCGTGCAAGAGATGGGTCAGCATTATATTTCATCTACAATGCAGTAGATGAGTCGGGATTTGAAAAGATAGCGAATGCCAAATCAGCAAAGGAAGCCTGTGAGATATTGGAGGTTGCATATAAAGGTGACAACCGCGTTAGACAAGTCCGAATACAAGCTCTCAGAGGAGAGTTTGAACAGTTGAAGATGGAACCCAAAGAGCACATAACCGAGTACATAACTCGGGTGGAGAAGGTGGCCAACCAACTCGGTAGGAATGGAGAACAAATGCCATCTAGCCGGGTTGTGGGAAAAATTTTGAGATCTCTTACAAAAGATTTCGAAAGTATCGTGTGCGCCATCGAAGAATCGAAGGACTTGTCGGTTTTCATAGTGGATGAACTTGCTGGGTCATTAGAAGCCCACGAACAAAAGAGAAGGAGTTGGGATGATCAATTTGAACTCGACGACCAAGCACTACAGGTACAGTTTGACTTGAATAAAACTCGAATTACTCAGAGCCGAGGTCCTGGTGGCAGAGGACGAGGTGGACGTGGCCGAGGTAATGATAATGAAGATCAAATCGGTCAGAAAAATTGGCATGACCAAGGACAAGGAAAAGGTCGAGGAGATCAGTAGTGGAGTGTTTTAAGTGTGGCGAGTACAGTCACTTTACAAACGAGTGTAGGTCAATAAAGTGTTACAACTGTGGCAAGTTTGGTCATATTGCAAAGTATTGCAAGACCAAGACAAAGGGGGAGACGAATCTCGTTACTGAAGATGCAGAAGAAGATGTAGAAGAACTATTGCTGGCAAAGAGCTCGGATACAGTGGACATGGAAAATTTCGTCTCAATATTGGATGAAGTGATCTCGGTAAAAAGTGCGACAAATGTGGAAAAGGAACTCAAACAAAAAGATGAAGAGATTCAGCGGATGGGGAGGCTTCTGGATGAAGCTAATGAAATTATGAATAAACAGAGGGTTGAGCTTGAGGAGTTGAAGAAGATGGCTCCTGAAAAGGAAGAGAAAGCATCTAGCATTATTGAACTAGATAAAAATAGGGAAGAAGATGAAGAAGAGATGAAGGATGATGAGATTTCTACCAACTCGGTATGGTATCTAGATACTGGAGCAAGCAATCATATGTGTGGGAACGAGAACTTTTTTTATGAACTCACCAAGGTGGAGGCCAAATTTGTGTCTTTTGGAGATGACTTTAAGGTGGCCGTGAAAGGGCGTGGAACAATTCGGCATATTCAGATTAATGGACGAGTTGGAGAGATTAGGGATGTTTATTACGTTCCGAAGTTGAAGAGCAATATTTTAAGCATGGGTCAGATAATTGAAAAAGGTAATTCTTTTTTTTACGAAAAATCAGGTACTTTATTTAAAGGATAAGCATGGTCGTCTAACAACCCAAGTAAAAGCAAAGAAGAACCGGTTGTATGAATTGGAGCTGAAAATCTTGGAGAGAAGATGCAAACCCGGAGTAGGATGATGCACATGGAAAATCGAACGAAGGAAGGAAGAATTTAAGTCTATGGGGGAGTTTGTTGGGATAAACTTAAATTTTAGGGTTTTATTAATAATTTTGTTTAAATATTATTTTATTAGTTTTTGGGTATAGTAATATTTAGTTTGATTTGATAGAGATAAAATAGGGACACGTAGTTATGATTTTCGGTTTATCTAGGTACAATATTATTTTATGATAGATTAAGCAGATTTTATTTTTAAGATAGTTTATATTTTATTTTTATTTCTCGTAATATTGTAAGTGCTATGGCTATTTAAAGCCCTTCAATTATAATGAATAAGTAGACTCAATTTCAGAAAAATATTTGAGTGTGTGTATCGTGAGATTTTTCCAACAAAGTTCTCAAGTTATTTCCCTTTAAAAGTAACCTTTTGTTTGGCAAGATATCACAAAAGAGCTTGGAATAGAAATACTTGACAAAAGATTCAATTGTCTAAGGTAACATCATTTGATATTAAAACACTTGAATTTTTAGAAGATATTTGTATGTTTTAAATGTTATTGTTTCTTCTTTCAAAAAGACTTTTAAAAAGGGAAAAAAGTATTTAGCACCTTATTTACAATAATAAGTATGTTTTTTTTATTAATAGAATTATGTTTATGTAAATCTTATTTCACACCATTATTGTTTGAAACTGTAGGGGTCACTGAGAATTGTTGATAATTCTTCCTCAACAGTCTCGTTTGGTTTTCTTGTGTTCCTTACATAAAAACACTTCACGCTTAGACAATTAAAAGTACACTAGTATTGTAAGTTTTTTAATAATTTATTTGTTGTGTACACATAATTTGATTTTATTAAGTTCCATATTAGGCACTCATTTTAATATATATTTAACTTTATAGAGTGATTCAGGCATATTCAAGGTTGTAGAGAACATATATCACCTCTAAAAAGAAGTTGTAGTTCATTACACCAAGTGTAAGTAGTTAATCTTTGAGACTATTGAAATATAATTGTAAATTTTATGAATTTAACTAGTAGTGTTCATGTTAATAGGGAGTTTTGAGTGCAAATTTCGTTGACTCATGAAATTTGGTAACGTAAACATTTTATAACTACTATCTTAAGTCATTAATATTATAATTTGACTCAAACTGTTCCTTGTGTAAATATTTGGAAACGCATCTCCAATGGAACAACAAGTCATAAAGAATGTTCGGCAGTAGTAGGCTGCATTTCTTTGAAGTGTGTTTAGATTATGTTAGGTAAATATTAGATGTATTCAATATTGTATTTTTAGTTTCGGAACTATTTGATGTGTAAATAGTAGATATTACATGTTAAGTAACTACGTTAGGTAAATATATTTGGAAACTATGTTAGATAAGTATTACATTGAGTTTAGAAATTATTTTGAAGTGCAAATAGTAAAAACAATATTGATTATTTTGCTCGTAGTATATTGATTATTTGAACTATATTCTAGGATTGAATTATATGACGATCTGTATATGGATGACAACATATACAAATCTAGTATTGAAAAAAGACATCCTTTTTTATACCAGTTATTGCAAAAACAAGTATAAAAGTCTCACTTTTATACCAGTTTTGACTTCAATAGGTACAAAAAGTCTCACTTTTATAACGTATAAACGTGAGACTTTTTATACTGGTTAAAGTCATAACTAGTATAAAAGTGAGTATAAATAGTATAAAAGTGAAGTGTTTTATACCTATTCTGGCAACAATATGTATAGAAAGTGAGACTTTTTATATTTGTTTTGAAAATAACAGGTATAAAGAGACTTTTTATATATGTTCTAAAAATAATAGGTGTAAAAGTGAGACTTTTTATACCTATTTTAGGATCGATATAAAAAGTCAAATACTTTTTATAATCCCTACTTCTATATCTATTCGAAAGCTGGTATAAAAAAACATTTTCTATAATAGTGCATCAAAGTGTTACCCTATTTATGCAATTCCAAAAAAATAAATTTCACCAAATTTGAGTTTAGCAAGCTCACAACCATTAAAATTTTAATTTTATTTTTTTAACTACGCTCAATGATAACCTAAAATTTTAATTGTTTTTATTATATCGTTTACATACAATGTAGCATAATAATGTTTTAATATATATTATAATTAAAATTTTATGTACGGTGGTAAATTAGTATTTATTTACAAATAAATGTTATGAAATTTGTGTATTCTAATAGTTAATATGTTTGGAAGTTGAGGCTTTGTTTTCTATTATATATGTATTTAAGGATTTAAGGTTAGTATAATATATATTCTTAGGTATAAACAATCACGATTTTGATTATTTTATTTGAGTTATATTATTTTGAAAACAAATTGCAGATTAAGTTTTTATTAAAGTTGTTACGGATATGATTATATTTATATAAACTTATGAATTTTATGTAATGTAAATTGAATGAACATTTTTTGTTACAACTAATTTGAGTGATAACTAATGTTCATTTGAGAATGTTTTACGTCGGCTAAAAATTAAACTAGTTGACAATTGTACGATTGTATGATTTATTTTGTTATAAACAAAGTTACAAGTTCAATATTTTCGTGTAGTGAAGTATGTGAAATTGGAATATTTTATTTTTGTATTCTTAGTTTTAAAGGTATGATGTTTTAGTGAAGGTGTAATGTTTTAGTAAATTTTGTGGCTTTAGGTTTTATCAACGTAGTACTACTTTGTTTGTGAAGTAAATTTTATGATGAGATATGAACTATTTTGATAGAAATGGGATTATGTAAAAGTCTTAATGTAAGTATGGTGTATTAATCAATTGATACTATTTGAGTAGACTTTAAATTGAATTAGATCTTTTTAGAAAAAGAAAAGGGTAAAATAAATCATATAGATCCAATAAACCTCTTTGATACACACATTTTAGATTTTGAATTTTGTAGTCCTACTAGACGAGACCTCAAATGCAATGGGTGCTAATGGAAATAATTCTTCCACTAAACACCACTCTTACATTTTGTTAGGTTGGCCCTAGACGTGTTGGGCAAGCTCAACAATTTTGGCTCCCAGTCCCCAAGTATGTAAGCGAGAAGGAAAGTTATTGGATGTCAAAGAAGAATTATTTCTAATGAGCTATAGGGGTTTGGACCGTTAAGCACAAACTAAATGTCGTTAGGCGTGCTTAGAGCATTGGGCAAGATGTTTGTGTCACTAGGAACCAAATGGAAGTTCAATTTTAGGGAGCTCTTAACTCCTTTTTTGTTTGGATGAGTTATGTAGTCACTAAGGAGCCTATCAATTAAAGTGACTTACTAGGTAAGAAAATGGAGGCACTAAGCAAAACTTGATCCTTTATATGTATAATTCGGTAAAGTTAAATTGTTTTAAATATTGTGTTTATTTATTTTAAGTTGTTTGAGATGTGATATGAGATTGTGACTTTAAAAATTCTATCTTCTCTCCTTGATATCTTACTACAATTTCATCTATTCTTCGATCAGAGCCTATTGTTAAAATCACTGTGGAGAGCTCTACAAATCTCACCAATCAAAATCAAGAATAAAGTAGGTTCTTTTTATCCCTATTTATAGGAGTTCAATCTATGTTTTCCCAATTTTTTGAATTATTATGGGTTGAATGTCGGTTTTCTCTACTCCCATGAACTTTTTGTGTGTTAGTGAGTCCAATCATGCCCTTAGATCACTAATTTGATCTTCTTGTGTATGTAGTTAGGTTGTCTGTAGGAGGGGATTGCAAAAAGGTGTTTGGGAGCTTAAATTATGAATTAAGGTAAGGAAAGTTTATTATAACAAATTGCATGTTGATTTTCATTTTAGTTTTGGCATGTATATGTAAATTGTGATCTGAACCTAGAATTGCATACTTTTGTTTAAGATGAGTGTTTGAAAACTCACTGAGTGAATCTGCTTTGTTGGGTGAATTGATATGAATTTGGTTTTAGTGTTGGACTCGTTAGGTGAGTCATTCACCCACTAGACAAGTAAACCTCTAGGGTTCACTTGCTATGTGAACTTGCTCATTTGGCAAGTCTATGTGTTTCATATATAATACCTTTAAGGAGAAATATGTGGTGAAATGTGATTAATTCAAGAAGAGCATTACAAGGCTAAAAATAAAATGTAATATATAATTAAGTATTATAGAACTCACTTTGTCATGAGAGGTTAGAACTAGATACTACTACATGAATGATAAAAATGAGAATTTAATTTACATGATAAAGCAAAGCTTCAAAAGTTCGAGTGGATACATAAATCCAAATAATTAAGTATAGTCATATCTCTCTGACTGATTGAGAATTTTATTTGATAGATGAGATGATGATTTGCTAAGTTGACTTTAATTGATCTTTATTTAATAATTGTATATGAATGTTGAAATTATCATTAACTTACGTTTTTGTATTTGCTAGTTGTTGTATCTCTTTTGTAATGATCATTTTGTAGTATGAACAAATTAAAATACAAGAGTAACGATGCTCGCTAATAAATTGAGGACTTTGTTTTGGAATCTCTTTAGAAATATGTACATGATTATATGATGTGGTGTAATTATCTAGTTTTTTTTTTTGTGTTTTGAAATTTTAGTAAGTTGATGTATTTTGAAAATTTTAACTGTTATGATATAACTAAATTACACTTTATTGTGTGATTGAGTATACTTCTTTTATTCATACGACCATATTTAAATAATACTTAAATTGTAGGAATTTAAGAAAATAAAAATAATTTATTTTCTTTGAGTTGTTATAAAAAATATAAAGTAAGTTTACATAACCACGGTAAAAAATGTTAACTGATGTGTAAATTATTTATAATTTGAATTTAATTTAAGGAAATAAAATCATATAGATAAAAAATCTCAAGGTTCAAACATTGTTTATACTAATAAATAACTTACGGTGGCAATGTAGAAACTCTCCTCGTATACGAGTACATCATCTCTAACATAAACTAATTATAATTTATTTATAAAAAGAAAATTTCTTTTTTGTTATTTTCTTTACTAAAAGTAATTATGGAAAACACTCTTTAAATATATTCTAAATAATTTATGTAGTGCAATACTTTTAATATTAAATATATTAGCAATACTTTTAATATTAAATATATTATCAATACTTTAAGTTATTTTTCTTAATATTAAATAATAACTTTATTTTTAGAAAATATATATCTAAATTTAAAATTAGATTTATAAAAAAAAATTATTTTTATTAAAGAATATGGATCTAAAAATTTGAATTTAAAACTTGATTCAAATATTTAGACTTCAATTAAAAACTTGATCCAAATATTTGGATTTAAATTTATAAAAATTCATATTAGTTAATGAATTTGGATTCAAAATCTATTCCAAATATTTCGATCTGACTGGATTTGGATTGGATTTCTTAAAATCTAATCCATGATCACTTCTAGTGGAAACATACTATGTGGTGGGATTTTGATATCAGGGATTTTTAGATTTGGATGTATTCACCAGAGGTTTTGCAAAATAAATGAAGCTTAAATGCAAATGAATTAATTTTTTTTTCTGAGTTTTATTTTTCTGAATATTATGTGGAAATTTATATGGTTTTAGTTTCTTTTTAATGTTAAAAATTTATATAATACATTACCTTTAATCTTTAACGTTATTTTTTTTTAATATTTTATATATTATTTAAATTTTTATATATTTATATATTTGATGAAATAGTTATTTTATTTTGAAAAATATAGATTTAAAATTAAATTTATAAAAAGTAATTTCATTAAAAAATATGGATTTAGAAATTGATTTGGGTTTAAAACTTGATCAAAATATTTGGATTTGAATTTCAAAAGAATTCAAACTAGTTTTGCAACAAAAATAAATTTGGATCCAAACTCTGATCCAATTATCTTAACTTTAATGGGCCTAGATTGAATCTTTAAAAATTCAATTCATACCCATCCCTAATTATCTTTTAAGAGAGGTACTTCCTCCACCACCTCTACTGATCTCTACACCTTCTCAACAAAATTTAATTATAAAATTATTCTTTTTATTTTAACCTTTTACCTTTTTACTTTTATACGAAAATCCTAAATTTCTGCCTATCATTTTCATTTACTCACAGTCGTCCAACCCCACCCCAACTATCACTCTCTCTCTTTCTCTCCATTAATCTCTCCACCGGTGGAAAAAAATTCTTTGACAAAACTTCCTTCCAACACCACCCACTTCTTTCTCCACCCTCCATAATTATTGCTCGCACCACTTGATGGTTGTCCCGTTGCAGAACCTGCAGAGAATTTTCAACCCCCCACATATCGTTAAAATCAATCAAAATTATATTTTTTCAATGCTTCAAGCATGTATAATGACTCCGTGATTTTGATCGTCGTTTTATGTAATCCGATTCCAAAACTCCACACCCCAATTAATGCAATCAGTTTACTGTAAGGGTATCTCTAGTCTACATGGATCACTAACACAGCAACAACAAAAGCTAAGTTTTTTTTATGAGTATTTTCTATTGTAATTGTGATTGTGTTGACGGATTTTGTTTGTATATAAATAATGCAGAAAATTGTATTCACAACAGCAACTAAAGAAGAATGGGATCAAAACTGGATTATGCATAATAAAAGTGAATGAAATAGTATATATTTACTAGAAGGGCCTGAAGAGGGGCTAGTTTTGTTGGTCAGGGCTTTCTCAAGGCCTTCAAACACCTTAGCGTCGGGGGAGTTAGGTTGCAAATGCAAAAGATCTGAAACAGGAAATAAAGTTTCAAAATTGGGCAGGGGCACGTAAGAAATAAAGGGTGATACATAGATTACAATACGTATGCACAGAAAAAAAGCGTAAGAACTGACCGACACACTGAGTTATGTTAGTGGGTGTTTTTCAAACATCTGGGAGTTTAAGAGCGAGCGTAACGTTGATCTTGAGGCCAAGACTTGGGTCATCACGATCCTTGATGAGAACGCAGAGGCACCTCTTGTTATTGTTGATAACTTGTTTGAGACCAGAGCAACAATCATGATGGGGGCTGAGGCACCGCCACCGACGTAGGGGAGACAACCAACGAGACCAACGAGTTTGTCCGTACAATCTGCTTTGTCTTGGTTAATATCGAAGGTTGCAAAACCGACCAAAAGGTTAATATTAGAGGTTAACATCCTTGGACGACTGGAATGAAGGGTACTGGAAGTGTATTGATGAACTGCAGATATAATCTTAAACGAACGTCGATATCTCGATGTTGACATCCTCAGAACGTATATTCACGGTGGAGGGAGTAACTTCTACATCCGTCGGATGTCGACCATTAAACGGATGTTGATATTCGCTGAAAGATGCTGACGTGTTTAAAGTTTACATTTTTATTCTAGGATTGATTACGCAATTAGAGAAAGTATCATTGCATGCACCACCTTACCACTAAGATCGACAACGTTTTATCAATTCATTCCACCAAAACTAACCTTTGCAACTCTTCACTAAGTATACAACTAAAAGACGTTCTCACAGCGAAACAAAGAGAGTAAGAAGTACAACGGTTAAAATGAAAGAAAAACTTCATGTTCGTGCATTCACGTAGGGAACTAATTGTTTCGGTAGAATAATTGAGGCCGAGATACGTGTGTAATGAATCACCTCCGCTCCTTCCAGTGATACTGTTACTGTCGCGTCTCCTTCCTATGTAAAGCTCTTTGAGGGAAAATGGGCTAGATACCTGCAAAGGCACTCTGACGCTCAAGTCAAAAAAAGGATGGATTGAACCTCTTTCAGTTCAAAACGAAGAAGAAAATCAATATTCTCTTTCTTAATTTCTCTCAAGGGGAAAAACGTACTTTTTTTCCTCCTACCTTTTCATATTTATCCTAGTAATTAAAATAAACCGTTTACCTTAAAATCCGGTTGGTTGAGAATCTGACTCTCTGGAAAATACAATCGTTAAGTCGTGCTTGATATTGGGTCAGTTGACTCCGTGATTCGCAGTGTTATAACCGGATACATCCAACCGCTTGCTTCTTAACTTCTTAGGATTAAGATGTCAATTTTGACTAAAATTGACCGATCGCCCTTTCGTTCAATCAATAGACGATCGTTAGACAACGATCGCTTATGATGGTTGATGTCAAGGGAGGCGATGACCAACATAGGATGTCTCTAAATGATCGTTCATCTTAATAAGTGGACGATCGTTTAGAGACGACCGTAAACTGTTTATCTTCAGTGGTCGCTTGGATTATTAGTTGATTGGGTCAAGTAATCTACCATACACTAATAATAAGTTATTAGTGGAATGAGTTGAGAGTGGATAAAAATTTAAAAATATTAACTTTAAAAATAAAATTTTACTGAAGGACAAAACAATAAAGGAGAGGTGGAGGGAGAAGGGATGGTGGTGAAGGGAGCAACACTCATCTTTTAATTAGATCATTGCAGAAAAAATTACTAATAGATAAATCTTAATTATGTTGGGTAAAGAAAAGAAGAAAACTAATTAATTTGGTTTGAAATAAAAAATTAGTTTAAAGCGAAGTAATATATATATATATATATATATATATATATATATATATATATATATATATATATATATTACCTATTTCTATATTATTTTTCTTATTTTCCATTAAATTAATCAAATCACACAATTTTCAAATTATTTTTCTCTTTTCATTTTTATCAATTTCTACTCTGTGAAATAATAGAACATTAACTTTTCGTCCCCTCTATTTCACTAAGCAACTGTCTAAATTGTGGTAGTAGTTGTATAGAGAGTCTGGTTGAGAACGTCGGAGTAGTTGTTAAGAAATTTGAAGGAAGCATGCAATGATTTTTGAATTTTGATGGTCAACACTTTTATAAGATGCCAAATCTATCCATTCACATATGCTAAGTTGACTTCACTCTTAATTGACTTAAGCAAACCAAACCAATGTTCCATAAAAAGGTCTATTCATTATGATGCCTCAACTCTGTTTATAGATTACACTTGACTTTATTTAAGCATCCAATTAGTATATATATATATATATATATATATATATATATATATATATTCTTTTTTACATTGTTCATATGTTATACCTTTTGAATTATATGTACAACATCATTATATATTTTTATTTTGATAATATTACACTACTAGAAAAATATTGATTACCTGCAAAATTTCCTGCAAAAAAATTTCCATGAAAAATACTTGCAATTTTTATTATGAAATATTTTTTGTAAAAAGTATCCATGAATTTTTTTTTTATAAGTACTTTTTCAGGAAAATACTTGCAATATTTTTTAAAGGATTATTTGCAGAAAATCAATATTAATACCTGCGGATTTTGTTGCCTTAACAATAATACTATGTATTTATTTATGTGAATAAAAATCCTATAAATATTTTATTTAATGAATAAAAATCAGTAACAAAAATTTTTATAATATTTTTTATTTTTTGAAATTACAACAAGTCAAATCAGACATGACTAGTTCTTACCTACCAGTAATCCAAAACAAAATAATTTATTGTTTACTCACTTTATTCTCGTCAGATACATATTTAAAAAATACGCACAGATATTTTAAAATCTAGAAATATTCGTAAATATCCCGGATATTTAAGAAAAGTTATTTTATAAATTTTAAAATAAAATTTAAATAAAATTACAAAAATATAAAATATAATATAAATTAAATTAAATATAAATTAAATTTTAATTTTAATTAAATTTAACCTAATAAAATAAAAATTAAATTTTATTTTTATTTTTTTGTGGATAATGGATACATGCGAGTACGAGTATAGGATACAAGCACCCAATTAGGGATGACAAAAAAATTCACGTCCGCGGATATGTCCGCGGATATCTGCGAATAAAACCTGCGATAGATAGTTATTATCCGCGGATATTTATTATCCGGAGGTAACGGGTAGCGGGTATTTTAATACTCGCTTCTAAACGAGTCAGATGCGAATATTATATTATCCAACCCGCGGATATCCGTTACCCGAAAAAAAATAATAATTTAATTAATATTTTTTTAAATTATTTTTTTTTATTACTTTTAGAAAGGGGAAATTTTAATAACAATGACTTAGGATTCCTTTCAATTACTTTTTTTTTAAAAGAAGAAAAGAAAAAAAAGGGTTACATTACTTTTGAGCTAACCCTAATAGAGATATCAAACATATACATAGAATCCCATTGAAATTAAGGTTTTATTTGTTTTTTGATTTTAGAGGTTTCTTTTGTATGTTTTGATTCGCGTTTTGGGAGTTCGTTTCTTGATTTCTTCCATGTTGATTGGTGACGCAATTTTGGGATTATGATTCGAATGAGTGTTTTGAGTTTTTTTGGATTTTAGTTCATTGATGCATATTGAATTTTTGAAGACCTTGGTGGCTATCGCGATTTGGAGATTTCTGTGATTGCGTTTGTTTTCGGAATTTGGGTTTAGGGTTCTTGTTTGCGTTCTCGTGGAAATTCTTTATCTCTCTGTTTCATACATTGATAAGTATTTGTGGGTTAATCATGTGACTAAATTGAGACTTTTACTGGGTGTTTCTTCCTCATATTTTTTTTTTCAAAAGTTGTTCAGTACTTGTTTTCTTTAACTTGTTTAAAAATTATATTGTATCTTTTTAATATGTAACAAATATATTAAATTGTTTTCTTTAGCTTGTAATTTAATTTAAACCTTATTTAAAAATTCACAAAATATATTTTTTGAATATTTGTGGGTTGAAAACGGGTATCCAACGGATATCCACGGGTTGAAAAAAATCCACGGATTTTTTTATGTAGATATCCAGCGGGTAGCGGGTCAGGTTGATGGTACGGTTTTTTGCATGCGGGTCGGGTTGCGGGTAGGCACTATCCGTGCCCGACCTGACCCATTGTCATCCCTACATCCAACCATTTATAAGTGGGTATTAAAATACTTGTTACTCGTGAGTAATAAATACCCGCAAATTCTAACTATCCGCCACAAATTTTATCCACTACGAATTTTATTTGTAAATACCCACGAATATGAGTATTTTTTTCATCCTTATGAATAATGCACATGTTCTCTTCTTGTGTGTATTCACAATTATGTTCTTCATATGTTTGAAATCTCAACAACTCTCACTCTCATTCACTCTCTCTTGCGTGTGCTCCCGTTGTCTTGCTCTTACTCTCTTATCCTCGCTATCTGGCTCTTACGATCTCGCTTTGATGCTCTTGCACTTTCACTTTCTTTTTAATTCTTACACTTAAATAGTTTGATTAAATTAATTAAAAGTTCACATCATATTTTCATAATGGATAAAATTGTAAGGTATGAATATATATGAATTTTTACTTTTGAGAGAAAAGATTAGTATAATCAAATTTATGACTCCATCGCATTGTGAATATAAATCTTGCATTTAAAGTTATTTAAGTATCCAATTAATAATATATTCTTCATCATAGTATTTCATGTCATATCTCTTAAATTATATTGTACGATATGTGTTCGAGGACATCTAGTGAACTCAGTCCTTATGGTATGACCACAAAAAAGCTTGGTCGCCTACGTATCGACAAACCTGGAAGTATTCCTCACATGTCTGAATATGTCTTGGCTACTCATGCTTAGGTCTACTCGACCCTCATTTTATACTCCAACATTAAGGCATCTTGGTCGAATACATGGCGGCCAATCAGAATCGACATTTGTAAAACATTAACTCAGTTGACTTAACATTGAGATTAATGTATGATTAAATAGTTTGATTACTTAAAGACTAATCAAGGTGATTAGCTATATATGTCATGCTCACCCAGATAAAAAGTTCATTAAACATGGTATAAATAGCATAGTACTTAAGGTAAATTAGTTACATTTCATTATTATAACATTATTACCTTTTGATGTATTTGGCTAACTTGAGTATTGGAGTGTTTTTTACCGCCACAATTCTTGTTTAACTCGTGGAAGATGAATATTTTTAAAATTGGAGCTAAAAGAATATATGTAGAACATCATCGTACATTTGATAATATTATATCAATGTAAATTTTCAATGAAGTAATTACATAACAACACATCTTGATTTAGGAGGAACTATTTATTCATAAGAAATTAATCTTATGAAGGTCACTTGTTCGCAATAAGCTTATAACGTTTTTTACAAAAAGACATTTAAAAGTAATTTTAATTTAAAGAACTAAAAGATTAATCCATTTGAGGGAAAAATGGTTAAACTTAAACATATAATAATACGTCTTATGATAGAGAACATGTTTTTAGACAGATTTTTGCGCAGCCAGCTCGGGAGACCTAAATCAAACGAACAAACGTTGTTACTCAAGTAGCTTTGATTTAATAGTAAGAATTCAGAAATTGTTAAATTTCCAAAGAAATACTAATGTGCTTGGTTGAGCTAATAAACTTTGACAAAATAAACCATAATAGATACAGAAACATCAAGGTGCTTCATTCATTGACTCCGGCATCAAGAACATGGAAAAAATAAAGTACCTAGTAAGACTTTTGTTCAATGAAATCCAAATTGGAAAAGGTTGCTTTCTTACTAATTGTCAAATTTATGATTCTATCCCTTTAATTCAGTTAAACCATGCATTCATATTCTTCTCTAAATCTATCTCTGTCGACTGTCTTTATCTTAGACCAAACCTACAATTTAATGCCACTAATTGGCCATTCCAAACTTGAGGGGCTTAAAAGAAAAACTGAGAGAACCTATATTAATAAATGATAGCAACAGTCAAATCTAAAACTAAGAATATAAATCAATATGTACGCGAATGTCTCCTTTTTCCATTCACATACACAATTATCTAACTGAACAACCCCTTTTTAAAAACCAAAAGGAATTCATTTGGAGTAAAAGCTTCTTATATAGAAAAAGATTCTCTACCTACCTTTATACTCAAGAAGACATTCGTTTTCTATTTTAACTTGAAAAATTATTAATTTACCATCAGGAGAACTAATTATAATATTTAAACATATATATATTTCAGATGTCTAAATAATTAATATAGTTGAATTATCATATTTTAAGAAGTTATTATGATTGAAAAAGTAAAACTTAAAAGATTATGTTTGAGTTAAGAAAATGTTAAAATGTGGTATTAGTCAAAATGATAAAGTTTGAAAGGATGGAAGACTTTTTTCTTTTTTTCAAATAAACTAAAGAACATCCTACCAAATTATACCAGACAAAAATAAAGTATTCTGAAATAAACTTTGGAGCATTGAAGAAGTAAAACAATTTTTAGCAAAATAAAATGCGAAAAATATTATAAATATATGTTAGAAATAAGAGCAAATTAATATATATATATATATATATATATATATATATATATATATATATATATATAAGGAAGGATAAATTCCATCTTACACCCAGTTAAAATTATATTTAAACTCATTATATCTTGATATTAAAGTTAAAAAGTATATTATTTTATTAGTTTTTCTTTTAAGTTTACAATATTCATAAATATATAATATTATAAGTTGAAAATTTCTCACCAACTAAAAATAAAATAAAATTATATGATACAAGTAGACTAATGTAAGTTTTCTAGCATTTAAGTTTTTCTATTTTAAAAAGTAATGATTTTGTAAATATGGAAGTTACTTGGTTGAAGGAGCAGAATTTGAACAGGCAAGTTATTAATACTTACTCATGCAAATACTTGAAGGTGTACAATTTCAATAGGCAAGTTATTAATTGGTAAGCAGTTACTTAAGGTGGTCATTTTCTATTGTTCACGAGTTGACTCGTTTCTAAACTAATTTTTTAATAACGAACTCAGAGTAAACTCGTCTAATCACTTGTGAGTTGGAGATAAGTAATGGAGTTTGTATTTGGGCTAAAAGTGACGAAAAACGTTGTCGTTGAGGTTTTGAAAATCGAAATCAGAAACTGAAATCCATATCGCATTTTTGGTGCATTTCCAATTCTTCTCTGACATGGCTTTGCATCTTATCTGGCAATGTTTCATTTCTTGTTTGGTACAGATCATGTTCTCTCTCATTTCTTCTTTGCCAAATATAGCTTCTTCTCTCACACATACAGCTTCTTATTTAGATAGTTAGTTTAAGAAGAATACCTCAACGTTCTTCCCTTCTAATCATGATTCTTAAACTAATAGATTCAAATATAAAGAGAGTTCTTATTCTAGTTTTGAGCTTGACTTACACTTTAACTTGTATGAGTGTAATTATAACTCATTTCATTTGATAATTTAAGTTTGTTAAATTATTTATCCTTTTTTATCTTTATTTAGTTTATATAGATTTTAAAAATTTATATTTATTTATAGGTTCATAGAAAAGAAAAAATTGTTTACATCATAAAAATATGGATGACTTGGTTTATGCCTGTATAACTTGAACTTAAAATAATCATATTAGGAAAAAATGGTTTCCCCATTTATTGATGAATGGATGACTGAGCATGGAGATAATTCTAATTTAAGCAAATTTAAAGTAAATTTAAAGTGAAGGTGGTGATGGAAATTTAAAGTAAATTCAACTAATTCACCTCTAAATTTATTTGACTTGATAATACAGTTTTTTATGAAAATTTTGATGATGCATACTTATCATTTGAAGAACAGTTACACGGTTATAAAGATCATAATTAATTAATGACATAATATAAGAGAATTGAAGACAGAAACTTAAAAATATTTTTTCATTTTTAGTTATTTAAATCTTATGGTCTTAAGAATTTATGTTTTGTGATCGTATTAACTTATATATTTAGAGTTTTATCTTATAATATTCACGTATCTGACAAACTTATTTATTTACTAAATTTGTTCTTTTTTCTTGTGATATAGACTCTTACAAGTCAGCAGTCAAGTATATAATTAAAATTCTTACAAGTTTATGAATGAAGTATATAAAATTCTTTTAAACTAAACTGTGTTTGAAAAGTTTTTTTTTTTTTCAATTATTATCAAAAGTCTCTTTTACACTAGTTCTGTTTTGAAACTAGCGGTGCACTTTTGAAATAACTATCCGAATTTTCTTTCAAATTTATTGTGTTTATTAAATTAATTCTCAAAATTTTGGTTGATTCAAAATAAGAATAATATTTTCAAAACAATTTTCGGTCGAAAACTACCGTAACCTTTTTAACGTGTAACTCCCATGTGTGATTATTTGTGATCTTAATAGAACATAATTTAGTAGCTCCCAGATATGTGATTCACAATTTTAATTTTAATTTTAAGAAGAAATATATTAGATTTATTACAGCGATGAAAAATGCAAATTTCCAAGATGTAAGGTCTTTTAGTTGAAGAAAAAAGCTTCCAAGACTCGTTAGATGACCGAAATGTTTATATGCAATTCTATTTTTGACTCTAAATGTATGGTTATTTCAAAAAGTTGTGGAAATAACACTAAAGTCAACAAGTCTTGCACTATTTCAATTATTACCACAAAATGTCAATTAGATTTTTTTTTTACAAAAACTCCGTATAATATCCATAATATTTATTTAAACTTTATTATTATTATTATTATTATTACTATTATTAAATTGAAAGCTTTTAAAAACGGAGACACTTAATTAAAAAAATATTAATAGTGAGACAAAAATTAGCAACATAAATAAATAAATAATAAAACAAAAAATATAATTAAACCTATTAGTGTATCTAATATATGTCCTTTTCAATTTCCATACACATATCTTCCATGCAGAAACTCTCCTCAAACGGTCTAACCACGCTATAGTTAATTCATTTTTGGGTATGGAAAAAGTATATAGGAGTGATTAATCAACATTTTCTTCTGAACCTTAATATACTTAACCTGACACTATGATATTAATTTATTAAAATACATTCCTCCTTCTATAAATATTTTTCTTATATACTCGCACACGAGGACTAAATTTAATGGTTTCTTAAGAGAAGAAGAAACAAAAGAAAAAAATAAAAAAGAAATGAAGAAAACCTTTTAATATATATACATATATTAATTGTTTACTAATGAGGCAACCTGTAACAATAGAGTCTCACATCTAATTTCATAATTGAACTTCATTTAAATTACGAAGCAAAGTAGGCGCAGAAAAAAGAATGAAATAAAGAAAATGTGTAAGTGAGAAAGGCATAAAGGTTTAGACAAAGTCGTTTTATGTGGAAACATGGTAGTGGGATTATCTTAATTAATTAGTGCTGGATCAAAGGGTTTCCAAAGTCAAAGGTATGAATATGTATGGATAATGAGGGAGGCTTTCTCCTTTACCCACTCACTCAGCTTTTCCATTCACATTTGACGCTGTCTCTAATGTAAACAAAACATTTTACTTCGCCCACACCAACACCAATACATATCTTCTTTCAATTTTCATACTTCTTCCTCAACAAACCTTATATCACCACTTTTAAAAGTCAATACATTTAAATTCAATATCATTCATTATAATAATCTTAAATTCTTTTATTATTTACAATTTATATCCTCTTCGTTCTATAATTCCTTCCAAACTTCTTTTTTATCTAAATTTATATTTTTTTCCTATCATATTTTATAGTATTATATTATTTAGAAATAAAAACTTAAGACGGTTTATATGTTTCTTTTTTCTTTTATCTTTTGAGACTGAAAAAAATTCTAACAAAATTTTACATTCTAAACAATATTTCGACATTATTTAAAAAAAAAACTTATTTTAATTAAAAGAAAACAATAAATAATAAAGATATTTATAAGACATGAGAAAAAATAGTGCTTATTTTTTCTAATTCTAACCTGAATATGAATCAAGGGAAAAAAAAGAAAGGATAAATTAGAAGTGCAAAGTAAGAAAGTGAGAGAGGGTTTGGAAAGTAGTGAATGATATGTGCATAGATTAAGAAAGAGATGTGAGCGATATAATAATCATGATGGCCGTCCAAGGAAGGAAAAGAAAAGAATCCAAGGTAAAGTTTTAATTAAAAGCAAAAAGAATTGGTGAAAAGGCCTTTTTCTTAGGGCAATTGCATTCCCCCAACTAAAAGCCAATTCGATGAGCCACTCTACTCAATTCTCACCATTAAATACTCCAAACACTATTTATTCACAACTAATTCCTTCACCAAAAAACTTCCATAATGGAATTGGTTCCCTTTCTGCTTAATTTAACCCTAATCATCTATGGTTTAATAGTTTAATAGCACTTGTTACTTGTTTAATAGTTGTGAAGACTGTACGACAAATTCATCCGAAAAAACAAACGCATTCAATCAAGATGGCACCACCTCATACGTGTCTTCACTTGATGTTTGACAAAGTAAACCTTTCCCTTTCCACCCAGCTGCATTGCATGTCCATTTATGACACACACCAACACCCACTCTTCCCTGTGAAAATACCGAATCATCCTTCTGCCGCTTCCAGGAACCTCAACTACAATTAACCGCTTCCACCGTTTTGAAACTGTCAGCCAACAAAACCAACTTTCTTAAGACAAAGAAGGACAAAAACACAACTTCCACTTATCAATGAACAGAAAAAACACAACATCATATTTCTTCTCACAATCCTCCTTTCCTCCACTCGCTTCATGTCTTTCATTATCATGCTCCGATCCTCGCCCTTCCTCGCCCTTCTTTTTCTTTTACTTCTTCTTCACAGTTTCTCAATACCAACATGTCATTGCCAAACCACCACTTCTCCCCCTCAGAACATCGAAACTTTCTATCCAAATCAAACTTCAGCACCACAAAAACCTGAGACATCACCACCAGCTGCTGACACACCACCTGGCCGTGGTTCTTCCAGTGGTAAGATAGCCAAGGCGGTGGCTGCAACTGCAGCCAGCACCGTAGTTTTTTGTGGTTTAATTTTCTTTCTGGTGCAGAGGTTCTTGAGGGCCCGAAAAAGAAAGAGAGAGGTGATAAGTAACACTGCTTCTGGTGGAGATAACCGTGTTGTGCCTCAGGGAAATGTGTTTGAGAGAATTGATGGAAATGTGAAGGGCTTGATTGTGGATGAGGATGGTTTGGATGTGATTTATTGGAGAAAGCTTGAAGGAAAGAACTCTGACAAGGATCTATATAAGGAGGTTTTGAGTAGTCCCAGAAACAAAGAAAAAGAAGATGGTGATGATGAAAATCAAGCCAATAAGTCCAAGTCCATCCAAGAAGTTCCTCTCCTTAGAGGGAAATCTTCGACTTCCCACTTGAATGTATCTCCAGAAGAGGATGAACCATACAGATTTTCCCCACTTCCTTCTCCTCCTGCTTCTTATGCTTCTGTTTCTGTTTCTGCTCCCACTCCTTCAACTCTTCCTTCATCAGCTGGGGTTGTTATCAAGGGTGCTCAGAAACCAGACTCTCCAACTCAACCCTCAACTCCACCCCCTCCCGTTTCACCATCAACACCTTCATCCTCTACTTCTGTTTCAGCAGTTCCGAAAGCAAATAATCCTGCGCCGGCACCTCCCCCTCCCCCAATCCCAGCCCGAAGGAGTCCACCACCACCTCCTCCTCCAGCCTCATCAAAAGCACCACCTGCTCCCATTCAAATTCCACATATTAAGCAAGGAAACTCTTCAGGAAAAGGCATCCCAGAAACCAGCAATGACCAAGTGAAGCTGAAGCCTCTGCATTGGGATAAGGTCAATACTAATAATGCTGATCACTCCATGGTTTGGGACAAAGTTGATCGTGGCTCTTTCAGGTAATCCTCATGTGTTATGTTTTGTTAAATGAAATAATGAAATGTATATTTTGCTCATTCCGGCTTTGATTTTACTGATCATCAAGCATAATATTTCAGGGTTGATCAAGATCTCATGGAAGCTCTCTTCGGTTATGTCGCCACCAACAGGAAATCTCCCAAAGGAAAAAGTCACTCAGCCATTCCAAGGAACGATGCCTCAGCTTCATCTGCAAAAGTTTTCCTTCTTGACCCGAGAAAATCACAGAACATTGCTATTGTTCTCAAATCTCTTGCAGTCTCACTAGGTGAAATTGTTGATGCACTCACTGATGGTATGGGCCTCAAACCAGATACTCTTGAAAAGCTTGCTAGAGTTTCCCTAACAGAAGAAGAGCAATCTCTCATCCTTGAATACAAAGGAGACCCGGCAAGACTTGCAGCAGCTGAATCTTTCCTTTATAATCTCCTCAAAGCTGTTCCCTCAGCTTTTAAGCGCTTGAATGCCATGCTATTCAGGTTGAACTATGACTCGGAGATTCAAGAAACCAAGGAATCTCTGCAGATCATTGAACTGGGTTGTAAGGAGCTTAAAAGCAAAGGACTCTTTGTGAAGCTTCTTGAAGCAGTGCTAAAGGCAGGAAACAGAATGAATGCAGGAACTGCGAGGGGCAATGCACAAGCTTTCAATTTGGCTTCTCTGAGAAAACTCTCTGATGTTAAGAGCAGCGATGGAAAAACCACATTACTTCACTTTGTGGTTGAAGAGGTAGTCCGTTCTGAGGGAAAAAGGGTTGCTCTTAACCGCAATGGCAGCCTGAGAAGTAGCAGCAGTAGGAGCAGCAGCAGTAGCAATGGAAACTATGAGAACAATGTTGCTTCAAATGAACTGATAGAAAGGGAATATACGACACTAGGATTGCCAATTGTGGGAGGGATCAGTTCTGAGTTATCCAATGTTAAGAAAGCAGCACAAATAGATTATAACAATTTAGTTAATTCAATCTCGGCCCTCTCAACCCGGTTAGTCAAAGTTCAAGAACTGGTTTCCTTGTGTGGAAATAACGAAGAAGGACATTTTGTAAAAGAAATGGATCATTTTCTTAGAAATGCTGAGGAAGAGCTGAAATTATTAAGGGAGAAGCAAACAAGTGTATTGCAGCTCATCAAGAAAACAACACAGTACTATCAAGGAGGAGCTTCAAAAGAAACTGCAGAAGACAATCTTCATTTGTTTGTCATAGTGAAGGATTTTCTGGGAATGGTTGATCAAGTATGCATTGAGATTGCACGTGATATGCAGAAGAGAAGATTTCCTCCTAAGGCCATTTTTGGGTAGTCATCATCACTGGAACCTACACAAATCAGTTGTGATCGTAAAATTGCTGAAACATACCACAACATATAGCTCCAAAAATTATTCAACTTGTGCTGTTGGATGAGGGGACTGAAGTTCCCTAAATAAGATTTCTGAAAGATTGGAGTTTTGTTGTGTGATCATCATTCAAAGTTTTTAGAGTTTACCATGGGCTACAACTCAAAAGACAATTCCTAACCACAAAATCTTCAGAAATATTGTGCAAGCAGGGTATGGTTTTACAATTCATAATCCGAAACCTTCTTCATCGTTTTAACATATTCCAGCATTAAATGTGTAAATGTAAGCGTCAACCATTCTTGAGCAAACTTAAATTCTGGTGCATATTTGTTCGATTCCTTGAGCGTCAACCAGAACTTGGTTACTTCTTTCTGTTGTATATAGTATTGTAATTTGTAATTTTGGATATATGGATTTTATTCATATTTTTTCAGATAAAGAGTTTTGTCATATGCAAAAAGATCATAGAATTAATAACTGGTATAGTGTTATAAACGTTGTTAGTAAATATTTCAATGACTAAGTTAATAGTAGTTATTAGTGTTAGACATTTTAACTCAACTACATATGAGGTGAACTCATAATATATGGCTGCATAGCCAATTTTTGTAAAATTAAATTAATTTTTAAATTGTTAAAATAGTATCAAAATTATCTGAAATTTATTTGAACAAAATTATATGTTTGATAAGGACAAAGCGGATCATGATTCTCCCAAATTTCTTTCTCTAAATTTTTAAAAGAAATATATATACGTTAAATTATATTTTAGTTTTCCTAAATTTAATTAATTCTTCTAAAATTATTTAAAACTTTTACACAAGAATATTTTAGTTTTCCTAAATTTAATATAGTCAACTATATGATTATGCATAGTTGACTTGGCATAATCACATGTCACCATAGAACAAGTTTGGTGAAAAACAAAAGTTGACCTGATAAGGCAACGGAATTCATGTCATAAACAATGTTGTTTTAATTTATTCAGCAAGAGATTGATTCTCAGATTGCTGCCAACCTATCACCAAATAAGATTTGCTGTTAACTACTCCTCTACACGAAACAGTAAATTTGGCTTGACAATGTCCCCCAAATTCATAAAATAAATTTCAACGGACAACCGTTTCAACAACCTTCTATTTTTCTACCTTATTCGGATTAGGTAGTCTTCACAACTACACCTGCATTTTAAGTGATTTAAGATAAATTTCAATATAACATTTCTAAAAAAATAAAGAACAAATAAAATAAAATAAAGTTTTCTATAAACTACATTTAATTTATATTAACTTCTTTATCTCCTTGTGTTAAGGCGCGTGAAGAATAAGAGCAAGAATTACAATAAAAAAAACCCCAAAAAAAAATATAAAATTATTAAAAGAACTCGAAAAATAAAAAATAATATACTTGTTAACATAAATATTTATGTTATGGTTGTTGGAGTGAATTCACACAGTAAATTCACTGCATACATGAATTTGTTCAATCGAATTATAAATTGAATTTGTGTTTGATTTCGTTCATTTCAAATCTACCCCACTCACTTTCAAATTTTCTAAAAAAAGCAACATTCAATTTACTATCAAATCTCTTTAAATCTATCTGCTTTCTTCCTCAAATTCATCCTTCTAAATGAACACAACCTTAACAATGATGTCCATCTAGTAAACGTTGTTGACTTTTCCTTTCTAGCCATACCCAAAATCAATCAAGAAAAAGACACCTGAAGCTTAACTCCGATGGAACTACTGCGAAAATTTGTGCAATGCAACTGTTCAAGAGTTATTGCTTGTGTAGTAGGTATCCCCATTTTCAATTCCTTATTGGGTCCCAAGAGCTTTTCCCTTGATCCCACCCAAAAATAAATATCCCCCAATAGATGGAAACAATGCAACCAGTCATAAGAAAATTCATGCATTCTCATTCTCACATTGGACATTATAGTTATACAACATTGTTTCTCACACCAAATTTATTACCAATAATTGATGCTTTGCTCTTTCCTACTCCTTACATTGTTCATCAGCTCCTATAGTCCTATATAACTAGATAATTGTTCTCCTGTTGCAGACTAAACTAAGATATCATAGTGTGACCAGACTAAGATATCATAATGTTTTCAACCTCTTTTTGTCATGCTTCTTAGGCTACCTCCATTTCTCCATCTTAATTTCCTCCTGCATAAGCACACAAGACAAAAGTAGCAGTTAATATAGCAGAGACTTTCCACGCATTGGATGAAAAGATTTAACACGACATGGTTGGTCAACTACAATTTGAAAGAAAATCTTCCTACTTTCCACTATTTATGCTGTTTTATTACCCTCACTTTTGGTGGTAGTAGGTACATTTGTATATAATTTAATGGATATAACAGTGTAATGATATTTTGATGATCTTTTATAATGATTTTAATTATGGGGGGTCCATAAGAATCCTAGCCAAAATCCCCAAAGTTGAAAAGGCAGTAAGTACTATGCTTCACAGCTCATATAATGTAGAACATAATAAATTCAGTTTTAGATTTGAAAATAATTTATATTCCATGCCTCTTAGATTTTCAGTTAAATTTTAGTTTTTTTCCAGTAGCAACAGTTGCATAGTTTACTTGAAGTAGCTGACACCACTTACGGGGAAAAGACAAACTATCTACTACTGTTTAAGAAAACATAATGGCATTATATAGTAGGACGAATTGATGGAAAGGAAAAAGAAATTAGCAAACAGTGTGATATAGTCCTTTAAATGATGACAAAATGTGGAATGTGGACCTTATGAACTTTCATCATTATCTCTTATGTGACCCTCCACTAACTGCTGAATCACTATGCTCATTGGGCAGAAAATAGGTTGTCCTTTTTAGAGCAAAATAAGATGGCTAGATCATACAGCTGTTTTCTTATTCCTACAATCACCACCAGACTGTTAAGTTGGACAACGCAAGTTTTAACTGGCTTCAATTATATATTAAGTATTAAGCATGAAGAAAAAAAAAATTGAGATAGGGTTTAACAAACTACTATTCATGCATGAAAAAGATCAGCTATATAAAGTCTTCGCCCTATTTGTTGAACTGGTAATGATAAATTTACAATGCACAGTAGCAAACCTTCTGTGAATGGTTTTTGGATGCTTTCTGACCCTGGTGAAAAGCTGGCAAGGAAGTGGCCTTGATATTATGTTTTATCTTTTCCTCCTGTCTCAAAAGTAAACATTGTTAAGAATAGCCCAACTTATGATAGCCCCACCATTCTTTAGATTCACGTACACACACTCAAGCAATGGCAAGAGAAGGAAATTGTACCTTTGATTTCGATTGATGATGCGTTCTTTCTACCTCTTTTGCATAAAAATTTTCTTCTATTTTTCTTGGAAACTGAATAAAATACAAAAGATTAAAGAGTTTGATCAGTAAAAACAAAACAGTAGTTTCAAAATCTCGTGAGAACCCTTGATCACAAGTGCTGGATTGTGTAGACATGCATCAAGAGTCAGGGCACACCTCTTTTCCTTTCTCTGCTTTAACATCAGTTTTTAGGCCGAAAGCAGTTCGTGCAGTATTCCCACTTCTTTTACCAGCACTGTCAACCTTGGGTGACCTATTTCATTCAAAAGCATCAGCTTACATGCAATTGAACTCCTTATACGTTCATCAAATAAGTTTTATGGTGCACATTCTCGTAATGAAGGAAGGAAATATGAGGGCTGACAATCTAGTCTTACAGAATGACCATGTATAATGATTTTCATGTTCCCTCAATCATAAACAAATTTTCTCCCTTCCGCACTAACAATTTTCTCACTATATTATTAAAGACTCAAAGTTTTACTTCAAAAGTTGAGTGAGTCATGGGACAAGCAAGCAGAGTGCATAGGTTCAAACCAAATAATGCAGTCAACACCCCCTTCCTTGTGGAACCTCAATCAGGATGGTTCCTCCTTTTCAACCCAAAAACTATAATAAATCATATTTTACTTCAACATTAGACCTATTTGGTTGAACTTCTCCATAAACAATGTTACAAGAGAACAAGAAGGGAATATGAAATAATTTTTTTCAAAAGTTAAAATTAGTTTATACATAAGCTAAGTTGTAGAAGTTATCCCTCATTTTGCTTTTTCAAAATAAGATTTTTTTACTCACTCAAATTAAATTTAGCTTCTGGAAATTTTCATTTCATTCCTTTCTTCTTGTATTCATCTCCTACAAGTGTTCATGAAGAAGTTTCCCAAACAAACATTATAAATTATGATATGGAAGATGGGGGATTGGGAACCCTGGCTTAAAGGCTTGAATAGTTGCCTTGTGACCCAAGTCACATATTTGAGTCATAGAATCAGCATCCTGCAAATGGAAGGTAAGACTCTCTAATATAGGGTCACATAGTGGCCATTTTATAGCACCATGCTTTAGTAAGAAAAAAAAGCCTTTGATAAAAGGATACCACAACCTGGAAAAACAGAATGCTTCTATAATTGGTATTAAAATGATGGGGCATAAGTTAGTAAGTCAATATTATAGTCATAGGATAACAAAAGAAGTCTGAATCCGAAAATTGATTGACACAATAACAAGTAAAAGCGCATTGCACAAAATCTGGCAGTCAAAGGAAGTTCCAGTTGAATAACACAATACTGCCATATGTCTAATTTGTAAGTAAGCAAGATTTTACGGGACAAATCATGTTATAAGTAAAGTTTATATTGTAAAATCATGACTTATTTCAGTTATAGAATACATATGATGATTGATTGCTTATACTTTCCTCATTTACTCACATTTATATGTTGTTTCCATGACTAACACTCCCCCACAGAAAACCAACAAATTTTGGTTTCTATTCAGATTATTGCTTTTCAGCATGCAACCATAAGAGGTTAAACACAAAGTTACTACATGAAGGAAATGAAATAGATGAAAATAAGAAACAAATTAATAATGTAGATTCAAAACTTACTGCCCGTATTCCTTTCGCAGAGATATAGATGTCAGATTCCTTGGCTCTGTCACCTTTGAAGGAACCTGCTCAAGAAAAATATAAGCAAATG